>NW_027094076.1:931678-1565857 GCF_022702325.1 Drepanopeziza brunnea f. sp. 'multigermtubi'
GTTAACTTAAACCTTTACCTTTTAAAAGCGATTCAAAACAAAAGAACTTGTAGTTAAGGCAAGCGTCTTAAATTCTTTATATTACACCTCTTTTTCGCAAGCTTTAAACACGGTTTCTAAGCTTTAATAAGCCTTTAGCAGCGCTAAGGCTACGGCCTAATTCACTCTTCCGGCGTGCGCGCGCGGCTTTAATCCTTTATAAACTTGCTTTTAAGTAGCCTTTCTTAAGCAGCTACACTTTCAAGGTATTTAAACTTGCTTTCGTTAATAGAACTTTTATCTTTTTATAAAAGCTTTAAGCTTGCCTTCAGCTTTTCGTAGCTAAGCATAAAGAATCGCTTTTTAATAGCTTAAAGCTTCGGCTCCGACACTATAAGATTCTTAAGGTTTTAATTAATAAAAGCAAGCTTTAATAGATCGCAAGAAAAAGGCTGCTAAGAGTAAGTACGCATGCAAAAGCAAACCTTTTTTTTCGAGAGCTCGTTGAGTATAGCGAATACACTTTTACGAGCTCTTCTTTGCTATAAATGCTTTTTAAACATCTTTGCGTAATCTCTTAAGCTTTTCAATTTAAAAGCTTCTTTTATATTGATAGCGTCGACTATAAGACTTAAATAGCGACTGCTTTAAGCAAGGTTTAACTTTTAAGCAATTACTTTTAAGAAATCTTTTATAGCAAAAGAACCGACAATATCTTGCAATTCGAGCTTTAAAGCGATAGCCTTAAAGTGCACGAGCTTTTAATTTCGAATCTATTGCTAAAGTTTAATAGTCTTCGCAGCTCTTTCGTTAAGAATTCGGCGGTACTCGTCTCGCATATGCTCTTTCGTCGATTCGTCGTCTTCCGCGTACTAGTCTTGTAAAGACTTTATTAGCGTTTAAAGTGAAAACTCTTCTTTTTTAATCAGACGAGTCTTATAAAGCTGCAGCAGTTCTTTTAAAACCGTTTGATTCACTTATTCTAGCATGTATTAGTATTTAAAATTCAAAGCGTTTTAGCGCGCTTCTTTCTTAAAGTACTCTTTCGACCGGTATGCAAACTCTTCTTTAACGTTTTAGAAACTCGCACTTTTTAGCATTAAGCGGTCTTTACGAGTAGTTAAAAGCGCTTCTTTTTACTTTTTTATAAGATTATCTTTCCGCTCGTTCTTTTTAACGATCAAGTCGTTAATCGTAAGTAGTGCCGGCGGTTCTAAAGAAAGGATATAAAGCTAAGTTTCTTTCGAATAAAAGTCTGCAAGCTTTTAAACGCTTTTTATTATCGCAACGGTTTTGTAATCGATAAACTAATCGACTTATGATGCTCGGTCCGTAAAGTGTTAAGCGTTTTAAAGTGATATATCGTAATAGCTCGAAGTAAAGTGTAAAATAAAGTAAAAAATAAAGTTTGAAAAGCTTTTATTAGACGCTCCGAGCGTTAAAAAGGAGAACAACTTCTATTAACCGAAAAGAAAAAGACGATAATCTTGCAACTATCGATAAAGCGATCTATACCGTATTAATGATAATTAAAAGAGAGCTCGTAAAAGCGTGTAGCTCTTAATTATGATAATAAAGAGCGTATACTTAAGTAGATAAAGCAGATCAAGGTCTAAGAGATAGCGATAAAAGTGTCTAGTTTATTTAAAAGAGCACGGGAGCAACTGTAGATATATATATGTGTGGTACGTAGCTTTTAAGGAGCTTGGCAGGCACGTGCAAGGGAGCACGTGCTAGGCCACGTGAGGAGCACGTGAGGCAAGGACCATACTGTGCAACAAACCTTAAGTAATAAAAGAATTGACCGCTATCTTTGCTATATCTCGAACTTAGTTTTAAGAACACTTTATTAAGCATAAGAAGAAGTTGTTCTCGGCATTTAAAAAAGGATTTGCTATTGTCTTAGATGCTAAAGCTAAGACTTACGGAGCTAAGTCCTTTTTTAAAAGCAAGAGCCGCCGAGCTGACGACTTTATAAACGCCGATAAGTTGAAAGATTTTAAAAAGAGCTTACGACCGATTGAGTTGTCTTTTAACGACTCCGATTTAAGTGTAGAGATCACTTTAAAAAGTGCGAAATCTATTCGTAAATTATAATTTACGAATTAAATCGACGATCTTAAAGCATCATCTTCTTAGCCGGAATCTTTAGACTGCGCATTCGATAAAGCTATAAAGGCTTTAAGTGACTTGCCCGAAGACGAAGACGACTTAACTAATGGCTCTAGACTTTATTTTAGCTTTGCTGACTTTTCGTCGGCTAAGTTTATACTTATTAACGATGCTATTAGCAATAAACGCAAGAACGACACGCGCTCTCTTACTTTTAAGGATGCTATTGCTAGCACGTCATCATTTAATGCTAGCTCGGCCAAGAGAAGAAGACCTTTTTAACTTAAAGAGAACGAAAGAGTTAAAGACGTAAGCACGGAAAAAGACTATAAAGAAGCTGCTGAAGCGTAGTTTAGATGTTTAGAGTTTAGAAACAAGATACCTTCCTTTTTTTATATATTAGATTTTTTTCTTTCTTTTATACCCTTTTTTTCTTTTTGCTTGATAGTAAGCGGAGACGCTTACTTATTTTATAAAAGGACGGATGTAAACACTTTGCTTAATAAGGTATTTGCCGCGGCTATTAAGGCCACACTAGACGGACCTATCTTTTATAAGAAGGCACACATCTTTTAGCTAGAACAATCAACGAGCTTTCCACTTACCTTTTTTGACACTTCTTTTATAAGACTATAAGGTTTAGCTTCAGAGCCAGGCTTCTACACAGCACATCTTTTTGGGTGCTTTTACAATATATAAAAAGAAGGCGAAGAAAGTCAAACCGATGAATTTAAAAGTATCGGATAAAAAGATATCGAAAGGAATCGACGATTAGTTTAAGCAAAATAAAAAGCGAGACTTTTGAAGCTTAAAAGACTTTTTTCGGAATACTTTATTAGCAAGTTTTTAAATTTAAAAGTTGGATTAAAATTAACGAAAGAGCGATTTAAAGCACTTACGATTAGCTTTTAAGTTATTTCGAAGGAGAAAGAATTGCTTTATTAATACCTTTTGAATCGAAAAGAAGCGATAGCTTAAGATTTTACTCACTTTAATTAAGTCCGGAAAGAAGTTGTACTATTTTAAAAGATTAAAACGATGCTTTACGAAGCTTAATAAAAAAAACGTTTACGGTACCGAAAGCTTTATAAAAAATAGTTATTATTATATAAAAAAAGCGATTAAAGCAAAAGGTTTTCGAATTATACTAAAGCTTTTATTAAAACAAGTGGTTTATTATAATAAAGAAAGAGAAAGAAAAATATAAGCTGATTACTATTATAATTGAAATGAACTGTATTACGGTTAAAAACGCTAATATTGCTTCGAACGTAAACTAGTTCTCGAACGAATTTACTAATCTTACGATAGCTACGCTTTCAAATTTCTTTTTTAAATACGATCAATTCTTTTTCGACGTTGAATTTAAAAATATAATAGCTATTCAAACGCTTATCGGATTGCTTCGAATAACTCGGATACTTATAAAAGCTATTAATTCGATCGCTTAATTCGTTAAAGTCATTTATAAGATCTTTATAGATTATATTCTTAATGTTTGCTTGCTTTATATAAATAAGGTAAAAGTTAAAAGATCTCGATCTTTTTATAATTACGAAGAAGTTTTGCTCGAAATATAGCGATTCGTTTTAAAACATATTTAAAATATCGATAAAGTGCTCGTAAAGTTTAAAAAAGCTAAGACGACTATTAAAACGAAGTCTTAATATTGCATGCTCAGCTTTAATATCGTTAGATTCGTTACGGATAGCGAAAGACGCTACTTTTAAACCGTTAAAATTAAAAAGATATTAAAATAAACTAAGTGCGAAGATATTTCCGAAGCTTAAGCTTTTATTAAGATCGTAGTTTATTATCGAATTTAAATTAAAAACTTTTTTACGATTGCTGCTCTAATTTACGCGACGATAAAAAAGAAAGTCGATTTTAAGTAGTTAAAACTTTAATAAAAAGCGATAAAGCTGCTTAAAGAAGCTTTGCTTTTTGCTTTCGCTTTTATTAAGATCGATTATAATAAAAAAAGAAAGAAAATCTACTTAATAATAAACGCTAGTCTTAAAAAATAAAAAGCAGTATTATAATAAAAAGACTTCGATAAAAAGCGACATTTTATTCAATTCGAAAGTAGTTCTTAAAACTTTATTAAAAGCAAGTACGACGCGACTAAGCGAAAATGCCGCAGTGCTTTAAAAGCTATAAAAAAGATAAAGAGCGAGCTATACAAAGTTCACTTTATTTTAAAAACCGACGTTAAAGTATTAGTTAATCAACTTAACGAATTGATAAGCGATTTACTTAAAGCTTTCGTTATAAATTAAATTACGTAGATAAGATTAATAAACTTCGAAGTCAAGTATATTTTTAAAACTAAAAACATAGCAGCGGACGGTCTTTTTAAAAAAAGAAAAGAACATCTTTTAAATATTTTTTAAAAAAAAGAAGAAGATATTAACGATTAAGTCACTAACGAATTAAGTATCATTTTAATATTCTCGATTAAACGATTCGTAAACTATAATTTATAAATTAAAAAAAGAGTTTTAAAGCACGATTACTCGCTTTAATTTAAGCTTATTACTTAATTCTTTATTACTTTTAAACGCTTTCTTTCGATCAAGACTTATAACTTTTAAAAATTCAAAAACAAAGCACTTAATTATATAATTAAAGATAATTACTTTTATAAGCGAATAGATAATTCTTATTCGATCAAGTTAATTGTCGACAGAACTTAATGACGCTATACTATTATTTCCGACGCTTATCGAGAATCTAAATATAAAAAAGCCGAATCAATCTATTACCGCACGTTAAAACTCTTTTTTTAAAATAAGTATTACGAAGACTTTAAAGCATTTGTTTAAAGCTATAAGCTTTATTAAAAACGCAAAGCTAAACGAATAGAAAACCTTTTATACTCGATTTAGCTTACTTAAATGTGGCTAAAAGTTAGCTTAAACGTATTACGAGTCTTTATTATCGATAAAAAGATGACTTGCTTCGTGCTAATTAAAAAAGATTTATTTAAATAGCTAAAAGAGCGACCACTTCGATTAGCTAATGTTGAATCTATCGTTAAGTTCTTTTAAGAAGATATCGTTTGCTATCACGGACTGTTTAAAAAGCTAACTATTAATAAAAGACTCGAAAACAAAGCAATTGTTAAAGTTTTCGCTATTAAATACGAGATCAAAAGAGTTTAAATCTTAAGCTACAATTTAAAAGCAAATAAAATAATTAAAAGAAGATATAAAGATATCTTAAATAGCTTATCGAAGGTTACGAATAAAAGATTTAAAGATTAAATCCGCAAATTCAATAAGATGCTTTTTGCAATTTAAATATCGATATACGTATTTATTAAAGTTACTTTTTTCTTTTTAAACTACGGGCAAAAGGCTGAGCTACTCTTAGAATTACGATAGCTAGTTTAAAGGTTATTGCTATAATAAGAGGTTCGATCTCGCGCTAACTTATTTGCTATAAGGTTTAAATAATTAAAACTTCGAAACGAAGATATCGATAAGATTATTTTAAAAAAGAAACGCTATCGACTTATCGTTAAAGCTATTTAAGAACGAGTCAAAGTCTTGAAATTAAAGCTTATTAAAAAGAAAGACTTAATACTTTTGTACGACGTTAAACGAAGCATCGATATATTCGCGGATATTAAGCTAGATTACAGATAGCTAAGACTTTACATCGTCTTTAAAGCTTACGACAAAAGCTATTATAAATTCTAAGAAACCGATAAGACTAAGCTTAAAAGCACTTTTGCAGCTAACCGTTTTAAACGATTTTACTGTTGCGATGATCGATCAAATCTATTTTCTTTTTAACGACGACGAAGAAAAAGGAAAAGAATATTTAAATTCTTTAAACGACTTAAACTTAAGTGAATACGAGCCTTCCGACGACGGCAAAAGTAAACTACTTAATTTAAAAGTGATCTTTAGATTTACATTTATTAACTTTTAAATCATTTCTTTAACACTTTTAAAAGAATAAAAATTAGCTTACAAAACTGTTTTTTAATTTGTTTTTTATAATTGTTTTTTTTTAGTTTTTTATTTTCTTTTGGTTTTATACTTATTTTATAAAAGGACGTGCTTTTAATAATCACTTTCTTTGTTTTAATAAAGAAAAGTATTTCTTACGTTTGTTTTTTTACTTTTGGACTTGCTTTTTATTATATTTTTTATTCTTTTTTTGTTCTTTTTACTTTGCTAGCTATTTACTTGTTTTATATAGATTATTCTCATTATTTGATTGTTTTTCATTTGTTTTAAGCTTATACAGCTATTTCTTATTTCTTAATCGGGACTGTTCTTTTGTTTTAAGCGTGCTTAATTACGTATATTCGAAAGTGAATTGCTATTAAAAAAAAGTAAGTCTTTTTTACAAATGTACTTATATAAGAAAGCTTTCTTTTTTCTTCTTTTTAATATTTTTGTGACGACCTTAAGCGATTATTTAAAGGAATTCACGGGAGCGCGGAGGTTTATATAAGAGCTTAAGAGAATCTTAAAGTAATAACTTAGAATCAATAATTACCGAGTATAAAGGTCGAAAGTAGTTAAGGTTTATATATACGAAGGTAAGAGCGCTAAAGACTCGTGAACTATGGTTTATAAGTTAAAAGCGGAAAATAAGAAAATACGAAAAATACGAAGGAAAAAAGAAAAGAAGTAGCTTAACGCATATAAAATGCGTCTAAAAGACTTAGCGTATCGTTATATTACTTTTTCGTCCGAAAAAAGCTCGTCTTCGAGCGTTTATCTATTGCTTTATCATTGCTCAAGTGATCGTAGTTATTAATATCGTTCGAATAAGCTTTGATCTATTCGAAGAGCTTCGCGAGAAGGCTAAAGAGCTTTTTGTGTTTTAAGTAAAAGTTATATACTTTAAAAAAAGCGTATATAAAGTCGAAAGCGAAGTATTAAATAAGGTCAATATCGCGGCCGAGTTAAAAAGCGCGGTACTTAAAGTGCTTTTTGATTTAACGTACGGTTAAAATGTTTTTTATTTCGTATTCAAGTTCGTTAATAATATTAATCGAGTCAAGTTCAAAGATGATTTGCTCGGAAATAAAGTTATTAAAAGCTTTACGTAATCGTTCGAAATAAAAGACCGGATGAATTTTTATTAACTCGAAAAGCTTAAGTTTAAAGCTATTATAAACGTTGTCGATAACTTCGAACGGTCCGTTCGTAAAGTTATCGAGCTTTTTTAACGGTCGAAAAGTAAAGAACGAGCGCATATTTAATTAAACCTTATTATTAACGTCGAAATCAACCGAGCGCTTCGATTTATTAGCTTATTTAGCTATGCGGTCTTAAGCGCGCTAAAAGTGCTTTTTAGCGAGGTTTTAAGCTTCGAAGTAGCGGTTAGCGTAAGCGCGAGCTTCGTCTTAATTAAGCTTGCGAAAAAGGGTTTAGTCGTCAAGTCGTTTTAAGCTTTAATTTTAAATGGTCCGAAAAGCGTAGCCGTAAATTACTTTAAAAAAGGAAAGATTGCCGAAAGAGTCGTGAAAGAGCGTCAATTAAGCGAAGTCTATTATAAAAAGGAACTTATTTTAATCGTTTTAATAATAGCTTACGAAAGGACGGAAGCGCTTTTGCAAATATTAGTTATAGATTTCGGTTTGACCGTTAGTTTCAAGGTGTGCGGCGGTACTAAAGGTCAATTTAATATCGAAGATCTTATTAAATTCTTTTTAGAACTTAGACTAGTATTAAAGTCTTTTATTAAAAGTTAATATTAAAAAAGCTTTAAAATACTTATAGATATAATAGATATAAAGCTTAGCGAAGCTTTTAGCGTCGATAGACTTATAATAAAGGATCGAAATTGCTTGCTTAAAAAAGCGGTCGATTATTATAAAGACGTTGTCGTAGCTATGTTTGTTTTTATTAAAACTATAAAAATCTATAATAACGTGCTCTTAAAAGCGCGAAAAGACCGAGAAAAGTTAGAACAAACTAAGTTTTTTATCGCGAAGTATTAAAGCTCGTTTATAAGCGTAGCAATTGCGGTAGTATTAATTGACGAATCTGGTTATACCGTGCTAATAATATTATGCTATTAAGAGCTTATAGGTTTTGCGAAAGCTAAAGTGTGCTGTAAATATTTAATCGTAGATTTTTCGAACGAATAACGAGCGCAAGTTTTAGACGTTAAGAATTAATAAGCGGCCGTTATAAAGCAGCAAGTCGCTTTTTATAATGAGTTTAGCCCGTGAACCGTAATTCACGAGTAAAGACTTAGCTTTAAAAGCTTGAATTCGAAGTGCTATAAAACTAAAAGCGGTCCGATTAGCTTTTAAAACTTAGTTAATAACTCGGAACGTCGGTAAAAGCTTCGCGATCTTTTCAATAATAACGACGGTCTTCGAAAGCGTAAGTTAGCGTAGCTTTTCGGTTAAGAGTCGTAAGTCAACGTTATTAGCGCAGAACAGCGTTTGCAAGCGCTAAGTGCGCTTAAAGCTGTTTTAAAAAAAGAGCTTTTCGGTGCGACGTATTAACGCGTCAGCTAGAAAGTTATCTTTACTTAGTTTATACGTAATAATAAAGTTATAGTCGAAAAAGAGCTTTGCTTAACGTGCTTAACGAGCGTTAAAGGTTTTGAAAGTTATGAAGTACTTTAAGGCTTTATAATCGGTGATTACTTAAACTTAATAAAAAGAGCCGGCGAGTTCGACGCGGAAGTTATTAAAAGAGCGTATGATAGCTAGTATCTTTTTATCGTAAACGACGTAATTAAGCTTAGCGGGAGCTATAGTTTTAGAATAATAAGCGATTGATAGCTAATCGAAATTATACTTTTAAGAGAAGACTAAAGCGATTACGCCGTCGAAAGCGTTAGTCTTTAATATATAAAAGAAGTTTTAGTTATAGTGTTATAAGATTAGCGCAATAGTTAAAGCGAGCTTTAAGAAGTCGAAGCTCTTTTAGCATTAAGAATTGAATAAGAAAGGAACGTTAGCTTTAATCAAGTGTATTAAAAGCTTTGCGATTACGCCGTAGTCTCGAATAAATCGGCGGTAAAAGTTGTAAAATCTAAAGAAGCTTTAAACGCTTTTAACGGTTATAAAAAGCGCTTAATGTTTTATTATCGAAGTCTTGTCCGGATCTACTTTTAAGCTTTCGGTAAAGATGATAAAGCTTAAGTATTTTATTTTAATAATATTGAATTCGCACTTCTTGATATTAGCTTAAAAGCTAGCGTCGTCGAGTCGTTAAAGAACTTAGCGGACGTAATTAACGTGCTTTAAAAGATCGGAAAAGTAGATCAGAATATCGTTTAAATATGCCGTATAAAAGATGTTTAAGAAGTCGAAAAAAAGGTTATTTATATAGCGTTAACCAGGGCAAAGGACCAAGTTCTTTGTAGTGTCACCAACGAGCTAATTATTCGATTCATAAAAATCTTTATATATTTAAGTAAATTATAAAATAAATAATAATAGAAACTGAATAAATCTAAAAGTAATTAGCGCAAGAAATAATTTATCTAATTATTTATTATAAAAAAGAAACCTCTTTAAATACTTCTTTTTATAAGGGAGACCTTAGACCCTTTTACGAATTACTTATATTTTAATAATTTAATATAAGACGAGGACCCCCTTAAACCCCCCTTTTTACTAAGAAAACCTCAGACCCTTTTGCGAATTACTTGTATTTAATAATTTATTATAAAAGGGGGACCCCTTTAAACCCCCGTTTTTACTAAGGAAACCTTAGACTCTTTTGCAAATTGCTTATATTTAATAATTTAATATAAGGGGGAGACCCCTTTAAACCCCCCCTTTTTACTAAAGAAACCTCAGCCCTTTTTGCGAATTACTTATACTTAATAATTTAATATAAGGGGGGGACCCCCTTAAACCCCCCCCTTTTATTCAGGAAACCTCAGACCCATTTGCAAATTACTTATATATGATAATTTAATATAAGGAGGGGACCCCCTTAAACCCTCATTTTTATTAAGGAAGTCCCAGACCCTTTTGCAAATTACTTATATTTAAGGCAGCAGCGTGCGTTACGTAAGGCAGCGACGTGCGTTACGTAAGGCAGCGACGTGCGTTACGTAAGGCAGCAACGTGCGTTACGTATGGCAGCCTAGCTGCAGTCCTTTACGTATTACGTAAGGCAGTGCTAGCGACGTGCGTTACGTAAGGCAGCGACGTGCGTTACGTGTAGCAGCTTTACGTAGGTTAGGTGTGGCAGCTTTACGTAGGTTACGTATAGCAGCTTTACGTAGGTTACGTGTGGCAGCCTTACGTAAGCTACGTATAGCAGCCTAGCTGCAGTGCTTTACGTATTACGTAAGGCAGTGCTAGCGACGTGCGTTACGTAAGGCAGCGACGTGCGTTACGTGTGGCAGCCTTACGTAGGTTAGGTGTGGCAGCCTTACGTAGGTTACGTATAGCAGCTTTACGTAGGTTACGTATAGCAGCCTTACGTAAGCTACATATAGCAGCTTAGCTGCAGTGCTTTACGTATTACGTAAGGCAGTGCCAGCGACGTGCGTTACGTATAGCAGCCTTACGTAGATTACGTATAACAGCCTTACGTACGGCAGAATTGATGGCGGTGGCTGAATTAAGCCTAGCTGTGTTTCATATTTAATTCGGGCCGACCCGTTCCGAAAAAAGTTCAATAGATTGACATAGAATAAAAGTCTTAGCACGCTCACAAATCCTGCCAGATCCGTATAGAATAGTCTCACGTGATTGGATGACTAATCACCACCACAACCCTTGGATTACTTATCACCACCACAACTACTGGAATTTATCTTGGGTCACCGTTGGTGACAATAAGTGGCGGGTCTATTAATTAGTCCGAATAAAAGAACCTTGCACTTGTAAGCATTATAGCGTGTTCTGAATGTTATAAGCTCTTTCGAAGCTAAGTCTATTTGTATTTTATAAAAGGCTTGCCGAATGTCGAGTTTCGTAAAGATTTTAGCTTTTAAAAGACGTGCGAAAGTCTTATCGATTAAAAAGAAAAAGTATCGATCTTTACGAGTAAAGTTGTTTAGCGCGCAAAAGTTAATATAAAAGCGGAAAGAACCGTTTTGCTTTTTAGCAAAAAGGATTAGAACTACAAATAGCGCTATTAAGAGTTCGATAAAACCTTTGTTAAGATTGTCGATAAAGTAAGTTTTAATAAGCTTTAGTTTAAAGATCGATATTTTATATAATAGTAAATACCGAAGCGTTTTCTTTTCTTTTTCGAGAAGCTCGATTTTATAGTCGTAAAGCTTGTGTAGTGCTAGCACGTTGCTAACGGCTTTAGAAAATACGTATACGTAATCGAAGTATTCGAAAAAGATAAGAAAGTCGTTAATAAGCTTTAATAATTCCGCTATAAAGTTAATAGCAAAGATAAAGCCGTTAATAAAGCGTATTAGCATTGCTTAATAGTCAGCTTAAATAAAAGCAATCGTTTAACGCTCGAAAATTAAATAATCGAGCTCGTAAAAAGACGTAAAGAATAGTTCTACGTCTTTTTAACGAGCGATTATATAAAAAGCGTATCCGAAGACGCCGTTGATTTTAAAGTTTTTATTGATTTTATACTTAGATGTTTAGCAGAAGCGTTTAACGAGTAAAAGAAGTTCTACGAAAGCGACGTCGATTAATATAAGCTTACGGTTTATTTAAGATATTGATTTAACGTAGTTTTTAAAAAAAGTGTTTTTCGTAAAGCGAAAGAGTGACGGCTTTATAAGAAAGTGAATAGAAAAAAAAGGTTTAACGATCTTAGAAGAAAGAGTAAAAAAAAGACGATTCTAAGAAGAAAGAAGTGATTTTGCGATTATCGTTATTGCTTGATCCGCTCGTGAATTATAATTTATAAGTAAATTAGCGTCGTAAGCTTTTTAAAGGCGGTCTAAAGCTCGATCACGCTTATTAGCGTCGTGTTAATGACGAGCGTTTACTTTACGCTAATTAAAGTATATAATCTTAATAGGTTTAACGTAAGTAGCGGTCGGAAAGTTAAAACGAAGTTAATAATGCTTGCAGCGAGCGCAATTAAAAAGAATCTAATGCTTAATTAACTATGCTCGTCCGAAGATCACGCTATGATTTTTAAGGTTAGTGATAAGAAAAAGAGTAAAGGATTAGACGCGCTTATTAACCGTAAAATTGAAAAGTGCAAAATGTAAGATAATAGCTTTACGAGTTCTATTGTATAACTTAATAAAGAATAAGGCCGAAAGGGGTTGAATTAAAAGTTTAAGAAAGAAAGAAAGCGATTTAAATAGCGCTAAGTTAATTAGCGCGTACTTATTAGCTTTTGAATCGAGTAAAGCAGATACTTTATACGAAAGGCTATTCTTAGTAAAAATAACGGATATAATTATGGCTTTACTATTAAAGAGCTTCGTAAGGTCAAAGTATCGTATATCTCGAAGCTGGCTTAAAAAAGAAGCTTTGCTTAAGCTTCGACGTTTCTTTTATTAAGAGCGTCGGAGTCAGCAAAAAAAAGCTCTTGGTGATCTTTAAGAGTATCGGAGTAAAGCTTATCGTCTAAGTTATTCGAATAAAAGTCGTATTCAAGTTTAACGCCGTATTTTATCTCGTTGATTAAATAATAGCGGGAGAGCTTTAGCGTATTCGGGTTTTTGCAAGACGATCTAAGGGTTTTGATCGCTAGCTTAAAAGCGTTTCCGAGAGAAAAGAATTTGTTAGATCGATTAGATCGATTTGCATTAACGTTAAAGCTATTAAAAGTTTAACGCTAAAAAATAAAAAAGAAGACGAAGATTAAGTTATCTTAGCGGTTCTCGTAATAAGTAATTTGCTTGACCGCTGTTCTTTAAGTCGAGCGAGATTCGTTACGAGCTTTATTATAAAAGTTCTTTGCGAATTAAGTATTATACTTAGCTTGTAAAGCATCGTAAAGCTTTGCAAACGCGTATTAGCTAATAGTTAACTGCTAAACGGCGGTTTAAAAGTCCTTAAAAGTTGTAGTTTTGATAAATTTTAAATAAAGCTAGTCGCGCAACGTCTTGGTAATCTTAAAACGTAAAGCCTTACGTAATCGATCTTCGTCCTTGATTTCGGCGGTAGCGGCAAGCTTTAAAAAAACAAAGTAAAAGTCTTAAAATTGTTAATTAAGCTTTATATAAAGTTTTTCGAACTTAATTAACGCTTTAGCTTTTTTAGCGGAGTCGTTTAAAAACTCGAAAGCGATTTAGACGAGTTTCGAAGCGGTTACGAGGTTGCTACGATCTATAATTAAAAAAGCTAAGAACAAGTAAGCTGTTCTTTCGATTTAATCGAAGACGTAGTTCTTGCGTTAGCGTTTTATAAAGAATTATTTTTTAAAAGCTTTTAAGTTATTGAAAACGCGAGCTTATTAATAGCGTGCGCAATAGTTTATATCGTTTAAAAGCTTTTGTTTAAAGTTAAAGATCCGCTCGATACGAGCTCGACCTTAAGAAGCTAAAGAGAAGGCTTTAAAGGTGTTGAACTTAGCTAGAGTGCGAAGGTTGGTTAGCTTGTAAAAAGAAGATAGTTCATCGTCGTCGGCGAAAAAGCGGCGAAGGTTAACAGTTTTATAAGTAAAAAGAATGGTTTAAAAGACCGAAAGCTTGTATAGCTTTTTGCTTTTAGAGTTATTTTCGAAAGAGACTTAAGGAAGCTCTGACAAGCGTTCCGTAGTTAGCAAAACCGCTTAAAGCTAGTCTAATTTTTTTCGAGTTCGACGAGCCTTTTTTTTAGCTTTTTTAACGAAAGTTTTTTGCTCGCTAGCGCTTTTATCGAGTTCTTCGTTGCGGGTTTTTATATTTGCGAAGAGCTTCTTAAGCTTAGCGGCTTTTCGTTAAGACTAAA
This sequence comes from Drepanopeziza brunnea f. sp. 'multigermtubi', assembly GCF_022702325.1. Classification (NCBI taxonomy): domain Eukaryota; kingdom Fungi; phylum Ascomycota; class Leotiomycetes; order Helotiales; family Drepanopezizaceae; genus Drepanopeziza; species Drepanopeziza brunnea. The sequence goes on from NW_027094076.1 coordinate 945,582, forward strand.
AGAAAGCTTGGTATTAGGCCAAGGCTTCTTCGGGGTTAATAAGGGCCGAGGGATCATTTTCATCGTCTTGCTTATTAATAGCTTCTTTTTGAGTAAAAGGAACTACTAGTTAGGCCGTAAAAGAGGAAGGAGCTACTAAAGCAGCTTTAAGAAGTATACGAAGGATTTTGCCCGCGGGGCGAAGATTGCTGTATTATGTAAGTACTATTTTTTAAGTTATACTTAGAATAAGCTTTTTCGTGAACGTTAAAGTCGCTTAAGTGTTTTAACGTCTAACTATTAAGGAATTCTAAAAAAGAATATTATTAAAGCCGTTCTCGGCGGAGTGCGATAGTTGTTGATAATATAACGACTTTAAGCAATTACTTGAAAGAACTTACGAGAACGCGAAAGTTTATATAAGAGCTTAAGAGAATCTTAAAGTAATGACTTAAAATTAACAATTATCGAGTATAAAAGTCGAAAGTAGCTGAGGTTTATATATACGAAAGTAAGAGCGCTAAAGACTCGTAAACCATAGTTCATAGATCAAAAGCGAGGAATAAAAGAATACGAAGAATACGAAGGAAAAAAAAAGGAAAGTAGCTTGGCGCATGTGAGGTGCGTCCAGGAGACCTGGCGTGTCGTCACAATTTTTTTTTTTATATAATAATAATTATGATAACATTATTATTACACTTTCTTTTCTTTTCAATTACACAATATTATATTAATATTAACGATTTTAATTATTACTTAATCAATCATTACTATTATTAGCTTTATTCTTTTATTTTATATCTAATTCGTGAATCGTAATTTACGAGTTAAATATGCTTTTTAAGTTAATTGCCGCTAAAAGAAAAGCTTTTGTTCGAAATGCACTTTTTAGCTTATTAATAAGCGAAAAGCAAGCTGCTTTAGTCTGATAATCGAGCTTCGAATTGAAGTTCGAAAGACGGGTTATTAAGACTTTCGATAAATTCTTTTAAACTTACCGTTAAATAAGCAATTCTAATCAACTAGCTATGCTTAAAGTAATAACTTCCGACTTTAATAACAAATTAAGTAAAGAAAGCGACTTGATCTTATAATACGACTAGTTCTTGCGGGCCGAATGCGTAAAAAAGAATATAAACGCCGAAGACTTTCTTTTAATTTACGATCAATTTACTATTAAAGTCATCGCTATTTATTTTCCTCGCAATAAAAACGTCGAAAGATATAAACGAATTAAGAAAGCTTTCGACGGCGCTAAAAGCTAATTGCTATATAACGACTACTTTAAAGCTGTATGCACTTTAGTCCGCAGCGCTCGTTAATTAAGCGTTATTTTAAAAACTTGCATCTTTAACGCTTACGTTATTTAAGTTATCAATTATTATATTATTGTTTATATCGCTTTTTAAAAGACGATAGTTAATATAGCTCGAGGACGCAAGTTTATTAAGCTTAATATTACGGTAATCAACTTTATTTATTAAACTATAAAAAACAAGATTAATATTAAGTAAAAAAATAAGATTGCTATTCCGGACGAAAGGCTTTTAAAGAAACTAAAATTAAAGGTTTTATTATATAGCTTGTTGATTTTAGCTTTCGATAACGTTGAAAGTAAATACGACGAGCTTGAAGAACGTATAGAGTTTGTTAACGAGAATTAGATTTAAAATTTCGTATTGTAAAAAGAGCTTGAATTAAAAAAATCTATTCGTAAACCGTAGTTTACGAGTGCTAGATAAGTTAGCAATCGAAGCGAGATTAAATTAACTTTTTGCTTTTAAAACTTTTTTACTTAAATTATTTATTGCACGCTTTTTATTATTATTAGCTTTGTTTTAAAGATCGATATCATCTTTTATTAATAAGCTTTCGAACGCTAATCTGATTGCTTCGATTATGTTTATTTTACGCAAGTCTATCGACGTAAGCTTTTTTTTAGCTTTTATACTTAAAGTGCAACGCGACTTTCTCGAGACTTAATCGTTATTAGCTTTAATTATTAAAGAAAAGAGCAGCTTCGAGTACGAACTAATTAAAGCTGTGTCGAACCGCTGCTTTAGACTCGTCGAGATTAAAAGCTTTATAAATATAAACGTAGCTTTTATTGATTTTTATTAAGACTTTTATTAATTAGCTTTCGACCGATTAAATTGAAACGAAAACATCGATAACGCTTTTTAAGTTGCTGCGGAATTAATTAAGAAAGCTATTAGTTAGATCCGTAAGCTTTTGAAAGACGAATTTTTTAATAACGCGATCTTACGACTTTTCGATCGTCGTAGCTAAATAAAAGTAAATAAAGAAAAAAGCAAAGTAATAAACTACTTCTTGCTGTTCGAGATCTTTAATTTAAGCTTTAACGACGACGATTGCAATTGCATAAAGATTTCGTAAGAAGTGAAAAACGTATTAAAGTTCGAAGATAAGTTTAAAAAACTTATTAACTCAAACGTTTAAACGAAACTCCGCTTTAATCGTAAAGTTTTATTTAACGCCGCCGATTAATTAAATAAAGTCTTTTATAAAACTTATACTTTCGAATACGCTAAATACTTTAAGCTAGTTACGAAAGGCTTAATAATATTAAGAATCCGTTTTAACTTATATCGATTTATCGAAGCTTATCGAATTAACGCTTTTAATAACTTTATGTTTTACTCGAGTAATTAATCGATATTCGTTATTAAGATTAAAAGCAATACTTTAGCTAAAAGAATGTTTAGCTTTAGCTTTTTTAAAGTTTAAAGTTAAGCTAATGTCTTTTAATAAGCTGAACTAAAGCATTAGCCCGATAAGTACCGCTTGAAAGAACAGCTTTTTTACTACTATAAATACGAGTAGCTATACGAAAGTTTAACTTATATTAAAAGCTTTTTTCTTAAACGATAAGCACGGCAACTAAACCTTTTTTATTATTATAAATAAAAAGATTTAGATATATTTATATTACTTTCGAATTAGTAATTTAAAAAAAGCTTCGACTAGCGTATTCTTTAATATAATACACTCTTTGACTTAATAAGTCTTTCGAAGCTATTATAAGCTATACTTTCCCGCTTTATTTAATCGCTGAAACGAAAATTATAAGCTTATCGCTTACTCGAAACCTTTTTAGTTCCTTAAATGTAATAATAGTGCTCGAGTAATTGCGATTAAGTACGAAGCTAATATTAAACGACTCGTAAATCGTAATTTACGAGTAAAAGATAAAGTTTTAAATTATTACTTAATGCTTTACAGCGTAAAGAGTGTTACGGTGGTGATGGCGGTCACGCGGAGGTCACGTTGCTACGCGCCCAAGGTCACACGTTACCTCGTGACCTTAAGCTCTCGTCTTAGCAAAACAGCTTACAAGACCTTTTCTTTTGTACTCGTTCTCTTCTTTTTCTTTTTTATCTTTCTTTTTTATTATTAAGCGTACTCTTAAGTAGCATTACAATTATACTGCTTTCGACAGCCGTAATATAAAGAAAGATCAACTTCAATTCGCTGAAAAGCATTATATCAATCGTTGCTACGCGCAACAAACGGCTAGCACTTTTTATCTTCGAGTGTTAATGCTTTGATCAGACTTCCTCGTTGATTACAGTTTTAAAGAAAGCTGAACTCTTTGCTATTCGACTTGCTTTTGCTATTCGAATACTTTTTAAAACTACTCTTTTCTTTTTTAAAACGATAAGCACGCGCACGGACCGCATACAAACGGTCTTATAAACGCATTAAAATTTTTCTTAAGAGTTTCCGACAATTGATTATAAAAAAGATTCTAACGCTTTTTCAATTACGCTACGATTTGATACTTTAATATATACTTTATTTAAAAGCTTTAAAAACGTACACGCTTCGTTTATATTGATCTTCTTTTTCTTTGCTAAGTCATTGTTTAGCATTAAGTTCTTTATCTCGTAAGCCGATTAATAGCTAGCCTTTTCGTTGCATTAATACTCTTATTTTTTTTATTTACTTTTTTTATATAATAATATATATAAAACAATAGCTAGTTATTATTAAAAAGCTTTATATATTCTTTTAACAATTAAAGCTAAAGCTCCGTTTGCTAAAGCTAAAAGAAAGCTAAGAAATCTATAAGACTTTAAAAGACTTTTAAACTTTATAACTAGCTTTTGCATTACTTAACTTTTATTACGACTTTTTAATTAAATAAGCAGATAAGCTTAAAACATTTTATACTTCTTTGCAAAAGTAGCTTACGGAAATAGCTAATCGCTTTTTAACTAATTTAATAACGCGAATTAAATTATATACGTTCGCCGGCTTTATCTTAACTTTCTCTTTTACAAAGCTTTTATTATCGGCGATCGTAAAAGCCTCGATCTTTTTCGAGAGATTTTTATTACTTACGAGCTCTTAGCTACTAGTGCTAAAAGCATACGATTAGCGTCGAGATTACATATCGATTCTAGCAATACATATACTATCGACAAACATATCTATTATATTTACTCGCGAATAGCAGCAAGCTATAAAAACAGCTATCGCGTCGGCGGTAACATTAGCGCTTTAGAAAGCTGCTCAAGCTCTTTTACTACTTTTAACGACGAGCTTTCGGCTAACCTTTATTTATTACTTGCTAATCATCGACACTTTTATATTAACGATAAAGCATAACAAATTAAAATAGCTTCGGACCTTATTTTTAAACAATTAAAAAGATATAAAATACGACGCTTAAAAAATAGATATAAAGCTTTTTATCGAAGCTAACTCGAGCAACTTTCGTAAAAAACTTGCGTAAATGAAAACTTATTTCACTTGCATATTAAGAGAAGCTAAGTCTATCGTCTTAGCTTATATAAACCTTAACGCTAAAAACGTATAAGACGCGGCAAAAGTACTAAAAGCTTTAAACGAACGATTCTTCGATTATAATCGAGTTTAAAAAGCACGTTAGAATTATTATAAGCTGATAATATCGAGCAATATATCTTATAACAAGTTCCGTGTCTTTTTCACACGCTACGCAACAGCGAGCAAGATCTTAAAGGACCGCTAGTTCGAAGACGTATATAAAAAAGTGTCTTTAATATTGAAAACTGACTTTCGAATTAAAAAATATAAAATAAACGGAAGCTATAAAGCTTTCGACGAGTACTTCGTTATCGTAGATCGAGAATCGCGTAATATCCGCGCTAAAGAATTAGCATTTTTACAACGTACGTCGGCAATGACGTTTAATTAAGCAGTTAGCTTCGTATCGAAAAAAGTCTTTCGAAACGCGAATTAGCAGTTGAGTTCGCAAAGACTATCGCTACGCACTTATTTATTAAGCTCTACACTCTTTCGCTAGTCTTTATCGATAATAAAAGAGCGTCGAGAACGCTTTAAAAGTCTTCGCACCGTTAGCTTAAACTCCGTGTGTTTCAATTGTAGCAAGAAAAGCTATTTTAAAGCAGACTATTTAAATATAAAGCTAAAGCAAAAGATAATTAAAATAAATATCGAAGAAGTAAAAAAAGACGATATGTCGAAAAACTGCTAAGCCGTAAAAAAGACTTTTATTATAATATAAGCTACAACTTATAAAAAGATTTAAAGTTTAACTTTAGCTTTTTTATAAAAGAAAAGCAGTCTTTAGTACCGATAGAATTAGCTCGAAATAGATTATTTATCAAAACAATCGCACATCTTAATAGCGAAACAAATATCTTCGGCGCTTTTCAAACAGCTTTAGCTTACAAGCTAAGCAAAGCTTTAAGCGTCTTTTTCTTTAAACTATTTTAGCTAATCGTCTTTATTAGTTACGATAGTGCTAAAAGAGAACTTATACGCTAAGTGATTTTATTAATACTAATAATCGATAAGCGTCGAATTAACTTCCTTTTCTTAATTATTAAATTAAGTTTTACGAACGTGCTATTAAGCCGCAAGTTTTTTAAATATTACGATCTATGTTAAAGTTTCGAAAAACGTAAGCAGCTATTTTAGCTTTTTAATATACCGGTTATACTTTACTTCGATTTACGTATTTTTATTAATTTATCACTTTCGTATAAACACGCTTATTAGTTTAACGCTTTTAAAAAAGACGCGTTAATAAAAAAAAAAGACTAAGCAAAGCTGGCTTCGGTTACTTTTTTTAGTTTTATATCAAGTAATAATAAAAGTTCAACTAGACTTGCAAAAGCACATTTATATAATTACGGACTTCTTAAAAAGCGCGAATCTAAGTTCTATAAAAATATAAAAAAGCGTTTAGCTGTAATAAAAAAGCTCTTAAAAGAAAAAGTAATTATAAAAAAGCCACTTCCGTTTATTCTTTTAACTTTTGCAAACTCAATTCTATATACAATTAGCATCAGCTTTATCTCCGCAAATGCTTTCTCCGCATTACATAAAAAGCAAAAGAAAAAAGCTATAATAGTTAAAAAAGATAGCACACTTATACTAAATGAATTCACGTTCTTTATTTTAATCCACTTTATAAACGCAAAATAAGCTCGCCGCGATATTAAATCTTAATACTTTTAAATAATTTAATTAATATTATTAAATAATAAAACCGTAGCAAAAGCTTTCGCCGATAAATATAAAACGAATAAAGCGCTCGTACAAGATAAACTCTTAAAGCAATACCACGAATTTAAAGACTTGTTTTTTAAAGAAGCTTCGAACCTTTTCGCACGTTGCCGTCCGAAAGTAGATTATAAAATCGATTTAATAAAAGAAAACACTTTATTTATAAAACTTTTGCGTAAGCTTATAAACGGCTAGCTCTTTAAAGTAAAATAATATATTTAAAGGAACTTATATAAAAGATTTATAAAATCGTTAAACGCTTCTTACGCAACGCTAATTCTGTTTATTAAAAAAGCAGATAATTCTATAAGACTTTACATCGATTATCGAAAACTTAACTCTTTAATTAAAAAAGACGGATACTTACTCTTTTTAATCGATAAAATAATAGCTCGGATCTCTTAAGCTAAAATCTTTACGAAGATCAACATCTAGCAAGCTTTTTATCGCATACGAATTAACTAAGAAAACGAAAACAAAACTATTTAGCGATATAAATTCAAAATATATAAATACAAAGTTCTGCTTTTCGGCTTTATAAATAAACTAGCCACCTTTTAACGTTTTATTAACGACATCTTAATAAAGCATTTAAACGAATTTTGCTTTGCGTATTTAAATAATATTATAATATACTTAATAGACGAGAAAAAACACGTGAACTACGTTAAAAAAATTATAAAAATCTTATCCGATCATAAGTTGCAAGCAAATATTAAAAAGTATAAATTCAGCGTTACGGAAACTAAGTTCTTCGAGTTTATTATTATAACGAAAGGAATTAAAATAGACTCGAATAAAGTTGCAATAATTATTAACTAACGATACGTTATAAACGTTCGAAAAGTATAAGCTTATTTAAAGTTTTACAACTTCTACCGCCGATTTATCAAAAGTTATAGCCGGATCTATAAGCTTTTAATTGATCTAATAAGAAAAGACGTTTTATTTAAGTTCATACTAAAGTGCGAAGACGTATAGCAAAAGTTGCGAAACGCTTTACAAAACGCTTTTATCTTTTGCTATTACGATCTTGCAAAGCAAACACGGCTAAAAACTGATTTATTAAACGGCGTAGTCGCAAAAGTACTTTTACAACTTTAAAAAGATAGCTTCTATTATCTTATAAAGTTCTTCTTTAAAACAATGATCGACGTTAAGCTTAATTATTTTATACACGATAAAGAACTTTTCGTAATATTCAAATCTTTTTAAAACTATAAGCCGAAGCTTATTAAAGCGCAAAAGCAAGTCTACGTTTACACAAACTATAAAGCTTTTAAATATTCTATAACGACGAAAGATTTAATAATACGCTAAGCTCGATAAGCGAAGTTCTTTTTTAAATTCTACTTTTTTATAATATTCCGTAATAGCTCGACGAATACTTTCGCTAATACCTTGTCTCGCCGTAAGCAAAACCTCTTTTTATTAAAAGCACGTTAAAAAGCATTAAAAAAACAATAACTAATCCTTAACGATAAAATCGACTTTAACATCTTAAAAGAAATGGCTTCGCCGGCATTTAAGCAAAACACGCCGTTCTTTTACGACACCGTACAAGCAAAAAGCATCGATATTAAATCGATAAGTCGCTTTAAATAAAGTATATATTGCGGCGAAAACATAAAATTAGCTTTAATACAAGCAAAAGCGTCGGAAGACGAAGAATTAAGCAAAGAACTTTTTGATCTTATATTATAAGTAACGTATAACATCGCTGAATACGATATTATCGATAAAGTTTTATAAGCAAACGCAACGGCTCTAGAATTTTAAGAAATAAAAGAATATATCGAAACGGATTTAAACTACACTTTAACAAACGGAAAAATCTACTTTTAAAGTAAATTAATAATACTAATTAATCTTTTAAAGTTTCGCACTTGCTTTATTCAGCATATACACGAGCAATTATATATAGCTTACGCAAGCGTAATAAAAAAAACTTAACTAACGCAACGCAAATTTTATTAAAAAAGCTTTAATGCAAACATCAAACGTTATATAGCTAATTGCAAATACGCTCGAATAAAAGTTAAGCGCGATAAAAAGCTAAGATTTCTATATTTATTACCGATCTTAGCTCGCTTTTACTAACACTTGACAATAGACTTTATTAAATGCTCTTTAAACGAACAAAGTTATGACTCGATCTTAATAGTAATAAATAAGCTTTTAAAAAAGCTTATATCAATCTTTTGCTATAAAACGACTATAGCTAAAGACTTCGCATAGCTATTCTTAATAAACTAGGTCCGTCACTTTAGTATGCTAAACTCGATAGTCTTTAATCGAAGCTTTTAATTCGTCTTAACTTTTTAAGCCGAAATTTGCTGTATATTAAAAACGAAGATTAAGCTTATAACGGCATACAACTCGCAAGCGGACGAGCAGATAAAAGTAATGAACTAATATATCAAGCAACGCTTCCGCTTATTTTACATATACTACCAAGACAATTAAAGCGAGCTCTTTTCTTTTATAAACATCGCTCAATTGACTTTGCTTTATAAGTCATTAAGTAAGCTGTCCTTTTTCGAAGTTAAGAATAAATATCAAACGCGCTGCTTTTAAGATATAATCAATCCGAGCCTTTTTTCTTTAGCTATAAAGCGATTGAATCAATAAAAAGCATATAATGTAGCTATTAAAGCTCGAAGTGCTATCGAGTACGCTTAATCTTCGATTGCAAACTAATAAGCTAAGATGAAAAAGCTAGCTAACGCTAAACGCCGTTTAATAAACTAAGACGTCGGAGACGATATGATGATCGATATAAAGAACTAGAAAATAAACCGACCTTTTAAAAAGCTTAAAAATAAATAATACAAGCTAATTAAGGTTATTAAAAAAGTGAAAGAAAGTTAAAAAGTCAAATTACTATCAACTTAAAAGATTTATCTTATATTCTATTCTTATTTATTACGAAAGCATATTATAAACTTATTGCTAAGCCAAGTAAGACTTTAGCTAGCGCTAATTCAAATACTACTTAACTAAGACGAATAAGAAATCGAACGAGTCTTAGCTTCTCGTATATACAAAAGAGCACTTTAATACCGAATACAATAAGTTAAAGCAAACGAAGACCTCGAATAGTACTCGTGCTCAAACGCGATAACAGCACTTTAAATGCTTAAAAGATTCTACTTAACGCACTTAATAGCAAAAAAGCCGCTAAAAGCATTACTACTTTAGCTAAAAGCTTATAATCAAAGACGAAATGATTATAATAACCTTAAAGACGATAGACTAATAATACAAACTGCGAAGACACAGTTTTTCGAAAAGAAAAGGTGATGTTATAATAATAATAGCGGTCACGCGGAAGTCACGTTGCTACGCGCTTAAGGTTATACGTTACTTCGTGACCTTAAGCTCTCGTCTTAACAAAACAGCTTACAAAACCTTTTCTTTTGCACTCGTTCTCTTCTTTTCTTTCTTTATCTTTCTTTTTTATTACTTAGCGTACTCTTAGGTAGCACTACAATTATACTGCTTTCGACAGCCGTAACAAAGAGCTAGATCGAAAGCTTAATAGTTTAGCTTATAAGCTATACTTACGATATTACTTTTAAAAAGACCGTTAAATAAAAAGCTCTTAGACTTAAGTTAAAGACTTTAAATGCTTTTAAAAACATTGCGTTACGCTAGTCTTTCGGTATAATCGGTAGGCTGCTCCATGGGGTGGGGGCCCTATAGGGTTTTCCTCCCCATTCCTCCCATAAGGTCTTGGCCGATAAAGGACTTTTTTTTTTAAACCTTATAAAGAGGATTTTTTTAAGTCAAATTCTTTACGAAAGATAAGGAAACTTTATAAGTTTAAAGTAAGACAGCTAAAAATAATATATATAAAGCCGTTAAAAATAAAATAAATTTACGAATATTTATTAATTTTACTTAATCATTATATTTATTTATTATATTTATTAATCATATATATTATACTTTACAATTATATTGCATTATATTACCAGGGCAAAGGACCAAGTTCTTTGTAGTGTCACCAACGGGCTAATTACTCGATTTATAAGAATCTTAATATATTTAAATCAAAATCATAAAATAAAAAATAATAAAGATAAAATAAATATAAAAGTATTATTATACGAGAAATGATTTGATATTTTATTATAAAAAGAGACCTTTTGAAACCTTGTTTTTTATCGTAAAGACTTCAGACCTTTTTGCGAATTACTTATACTTAATAATTTAAAATATAAGGGGGGGACCCCCTTAAACCCCCCTTTTTATTAAGGAAACTTCAGACCCTTTTGCGAATTACTTTTACTTAATAATTTAATATAAGGGGGGGACCCCTTTAAACCCCCCTTTTTACTAAGGAAACACTTCAGTGGTGGGGGGGGGGCCGTGTTGTGTGGAGAGGATGATATTTCTAAGTTCTCTTTGGTGGGAGAAGTCTATGTACCTCCCCTAGCGTGCACGTGCTCCCAACAGGCCTGACAGCCTCAGGCCATCACAGAAACCTCAGACCCTTTTGCGAATTACTTATATTTAATAATTTATTATAAGGAGAAGACCTTATTAAACCCCTCTTTCAACCAAAAAGGCTCGGGAGTCGGGACCTTTTCGCGAATCATATTATTATTATTATTATTATTATTATTATTATTATTATTATTATTATTATTATTATTATTATTATTATTATTATTATTATTAAAGAGCGCTAAAGGCTTATAAACAAGGTTTATAAGTAAAAAAAAAAGAACGAGAAAAGTAAGAAAATATAAAAGAATATAAAAAGGAAAGGAAAGAAGTAGCTTGGCGTACGTAAGAATAGGCTTAAAAGACCTAGCGTATCGTTATAAAAAAAAAAATTTTTTTTGTTTTAAGAAAAAAAAGTATACGTATATTTCTAAAAAAGTATCTTTTATACTTATTAGACTATTACCATTAGACTACTAAGGTTTTGTTTATTCTATTACTAGATAACTTGCAAACAATATTAGTATATATATATTAAGCTTGAATTTTTCGATAAGCTCGATTTTTTTTTGGTTTTATTATATATCGCAATTTTTGATATACGCTTTTATTAGCCTTAATAATAGCTTAATTAAAAGAAAAAGTGGCCCGTGCACTTCCATACAAATGACGCGTCTTTATTAAAAAAAAAGTTTATATACGCGTATTTATATAACGCGTCGACGCGCCGCGATACGTATAAGCTCGATTTTTTTGGTTTTGTTACATTTCGCAATTTTTTTTATACGGCTTTATTAGCCTTAAAAATAGCTCAATTAAAAAAAGAAAAAGTGGCCCGTGCACTTTTATACAAATGACGCGTCTTGATAAAAAAATAATTTCTATATACGCGTATTTATATAACGCGTCGACACGTCGACGCGCCGCGATACGTATAAGCTCGATTTTTTTTGGTTTTGTTGCATATCGCAATTTTTTTTATACGGCTTTATTAGCCTTAATAATAGCTCAATTAAAAAAAGAAAAAATGGCCCGTGCACTTCTATACAAATGACGCGTTATTATAAAAAAATAAAATAAAGTGGTCCGTGCACGCGTATTTATATAACGCGTTGACGCGTCGATGCGCCGCGATACGTATTACGGAAAAAAATTCTGGCGCCGGAATTACTTTAATCCCCCTTCTTTCTTTAATTTTTCCGGAAAAAGTTCAATAGATTGACATAGAATAAAAGTCTTGGCACGCTCACAAATTTTTTAAATCCGTATAGAAAATCTCACGTGATTGGATGACTAATCACCACCACAACTACTGGAATTTATCTTGGGTCACCGTTGGTGACAATAATAAACTAAAATTATTAAACAAAACTTTTAATTATAATTTTTCGTAATTTCTTAACTAACGCTATATCTTTGTTTTGAATCGTTATTCGTTTAGCGTGAATAGCATATAAGTTCGTTATTAAAAGTGATTAGTAAATCGATTAATAAATAAATATATAAGTGCTTACTTTCAAATTCTTTTACGAAGAATGCTTTTAAAGCTTTTTATAAACATTTTAAAGCATCGCTTTGAAATTTAAAGTCTTATTTAAAATCGTAAGTAATCTCTTAAACAAAACGCTAGAAAAGAGTCTTTTTAATAAAAAGCTCGGTGCTTTTTTAATATCGTCGGATCTCTTTTAACGCAATAACTATATAAATCAATAATTATACTTAAGAATTAATTTATTAATTGATTAAATTTACTTTTTAGCTTATAGCGACAGCGCTTTCGTTAGCTTAAACTTCTTTTTTTCGTAATAACTGCAAACTTCTTAAGATACTTGCTTTTTTTAGATTTTTAACGAAAAGAAGTTTTAGCTACCGAAAGTAATTTGCTAGCTAATAAAACGGAGCGAATAGCTTTAGCCGTCGAAAGTGATTTTTTAGCTCTTTTATATTAAAAGAAAAAAATATTATTTTCATTTAAGTTTTCTTTATCATCGCTTTGCTCTTCTTTATTTGTATTATTATAAAGCATCGTCTTCGTCGCGGTTTTTATAATTATAATTAAGCCCGAGATAATAAAAGACTTTTTAAAAGCTTTTTGCGCGAAAGCTTTTTTAATACGATTATTAATAAAAGCAAAATAAGGTTTAGCAGCTGCAAAAGAATTGTTTTTAGCACTTAAATCGTAAAACGGATCTTCGTTTTAAAGCTGAGCTAATGCATTCGCTTAACTCGTCGATTATTGTATTGCTTTTAAAACAGTTTTAAAATAATTAACGAACGAAAAAAAAAAGTTTAAAAAAATTAAACTTATTAAAAGCTGTTAGTATTTATATTAGTATTATTAAAAACGATGCTTTTATTTATTTCGAATTAAATAACCGAAGTAAATTTAATTGCGTTTACTAAAAAAAAATTTAATTAATAAATATTTATTAATTATAAATTAAAAACATTATCGGATCGAAGTCTAAGAGATAATAAGTATTAGTTTGTATTTACGCGAGAGTTTATTAGTATTTAAAGAGCGTTACTTAAAATAATAAAAATTAACAATTATTAATTAGTAAAGTAATTCATACTTATTAGCTTGACCTTAAGAAATTCGGCGAGAAAAAGACGAAGATAAATCGGTTTTTTATTATAAACTTGCAATACCGCGCGAAGTTTTAAGAATTTTTATAAATGCTTATTAGCTATTTGCAATCGATTTATTAATTAATTTATTAATCAAATACTAACCGGATAGCTGTCGAGTTATAATAGCGCGGCGCTTAGCAAAAGTAAAGTTAAGAATTTTTATAAATACTTATTAACTATTTGCAATTGATTTATTAATTAATTTACTAATTAAATATTAACCGGATAGCTATCGAGTTGTAATAGCGCGGCGCTTAATAAAAGTAAAGTTTAGCGTATCCGTAGCTAATTAAGCTTTATTAAACTAAAGATAAAGATTTGCGTTAAGCAAAGTAATTAAAAAAGTATTAATAATATTCCGATTAATTAAATATAAATTTACTTTATTTATTTTATAAATTTAAGTTTTCTTTTTTTACGCTTTCGCCGCGTATCATATTTGCTTTACTTTCTTGTGCTTCGTTTTTATTTGCTTGACTTTTAGCTGCTTAACTTTTAACCGCTTAACCTTTAGCCGCTTAACTTTTAATCGCTTGATTCTTAATTGCTTTATTAATTAACTTATCTTAGTTTGCGTTATCTCTCTTAACCGTAATGCTTAATATATCGGTAAAAGAAAATCGGTCCGAAAGCAAAAGTTCGTTTAATAAAAAAGCTATTTGAAAGTATTAATAAAAGGACTTGATCGCGATAATTTAATTTACGATTAATAAATTGATAATTTTAAATAAGAAAAAAACGACTTTATAAAGCAATAAATAGCGTTATATTTAAAAGCGTAACAAATAAAAAAGCGATAGTTGTAATTGATTATTAAGTAATAATAAAAAGAAATCAGACTTTACTTTATAAAGTAAAAATTACGCGAAGCGACCGCTTTATCTTAGCTACGGCCGTTTTATCTTAGCTGCAGCTGCTTTATCACTTCGTAAATTTATTAGCGGCCGCGCTAAAATGTTTTAAAAATAAAATATACGAGTTTACTTTTAACTTTAATACTTTTATTTTATTACTTTTGATTTTACTTTAAACAATTACTTTTAACGTTTAGCTTCTTTATAATACTATTTAATATAGCCGCTTATCAACTTGATTCGATGAAAGGTATTATTATAAATACAAATCAGCTTGATTTAATAGAAAAAATTAAAAAATTTATAATAAAAATCATTTTTTTATTTATTAATTTATTTATTAATTAAAAACGTCTTTTTTAAAATGCGGCCGATACGACGGCAATCGTAGCGGCAAGCAATCCGATGCTAAAAAACTTTAGCAAGCGCAAAGTAAATATCTTTTTTACGTAGTATTTTAACTTTTATTAATTTATTAATTTTTCTTAAAGAAGAACGCTAAAGAAAGGCTAATTATCAACTAATTCTTATACGATAAGAGCTAATACTCGTATAATAAAGCTGAAATAAAATCTTTAAGCAAATAAGCTTCGAAAAGCTAAAAGACGAAATCAAGCGGCCGTTAATCAGCTTTTTGCAATTTAAAAACAAACTTTAAAATATTCTTAAGCATTAAAAGCTAAAAAGAAAACTTGATAAGCCGGAATGCGAAAAAATCTTATAAATAAACGGTATTTTTTCTTTTCTTTAATTTACTAAGTAATTTATTAATCGATTTTAAAAAGAATCGAAGTATCTACGCAAATAATCTTATTATACAAGCCGCTTTTTTTATAGCTAGATTCAATGATAGAAAATACTTAAATAACGATTAAGTTGATAAAGCATTTAATTTAAACGAAAAGGTTTATAAGAAATTTAATTTACGAAAAAACGAAAAAAAAAATAATAATATACTTCGCGATAAATGCGTTTCGATTATCGATAAAAAAATAGAAAAAGTTATTTAGCAATTAATACGTTAATACGCATAAGTAAGCTTTTATTTTATTTAAATATTTATATTTTGCTAATAATATAAAGTCACGTTATATAATAACCGTTTAACAATTTCGTCGCTATTAGCAAAGTATAGCGCGGTCTTTATTAATAAAATGCCGAGCTATTAATTTAAAAAGTAAAAAAGCTTTCTTTAAATTAATAGCTTAAGACTTAGTAAGCACGGTTTTAAAACGAATTAAATAAGAATTCATTTTATTATGCTTTTAATTAATTAAATTAATATTATAACTTTTAATCTTCATTTAATCAAGCCTTTTTACGTTTACTTTTCTTTTAATAAAAAGAAGTATTAACGAGTTAAAATTAAAGCAAATACCGATAAAATTAAATACGAATTGCTAAGTCTAGCCGCTTAATAGAATATAAAAAGATTCGAAAAGAATGCTGAATTTAAAAAAGCTAATTGCGATTTTATTTTATTTTAACGCGTTATATAATTAATTTAAAAAAAAGACGAGCTAGCTCCGGAATTGTTTTACGGCGTTAAAGATAGCGATACGAAATTAAGATTATTCTTAAACTCAATGCTTGAGTTTTTATGAAATAAAATTCACGATTAATTATAAATTTTATATTTTATAAAAATACTTTTATTTATTTTATTTATTAATTATATTTATTAATAATATTTATTAATTATATTTACATATTATATTTACTAATCATATTTATTAATCATATTTACTAATTATATTTACTAATCATATTTATTAATTATATTTATTAATAACATTTATTAATCGTCGGTTTCTTATGTAACGATACGCTAAGTCTCTTAGACGCACTTTATATGCGCTAAGCTACTTTCTTCTTTTTTTCTTTCGTATTCTTCGTATTCTTTTATTCTCCGCTTTTAACTTATAAATTATAGTTCACGAGTCTTTAGCGCTTTTACTTTCGTATATATAAACCTTAGCTACTTTCGACTTTTACACTCGGTAATTATTGATTTTAAATTATTACTTTAAGATTCTCTTAAGCTCTTATATAAACCTTTGCGCTTTCGTAAGTTTTTATAAGTAATCGCTTAAGGTCGTTATATCTTAAAGTTTTAAATCAAAAGAATTGATCGACTTATTGTATTTAAAATCGATATAAATATATTAATAAATTATTTTAATATTTATATTTATAAATTATATTTAAAGTTAATTATATATATATTTTATTTAATATAATAACGATTTTAAAACTATTTATATAAACTTATTTATTAATTTATAATAATAAAATTCAAGAAGCTTTCGTAAGCTATCGAATTTATTACTTTTTTTTTTTGCGATACTTTTTTTTTGTATATAAAAAGTCTTTTGCTCGCTAACAATACTAATTTTATAATATCCGTCGTTATATTCGTTTTTACTAATCTATTTAATAGATAGCTTAATTTTATAGCCGTTATTTAAAAATCGCTTAACTCGATATTCGTTTATTCTAATTAACTATCTACGATTACGCTCTTTTTCGTTTAGCATTTCTATTGCACACCGAGCGTTTCGACCGTTCGTTCGTTTAATAAAAAAGGAATAATAAGTTTTATTATTTACTTCGATAAAGATCGAGTTTAATTGGTTTGCAATCTTTAATAAATTAATAAATTAATTAATATATAAATAATAAAACGGCACTTATAAATAAATCGATAAGCGTCCGTTAAAATATGAATTTCTTTTATCTATTCTTTAGCTATAATAGATATTCGAGCTTGTAAATATAATTATAAGCTAATACGATTATAAAGTGTTTTATTGTTTTATATAATAAATTTTTAATTAAATGCTTTTATTTTTAATATTTATTAGATTATATTAATTTTATTTACCGCATAGCAGTAGCCGAAAAGAAAGCTGTAAAGATTATATTTAAATTAAGATTTCTGTAAGCATTTTATTTTAGTATATTAATTAAACTTTAATAAATTTAAATAAGTACTTGTTATAACGACTTTAAGCGATTATTTAAAGAATTTATAAAAAAGCGAAAGGATTATATAAAGCTTAAGAAGATTATAAAATTATTATTTGAATTTAAAATTAATAATTATCGAAAGTAAAAGTTGAAAAAAACTAAGTGTTAGATTCTTTTTAAGCGATTAAAGAATATATTCGTAGCTTCGTAACGGTCGTTAAAGTACTTGCAATTGCAAAACACTCGGTTGTGAAAGTATTTAAATTTTAATTGCTTTTTAAGATTCAAAAGAGCTGATTCTTTTTATATGATTAAAAGGAATCACGCGTACTAGCTAATTAATAAGTTTATTAATTAAGTTAAAGGTCTTTTAACTAGTATGATATGCTAAGCGAAGCATGTTAGGTAGCTCGTGAACTCCTTTAAATACTATTAGCTAGCTAAGGTCGATATAGATATACTGATATTAAGGTTTATATATAAGAAGGTTGTTCGTAATAGTTAACTTAAGTAAAAAGAGCTTAAAAGCGTTAAAAGATATAATTATAATTAAGCTTTAATAAAAAGGAAATAAAAAGAAATGAAAAGATAAAAAAAAAACCGTTAATTAAAACTTAACGCTTGTAAGAATGCTGCTTAAAAAGAATTAAGCGTAAGCAAAACCTTTTTTAAAAATAAATTAACTTAATAAAATATATTTAAATTATAAAATGATGTTATATAATATTCAAGTATATAAGACGTTAAAATATAAGTTTAAATTAACAGTTTAATAGTAAATTCGCTAGAATCTAAACATGTCTTCTTAAGCTATTGATTCGTTTTTATTTTAAATTACTTCAATTACTTACGAAGATACCGATTTATTTCAAAGTTAATAGTTCGAAAGTTTTATAACTAGTTTTTTTGGCTTAGTATTATTAGCAATTATTAAATGTTTTAATTAATATTATATTTAGAACGTTAAAGAGATTGAGACTTTAAATACTTGATGGTCATAGACTTTATAGTATTCTTAATAACAAAAGGCTAATTAAAATCCTTTGCGAATTGATTAAAATAAAAAGAAAACTTTTTTTATATAGATTAGATTCGTTTAAGCAGCTGAGAAATCAATAAGAGAGCTTGTAGTATGTTGTAAAAAGTGCGACCGAGCTTTAAAGCATTTGAAGCTAAAAGCTTTTGGAACGAAAGCATTAGTCGATCATTAGAAAACGGACGTTTGCAAACGCGTCGTAAATAAGCTAAAATAAAAGCTTCGGCAAACTTAATTAAGATCTAAATCTTTTTAACGCAATTTAGTACGTTTGTTTTTATTTATAAATTCGGTTAATAAATCTAGTAAATTTGATTAGTAAATTTGATTAGTAAATTTGATTAGTAAATCTAATTAATAAATCTGATTAGTAAATCTGATTAGTAAATTTGATTAGTAAATCTAATTAATAAATCTAATTAATAAATCGGATTAGTAAATCGGATTAGTAAATCGAATTAGTAAATCTGATTAATAAATAATAAAACTAATATTAAATAGACACATTTATTACGAAGAACGCTTTCGTATTAAGACTTAAAATTAGTATTTCGAAAAAGTGTTTTAGATATTATATTATTTACGCGAAGCTCGTTTCGAATAGTTAATAACTCGGATTAGAAATCTTTTTGCGAATTATAAAACTTATATCTTAAGCTCTTTAGTGCTTTAATTATTAAGCGAGACTTCGACGATAAGATTTTAAAAATTGATCGCTATTTACTAGACAATTTATTAATTAATTAAAAACTTAACATTTTATTAGATTATTAATTTAGTATTAAGCGCTATTCTTTTATGTGTATAATCGGAACTGCAATTATAAAAGATTAGTATATGATTCAGCTTATACTTAGATTTATATACGTTAAGTTCAATTATATAAAAGAAAAATTAACAAGAATTATTTATAAACGCTTTATTAAATTAAGCTTAATAGAAAAGATAATCGCGATTATAACGGATAACGCATTTTCGAATAATATAATAATAAAAAAATTGCTTAAATACGTCGAAAATGCGTTTAAGAAAAAGCTTTTTATAAGCTAAAAGATTTTATACGTTCTGTGTATAGCTTACGTCTTGCAATTATCTTTTAAAGCGTTGCTTAGACCGCGATTATCGCTAACGAACGAAAGCTTAGAAAAGCATTAAGAAGAAGATTTTAATATAAACAAGTTAAAAAGAGTAAGAAGATACGATAAACGAAAGATTGTATATATATTTACGATTATAAATTTTTTTTTTTAAAAAAAAATATTTATTAATTATATTTATTAATTATTAATTAACGTATTTAAGTTCGGAAGTTTATTAAGTGTATTACGGCTAGTTAACTTCGAAAATCGCGATTTAATAATACGATAAAAGCTTTTATCGACGATTTAAAGTATCTTTTAACGAAAAGCTTAAAGCTTGTTTTAAATATTATTATAAGATAGAATTTTATATTTTATATGCTTAATCGATTTATAACTTTTAAAAATATTATTTAAAGACATTATATAAAGATCGATGAGATAAGTATTTTCAAATTATTTAATACTTAATAAAAGCAAATCTTATAGTTAATCGATATTTTTCGATTGTTTTACTTTTTAATTATGCATTTAAGTAAAGAGCTTAGTTTTATTATTTAATACGGATTTTTAATATTCGATGAAATATTCGAACGTTTAAATAAAGCACAAGTACAATTAAAGTTTAAATATATAAAGATTTCGGAAAAAAATCGTAATGATTTTAAATAGATCTTGCAATTAAAAGAAAGCGTTATTAATACTATTAAGAAATTAAATAAGTATTATAAGAAAACGCAAAGGCCGTTAAAAGATATTTTTGCTTTCGCGATAATCTTATATTTTATTATTAAGCTAAAGACTTTCGATTTAGATTTTTTTTAGCTTTACGAAAGTAAAGATTAGTTTATAATATATCGAGCGAGATTCGAAAGGCTTTTTAACGAATATTATAAGTCTTTAATATCTATAGCTTAACGTATTAATAATATTAAAGTAATCGATCGTTAACCGATAGCCGCTTTATTATTCTGCGGTAGATTAATGTTAAGTTTTTTTTTACAAGCTTTTTTCGAAGATATAGATTACAAGTCGTCGGAAGTATATGATTATCTTTTAGCTCGTAAGTTTAAAATTTTAATTTAAAATTTTAATTTTATTGATTTTTATTAATTAAGTTTAACGGTCGACGGACGAGAGATTTTAATTTCTTAGCGAAACTTTAAGCTTCGGTACTTTAATCTAGCTCGAATGGCTAAAGATTTTCTATGTATCTTTTTAATTAGTATTTGCGTAAAAAAAGTATTTAATATTGCAAAAGATATTTGCGATTATCGTCGCGGTAATTTATCGCTATTAATAATCGTAAAAAAAATAACTGCTTTATATTTTAAGATATATAATACTCGCTTAAATAAAGCTCGGCATTTATTCGAATCGATTTTAATAAATTATAATGATTTAGATAAAGATCAGCTTGAAAAGGAATTCGAATAAAAAGTATAAAAGTTTTAAGAATAGCAAAATCGTTAATTTTAAAGCTTATTTTGTTTTGAATATATTTTTACTTGCGATAATCTTACGATCGATCAAGACTTTCGAATAATAAGTTTTAAGTAACAAAAAGCTAAGTTAATAATATTGAAAGCTAAAGTGCGAGAATCACGTAAGTTTAAATAATATTGATTTTATAAATATTTATTAATTATATTAAATAAAAGGAACTTAAATAGGTTTTAAGATATTAATAAAGATATTTCGTTTAAAATGCGATAGCTACGGTACGGAAAGTCTTTAAATTACGAAAAGCATTTAAAAAGTAAGTTAATTTACTTGCGATATTTTTATCTTTTATCGATTTATTAATCGATTTATTAATCGATTTACTAATCGATTTATTAATCGATTTATTAATTATTATATAAGATTATATAAAGCGTATTCTTTTGCTTTTTAAAGCAAAGTCGTAGCAAATCGTTTATATTCTTTATAAAGAAAACTAAGCAAAGTAAATCAATCGAAAGTAATTACGGATTTACTTTTCGATAAGCAAACTTAAGATAATATAAATTAAAACGTTCTTAATAATATAAAAAACGAAGACGATTTAGAAAATTCAAATTCGAACGGTACGAACGAATCGACTAGCTTTAAACGCTATATAAACTATAAAAATAAAGTGCAACGAAATACGATATTATATAATATACGCTTTTATTTAAATATAAATTCTAACTTAAATATTAGCGATAGCAAATTTATGCGATCAAAACGATTCGAATGATATTTCTCGATAAAATTATTTTAACGCAAAAGAAATATCAAGCTTTAAGCAAAGTGATAAAAAGATAATAAATAAAAAGAAAGCTAATAGAATACCGGACTCGGCTTCGCTATCTTATAAAACTTTAAATGCCGCTTAAACTTCGAAACTTAATATTTCGAAACTTAAAACTCTTTTAATCGTTATTTAAAACTAAAGTAAATTAATTATTATATATAAGTTTAACGACTTTAAGTCTAATACTTTTATAAGCGAACGAATTACAAATCTATTATCAACTTTAAAGCGCAAACGAATAAAAGAAAAAGAAAATGATAAAGCAAGATTAATATAAAATAAAAAGAAAGAAGCTTTTTCTGAAATCAAGCGTTTAATTACAAAGAGTATCGCTCTTGCTGAGTTTTATAATTAGCGACTTTGATTTTATTTATTAAATTGCTTTTTTTGTATTATTAAGTTTTTATATTTACTTATTTACAATTAATTAAAATAATTAATTGAATTCTTTTTTATCGATATCTTTAGTTTTTTTATTATTATTAATATATTTATATCGACCTTAGCTAGCTAATTAAGAACACCGGTAATAATAATTAAAAGAAAAGTTTACTCGTGAACTATGGTTCACGGGTCAGTTAGCATGCTTCGCTTAAAATATTATATTAATCAAAGAACCTTTAACTTAATTATAAAACCTTTTAATTAGCTAGTGCACGTAATTCTTTTAATTATAAGTATTACTTTTACTAAACTTTAAAAGAGCTGATTCTTTTTATAATTATTAAGTTTTTTAATAAAGTTAAGTTATTCGTAAAGCTATATAGCCCGTGAACTATAGTTTATAAGTAAGTTACGTGTAGGCTGCTCCATGGGGTGGGGGCCCTATGGGGTTTTCCTCCTTATTCCCCTTATAAGGTCTTGGCCGATGGGGGACTTTTTTTTTTAAACCTTATAGAAAGGATTTTTTTAAGTCAAATTCTTTACGAAGGATGGAAAAACCTTATAGGTTTAAAATAAGATAGCTAAAAATAATATATATAAGGCCGTTAAAAATAAAACAAATTTACGAATATTTATTAATTTTACTTAATCATTATATTTATTTATTATATTTATTAATCATATATATTATACTTTACAATTATATTGCATTATATTATAATAAACTAAAATTATTAAACAAAACTTTTAATTATGATTTTTCGCAATTTCTTAATTAACGCTATATCTTTATTTTAAATCGTTATTCGTTTAGCGTGAATAGCACATAAGTTCGTTATTAAAAGTGATTAGTAAATCGATTAGTAAATTGATTAATAAATCGAATAATAAATAAATATATAAGTATTTACTTTCAAATTCTTTTACGAAAAATGCTTTTGAAGCTTTTTGTAACCATTCTAAAGCACCGCTTTAAAATTTAAAGTCTTGTTTAAAATCGTAAGTGATCTCTCGAACAAGACGCTAAAAAAGAGTCTTTTTAATAAGAAGCTCGGTACCTTTTTAATATCGTTAAATCTCTTTTAACGCAATAGTTATATAAATTAATAATTGTACTCAAGAATTAATTTATTAATTGATTGAACTTACTTCTTAGCTTATAGCGACGGCGCTTTCGTTAGCTTAGACTTTTTTTTTTCGTAACAATTGCAGACTTCTTAAGATACTTGCCTTTTTTAGATTTTTAACGAAAAAAAGTTTTAGTTATCGAAGGTGATTTGCTAGCTAATAAAACGAAGCGAGCAGCTTTAGCCGTCGAAAGTGATTTTTTAGCTCTTTTGTATTAAGAGAAAAGAATATCATTTTTACTTGAGTTTTCTTTATTATTGCTTTGCTTTTCTTTATTTGTATTATTATAAAGCATCGTCATCGTCGCGGTTTTTATAGCTATAATTAGGCCCGAGATAATAAAAGACCTTTTAAAAGCTTTTTACGCGAAAGCTTTTTTAATGCGATTGCTAATAAAAGCAAAAGAAAGTTTAATAGTTGCAAAAGAATTGTTTCTAGCACTTAAGTCGTAAGACAGATCTTCGTTTTAAAGCTGAGCTAATACACTCGCTTAGCTCGTCGATTGTTATATTGCTTTTAAAACAGTTTTAAAACAATTAGCGAATTAAAAAAAAAGGTTTAAAAAAATTAAACTTATTAAAAACTGTTAATATTTATGCTAATATTATTAAAAACGATGCTTTTGTTTATTTCGGATTAAATAATTAAAGTAAATCTAACTGCGTTTATTAAAGAGAGATTTAATTAATAAATATTTATTAATTATAAGTTAAAAACATTATCGGATCGAAGTCTAAGAGATAATAAGTACTAGTTTGTATTTACGCGAGAGTTTGTTAGTATTTAAAAAGCGTTACTTAAAATAATAGAAATTAGCAATTATTAATTAATAAAGTAATTAATACTTACTAGCTTGACCTTAAGAAATTCGGCGAGAAAAAGACGAAGATAAATCGGTTTTTTGTTATAAACTTATAATACCGCGCGAGGTTTTAAGAATTTTTATAAATGCTTATTAGCTATTTGTAATTGATTTATTAATCAATTTATTAATCAAATACTAACCGAATAGCTATCGAGTTATAATAGCGCGGCACTTAGCAAAAGTAAAGTCAAGAATTTTTGTAAATGCTTATCAGTTATTTGCAATTGATTTACTAATCAATTTATTAATCAAATACTAATCGGATGGCTATCGAGTTATAATAGCGCAGCGCTTAATAAAAGTAAGGTCTGGCGTATCCGTAGCTAATTGAGCTTTGCTAGATTGAAGATAAAGATTTGCGTTAAGCAAAGTAATTGAAAAAGTATTAATAATATTCCGATTAATTAAATATAAATTTACTTTATTCACTTTGCAAATTTAAGTTTTTTTTTTTTACGCTTTCGCTGCGTATTATATCTGCTTTATTTTTTTGTGCTTCGTCTTTATTTGCTTGACCTTCAGCCGCCTGACCTTTAGCCGCTTGACCTTTAGCCGCCTGACCTTTAGCCGCTTGACCCTTAATCGCTTGATTTTTAATTGCTTTATTAATTAACTTATTTTAGCTTGCGTCATCTTTTTTAGCTATAATGCTTGGTATATCGGTAAAAAAAAGTCGGTCCGAAAGCAAAGGTTCGTTTGATAAAAAAGCTATTTAAAAGTATTAATAAAGAGACTTGATCGCGATAATTTAGTTTACGATTAATAAGTTGATAATTTTAAATAAGAAAAGAACGACTTTATAAAGCAATAAATAGCGTTGTATTTAAAAGCGTAGCAAATAAAAAAGCGATAGTTATAATTGATAACTAAATAATAATAAAAAGAAATTAAACTTTACTTTATAAAGTAAAAATTACGCGGAACGGCCGCTTTATTTTAGCTGCGGCCGCCTTATCTTAGCTGCGGCTGCTTTATCACTTCGTGAATTCATTAGCGGCCGCGCTAAGATGTTTTAGAAATAAAATATACGAGTTCATTTTTAACTTTAACACTTTTATTTTATTATTTTTGATTTTACTTTAAATAATTATTTTTAACGTTTAGCTTCTTTATAATATTATTTAATATAGCCGCTTATCAGCTTGATTCGATAAAAGGTATTATTATAAATATAGATCAGCTTGATTTAATAAAAAGGATTGAAAAATCTATAATAAGAATCATTTTTTTATTTATTAATTTATTTATTAATTAAAAACGTTTTTTTTAAAATACGGCCGATACGACGGCAATCGTGACGGTAAGCAATCCGGTGCTAAGAAACCTTAGCAAGCGTAAAATAAGTATTTTTTTTACGTAGTATTTTAACTTTTATTACTTTATTAATTTTTCTTAAAGAAGAAAGCTAAAGAGAAGCTAATTATTAATCAATCTTTATACGATAAGGGCTAATGCTCGTATAATAAAGCTGAAATAAGATTTTTAAGCAGATGAGCTTCGAAAAGCTAAAGAACGAGATTAAGCGGCCGCTAATCAGCTTTTTGCAATCTAAAAACAAATCTTAGAATATTCTTAAGTATTAAAAGCTAAAAGGAAAACTCGATAGACCGAAATGCGAAAGACCCTTATAAATAAACGGTACTTTTTCTTTTTTTTAATTTATTAAGCAATTTATTAATCGATTTTAAAAAGAATCGAAGCATTTACGCGGATAATCTTATTATACAAGCCGCTTTTTTTATAATTAAATTTAATAATAAAAAATACTTAAATAACGATTGAGTTGATAAAGCATTCAATTTAAACGAAGAGGTTTTCTATGCATCTCTTTAATTAGTATTTACGTAAAAAAGGTATTTAATATTGCAAGAGATATTTACGATTATCGTCGAGGTAATTTATCGTTATTAACAATCGCAAAAGAAATAACTGCTTTATATTTCAAGATGTATAATACTCGCTTGAATAAAGCTCGGCATTTATTCGAATCGATTTTAATAAATTATAATGATTTAAATAAAGATCAGCTTAAAAAGGAATTCGAATAAAAAGTATAAAAATTTCAAGAATAGCAAAATCGTTAATTTCAAAGCTTATCTTATTTTAAATATATCTTTGCTTGCGATAATCTTGCGATCGATTAAGACCTTCGAATAATAAGTCTTAAGCAACGAAAAGCTAAGTTGATAATATTAAAAGCTAAAGTGCGAGAATCACGTAAGTTTAAATAATATTAATTTTATAAATATTTATTAATTATATTAAATAAAAGAGAATTTAAATAGGTTTTAAGATATTAATAAAGATGTTTCGTTTAAAATGCGATAGCTACGGTACGGAAAGTCTTTAAATTACGAAAGGCATTTAAAAAGTAAGTTAATATACTTGCGATATTTTTACTTTTTATCGATTTACTAATCGATTTATTAATCGATTTACTAATCGATTTACTAACTATTATATAAGATTATATAAAGCGCATTCTTTCGCTTTTTAAAGCAAAGTCGTAGCAAATCGATTATATCTTTTATAAAGAAAACCAAGCGAAATAAATCAATTGAAAGTAGCTACGGATTTACTTTTTGATAAGCAAACTTAAGATGATATAGATTAAAACGTTTTTAATAATATAAAAAACGAAAACGATTTAGAAAATTCAGATTCGAACGGTACGAACGAATCGATTAGCTTTGAACGCTATATAAACTATAAAAATAAAGTGCAACGAAGTACGATATTATATAATATACGCTTTTATTTAAATATAAATTCTAATTTAAATATTAGCGATAGCAAATTTATACGATTAAAACGATTCGAATGATATTTCTTAATAAAATTATTTTGACGCGGAAGAAATATTAAGCTTTGAACAAAGTAATGAAAAGATAATAAGTAGAAAGGAAGCTAATAGAATACCGGACTCGGCTTCGCTATTTTATAGAACTTTAAATGCCGTTCAAACTTCGAAACTTAGTATTTCGAAACTTAAAACTTTTTTAATCGTTATTTAAAGTTAAAGTAAGTCAATTATTATATATAAGTTTAACGATTTTAAATCTAATACTTTTATAAGCGAACGAATTATAAATCTATTATCAACTTTAAAGCGCAAACGAATAGAAGAAAAAGAAGATGATGAAGCGGAATTGGTACAAGATAAAAAGAAAGAAGCTTCTTTTAAAATCAAGCGTTTAATTGCAAAGAGTATCGCTCTTGCTAAGTTTTATAATTAGCGACTTTGATTTTATTTATTAAATTGCTTTTTTTATATTATTAAGTTTTTGTATTTATTTGTTTATAATTAATTACAATGATTAATTGAATTCTTTTTTATCGATATTTTTAGTTTTTTTATTATTATTAATATATTTATATCGACTTTAATTAGCTAGTTAAGAATACCGGTAGTAATAGTTAAAAGAAAAGTTCACCCGTGAATTATGGTTTACGGGTCAATTAGCATGCTTCGCTTAAAATATTATATTAATTAAAGGACTTTTAATTTAATTATAAAACCTTTTAGTTAGCTAGTACACGTAATTCTTTTAATTATAAGTATTACTTTTATTAAACTTTAAAAGAGCTAATTCTTTTTATAATTATTAGGTTTTTTAATAAAGTTAAGTTATTCGTAAAGCTATATAGCTCGTGAACTATAGTTTACGAGTAAGTTACGTATAATAGCTTTACGTACGCTACGTATGGCAGCTTTACGTAGGTTACGTGTAACAGCTTTAAGTACGTTAGGTGTGGCAGCCTTAAGTACGTTAAATATAACAGCCTTACGTAAGTTACGTATAGCAGCCTTACGTAGGTTACGTATAGCAGCCTTAAGTACGTTAGGTATGGCAGCTTTACGTAAGTTACGTATAGCAGCCTTACGTAGATTACGTGTAGCAGCCTTAAGTACGTTAAGTGTAGCAGCCTTACGTAGGTTACGTATAGCAGCTTTAAGTACGTTAAGTGTAGCAGCCTTACGTAAGTTACGTATAGCAGCTTTAAGTACGTTAAGTATAACAGCTTTACGTAAGTTACGTGTGGCAGCTTTACGTAAATTACGTGTAGCAGCTTTAAGTACGTTAAGTATAGCAGCTTTACGTAAGTTACGTATAGCAGCTTTACGTAGGTTACGTATGGCAGCTTTAAGTACGTTAAGTATGGCAGCTTTACGTAAGTTACGTATAGCAGCTTTACGTAGTTTACGTGTAGCAGCTTTAAGTACGTTAAGTATAGCAGCCTTACGTAAGTTACGTATAGCAGCTTTACGTAGGTTAGGTGTAGCAGCTTTACGTAAATTACGTGTAGCAGCTTTACGTAAGTTACGTATAGTAGCTTTAAGTACGTTAATTCTTTTTATGCAACATTTACTAATTAGATTTATTAATCAGATTTATTAATTAGATTACGTACGATAAAGCACGTGTTATAGCCGAGCTATAACCGAGCTAAGCACGTATAGCAAAAGGACGTGCAGCATATAAGGTTTCTTTCGTATAGCATTTATTAATCAGATTTATTAATCAGATTTACTAATCAGATTTATTAAAGAAACGTTCTTTTTTTGTTCTGCGTCGAGTTCGTGTTTTAAATATTATAATTCACTTTTGTTGAATCAAAGCATTGCATCGATTATTATTAAGCGACGCGTTATTTTCTTTGTTCCGCGTCGATTTATTATTTTAAATATTATAATTTACTTTTAATAAATCGAAGTATTGCATCGATTATTATTAAGCGACGCGTTATTTTCTTTGTTCTGCGTCGATTCATTGTTTTAAATATTATAATTCACTTTTAATGAATCGAAGTATTGCATCGTTATTTTCTTTATTTTGCGTCGATTTATTGTTTTAAATATTATAATTCACTTTTAATAAATCGAAGCAATGCCTCGATTACGATTAAGCCATACTTTTATTTTTATATAAGTACTCGCTCTTTTTCTTTTTCCTTTTCTTTTTTTCATTATCACTTTAATACTTAACTTCTTAACTTCAATTTTAACACCCAACTTCAACTTCTTAACCTTAATACTTAACTTCAACTTCTTAACCTTAATACTCAACTTTTCAACCAATCTCAATACTTAATTACAACTATATTCAACTTGGGTAATTATTTTCTTTTTAATTCTTTGCTTTTTGATTCTTTGCTTCAAGCTAATTATTTTCTTTATTTAATAATATCGATTCTTTTCTTTTATAACGCTATGATCGAAGTCAACCCTTTTAGCACCGGTAGCAACAAGCTAATTAACGAGATATTTAGTCGCTATAAAGATTTCGTAGTCGTTTATGCTAATAATAACGTTATTAATTTAATGTTTACTTGCTATAACGAAAAGGATACCGCTTTGTTTTTAAGATTAATCAGCTTCGATTACGAATAAAAAGGTCGTAAAAGTTTTATCGACGAGTTCGGTATTAAGCACTACGGTATTAACAAGGTTAATAATAATATTTATATACTATGATCACTAATTGATTTTTCATTTATAAAGAGAGCGCTCAAGTCCTTTGTTTCTTCGACTACTTTATCTCTTTTTTTAACGCAATTAGAAAGCAATTCACTTATAAAGATATTAAGGTTCGATTAATCTTAAGTGATTTTACTCTTAAGCTTTTCGATAGCGATTATGCCGAAGCTAAAAGCATCTTAAAAAAGCTATTGATGCTATACTTTTTTATTATCGATAGCACTTTAGTATACAAACGCTTCACTCTTAAGTTCTCGGATGAAAATAAGTTTAAGTAGAGCAACAAGTGCTAAAAGCTAAGAGAGCTACTTGAGTCAAACGAGATTTATCTGAACTATGCTTATAAGCAAGAGCTTAAGCTAAAAGCAGAGACCGAGTTGACCGTATTCTACGTAATTGCAAAAGGACGGGTCTTTATCAACTCTTTATAACTAATAGACTTAAGCTAAAGAACAGGTCTTTACCAACCCTTAAGCTTTTATAACTAGTAAATTTGACTAATACTTTAAGTCTTTAATTAGTAAATGTAATTAGTAAATGTGATTAATAAATGTGATTAGTAAACTTGATTAGTAATTATGCATATGCATATTTTTATATATATAAACCTTATAGAATAACCTTACGCCCTATAGGGTTTCCCTATAACTTATAAGGAAGGGCAGAATTTTGTACTTCCCGTAGGTTCTTCCGTAGAGAGGACTCAAAACTCCGTGGGGCCCCATGGGGCCCCATGGAGCAGCCTAGTTACGTGTAATAGCTTTAAGTACGTTAAGTGTAGCAGCTTTACGTAGTTTACGTATAGCAGTACGTTAAGTATAGCAGCTTTACGTAAGTTACGTATAACAGCTTTACGTAAGTTACGTATAGCAGCTTTAAGTACGTTAAGTGTAGCAGCCTTACGTAGGTTACGTATAACAGCTTTACGTAGTTTACGTATAGCAGCTTTAAATACGTTAAGTGTAGCAGCTTTACGTAGTTTACGTATAATAACTTTAAGTACGTTAAGTGTGGCAGCTTTACGTAAGTTACGTATAGCAGCCTTACGTAGTTTACGTGTAGCAGCTTTAAGTACGTTAAGTGTAGCAGCTTTACGTAAGTTACGTATAGCAGCCTTACGTAAGTTACGTATAGCAGCCTTAAGTAAGTTAGGTATGGCAGCCTTACGTAAGTTACGTATAGCAGCTTTACGTAGTTTACGTGTAGTAGCCTTAAGTACGTTAAGTATGGCAGCTTTACGTAGGTGTTACGTATAGCAGCTTTAAGTACGTTAGGTATAGCAGCTTTACGTAAGTGTTACGTATAGCAGCCTTACGTAAGTTACGTATAGCAGCCTTAAGTACGTGAATTCCTTTTATGCAATATTTATTAATCAGATTTACTAATTAGATTTACTAATCAGATTACGTACGGTAAAGCACGTGCTATAGCCGAGCTAAGCACGTATAGCAAAGAGACGTGCAGCATGCAAGGTTTTTTTTCGTATAGCATTTACTAATTAGATTTATTAATTAAATTTATTAATCAGATTTATTAATTAGATTTATTAATTAGATTTACTAAGCGAAGCGTTCTTTTTTTGTTCCGCGTCGAATTCGTGTTTTAAATATTATAATTCACTTTTGTTAAATCGAAGCATTGCATCGATTCAATAAAGGTTGCGACGCGTTATTTTCTTTGTTCCGCGTCGATTCATTATTTTAAATATTATAATTCACTTTTATTGAATCGAAGCATTGCATCGATTATTATTAAGCGACGCGTTATTTTCTTTATTCCGCGTCGATTCATTGTTTTAAAACGCGTTATTTTCTTTGTTCCGCGTCGATTTATTGTTTTAAATATTATAATTCACTTTTAATAAATCGAAGCAATGCTCCGATTAAGATTAAGCTATACTTTTATTTTTATATAAGTACTCGTTCTTTCTTCTTTTCTTTTTCTTTTTTTTATTATTATTACAATTACTTTCCATTCAACTTCTCAACCTTAACTTCAACACTTAACTTCTTAACCTCAACTTCAACACTTAACTTCAACTTCTCAACCTTAATACTTAACTTCTCAACCAACCTTAATACTCAATTATAACTATACTTAACTTAAGTAATTATTTTCCTTTTGATTCTTTGCTTTAAGCTAATTATTTTCTTTATTTAATAATATCGATTCTTTTCTTTTATAACGCTATAGTCGAGGTCAACTTTTTTAGCACCGGTAGCAACAAGCTAATCAACGAGATACTTGATCGCTATAAAGATTTCTTAATCGTTTATGCTAATAATAACGTTATTAATTTAATATTTACTTATTATAACGAAGAAGATACCGCTTTGTTTTTAAGATTAATCGGCCTCGATTACGAATAGAAAAGTCGCAAAAGTTTTATCGACGAGTTCGGTATCAAGCATTACGATGCTAACAAAGTTAATAATAATATTTAAATTTTATAATTACTAATTGATTTTTTATTTAAAAAAAAAGCGCTTAAGTCTTTTGTTTCTTCGACTATTTTATCTTTTTCTTTAACTTAATTAAAAAGCAATTCACTTATAAAGATGTCAAAGTTCGATTGATCTTAAGTGATCTTACTCTTAAGCTTTTCGATAGCGATTATGCCGAAGCTAAAAACATCTTAAAAGAGCTATTGATGCTATACTTTTTTACTATCGATAGCACTTTAGCATACAAACGCTTTACCTTTAAGTTCTCGGATGAAAATGAGTTTAAGTAAAGCAACAAGTGCTAAAAGCTAAAAGAGCTACTTAAGTCAAACGAGATTTATTTGAACTATGCTTACAAGCAAAAGCTTAAGCTAAAGGCGGAGACCGAGTTAAACGTATTCTACGTAACTGCAAAAAGACGGGTCTTTATCAACTCTTTATAATTAATAGACTTAAGCTAAAAAACGGGTCTTTACCAACCTTTAAGCTTTTATAACTAGTAAATTTGACTAATACTCTGAGTCTTTAATTAATAAATGTGATTAGTAAATGTAATTAGTAAATGTGATTAGTAAATGTAATTAGTAAATGTGATTAGTAAATGTGATTAGTAAACCTGATTAATAATTATGCATATGCATATTTTTATGTATATAAACCTTATAAAGTAACCTTACGCCTCATAGGGTTTCCCTATAAGGAAGGGCAGAATTTTGTACCCCCCGTGGGTTCCCCCGTAGGGAGGACTCAAAACTCCGTGGGGCCCTATGGGGCCCCATGGAGCAGCCTAATAATCGGTAATCTTATTACTTTTATATCCGTTATTACGAAACAAGGTGTTTTCTTAAATATAAACGCTTTTTAAAATTTGCTTTACAAATAAGCAATTTTTTTTAATAATTATATTGCTTTGCTAAACGATAAGACCTTAAAGAATAAAGTCAGCTTTGTAAAGCACGCTTATACGATCGTTTTGAAACGTATGCCGCTAACTTTTCGATAAAAAGCTATTTATAAATTAAGCTAACTTTTCGCCGCTATAATTTAATTATATTACGTTAATTACGTATCGAAAGCTTTAATCGAAAAAATAAATTAAAACGAACTTTAAGTAATAGAAGAATTGATCGCTATCTTTATTATATTCCGGACTTAGTTTTAAGAATACTTTATTAAGTATAAGAAGAAGTTGTTTTCAGCATTTAAAAAAAGATATGCTATTGTTTTAAACGCTAAAGCTAAAACTTACGAAAGTAAGTTTTTTTTTAAAAGCAAAAGCCGCCGAGCTAACGACTTTATAAACGTCGATAAATTAAAAGATTTCGAAAAGAGCATGCGATTGATTAAGTTGTTTTTTAACGACTTCGATTCGAATATAAAGATTAATTTAAAAAGTGCGAAATCTATTCGTAAACTACGGTTTACGAGTTAAATCGGTAATCTTAAAGCATTATCTTTTTAACTAAAATCTTTAGACCGCGCATTCGATAAAGCTATAAAAGCTTTAAATGACTTGCTCGAAGACGAAGACGACTTAATTAATAGCTTTAAATTTTATTTTA
The DNA here is from genome assembly GCF_022702325.1 of Drepanopeziza brunnea f. sp. 'multigermtubi'. Classification (NCBI taxonomy): domain Eukaryota; kingdom Fungi; phylum Ascomycota; class Leotiomycetes; order Helotiales; family Drepanopezizaceae; genus Drepanopeziza; species Drepanopeziza brunnea. Next base: position 979,269 of record NW_027094076.1, read on the forward strand.
GCTTTGCTAACTTTTCGTTAGCTAAATTTATACTTATTAACGATTCTATCGGCAATAAGCGCAAGAACGATACGCACTTTTTCACTTTTAAAGATACTGCTATTAATACATCGTTATTTAAAGTTAAACTTATTAAAAGAAAAAGACTTTTTTAGTTTAAAAAGAACGAAAAAGTTAAGGACGTAAGCACGGAAAGAGATTACGAAGAAGCTGCCGAAAAGTAGTTTAAACTTTTAAAGTTTAGCGATAAGATACTTTTTTTTTAATATATTAGATTTTTTTTTCAAACCTTTTTTTTTTCTTTTTGCTTGATAATAAGCGGGAGCGCTTACTTATTTTATAAGAAGACGGATATAAACACTTTGCTTAATAAAGCACTTGCTATAGCTACTAAAGCTATACTAAACGGACTTATCTTTTATAAGAAAGCACACATTTCTTAACTAAAACAATTAACAAGCTTTCCACCTATCTTTTTTAGCACTTCTTTTTGTTACTTACGGTGACCCAAGATAAATTCCAGTAGTTGTGGTTGTGGTAGTGATTAGTCATCCAATCACGTAAGACTATTCTATACCGGTCTGGCAAGATTTCTGAGCGTGCTAAGACTTTTATTTCATATCAATCTATTAAACTTTTTTCGGAACGAGTCGGCCCGTTTAATTCATGTACAACAGCTAAGCTTAATTCAGCCACCGCTATTAATTCTGCTACCAGGCAGCTATACGTAACGCACGTCGCTGCTACACGTAACTTACGTAAGGCTGCCACGGCCCACACGTAATGCACGTCGCTGCCTTACGTAATACGTAAGGCAGCTAGGCTGCCACACGTGACCTACGTAAGGCTGCTACAAGTAATGCATGTCGCTGCCTTACGTAATACGTAAGGCAGCTAGGCTGCCACACGTAACCTACGTAAGGCTGCCACACGTAACCTACGTAAGGCTGCTACACGTAACTTACGTAAGGCTGCCACACGTAATGCACGTCGCTGCCTTACGTAATACGTAAGGCAGCTAGGCTGCCACACGTAACCTACGTAAGGCTGCCACTAGGCTGCTCCATGGGGCCCTATGGGGCCCCATGGAAATTCGAGTCCTCCCTACGGGGAAACCCACGGGGGGTACAAAAATCGGCCCTCCCCATAGGGTTTCCCCATAAGAGGTGGGGTTTCCTTATAGAGTTTCTATATATATATATATATATTTATATCACGTGGCCTCGCTTAATAGCTTAAGCGTTAAGAAGTTTACTAAACACGTGCAAAGCTAAACTGCATAACAGATTTACTAATCGATTTATTAATCATATTTACTAATCATATTTACTAATCATATTTACTAATCATATTTACTAATCATATTTATTAATCGATTTATTAATCACATTTACTAATCACATTTACTAATCATATTTACTAATCATATTTACTAATCATATTTACTAATCGATTTACTAATCATATTTACTAATCACATTTACTAATCATATTTACTAATTATATTTACTAGTCATATTTACTAATTGTTGCACAGTATGGTCCTTGCCTTACGTGCTCTTTACGTGGCTTAGCACGTGCTCTTTTGCACGTGCTTGCTAAGCTCTTTAGAGGCTACGTATTATATATGTACATATCTATAGTTGCTCTCGTGCTCTTTTGAATAGATTAGACACTTTTATCGCTATCTTTTAGACTTTGACCTTTGCTTTACTTACTTAAGTATACGCTTTCTGTTATCATAGTTAAGAGCTATACGCTTTTACGAGCTCTTTTTAATTATTTCGTTAATACGGTATAGATCGCTTTATTAGTAGTTGCAGGATTTATTATCGTCTTTTTTTTTTCGGTCGATAGAAGTTGTTTTCTTTTTTGACGCTCGGAGCGTTTAGTAAAAGCTTTTTAAACTTCATTTTTTACTTTATTTTATACTTTACTTCGAGCTATTACGATATGTCACTTTAAAGCGCTTAACACTTTACGGACCGAGCGTTATAAGTCGATTGGTTTATCGATTATAAAGCCGTTGCGATGATGAAAAGCGTTTAGAAGCTTGTAGACTTTTATTCGAAAGAAACCTAGCTTTATATCTTTTTTTTAAAACCGCCGGCATCACTTACGATTGACGACTTAATCGTTAAAGAGAACGAGCGGAAGGATAATCTTATAAAAGAGTAGGAAGAAGCGCTTTTAGCTACTCGTAAGGACTGCTTAATACTAAAAGGTACGAGTTTCTAAGACGTTAAAAAAGAGTTTGCATACCGGTCGAGAGAATACTTTAAGAAAAAGGCGCGCTAAAGCGCTTTAAACTTTAAATACTAGTATATGCTAGAATAAGTGAATCAGACGGTCTTAAAAGAGCTGCTGCAGCTTTATAAGACTCGTTTAATTAAAGAAGAGGAGTTTTCATTTTAAACGCTAGTGAGGTCTTTACGAGATTAGTACGCGGAAGACGACGAGTCGACGAAAAAGCATGTGCGAGACGAGTACCGTCGAATTCTTAACGAAAGAGCTGCGAGGACTATTGAACCTTAGCAATAGATTCGAAATTAAAAGCTCGTGCACTTTAAGGCTGTTGCTTTAGAGCTCGAATTGCAAGACGTTATCGGTTTTTTTGTTATAAAGGATTTCTTGAAAGTAATTGCTTAAAAGTTAAACTTTGCTTAAAGTAGTCGCTACTTAAGTCTTGTAGTCGACGTTATTAATATAAGAAAAGCTTTTAAGTTAAAGAGCTTAAAAGACTACGCAAAGATGTTTGAAAGGCATTTATAGCAAAGAGGAGCTCGTGAAAGTGTATTCGCTACATTTAACGAGCTTTCGAAAAGAAAGGTTTGCTCTTGCATGCGTACTCACTCTTAGCAGCTTTCTTTTTGCGATCTATTAAAGCTTGCTTTTATTAATTAAAACCTTAAGAATCTTATAATATCGGAGCCGAAGCTTCAAGCTATTAAAAAGCGATTCTCTATGCTTAGCTACGAAAAGCTGAAGGCAAGCTTAAAGCTTTTATAAAAAGATAGAAGTTCTATTAGCGAAGGCAGGTTTAAATACCTTAGAAGTATAGCTGCTTAAGAAAAGCAATTTAAAAGCAGGTCTATAAAGGATTAGAGCCGCGCGCGCACGCCGGAAAAGTGAATTAAGCCGTAGCCTTAGCGCTGCTAAAGGCTTATTGAAGCTTGGAAACCGTATTTAGAGCTTGCGAAAGGGAGGTGTAATGTGAGGAATTTAAGACGCTTGCTTCAACTACGAGTACTTTTATTTAAGTCGCTTTTAAAAGGTGGAGGTTTAAGTTAGCGAGTCTTTGCGACGGCAAGCGGACTTACTTTGCACTTTGCTTTAAGGACTATTGGCTGTTGCCGCTTAAGGAGGCTCGTTGCAGCTTACTAGCGCTGGCGTGCTCTTATTTCGTTTACCTTTTGTTTAAGAGCTTATAAGCTTCGTTTATCTTTTAGCTAGATTTTCTTTAGGTTTTTTCTCGTTTGTTTTTTCTTTTCTTTCTTTCTTTAAGCGAGCCTTTTTATTAGTTGAGCAGTCGTTTCGCAACTAGGGGGTGTGTTGCATAGTATAGTCCTTGCCTTACGTGCTTCTTACGTGGCTTAGCACGTGCTCTTTTGCACGTGCTTGCCAAGCTCTTTAGAGGCTACGTATTATATATGTACATATTTACAGTTGCTCTCGTGCTCCTTTGAATAGATTAGACACTTTTATCGCTATCTCTTAGACCTTGACCTTTGCTCTACTTACTTAGGTATACGCCCTCTGTCACTACACTAATTATATTTACTAATTATATTTATTAATTATATTTATTGATTACATTTACTAATCATATTTACTAATCGTATTTATTAGTCATATTTACTAATCGATTTACTAATCATATTTATTAATTACATTTGCTAATCATATTTACTAATCACATTTACTAATCATATTTACTAATTATATTTACTAATCATATTTACTAATCGAGTTACTAATTATATTTACTAATCGATTTATCAATCATATTTACTAATCACATTTACTAATTATATTTACTAATTATATTTATTAATCATATTTACTAATCATATTTATTAATCATTTTTATTAATTAATTTATTAATCGATTGATTAATCGATTTTAAAATAATAAATAAAGTATACTTAAGTAAGTAAAGCACAAATTCATAAGGTAGCGATAATAATATTTAATTTATTTAAAAAAGCAAAAAGGCAAAAAAGTAATTATACTATATATATATATAGCACGTAGCTTCGCCTAATAGCCTAAGCGCCAAGGAGCTTACTAAACACGTGTAAAAGAGCACGTGCAAGGCCAGACTGCATTCATAACAGATTTACTAATCGATTTACTAATTATATTTATTAATCATATTTACTAATCACATTTCAATAGAAAATTTAAACTTTTAATCGATTTGCGATCGAGAAATCAGCGAAGATAAATTAAAGTTAGTATTTCGTATATCGCAAAGTATATCAAAAATAAAAAACTTAAAAAAAAGTTTAATTATCGGTTTCTTACTAATTAAAGAAAAGATCAAAGCACTATTATAACGATATCAGCGCCTTGACAATCAAGTAGCAATAAGATTACGCGAATTCTACCCCTTCTCCCCCCCCCCTCCTTGAATAGCCCTTAGCTATACGAATTGACTTTTATTGATTTGTATCGACCTATATCGACCCGTTTTAACTTGTATTAACTTGTATCAACCTGAATTAACTTATATTAACTTATATTAACCTTTATTAACTTGTATTTCATATTTAATAATCGATTTTTATTAATTATATTTATTAATTATATTTACTAATCACATTTATTAATCACATTTACTAATTACATTTACTAATTACATTTACTTATCACATTTACTAATCATATTTACTAATTATATTTACTAATCACATTTCAATAGAAAATTTAAACCTTTAATCGATTTGCGATCGGCAAATCAGCGAAAATAAATTAAAGTTAGTATTTCGTATATCGCAAAGTATATTAAAAAAAAAAACTTAAAAATAAATATAATTATCAGACTGTTTCTTGTTAATTGAATAAAAGATCAAAGCACTGCTATAACGATATTAGCGCTTTAATAATCAAAGAGCAATAAGATTACGCGAATCCTATCCCGTCTTACCCCTCCTACCCCTTCCTTAAGTCGCCCTTAGCTATACGTATTAACTTGTATTGACTTGTATTCACTTGTATTCACTTGTATTCACCTGTATTAAAAGTCTATAATAAAAATAAAAACCTTAAAAGGAATATAATAATAGATTTATTATTAGTTAAATTGAAAGTCAAAGCATTGCTATAACGATATCAGCGCTTTAATAATCAAGTAGCAATAAGATTACGCGAATCCTACCCCGTCTTACCCTTCCTACCCTTTCCTTGAGTCGCTTTTAGAAGTTAGCTATACGTATTGACTTGTATTGACTTGTATTTTATATTTACTAATCGATTTACTAATCGATTTACTAATTGATTTATTGATCGGAAAAGCAATACAATTACTCGAATCATATCCTCCCCCTTCTTGAGTAGCCCCTAGCTATACGCATTCACTTGTATTAATCTGTATTACTTGTATTAACTTGTGTTTCATCTTTACTAATCGATTTACTAATCGATTTACTAATTGATTTATTAATCGGAATAGCAATACAATTACTCGAATCATATCCCCCCCCTTCTTGAGTAGCCCTTAGCTATACGCATTCACTTGTATTAATCTGTATTACTTGTATTGACTTGTATTTCATATTTACTAATCGATTTACTAATCGATTTACTAATTGATTTATTGATCGAAATAGTAATACAATTACTCGAATCATATCCCCCCCCCTTCTTAAGTAGCCCTTAGCTATACGCATTCACTTGTATTAATTTGTATTACTTGTATTGACTTGTGTTAACTTGTATTAATTTATATTAATCTGTATTAACTTATATTAACTTGTATTTCACATTCACTCATCGATTTACTAATCGATTTATTAATCGATTGATTAATCGGAGTAGCAACACAATTACGCGAATCACCTTCCTTATCTTAAGTAGCCCTTAACTATACGCATTCACCTATATTAATCTATATTACTTGTATTGACTTGTATTAACTTGTATTAATTTATATTGATCTATATTAACTTATATTAACTTGTATTTCACATTCACTTATCGATTTACTAATCGATTTATCAATCGATTGATTAATCGGAGTAGCAACACGATTACGCGAATCACCCCCCCCATCTTAAGTAGCCCTTAGCTAAACGCATTCACTTATATTAATCTGAATTACTTATTTTAACTTGTATTTGCTTATATTGATTTGTATTAATTTATACTAACCTTTATTAACTTGCATTAACTTGTATTAACTTGTATTAACTTGTATTAACTTGTATTAATTTATATTGATCTGTATTTCATATTGATTAATCGATTTATTAATCGATTTACTAATTGATTTACTGATCTATCTATTGATCGGAATAGCAATACGATTATTCGAATCATATCCCCCCTTCTTCTTGAGTAGCCCTTGGCTATGCGCATTCACTTGTATTGATTTGTATTACTTGTATTGACTTGTATTTACTTATATTGATTTGTATTCATTTATATTGACCTTTATTAACTTGCATTAACTTGTATTGACTTGTATTGACTTGTATTTCACATTCACTTATCGATTTACTAATCGATTTACTAATCGATTTACTAATCGAAGTAGCAATACAATACGCTAGTTATTTGCACCCCTTCCCCTCCCCCTATTGCAATTGATAAGACTTTAAAGGATTAATTAATTTGCGACCGACAAATCAGCGATCATAAATTAAAGTTAATATTTCGTATATCGTAAAGTATAATTAAAATAAAAAACTTTAAAAGAAGAATAATTATTAGTTCGTTACTTACTGAATCAAAGGTCAAAGTATTGCTATAACGATAGCAGCGGCTGCAGCGCTGTAATAACTAAATAGCAATACAATCACGCGATTCATACCTTCCCTTTCTTTCTTCCTTTTTCCTTTTCTCTTGAATAGCCTTTAGCTATACGTATTAACTTATATTAATCTGTATTACTTGTATTGACTTGTATTAATCCGTATTAACTTGCATTTCACATTTACTAATCGATTTACTAATCGATTTACTAATCGATTTACTAATCGAAGTAACAATACAATACGCTAGTTATTTGCACCCCTCTCCCTCCTTTCCCCTCTTCTTTATTGCAATTGATAAGACTTTAAAGGATTAATTAATTTGCGACCGACAAATCAACGATTATAAATTAAAGTTAATATTTCTTATATCGTAAAGTATAATTAAAATAAAAAACTTTAAAAGAAGAATAATTATCGGTTCGCTACTTATTGAATTAAAAGTCAAAGTATTGCTATAACGATAGCAGGAGCTGCAGCGTTGTAATAACTAAATAGCAATACAATCACGCGATTCATACCCTTTTTTTCTTCCCCTTCTTTTCCTTTTCTCTTGAATAGCTTTTAGCTATACGTATTAACTTATATTAATTTGTATTACTTGTATTGACTTGTATTAATCCGTATTGACTTGCATTTCACATTTATTAATCGATTTATTAATTGATTTACTAATCGATTTACTAATCGAAGTAGCAATATAATACGCTAGTTATTTGCACCCTCCCCCCCCCCCCCCTCCCCTTCCCCCGCTCCTTTCAATAGCGTCTAGCTATACGTATTGACTTGTATTAATCTGTATTACTTATATTGATCTGTATTTACTTGTATTAAGCACTTGCAAATAAGTACCGACAACCCCCTTCCTTAAATAGCCCTTAGCTATACGTATTGACTTGTATTGACTTGTATCGACTTGACTTATATTAACTTGTATAGTGACAGATGGCGTATACCTAGGTAGGTGGAGCAGAGATCAAGGGTCTAAGAGATGGCGATAGAAGTGTCTGATCTATTCAAGGGAGCACGGGAGCAATTGTAGATATGTACATGTGTAGTACGTAGCCTCTAAAGAGCTTGGCAGGCACGTGCAAAAGAGCACGTGCTAAGCCACGTAAAGAGCACGTAAAGCAAAGACCATACTGTGCAACACACCCTTTAGTTGCGAAGCGACTGCTCAACTGATAAAAGGCTCGCTTAAAGAAAAAAAGAAAAAACAAACGAAAAAACTTAAGGAAAATCTAGCTAAAAGATGAACGGAGCTTACAAGCTCTTAAACAAAGGTAAACGAAATAAGAGCACGCTAGCGCTAGTAAGCTGTAACGAGCCTCTTCAAGCGGCAGCAGCCAATAGCCCTTAAAGCAAGGTGCAAGGTGGGTCCGCTTGCCGTCGCAAAGACTCGCTAACTTAAACCTCTACTTCTTAAGAGCGACTCAAATAAACAAATAACTTATAGTTAAGGCAAGCGTCCCAACTCCTTATATTATACCTCCTTCTCGCAAGCTTTAAATACGGTTTCTAAGCTTCAATAAGCCTTTAGCAGCGCAAGGCTACGGCTTAATCCACTCTTCCGGCGTGCGCGAGCGGCTCCAACCCTTTATAAACCTGCTCTTAAGTAGCTTTTCTTAAGCAGCTACACTTTTAAGGTATTTAGACCTGCTTTCGCTAATAAAAGCTTTATTCTCTTTTTATTAGAGCTTTAAGCTCGCTTTCAGCTTTTCGTAGCTAAGCATAAAGAATCGCTTTTTAATAGCTTAAAGCTTCGGCTCCGACATTATAAGATTCTTCGGGTTTTGACTAATAGAAGCAAGTCTTAATAAGTCGCAAAAAGAAGGCTGTTAAAAGTGAGTACGCATGCAAAGGCAAACTTTTCTTTTCGAAAGCTCGTTAAATATAGCGAACACACTTTCACGAGCTTCTTTTTGCTATAGATACTTTTTAAATATCTTTGCGTAGTCTTTCAAGCTCTTTAATTTGAAAGCTTCTTTTATATTAATAGCGTCGACTATAAGACTTAAGTAGCGATTGTTTTAAACAAGGTCCAACTTTTAAGCAATTGCTTTTAAGAAATCCTTTATAGCAAAAGAACCGATAACGTTTTGCAATTCGAGCTTCAAAGCGATAGCTTTAAAGTGCACGAGCTCTTAATTTCGAATCTATTGTTAAAGTTCAATAGTTTTCGCAGCTCTTTCGTTAAAGATTCGACGGTATTCGTCTCGCATATGCTCTTTCGTCGATTCGTCGTCCTCCGCGTACTAGTCTTATAAAGACTTAGGCTGCTCCATGGGGTGGGGGCCCCATGGGGTTTTCTTCCTTATTCCCTCTATAAGGTCTTGGCCGATAAGGGACTTTTTTTTTAAAACCTTATAAAAAGGATTTTTTTAAGTCAAATTCCTTACGGAAGATAAGGAAACCTTATAGGTTTAAAATAGGATAGTTAAAAATAATATATGTAAAGCCGTTAAAAATAAAACAAATTTACGAATATTTATTAATTTTATTTAATTATTATATTTATTTATTATATTTATTAATCACATATATTATACTTTATAATTACATTGCATTATATTATAATAAACTAAAATTACTAAACAAAACTTTTAGTTATGATTTCTCGCAATTTCCTAACTAACGCTATATCCTTATTTTAAATCGTTATTCGTTTAGCGTAAATAACACATAAGTTCGTCACTAAAAGTGATTAATAAATCGATTAATAAATCGATTAGTAAATAAATATATAAGTACTTACTTTTAGATTCTCTTACGAAGAATGCTTTTGAAACTTCTTGTAAACATTTTAAAGCACCGCTTTAAAATTTAAAGTCTTGTTTAAAATCGTAAGTGATTTATCGAACAAGACGCTAGAAAAAAGTCTTTTTAATAAGAAGCTCGGTGCTTTTTTAATATCGTCGGATCTCTTTTAACGCAATAGCTATATAAATCAATAATTGTACTTGAAAATCAATTTATTAATTAATTGAACTTATTTCTTAGCTTATAGCGACGGCGCTTTCGTTAACTTAAACTTCTTTTTTTCGCAATAATTGCAGACTTTTTAAGATACTTGCTTTTTTTAAATTTTTAACGAAAAGAAGTTTTAATTGCCGAAGGTGATTTGCTAGCTAATAAAACGGAGCGAGCAGCTTTAGCCGTCGAGAATGATTTTTTAGCTCTTTTATATTGAAAAAAAAGAATATCATTTTTACTTAAGTTTTCTTTATTATCTCTTTGCTCTTTTTTATTTATATTATTATAAAGCATCGTCTTCGACGCGGTTTTTATAATTATAATTAAGCTTAAGATAATAAAAGACTTTTTAAAAGCTTTTTGCGCGAAAGCTTTTTTAATACGATTATTAATAAAAGCAAAAGAAAGTTCAATAGCTATAAAAGAATTGTTTTTAGCATTTGAGTCGTAAAACGGATCTTCGTTTTAAAGCTTAGCTAATACACTCGCTTAGCTCGTCGATTATTATATTGCTTTTAAAGCAGTTTTAAAATAATTAACGAACGAAAGAAAAAGGTTTAAAAAGATTAAACTTATTAAAAGCTGTTAATACTTATGCTAATATTATTAAGAACGATGCTTTTGTTTATTTCGGATTGAATAGCCGGAATAAATCTAATTGCGTTTGTTAAAGAAAAATTTAATTAATAAATATTTATTAATCATAAGTCAAAAACATTACCGGATCGAAGTCTAAGAGATAATAAGTGCTAGTTTGTATTTGCGCGAGAATTTATTAGTATTTAAAAAGCGTTACTTAAAATAATAAAAATTAGCAATTATTAATTAATAAAATAATGAATACTTATTAGCTTAACTTTAAGAAATTCGGCGAAAAAAAGACGAAGATAAATCGGTTCTTTATTATATAATATAAACTTGTAATACCGCGCGAAGTTTTAAAAATTTTTATAAATACTTATTAGCTATTTGCAATTGATTTATTAACTAATTTACTAATCAAATACTAACCGGATAGCTATCGAGTTATAATAGCGCAACGCTTAGCAAAAGTAAGATTAAGAATTTTTATAAATGCTTATTAGCTATTTGCAATTGATTTACTAATTAATTTACTAATTAAATATTAATCGGATAGCTATCGAGTTGTAATAGCGCGGCGCTTAGCAAAAGTAAAGTCTAGCGTATCCGTAGCCAATTAAGCTTTGCTAAACTAAAAATAAAGATTTGCGTTAAGCAAAGTAATTAAAAAAGTATTAATAATACTTTGATTAATTAAATATAAACTTACTTTATTTACTTTGCAAATTTAAGTTTTCTTTTTTTATGCTTTCGCCGCGTATTATATCTGCTTTACTTTCTTGTGCTTCGTCTTTATCTGCTTGACTTTTAGCCGCTTGACCTTCAGCCGCTTGACTTTTAGCCGCTTGACTTTTAATCGCTTAATTCTTAATTGCTTTATCAATTAACTTATCTTAACTTGCGTTATTTCTTTTAGCTATAATGCTTAGTATATCGATAAAAAGAAGTCGGTCCGAAAGCAAAGGTTCGTTTAATAAAAAAGCTATTTAAAAGTATTAATAAAGAGACTTGATCGCGATAATTTAGTTTACGATTAATAAGTTGATAATTTTAAATAAGAAAAAGACGACTTTACAAAGAAATAAATAGCGTTGTATTTAAAAGCGTAACAAATAAAAAAGCGATAGTTATAATTAATTATTAAGTAATAATAAAAAGAAATTAGACTTTACTTTATAAAGTAAAAATTACGCGAAGCAGCCGCTTTATTTTAACTGCGGCCGTCTTATTTTAGCTGCGGCTACTTTATCACTTCGTGAATTCATTAGCGGCCGCGCTAAAATGTTTTAAAAATAAAATATACGAGTTCATTTTTAACTTTAATACTTTTATTTTATTACTTTTAATTTTACTTTAAACAATTACTGTTAACGTTTAGCTTTTTTATAATATTATTTAATATAGCCGCTTATTAGCTTGATTCGATAAAAGGTATTATTGTAAATACAGATTAACTTGATTTAATAAAAAAGATTAAAAAATCTATAATAAGAATAATTTTTTTATTTATTAATTTATTTATTAATTAAAAACGTCTTTTTTAAAATGCGGCTGATACGACGGCAATCGTAGCGGTAAGCAATCCGATGCTAAGAAACTTTAGCAAGCGCAAAGTAAGTATTTTTTTTACGTAATATTCTAACTTTTATTAATTTATTAATTTTTCTTAAAAAAGAAAGCTAAAGAAAAGCTAATTATCAACCAATCTTTATACGATAAAAGCTAATGCTCGTATAGCAAAGCTGAAATAAAATCTTTAAGCAAATAAGCTTCGAAAAGCTAAAAGACGAGATTAAGCGGCTATTAATCAGCTTTTTGCAATTTAAAAACAAACCTTAAAATATTCTTAAGTATTAAAAGCTAAAAGGAAAACTCGATAGACCGAAATGCGAAAGACCCTTATAAATAAACGGTACTTTTTCTTTTTTTTAATTTATTAAGCAATTTATTAATCGATTTTAAAAAGAATCGAAGCATTTACGCGGATAATCTTATTATACAAGCCGCTTTTTTTATAATTAAATTTAATAATAAAAAATACTTAAATAACGATTGAGTTGATAAAGCATTCAATTTAAACGAAGAGGTTTATAAAGAATTTAATTTACGAAAAGACAAAAAAAAAAAAAAATATACTTCGCGATAGATACGTTTCGATTATCGATAAAAAGATAAAAAAAATCACTCGGCAATTAATACGTTAATACGCATATATAAGCTTTTATTTTATTTAAATATTTATATTTTGCTAATAATATAAAATCACGTTATATAATAACCGTTTAGCAATTTCGTCGCTATTAGCAAAGTATAGCGCGGTCTTTATTAATAAAGTGCCGAGCTATTAATTTAAAGAGTAAGAAAGCTTTCTTTGAATTGATAGCTTAAGACTTAGCAAGTACGGTTTTAAAACGAATTAAATAAGAATTTATTCTATTATACTTTTAATCAATTAAACTAATATTATAACTTTTAGTTTTTATTTAATTAAGCTTTTTTACGTTTACTTTTATTTTAATAAAAAGAAATATTAGCGAGTTAAAATTAAAGCAAATACCGATAAGATTGAATACGAATTGCCGGGTTTAGCCGCTTAATAAAATATGAAAAGATTCGAAAAGAATATTAAATTTAAAAAAGCTAATTACGATTTTATTTTATTTTAACGCGTTATGCAATTGATTTAGAAAAAAAACGAGCTAGCTCCGGAGTTATTTTACGGCGTTAAAAATAGCGATACGGAATTAAGATCATTTTTAAACTTAATGCTTAAGTTTATATAGAATAAAATTTACGATTAATTATAAATTTTATATTTTATATAAATACTTCTATTTATTTTATTTATTAATTATATTTATTAATAATACTTATTAATTATATTTACTCATTATATTTACTAATTATATTTATTAATTATATTTATTAATTATATTTATTAATTATATTTATTAATCACATTTACTAATCGTCGGTTTCTTATATAACGATACGCTAAGTCTTTTAAACGCACTTTATATGCGCTAAACTACTTCTTTCTTTTTTTCTTTCGTATTCTTCGTATTCTCTTATTCTCCGCTTTTAACTTATGAATTATAGTTTACGAGTCTTTAGCGCTTTTACCTTCGTATATATAAACTTTAGCTACCTTCGACTTTTATACTCAATAATTATTGATTATAAGTCATTACTTTAAGATTCTTTTAAGCTCTTATATAAACCTTCGCGCTTTCGTAAGTTCTTTTAAGTAATCGCTTAAAGTCGTTACATCTTGAAGTGTTGGATTGCTTTTAAGCGATTGGGAATATATATTCGTAAGGTCGTAACGGTCGTTAAAGTACTTGCAATTGCAAAACACTCGGTTGATAAGGTATCTTAATTCTGTCTGCTCCCTAAGACTCAAGGGAGCTGATTCCTTTTATATGATTAGAAGGAATCACGTGCACTAGCTAACTAATAGGTTTACTTGTCAAGTTAGGAGGTCTTTTGACTGTTGGTATGCTAAGCGAAGCATGCCAAGTGACCCGTGAACTATGGTTCACGAGTAAGTTCCTTAACTACTACTACTACTATTACTATTATTAGCTAAGATCGATATGGATATACCGACACCGGCAACTCTCTTTTTAGCAAGTAGTGCTTTGCTAACTATTATATCGACCGAAAAGGAAGGAAAGTAATTAAATAAAAGAAAATCAATCTCACTTTACTAAACTTTACTTTCCTTTTTCTTACAGCGGCCTTTCTACTTATCCGTTTACTTGCACTTTCAAGGTATTGGTCAAAATTAGCTTTTGCAAAGAAGTATTAGCTTCGACTTTAGTTATAGCGTCAGTAAGGTTAGATTTTCCTCCGATCTAGCGTACTTTAAAGAGCTCTCGCTTTTCGTATGACTCTCGAATAGCTATAATATCGATTATAAGGCGTTTCTTTTTAGTAGTTCTTAGCTTTATTATACACTCGTAAAGCGAATAAGAGTTAGTGCACACAACTACGAAGAAATTAAAAATCTTTAATTAAGCTGTGATTTAAGCAAAAGTAGTCGATATAATAATAGCTATATCGATACTTAAGAACATAGCGTATAGCTTAAAGGCTAGTACTGCTTTTGTTACTTTCTTGCACTTTTGTGATACTTAATAAAGGATGTTACTTGTTAAAGTGAACTCGTTTTTACTTACGTAAGCTTCATTGTTAAAGATAGTTACGAAACCGATTTAAAAGCTAAGGTTAGCGTTGTTAGCAAACGCTTTATTTACGAACACAAAGAGCTTCGCCGTCTTCAAGTCTAAAAGCACGTAATAGATCCTTCGAGTTAAGTGATCGATCAGCTATTAAATTACTTTATTAAAAGCTTTGTAGTCTTCGTCTTTCGGTTTTTAATGCTAAGCAGCTATCGATAAAGCACAAGATGCTTTTAAGTAGCAAATAGTAGTTAAATACGCCTTTCGGGCATATTGCTTTAAGTACTCTTTAGCTCGTATAACTGAATCGAGCTTAATTATTGCAAGCCTTTTACTTTGTCTTTTCTGACTAATTAACACTCCGAACCCGTCTTTATTTAAAGATAGCTTGCATCTATTGAAAATCATCGGTTTAGCGTGTATAAAGATCTCTATTTCTTTGCTTTTCAGCTTAGATTTGACTAGCTCTTTCTCTTCCTTTGCTCTTATAGCTCGATTGACAATTATAAGAACATCGTCCGTTTGTAAAGCAGCTATTCTTAGCTGATCTTTATTAGTTAATATAAAGAAGCAAGAATTAAAGCTCGATTGCTTTATGCCGAAGTTATTAGTGAAATGCTCGGAAAAACGCTTATACTAATGTGTTTTTGCTTTAAAGATGCCGTATAAAAGGCTAGTCATAAAGAACAAAGTGCCGAAAAAGAATCGATAAGTGATCTTTTTAAGTGGTCGCATAACGATTATCCGTATAAGCTTCGTGCTTGACTAAGTATAAGCTTGCGTAATATCTTTATTATAGATCTGATACTCGTAGTCTTTTATTAGCGAAAAAGCTAAAGCATAACAAAGTCTTTGGCCCGCTCGTTGCATCGTAAGTGACTTAGTGAGTACTTTCGTTTTGCTTTTGTTTTAAAAGGCTTAGACTATTATACGAGACTTTTCGTATAGCGTAAGTGTTCCTTTGCTTTTAATCTTATTAATAAACTTAGATCCGAAGATCTTAGCGCTTTTAGGCTTTAGCTCGTGGGTCGGTGCTCGAGATCACTTGAAAGATACTTTAAGCTATTAATTTAATTAATTCCTTTGCTCTCGACTCTTAAAATAATGCTTTAAGGCTCTTAATAATTCCTTCGGCTCGTAACTTAATTAAGAGCTTATGATCTCGGCGTTCTTTATTAGTAACAAATACTTCGGAGTCTTTAATAAATAGAACGTAAGAATCGCTTTTTTTTTTATCGGGCACGGTCGAGATATTAAGATCGTACTTTTAATAAAGTATTTAAACTATTAGTATTGTTGATTTTTAAGAATTGACAAGTTGAAGGTTAGGAAAGCTGTTTATTAATCTTGACGAGCTTTTTAAATCAAGCGAATGTTGAGGTTTAAGCGAATTTCGCGGTTCTAGCTCTTTTTCGCTTTTACTTTAATCTTTTTCTTCTTTTACTTTAAGTACTTGTAACTTTTCTAGCAGCTTTTCAACTTTAAAGTAGTAAAGTTTTATTAAAGTTGACTTAAATTCCGTAAGCTTCGGATATGCTATTGTGCACGTATGCTTTTGCTTGCTAAATAGCTAAAAAGGGCCTTTTTACCTTTGGTTTTCCCGCTATACGAGTACTCGTGAACTAATAAAAAGGTCTAAGGTATGCTTCGTAATTAGCTTATTCTTCTTTTTGAACGCGTCTTTAACTTGCTTCGCTGCGTGGCATTTTCGTACTTTTTTTATAGCCTTGTTAATAGCAACAGCACGCTTTTAAGTAAACGCGGCAAGTCGATCTTGTTCCGTTAGCTTCGGTAAAGTGTTAAAGACGAGAAGCGTAAGGATTAAGCTATTAAGTCTCGCTGTGTCGTTAATAGCTTTAATAGCTATTTGTAGCCGGTCTTCTTTTAAGGCTTTAAAAAGCTTTTTTGTGACGATCTTAAAAGCGCGTCGCATAAAGACGTAGTAGCGTTCTATTAGCTCGACGTTATGATAGGCTTTTATAAGCATTTGCTTTAAAGTGCTCTTAATACTTTTAAGGTACTTTCGGAACGTCGTTAAATTAAAGTTAGTTCCGGGATCGTGCACGACGTTTGTAAAAGGTCCGACGTAAGTATTGACTTAATATCGATTGAATCTTTTAAGTAAGTGCTATGCGGATATGCTTTTAAGAAAGGTAGCGGCTTGAAAGTTAATAGAATCGCAAACGACGTGCAATACGTTCTTGTCGTTAAAGTGCATCACATCGACGTATATCGTGTTATTAAAGTCAATATCGTCTTTGAGTTTGATACTAAACCTCTTTAAAGAGCGTTCGAATACTTAGCAGTAGTAGCAAAACTTTTAGATATTATAAAGCAAATCCCGTTTGAATTCATGCTCGGCCTTCTTGAGAATAGCAGCAAATCGACTTGTTAAAAGGTGATTAAAACGCTTGTAAATAGTCTTTAATTGCTTTTTCGTAAAGTAGTAGTAGACGGTCTCGCTTTCGGTACTATAATAAGTAGCAGCGTGCTCTTTACTTAATAGCATTTATACGTGCTTAAACATCTTTATTATTAGTATTTCTTTCTTTTTTTAAATTAGTACGTTTCGTAAGTTATTTAAGATCACTTTGTGCTTATCTATGTCAGCTAATAAGAATAAGAAAAGTACGTCGCTCTTTACAACGTAGAACTTTATTTGACTTAAGGGCGTTTTTAAAGTAATTGCTTTAATAAAAGTAGCAGAGCTAATCTCGTATTTAACGGACTTTTCTTTTGCTCGGGATGTATCTAATTAGACTTCGAAGTACTTCTTTTAAAGTGCTCGTAGTTAAGGCAAGCTAGCGGTAAAGAAATTAGCTGCTCCGCTATTAATTATAAGGCTTATGAATACGTTTTCAAAGTATTTAAAGGCTATATAAGTCTTTGCTTTACTTTCGGATATACGCGAGTCTTGCCCGAGCATCTTTTAAGTCTTTACTTAGCTAATAAAGGCGTGGAATACCGTTTGAATCTTTAGTTGTTTATATACTTCGTTAGCGTTAAAAGTGCCGTAAATAGTTACAAAACCTTTCGATATATTAACGTAGCTGCTCGATTCGAGCGGCTCGTTTAATAGGCTTGCGATGAATTGATCGAGTTCTTTCGTAAATATAAGTAATAAACTTTTAATCGATGCTACGTATTAAAAGAATTTGCTTTTCGTTACTTTTTTTGCGTTTTTAAAAGCTTAGAACTTAGCGACGGATGCTTTTCTTTCGTCGGAAGTGTAATTAGTACTTTAGCAACTTGGCTTTTTGCAAACAAAACACTTTTTCTTACTTTTAATAGCTTTAGCAGCTTTTTTACTTCCGAAGTATTAGCGGTCTTGAATAAAGCATTCGTATTCTTCGTTTAAATCGGAGTCAGCTTTTAAAGTGTTATGAGAGCAAGTGTGATCGTGTGGCTCGTTAAAGCTCGCGTAAGCTTTAGCTTTAACGAGAGGTCGAGAGGTAAGTCGGGAGGTCTTAGTTGCAAACGCAATTGCTCGACGAATGTTAGCAATTGCCGCCGTAAAAGTAAAAGCAAGGTTTATTCGTGTAATCGTAGTCTTTAGCACGTTTTTATAAGTTAAATACAGCTTGTTAGCAAGACTTCGATCATCTTTTAAGCTTGGTCGTAAAAAGCCTTGAATGCTTTTAAGCTCTTTAACGAGCTTTTTAAAGCACTCGCTAAACGAGGTCCTTGGATTTTCTTTTTTAATTAAATCTAGCGAAATTTCTTCTTAGCGGTCGTATTTTGCTTGCCGCCGGTAGTCAGTTTCGAAGTGGTCTTTTATTGCAATAGCGTTCGCTTTAAACGTAAGAAGCCGAGCTTTAATTACGTAATTATAATAAAAGGTAATAGCTTTTCTTATAAGCATAATAAGGAACGCCGCTAAATAATCGTCGAAAGTCAAGCCGTATCGATTTGCTTAATTATTAAAAATACTCAATTGAGTTTTAAAATTATCGTCGGGTCTCGAATACTTTAGCTTTTTAAGAAAGC
This sequence comes from Drepanopeziza brunnea f. sp. 'multigermtubi', assembly GCF_022702325.1. Classification (NCBI taxonomy): domain Eukaryota; kingdom Fungi; phylum Ascomycota; class Leotiomycetes; order Helotiales; family Drepanopezizaceae; genus Drepanopeziza; species Drepanopeziza brunnea. The sequence continues at coordinate 997,970 of NW_027094076.1, forward strand.
TTCTTATAAACAAAGTTAATTCTTTCGCTTTTAAGTAAAAGTCTACTGTTCTTAGCTTAAAGAAATCATTTTTATTATCGTTAAAAGCGCTTGGAATGCCGTACGCAAATGTGCTTTGCTTAACTAATAATCTTATCGGTAAAAGGTTATCGATATGATTGCCGATAGTCCGTCTTCTTTTAAGGTTTTTAAGAAGCTTATTTTCGAATCCGGAGTCCTTTAAAGGTTCGTTTCCGAATCTTTTTAATAGTTCAAAAAGGCCGTTCTTACCTCTTCCGTATTCGTAGCTTCGATCTCTTTGCTAATCTCTTTCGTTCTTTCTTCGTCGGTCATCGTTAAGATCGCTAAGGCTATTCGAGTCATCGGCTAAAGCTTTAGCTTAATGATATCCGTACTTTTAAGCATAGTCTTAGCGATTCTTATACTTTTAGTATTCTTTTTATCGATACGTAGCTTATTAAAAGATCTAAAGAGCTTGTTAATACGTTTGAAAGTGCTAGATCTTTCTTTCGAGTTGCTAAGGTTAAGCACGGAAATCTGTACGCTATCTTTAGTAAAAGCTGATTTTACTCGGAACGCTTTTAAGTTTTAGCGGGTCTTCTTTTAACGTGTAGCTCTCGTAGCTTCGAGTGTTGTCTAGTTTGATAATAATCTTAAAGCTTTTATTGTTGTTGCTATTAAGCTTAAGCTTTTTAGAAAACTAAGTGTAGCCTTTAAAAAAAGGGTTTAAGGGCCGCTAAAGTGATTTTAGCTCTTATTATATAATTGACGTATTGCGTAGCGATTATTAAATTGAAAATGAGTACGCAAAAGCGCTTCGTCGTAGCCTTTCGTTAGATTGTATAGCGTAAGTCCGTAATTCCGTTATTTGCTTTGCTATCATTTTTATATTTTGCTTTATATCTTTCTTTTCTTTCGCAGATTCTTCGCGTAACTTCCGAATCTCTTCCTTTTCTTTTTTCTTGCTTAAAGTCTCTTTTTCCTTCTTTTTTAAACTACGCGGAAATAGAAGTAAAAGTAGTTGAAGTGTAATATCGTCGTCGTCCTTCGTAAGGTTTTCGGCGGTCTACTTTGAATCGAGGCTTAAAGGTGTTGCTTATTGCTTTTTTATTTCTTCGTAAGTCTATTAGTACTGCTGCTCGTCGTTTAAAAGCTTGATTATTTTATTAGCGTAGCCTTTTTGCTTTAAGGAGCACTATACGCCTTTAGATAGCAAGTGTTTTTTAAAGCTAATAAAAGTAGCAAACTTAAGTCTTCGTCTCGTATTATCTTTCGTTATCGTAAAGCTCGTTTAATCTTAGCGTAAGAAAGCGTGCCGGAATAAGCTTTACAAGTCGTAGTCTTTCAGTCTTTTGCACTTCGCATCTAAGAAGTCCTTTACTATTGCTCGGGCCGTAATCTCGCTGTCGAGCCTTGCGTATAATAGCTTATTTAAGTCAAATGAGATGCTCGATATCTCGTCGTCTAGTTTTTCCGAGAAGCTTAAGAGTCTTAAGTATAATGTTTCTTTTAGCTAAATAGCTAAGGGTTCCGTAAGTGGTGATAAGACTCGAAAAGTATAATACCTTGCTCTTTGTCGGCTAGACTCTTTATTTAAAGGTCTAGTTGCTCGATCGGCTATAATTGTTATCTGTTTGTGTATAAGTCGATCTAATTTTAGTTGTGTTGCTATATGTAGCAAGCGCGGCTCTTATAGCGTTGAAGTTATTTGAAAGTGACTTGGTTCGGAATCACTTTTCCGTAAGAATAAAGAAAATCGGTAATATAAGAAGCGACTTAATACGGAATCGCTTTTCCGTTATAAAAAGAAAGAAGTATCGTAATAAAAAAGTATCTTCGTTATAGAGTCTTAGCTTCTTTATAATTAATCACTTAATAATAAATCAATTACTGATTAGTGTTAGATTGCTTTTAAGCGATTAAGAATATATATTCGTAAGGTCGTAACGGTCGTCAAAGTACTTGCAATTGCAAAACACTCGGTTAATAAGGTATCTTAATTCTGTCTGCTCTTTAAAACTCAAAGGAGCTGATTCTTTTTATATGATTAAAAGGAATCACGTGCACTAGCTAACTAATAGGTTTACTTGTTAAGTTGGAGGGTCCTTTGACTGTTAGCATGCTAAGCGAAGCATGCCAAGTGACCCGTGAACCATGGTTCACGAGTAAGTTCCCCAACTACTACTACTACTACTACTACTACTAGCTAAGGTCGATATGGATATACCGACATAAAGTTTTAAATCAAAAGAATTAATCGACTTGCTATATTTAAAATCGATATAAATATATTAATAAATTATTTTAATATTTATATTTATAAATTATATTTATAGTTAATTATATATATATTTTATTTAATATAATAACGATTTTGAAACTATTTATATAAACTTATCTATTAATTTATAATAATAAAATTCAAAAGGCTTTCGCAAGCTATCGAATTTATTACTTTCTTTTCTTGCGATACTTTTCTTTTGTATATAAAAAGTCTTTTGCCCGTTAACAATATTAATTTTATAATATCCGTCGTTATGTTCGTTTTTATTAATCTATTTAACAAATAGCTTAATTTTATAATCGTTATTTAAAAATCGCTTAACTCGATATTCGTTTATTTTAATTAACTAGCTACGATTACGCCCTTCTTCGTCTAGCATTTCTATTATACACCGAGCGTTTCGACCGTTCGTTCGTCTAATAAAAAAAGAATAATAAGTTTTATTATCTACTTCGATAAAGATCGAGTTTAATTAGTTTGCAATCTTTAATAAATTAATAACTTAATTAATATATAAATAATAAAACGGCACTTATAACTATCGAGTATAAAGGTCGAAGGTAGCTAAGGTCTATATATACGAAAGTAAAAGCGCTAAGGACTCGTGAACTATAGTTCATAAGTCAAAAGCGGGGAATAAGAGAATACGAAGAATACGAAGGAAAAAAGGAAGGAAGTAGCTTGGCGCATGTGAGGTGCGTCCAAGAGACCTGGCGTGTCGTCACACATATCTTGCTTTAAAACCTTAAAAGGAAAAGACAATACGCACTTTAAAAGAAGAAATTAAAGATCCGGTTTCTGCAAAAGAAAAAAACTAACTGTTTAAAGAAAAAGCTTAACGGCTTTTTACTTTTAAATAAAGATTGTTGACAGATTTTACGCTTTTGCTAACTTTACTTTTTTTCTTTTATAAAAGCAGAGTCTTAAGCTTACTTTTAACAATATACTTTTAGCTAAGAAAAAGTCTTATTTTACTTTTAGTATTAGCTGCTTTAAGATCGGATTCGGAAAGCAACTCTTTTAACGACTTACGCTATCTTTAAGAAGATACTTTAGTTGTTAAATTCAGCTTAAAAGCAAAGCTGAAAACGTATTAATCTAAAGATCTATTTAGTACAAGATTCTTTAAAACTTTTACTTAAAGTAATCAATTGCAAAACGCTTGTCTATTTATAACAATACAAAGCAAACTCTTTTAAAATAAGATCTTACTTACGATATCTTAAGTAAAAATGCTAAAGTTCGAGAGATATAAAGACTACGACGAAAAAATGCTTGCGGAGCTATAGCTAGATAAGCTAGATTATAACTTCGAGCAAGCAAGCTAAGAAAACCTTTTACTTTTAACGTATTTAAAAGCTATTTTTATCTTGCTTATTAAAGAAGCTAATAAAAAGTTTAAGTCGAACTCTAGAATAAAGACTATTATAATAAACAAATTGATAGTTATAAATAAAAAGAAAACAAAAGTTATAAAATAGCTAAAAGTATAATTCTTAAAAGACGAAAAGCAAATTAAAAAAAAAGACGTGATTACCGAAGTCTTAAACTTAAAGCAAAGTGAAAAAGAAAGCTTAGCTTTGTATTATTTTAAAACGCTTGCTCTTTTTAAGAAAACCGAAAAAAAGACTTAAACAAAAGCGAAGTGTCGAAAGCAAATTCGATATAGTCGGACTTTAATAAGTATATATTAAAATCGATTTCTTTAGCTTTCGTTAAAAGAGTAGCAAACGATTAGATCAGATTATTAGCGCTTACTAATAACGCTTTGCTTTACTTTTGCTTATAACGCGCGTACGAAACTTTCGTGCTGTCTTAAAACGCTTTAAAAAAAAAAGAAAAGATCGAAACAAAGATCGAAAAAAAGAAATACTACGACCGCTTATAAAAGTTTGTAAAGTATTATACTAGTATCTTAACGCAAGCAGCTTTAATAGCATTTTAAGACAATTTATACATATCTTTTTAAATAGCTTTTATTTTAACGAAGCTCGCTTAACTTATTAAAGCTACTTAACGATAACTAAACAAATCATAAAACAAAACTTAGCAATCACAACTTTAAAGCGAAGCTTTTAAATTAAGAATAATAAAATATTAAAGAAACAATTAAAGACCGAGCTATAAAACGACTTTTAATGCAAAAAGTAGCAGTTACAACTAGCTAACATATTCTTAAAACAACATAAATTAATAAAACTAAAAACAAAATTATCGCTCGGTACTAGCACTAGCTTATATATCTTTTAAACCGGCCTTGAAATTAAGCAATCCGTTTGTAAACAAGTTTAAAACTTACGTTAAAAATAAAAATAGACTTCTTTACGTAAGTTACAGTTATATTAGACATATTAAGCTTAAATGCCCGAACTTTTTACTTTTAAATTAAAAAAGAGCTTATCTTAAAAGCATAATATACTTAAACAAGCTTATAAATTCTTATTATTTAAAGATCATTTCAAAAAAAAAAAGAAAGCTCGGTATCTGCTTTTACTAATGCATTTTCTATACTAACGTCTTCGATATTAAAGATAAAAGTTATATTATTAAGCTAATTCTTAAAGAAGTATAAAAAAGCAAGAGTTAAAAATATCTTCGATGTTATATCTTTAAGCAATAAAGCAAACTTAAGCAGCTTAAAAGGCTTAAAGTATAAGGTAGCTTTATTAAATACTAAAGACATCTTAAATATAAACGTTCGCATAGCCGATAACAGAGCAAAAAAAGAATAAAAATCTATAAGTTTTTAAATGATATAAAAATAGTAAAAGCTGTAAAACAACTTATTAAAAAGACTTTTACGAAGAAACTAAAAAAAAAGAAGACAAAGGAAAAAAAAAGCAAAAAGCTAAGACAGCTAAAAGAGATCGTCGAGCGTAAAAGCTAAAGACCGATTAATTATATAAACTTAGCGTCGAAGTTTAAAACAACTATCAATCTACTAAAGCTATTTTAGCTTTTCTTAAAAGTATTTAAGCAATTTAAAAAGCTGTTTACGAAGAAGAATCTAAAGAAGAAGTCGAGACTTGCTTAGATAATAAGCAATCAAGCTTCGGTAAGCGCATTGCTCGTATAAGTTGCTTTACACATTTATTTAAATGACAAAGTATAAAAAGTCTTATTACAAATCAGAATTAAAGATAAAAAGAAAACAGTTAAAGTAAAGCTTCTTATCGAAATAAGCGCTATTGATTAAAAGTTAAATATAATATTAATATCTTTAAGCTTAATTAAAAAGCTAGACTTGAAAGTGCGCAAGCTTATATCGGAAGGCTACGCTAAAGTCAATTACGAAATAGCAAATTAAAAGATATATTACTTAAACGAGTTCGTTACGGTTAAGATTAGTGTTTTAAAGATTTAAAAAACAATTTACGCATTCATTCGAAAATCAAATAGTCTTTTAGATATCGAATTAAGTCTTTTATTAAGTCTGCTTTAAATGTTTTTAATAAACGCAAAGCTTAATATTAAAAAGAGCAAGATAATTATAAAAAGAAACATTTTAAATAAGAAAAAGATTATTATTTAAAGACTCTTTTTCTTATTTTTTAAGACTTTCAACTTCGTTTTATACTCGAAATAAGAATCAAAGAAATCTTTCGACAACTTTACGATAAAATTCGAACTTTTAAATTCAGATGTCTTTATTATTAAAAATAACTTAAAATATAAGTTTAAGTCTAATAATATTAATGAATTTGAACTCTCGAGAAACTAAATTAGCAAGAACGCTTTAAGATTAACGATAAATTTATTTAAAAAGCTAAGCTTTACTTTTTAATTCTTTTACTTTCGAAGCACTTATTAATGCTTTTTTCTTTGCTTAATACGAATTCACTTTTACTCTTTTATAATTACTCGACAAGACTATTATTCAAGGTCTAAACTATTTCTTTTTTTTAACTTTTTATAACTTTAATAAGAAATTCTTAAACTAACAAGTCTTAAATACAAAGAAATCATTATAAGAACTTCGAATCAAAAAGAAAGCTTATTTAAGAGTTTATTTATCTCGAGAAGCATCTAACCAATTTTTTTATTAATTTAGACAGACACTTTCTTAAGATACTTAACAAAGTTATTAAAAAAATAATAATTATACTAGCAAAATTTTGCTTAATGCAAACCGCCGCTTAACTTTTCTTAACGCTGAGAAAAGTAAATCGTTTGCTTATAGAATGCTCGCTAAACGAAATCTTAAGCTTATAGTTATCTAGCTATAGCTTGACTTTCGAAAATAAAATCTTTTTAAATAAATTAAAAGAAGTTTAGATCTTAATATATATATATCGAAAACTAAACAATGCTAAGTTAAACGACTTCTTTTATACAGACTTAATCATACATAAGCATCGAGTACTTGATAAAGCGGCTTTAATTGTAAACAACGTTTTAAAGCGTTATCTTTTAATAAAATTTACTTAGCTATATAAGATAATCGAAGAAAGAGTCAAAAACGGGATCTTCGAAAGCACGATAATAGCGAATAGCAAGCTTTTAAATTAAAATAGCTATTTTAATTTTATATAAAAGTCGGTAAAGTCGAAGCTTAAAAAAAAAGAGTTTAAAATGACTTTTAACTATTTTAAAGTGAAAAAGAAAGTCCTCGGTTGCACTTTAATAAGATTAAGCGAGTGCTACGATTATCTTAACTACTTACAACACTAAGTGTTTTGCTAAATAGATTTAAAGAATAATTATTAAAGCGTCTTAATACACTTAAAAGATCGTTATATATACGCATTCTCCGCTTTAAGATACTTATAAATGCAATTAACACGCATAACTTAAAGAAGAATTAGTTTTGCGTTTATATATAACGAACTGATAAAGATTATCTTTAGTTTAATACTTAAGTCTTAAATAGCGATAAACGAAAGATAAGATGATTCGGAGCTTTTATTATTTTCATTATTATTTAATAAAAGAAAAGAAGTCTCTTTTTTAAAGCTAAAGTATTATATAAACGACGTCTTTTCGAAAGCACGTAACTTTAATAAAGCTTTCACTTTCTTAAAAGACTATTAATTGCTACGCTTATTATGGTCGCAGTTAAAGCTCAGCTTCAAGAAGTGCTCTTTGTTTATAAGAAAGGTTATAGTCTTAAAGATAACTTACAAGTCAAAAGGAAGAGCATTAATAAAAGAAGAAAAGGCAAAGAACATTAAAAAGTAGCCGACTCCGCTAAACGCTTAAAAGACAAAGAGGTTTTTAAGAGCTATTTAAATCATTAAAAATTAAATTAAAAACTTTGCGAAGATAGCTAGACTTTTATACCGACTTATAAAAGATATGCTTTAAGTATAAAAAGATGCAAAAGCTTTATTCTTAACGTTGCTTAAAGATCATTGCAATTAAACTTTAAAACGATTCGGCTATGTTTTTTATAAACTTATTTATATATATATAAATGCTAGCGCTTACGCAAAAAGATATTGCATTATATAAATTTAAAATAATAAAATTAAAGTTCTTTTTTTATTCGATAGCTTCATTTTATTTAAAACGCAAAGATATTACGAAACGTATAAGCGAAAGTTATTAATAATAATAGAATTCGTTAAAAAGTTTAACTATATGCTTAAATGCGATAACAATAGCATTCTTTTTATAGATTATTATCCGTTAACTTACTTTTTTGCTTTTAAGTCTATTTAAAAAAGAATTTACGCGAGGTAAGCGACGGAATTTAAAAGACTTAATATAATAATTAAATACATAAAAAGAAGTCGAAACTTAATTGCAAACGCTTTATCTCGAATTATCTTTTTTAAAAACGAATATTACGATTAAGATTTTTTAAACTTTAATAGCATTTTAAATATAACTTAAGATAAAGAATAGATTTAGAAAAACAAAAAAAATAGCTACGAGAAGCTTTTAAATAAAGTAGCCGACCCGCTAAAAGAAAAAGAAATAAAAAAGATTTAAATAATAAGAAGAATGCTAGATCTTATAGTTATTTTTTAATTTGTAATAGTAAGTAAAAAAGATATTAACTTTCTCTTTGCATTTTGCTTGATAAGAAGAGTGTAATACAAAGCGAGATTAAAGCTTATGTCGAAATATATAAAGATCTTTATTTATAATTATATAAGCTTTAAGATAGCTTCGATATTAAAAGATAAAATAGAAGTATACGAAAAGTGTTTTTAATACTTTAATATTTTAAAGTTTTTAACTTAATAAAAATTCTTAAATCAAGTAGATAAAGTTAAAAGAAAAGCTTTAGAAATTAAATTAGTAAAATACAAATAAAAAAGCAAAACGCTATAATTCTTTTAGAGAAGCACTTAAAAGACATGCTTAATGCTAAGATAAATAGCAAATGCATTAAAAAAAGCATACGATTAAAAAAGACACTTTACGATAAGAATTACTTTAAAGAAGTTAAGATAAATGTAATAGCTAACGATAGCGAAAGATATTTACTTGTATATTATAAGCTGTATAAAGTGCGTTAAATATAATCTAACGTAAAGATCATAATTATTCTTTTTAATAATAGTGTCGGCTTCGATAGAATTGTTAAGAGCGGATTTTTATAAACTATTCTCCGAAGTACTTAACGAATACAAATACTTATTAATTATTATCGATTACTTCTTAAGATTCTTTTAAACTTTTTTATACGCTGTAACAGACTCGAATTACGTTATAAAATCTTTAAAAGCTTTATTTTTATAAAAAGGCTTGCTTATAAGCTTTTATATAAACTTTAGTAGCTACTTCGAAAAGATAATAAAAAAGTTTATAAAAAAAAAAGAGTGCTTTAAACGAACTTATTAACCGCATTAAAAAAATCGATAAAGATAATTAAGAAAGCAATTGATATAATATAAAAAGCTTTTAGCAAAACGATAAGCATATTCTCGGAAAAACTCTAATCAATTATATTCGAAGTTAATACGAAAGAAGTATAACACTTAAGATACTCGCTATTTAAGATCTAAAAAAGATTCGAACTAAAAGCAGCGATCGATAAAGCGTTTCTAGCGTATTATGCGAAAGTTATTTATAAGATTTTCTTTTAATAAAGCTTTTTCGAAAGACTATAAAAAGCTGACTTCGAAGAAAACGAAAATTAAAGCAACGCAGTTATAAAATATATAGCAAAGCATAAAATTCTTCGAGATAACGTTTACGACTCTTCGATTAAAAAGAAAAATAAAGAAAAAAGAGACTAACGGAAGCTTAAGAAGCTCACTCTTAGCGCTTTAATGATACTTTACGATCACATTATAGCAAGCTAAAAATTGCGCCCTTTTTAAAAAAGACTTTTTAAAGTATTAAAGTTAAGAAGAGACTATTCAAGATCGTATACTTTAAAACAAATCAATAGTAAAAGAATCTCGAAATGCTTTTATATCGATTAGCTGAAACTCTTTTATTTAAGAATAGCATATTTAATTAACGGAGACGAAAAGCGATTACTAGTATATCAAAACTTAAGAGCAAGCACGGCAAAGCATTCTTTGCCGGTTAAAGCTAAGAACAAAAAGAAGATATAGCAAATAGAAATCGAGTTTATTAAAAGAGTTTAGAGATATTGAAAGAGCTAAGAAAGCAGAACTATATCTGCAAAAAACTAAGAAATTGAGATAGCGAAAAGATAAAGAATAAAGTATAGAAAAGCATAAGCATATTAAAGATTAAAAGGTCGATATTCAAGAGTTGCTCGAAAGGTTGCTAAAACAAAATAAATAAAAAGAGTATTAGTTAAACAAGACATAAGAGTTCAGTTCTTAAGACGAGAACTAATATAAAAAGGACATGTTGTAAGGCTATACTACGTGATATCATTAGAGCACAGACTAAGTAGCAGAAGAGTCATTTCTTTCCTTGATGATTCTTCTCTTCTAGACAATACAACAACCCTTTCACTTTCGTTACCAATCCTTTAGCTGAACTTACCTAGGAGAAGAAAAGGTGAAAGAAAAGATTGATCAAAGATCGAGAAATGGGCGCGGCCTTTTTTGGGTTGTCAGAGCGAGCTTGCGAAGCTTTGTATTACCGGAGAGCTCCTTCCCTTAATCGTCGGTTACCTTGAATTTAATTTGTAAAAAATTCCGACCTGGCGCAGCTACGTCGGCACCACCAAGGCGGGACAGTAACGGTATACCACTTATTAAACAACAACTATTATTATAAAAAATAGAAAAAAATCTTTGTATGCTTAGAAAATTTCGCTTTACAAGCGTGAATTAAAATTATAAAAATCCATTTATTTTTAGTAATTTAATACATTGAAATGTAATAAAAAAATGGTCAAAAACTGTCCCAAATAATTCAAATTTACTTGTTTATTGCAAATATCTTAATAGCAATAACCTTAATTCAAAAACACGTCACATAGATCGAAAATAAATGATTTAATATATTATATTGTTATAAGTATTAATTATTAAATAAAAGTTGGTAGTGATGCACGTATTTTTTTGATAGATTTGAATAAAAGTCCGATTTTCGTGTTCCTCGCTTATTCTAATATATACGCGGCAATTCTGATATATACGCATTACAAAAATCGAAAAGAATATACCAAAAGTACTATTTTTATTACTTTAACTCAACATAATAAAGGAATAACAATTTATAATTAAAATTCAATTAATTAATTAATATCAAAATCAATACGGCGCATCTTTTTATACAAAAGTAATTATTATATAATAGTTGGTTGATTTTTTATTTATTGTAAAGAAGCAAATTTTACTGTCCCGCCTTGCTAGGTGTCCCGCCTTGGTGGTGCCGATTTGCTACAGCAAGTCGGTCAATTCTTTCGAATTAAAATTTAAGGAAACCGACCATTATAAGGGGGAATGTGGCCTCATGAAAAAATGCAAATAACTTTTTTTAACGAATGGAATTGATTGGTCAGTTAAAAAGTGCGCGTGATGACGGGAGGCAGAATCCCAAAATGGCAGACAACGTGATTGAAGTACCGGTACTAACAATTGAAGACTAAAGATTTCGAATTTCAAATCATTCAAACAAACACGCCTCTTTAAATTCTGTGAACTCTTAATTGCGCGTATATACCTTGGTAGGTGCACTCCCAAGCTCGCTTTGGAATTACGTAAGCTGCTTGCCATTTACGTCAACTTACTTGATTATGGTTCGCGAAAGCGGCACCAGGCCCGCGCACGCGTCTGCTCGATGCGGTCGCTAAACTCGAAGATCGAAGAGGCCAATAAATAGTACGCGTTAGAGGTTTAATTGAAAAAATGTTATAGATGATAATACGAAAAGCGGCATCCACGGTAAAATGCGCCGGCGAGAATTACATGTTGCAAATGCAATTGTTTGTTGAGATCTGGTGATAAAGCTGGCCGCTTGAGAATGTTGACATCATCACTTCCTCCTACGTACCCGTGGCTCTGGCGTGGGCTCTGGATCTGGACTTGGATCTGGCTCTAGCTCTGGCTCTGGCTCTGGTTCTAGCTCTGGCTCTAGCTCTGCTAGCTCTGGCTCTGGTTCTAGCTCTGGCTCTAGCTCTGCTAGCTCTGGCTCTGGTTCTAGCTCTGGCTCTAGCTCTTGCGCTTTCATAGCAACTACCTATCTACCTATATCACGGTCCAACTACCCCGATGGCGCCGTTGACGAGGGATCGGCCGCGGCCGGTCCCGATATAGACTCCTACGTCAAGTCAAGTCGAGTCAAGTAGGATAGGTAGTCGACTCGCTATGGATGACGCATCCTTTCTTTGTCTTTGCTTTGCGAGTATGTACCGGTATCGATCTCCGTGCGCTTTTCACTATTCTCTCATTACGTTTCTCCATCGGTAACTGCGTCGACCTGTCTTCCATCTCATCACATCGCACTCTCACAGGTCTCCGCTGCAGATATGGCGGGTGCAAAAGAGAACCTCTCGGGGCATTCCGGTGCCCATGCGGGCCCCTTCGAAGACACGGAGTGGCCATTGATGGAAAGATCTTTGCCCGGACTTTGGTCCCCCTACATGGCCACGGAGCGCAAGACATGGGCAAAGATGTTTATCATCTTCGTCGTGCTTCTGAGTGCCATTGTCATGGGTATCCTGTCCATCTACTGGGGAGCGGATCACTCTCTCCAGTTCAACGTCCCGGCGTTCACCGTCGCGGTGATCGACTTTGATAAGGGAGAGGTCGGCCCCTACATACAGAACATGGCGGCGGAGGCGCGCGCAGCCAACCCTGCAAAGACATTGGGATACGTCTCGGAACCCGGCGAGAAGTACAACTATTCCAACGAGCAGACGCTGCGTGCGTTGAAGCAAGAGGAGTACTGGTTTGGGATCGTGGTCCAGGCCAATGCGACGACGGCCATGAACTACGCCTACGAGACGGGCAACAGCAGCTACGATCCAACGGGCGCCGTCCATCTCATCTACGAAGAGGGCCGAAGCTCCTTGACCATCGCGACGCTCGCGTATCCCCCGATCCTCAGCTTCTTGAACAGCTTTGTCCTGCAGTTTGCCAAGCAGAAGCAGGAGTCCCTTCGAAGGGCCAACGCCGGCAATGCAGCGGCTCTGGCGAGACAGGCTGAGAATCCCATCCCGATCGCCTTCTCCATATACAACACCGCACCATATATCCCAAGGTAGGCCTTCCAGGTAGGGGTGGGAGGGAGAGACTGTGGTCCTTCTCCCATCTTTCTCCTCCAGAATTCTTGTAAACAAGCCATGAATCTATACTGACTCCTCGATCTTGTGTCCTTACAGCACAGCCGAGGCCTCGACAGAGATTGGAACGATCTGTAAGTTCCCTATCCCCCCCCCCCATTCGACTTCGGCAGTCCTAACACTTCTCCTCCTCCCCCTCCTCCTCTGCCAGACCTGATCATCGTCTCCTTCATCTCCGTCCTCATGTTCAACGCCCTCAACGAAGCCATGATCGGCAAGATCCCCATCGCCCGCTGGGTCCTCTACCGCATGACGATCCTCCCCCTCCTCTACCTCTTCCTCTCCCTCCTCTACCTCGCCCTCTCCTGCGTCTGGCAGATCGACCTCGGCAAGTTCTTCGGCGCCGCCGGCTACGCCATCTACTGGCTCCTCTCGTGGATCGCGATGATGGCCTTCGGCCTCGCCGTCGAGAACGTCAACAACGTGTGCGGCCAGCCCTGGACGCCCGTCTTCTTCGTCTTCTGGGTCATCTCCAACGTCGCGACCGGCTTCTACCCGACCGAGCTGCTGAGCAGCTTCTACCGCTGGGGCCTCGCCTGGCCCCTGCGCCACGACCTCATCGGCGCCAAGGCCCTCATCTTCGGCACCAAGAACGTGCTCGGCCTGAACTTCGGCGTGCTGCTCGCCTGGGTCGGCGTCAGCATCGCCCTGCAGCCCCTCACGCTCTGGCTGCAGCGCCGCCGGCTCCGGGCGCAGGCCGATTCCCACGCGCGAGAGGTCCTCGAGCGGGTGTACCAGGGGAGCAATTCGGAGGGAGGAGGACGGGAATGAGCGTCTGTCCGTCTGTCTGTCTGTCCGTCTGTCCTTCTGTCTATCTAGCTGACGAACTAAAAAAAAAAAAAAAAAAAAAAAAAAAATCAATAGACGCTCGCCGCTGCGCGACAATTCAGGAGGTCATGGACCAGAATTTCTTCTCCTATACCACAATAGCTAATGCAAAACACAATGACATGTCAAAGACAGCGCTTGATTACTTCTTGCTTGTATCATCTTGACTTACTTTCCATATCCGTTACTGCCTGGCTGGCTCTATTTAGGCGAGGAGGTAGGTAGGGTACCCATCAACAAGACGAGCGCAGCATGGAGAAAAGTCACTCACAGAGAGGGGAAGGGATAATAGAAGTAAGAGTGAAATCATCTAAACTTTTGAAAATTCATTGCAAATCATTTCGTTTTTCCTCGTCAAGGCCTTGGACCTAAAATCCATTGCGCCGCGTCATAACTTTTACATGCTATACATTAGATGCACCTTCCATCTACCCCAATTTTAGTTTCATATCCATGATGCCTTCCATTCATTCAGAGATAGAACGCCTCCAGCCAACATGCAAACGCCCAAGGACCGAGTCATCCCCTAAAAAGCCATATCCAAATCCATGCATTCGCCCCGAGTTGACCACCGCCGAACCTCTAGTGCAACCTCTCCTTCAAGTAGACCATCGCCGCATAACCAGCACAGCATGCCGTACTCATCCCGTGGCCACACCACGGGCACTTGACGGCCGTGCTCACCACCCCGCTCACGCCCCGATCGCGATCGGTAACCACGTTGTACGGCTTCGTCATGCACTCGTAAACTTTACTCGGCATATCGTGGAAGTATTTGCAGGAGCAGCATACCACGAGCATCTTGGCGATGGGGTCCGGGCCGATCTGGTGGTGTGGACTGAAAGTGCTGGAAGGGAAGATGGTCTTTTGGGAGCGCGGAAGGCTGAGACGGGCGTTCTGGAGATAATTTGAGGGTGCAGGTGAGGAGCCTTCCGAGTTCGGGGGCGGGGGCGAGCCGATGCGCACGGTGGTGGGTGGGCGGGACAGTGTTTTGAGGGGCGTTTCGACGGGAGGTGAGTATTTGGAGACGAGCGGCGTAACGGGCAGTTTGCTAGGCGTGGCTTCATTCTCTTTTCCCTTTGGGTTGCCATTGTCGTTTTCATTGCTCCTCCGAGGACGAGGGAGAGGTTGGTGTTTCAGAGCGGGGAGGAAGGAAAGGTCTTGTTGCAATTCGGGAGTTGACCAAGAGCGAGACATGCTGGGCTTGCGCTGCAGGTCTGCGATATAAGCTGATTGAACGGGTATGGGTGGTACGGGAGGAGACGGTGACTTCCGAGGGGCATTTGGTATTGGGCCAGTTGGCTGGCTGCCTTGGAGGTCCGTGGAGGCTTTCTCTCCGGTTGGCAATTTCATCTGGTCCTCATCCTTGGTTGCTTCGAGCTCTACGCCTGCCCTACCACAGCTGGGCGGAGCGACACTATCGACACCCTCCTCGAAACTGAACGCACTTTTCAATACCGGACTCTTCGGTGTGGCTTCGATCAAAGTGATGGTAGTGTTCTTGATGGTATCCGTCACTATTTGATGGTCCAGATGTCCTCTCTCAGATCGCTCAGAAATATTATTCTTCTGGGAGTTTGGCCGAGAGGCCGCTGGAGTTGTCACGTTCGAGGAGTCATCGAGCGTCGAGTAGTCTTCACTTGAATCCGTCGTCGCCGATCTCGGGTGATTTGATTGCGCATGACTCTCAGGCAAGACATTGGCGGGAATTTGTTCCCGTCCCATATCAACCCTCTCCCCCCTGCTCTCAGGTGCTCGACTGTCTGTGGCTAGATTGACTCCGGAGTCAGAAATCCCAGGTGGCGGCGATGCTACCTCGGGAAAGACATCCTCCGCTTTTCTCAGCGTCGAATCGCTCGTACCATGAAGCTCGATCGAAGCACGTTTCGATGAGGAGGCTTTTGACGAGCTTTGTGATTCTCTCGCGGTTGCAAAGCTCTTTTCAGAGGAGGGAGATGCCGTGCGCGCATTGGAAGAATGTCGGGAAAATGCAGATATCGCGGCGTTTCTGAAGCCTTGAAAAGACGGCCTCTTGGATGATGAAGAACGAGTACGAGTTTGATTCGAATGCCCATCTGGAGACTTGGTGGACAGTTCATGATGGAGTTGTTTGATTACGTCGTCCTCGGACATAAACCGGCTCTTGCCAGCGGATTTCTTCTCATGCCGGCTCTTCTCAGCAGATTTCTTATCAGGCATGAGCTTGCGTTGTCCTGCCGATGTAGCCAGATCTTGACTTGGTTGCCGGGAACGACTGCGAGATCTCACGTAGGCCATGACCTTTGTGACGGAAGCCCGACGTCCTCTAGGGTTCTTAGCAGCATCGGCATCTGCGTCCTGGAGGGCCATGATTGCTTTTGCTTCACTTTCCTGTTGCTGGTGTCGAACATAGCTCGCTCGCGCTCCGGAATCAGGTGGGTAGGATTTCTTAAGCGCAGGTCTCTGGGCTGTTTTGGCTCGTTCACTACTAAGAGATAGCGATTGGGCCGCAGGTGGTGAAGCCATCGACGCTGCTCGACCATGTTTCGGTCCATCTTCGACATCCTGAAGATCTGAATACCCGGGATTCAGGGAAATTACGCTGTCCCGCTCAGGAGATCCGGCTTCTTTTGCATCCGGGAAATGCCTCGACGACGAAGGGGGATGGGGCCGACCACCTGTGGGAATATTTCCTTCCGACGGTGGGATGTCATGGCCGGTCGATGGTGGGAGGCTGACTGGGGCGACGGGAGAGTCGGAATCGCGAACCGATTCTACCGCCGGAGCACACCTGTCTTCATGGAGAGAAGAAGGGTGCTGGCTCGAATCAGCCATCGATGTGCTGCTGCTTCTGATATTTGCCCTCTTCCGTGGGTCTGGGTTCCTGTCGTTCTGCAGCACTGGTGGTAGCTGCGCTTCATCGCCGGACGAGGTGTTTTGCTGGCGTATGATAAGCTGCTCGAGCTTGAGCCCCCCCATGAAACCCCCGTCATCAACTGTCGGCTTCATCGCAAACGATTTCCTCGACGAGCCGTTTGCGGGGGGGGTCGATGGCGAATTCGGTGATGACTTCCACGGTATGAAGGCTTTCCGGCTGGTGTCCACACTCGCTCTCCTGTCCTTGCCGGACACTGTCTTCTTTCTCTCCTTCATCCCTTGTCTGTAAGGCAAGCCTGGCACCGCTGGAGCAGACATGGACCTTTCCGGCGAGATAACCATCTGAGTAAGGCGCTTGCTGGTGGGTGGAGGCTTGCTCAAACGTTTACGGCTGGCACCCTCGCTCCGTTTCCCTTCTCGAGCTTGCGGACTGGTGACTTCGGGCTCTCTCTTCCTCCGCTCTCCTTCCACCTCTGTGGACTTCTGCTGCTTGTTCGCGTTGTAGTGTTCCCAGCCGGGCGACTGGCATATCGACGAGGTATCCGAGCCTCTCTCGTTCGCTTCCCCGCCCTGGGGTATCCCCTCGTCGGCCATGAAAGCAAGGTATTTGGTCGAGGTGCCGTTGCTCGTAGGTTTCGTGTGTGATGGGTGAAGGGGAGCCGGCGCAACGGAGGAAAAGGGGGTTGTCACAGCCCGACCTATGGATTTTATCGGCAGCCGGGGAGGGGCAGAGCGCCTCAGCATTGACTTGGGGCCGGGACTCAGGGCGAGACCAGGTTGACTTATCGAAGAGGGTTGTGCCAGAGGAAAGGTGAACGAGGGCGAGGCAGAATACGCGGCTGAGGATGGGAACGAGGCCTTGATGCGTTCGATCTGTGGAATTCCAGATTTTACATTAGCCACGGCCCAGTGCAGGTAAGGGCTGCCCCGAGTTGACGTGATGCAACGGCAACGGTATGTACCCGACGTACCTTATTCTTCTGCTCTTGATCCAGCAGTCTTTGGAGGGTGTTCTCACTCCCCAAGGGGGGATTGCTCAGCGTGTCCGTCATTGCGGCTTGCGGTAGAGGCTCGAGGGGACGGGCTCCTGGACTCTCTCTATACTGTATCAAGCATGGTATTAAATCCGTAGCAGACGGCGTAGAAATAGTGTCTCAGCCAGGTGTGGGGGGGGGTGGTGAACAGCGGTGAACTCAATACGGTACGTGCGTATGTATTTGTGTTATTCAGACGTGCAGCGAATGTTTCTTCCGTGCAGGTCTGGGTACGGAAGAGGTGAATACAGATAAGGAAGGGGGACGAAGAGACGGTGCAAGCTGATGAATGACTTGACTGAGAGATATATCGGAAATGGAATATAAATAGATACCTCAAACGACGGAAGACGCGGGATGATTGATGCTGCAGCTTCCGGTACAGCACGCAGACTTTTGGACTGACTCACCGAGGGTGGTTGTTATTTTTGTTGTTGTTGTTGTTGTTGTTGTTGTTGTCGATGACGATTTGTTGTGCCCGTCGCAGGTTCCGGTGCGATAGAGATATTCTTCTCTATTTTTAGTGAGACCCGACGCGAAGAAGTGCCGTCTTGTCACGGATGGGCACGGGCACCGATGAGATCAGACGAACCACCAGCTGAAGAGAGAATGAAACACCGAGAGCGCGCGCGCGCGCGAGAGCGAGACCTGCGTCTTGATATTGAGTTCAAATCAGGATCGGGATGACAATGCATGAATGGACGGCGTGTTTCCCACGCGGCCACCAGAGCAATCTCGATCATCATAAACAATAAATGCCCTGCCCACGTCAATTCGTCAGCCCTCTCACCCCTCGGACCTCCACCTCTTTGCCACCCTTTTTCACTCCCTGGCAGGTCAATCCTCGGGCTCCGTTCGGCTCCGTTCGGCTCGGTTAGGCTCGCGAAAACAAAACAAAAACAAAAGCTTCTTTCTACTTGGTACTTACTGTACTGTACTCCCCATCCCCCTGCATGCCTCAAGTAAAAATATACTCAATTGAAACATGCGTCGCCTAAGGATCCGTCCGCCTCTCATTCCCAAAGTCAAGATATCAAATACAACTAGTGATAAACCTTGTTATAAGAATAAATTCTGGGATACTGTAAGAGAAGAGGAAAAGTATAAGTTGCGCAACTAACCTGCTGATACGTATAAATATCCATCAGCATGTTTACGCATGACCGTGGCCTGCATGTACATGGTCTTCGGATCGCTTACTACAAAGTACAGTAGCGACGAGAAAGGGAGAGTAGTAGTAACAGTATTGTTTTAACGCCTGTTGCGAGTCTTAAAAAGGAATCCGACTTACCACCTCCTTAAGAGTATAATGGCGTGCCGGTATTAAGTCCCACTTATACACACTTCGCAAAGGCAAGTGGTATCTTAATTAATTAAATAATTTTTTAAATATAAAGTGTATCTATACCGATAAAGCAAAAACCTATAAGAAAAAAGTTAAATCGATATAAAGTCTCGGTTCTTTGATCTCGCGGTATTGCAGCTTTAATATATCTTAATGCTTTTTATTAACGGCAAATCTAATTAGAAAGTATCAATTGCTGCGGGCGCCTTTTATTGCGATTAGTTATCAGCAGCTCGACACACCGTCTTTTCGGCCATTTAATCGAGTATCCGACCAAGATCCTTTTTCCTTTTTCCTTTCGTCCGACCTCTTGTATTCGTAATCGATTATAGTTGTAAGCGTCTTCGAGCCAGCTTTTGCTAAAGGTTTTTTTACCGTATAGCAATCTCGAGAGTTTCGAGAGCCAGGCCGCTACCGTATCTACTTCGTTTCTTTAACGTTTTTATATAATCGATCGTGAATACCGCTTATCGTACCGGGTTTAAGAAAAAGGGTCGAATTCAATCGTCAGATAGAGTTATCGAGCTAATCGGTAAGATCGGGTTCGAGTTATATACGAAAGAGTATATTATAATACTTATTCCGTATCTCTAATCGTCGTTCGTTCTGTCGGCAGATACGAAAAATACGGCTAGCATTAAAGTGCATCGCCTCGATTGCCTTTCGAATAAGGTGCGTTTTCTGATCGGCTCTACGAATATTGTTGAGAATATCGCAGGTTCGTAGCTAGCGCCACGTACAGGCTCAGAAATCCGTCTTCGCTGGCCTACGAGAGAGGGAGAGCTCGAGCGAGACGATCATAACACAACGATGGTTTATTGAACCTTGAGAAACACTTGGCGCATTTGAATACGTGGTGGGTGCGTCGGCCGCTGCTGGCTCTTGCAGCAGAGCTGAAAAAGAAAGGGGGAAAATGTGTCAAGGCAGACATAAGGGATATTGCCAGATATCAATGATCGTCCATTAGCTGCAGCAGGATGTACAGAGTATTTACATATACGTAGTACTACATATACCGGTATACCTTGCGATTGGATACATTTCATAATCCACCCACCACTCCGCTGGACCCCAACCACTGTCAACTTCTGACAGGAATCCCCCCCCCCCCCCCATCCCCATTCCCTCCCCCATCCGAGTTCAGCCTCGGTCCATGTATTTCTGCTCGATGCCCCTGTGCTGTTCCCTCGCTCTCCCCTCGTCCCCCGTAGTATCTACCATCCCGTCCCCGTGGACATCCTCCCCGTGACTCTGGAGCCCCTTTTCAGGCGCTATCCCATATCTCTTCAGCTCATCTTTCGTCGGCGCGACATGCATCCAAATCTCCTCTCCCGGCTCAAAATCCTCCAGTCCCTCCAGGATGTTCCCACTCGGATCCCGCGGTAGGTGCCTCACGACTGAATCCCTCCTCTTCCTCTGCGCACGTCGTCGGAGCCACTGCGGCGTGAGTCGAATCCGCATCTCGTGCGGGATGCGCAGGCGCACGGCGGTCCATTTACTGGCGGGCTGATGCTCGGTGGGGAGTTTGTTGAGGGTTTCGACTTCGAGGAGGTGCTCGTTCGTCCCTCGGTTCATGGCAGAGATGCGGGCCGGCATGACGTGCTTCAGGAACTCGAGCGAAGCGTTGACGTTGAGGTCGATTGCTCGGCGAGGGTTGACCGTCATCTTGAGGAGGAGGCTGCAGACCCGAGGGTAGAGCAGTGAGAAATCGGACTGCGAGACGTGGATCGAGCCACGGACGGTCATCATCCACACCAACGCCTCGCGGTCCTTGGCCTCGCGACAGAGGGACATGACAGCGTCGAAATTGTCGGGCCAGTACATGAAGGCCTCGGAGTTGATCGCCAGCACGGGTGTGCTAATCCGGTGCTCTGGGACGGCTTCCGGAGGCTGGATAGCGGCGCCCCATATGTCGTAGATGATGCCTTGTCCGATGAATTGGAACCGGTCTTCGTGACGCAGAACTTCCACCGCGGTTGCAGCACCGAATGAATGTCCCAGCATGGTGACTTGCTGCAGATGAAACCTGTTCTTCCACATATCCCAGCTGATACCTTTCAAGCCCCTCGAGCTCCCGCCGATTGCTCCATCCGTCTTCCCACGCAGGTTGGCTCTGGCAATCTGCTCGCCGTGTCCATCATGGATCAGCGTCATGACCCGATACGCCTCCTCAATCTCAGCCAGCCGCAGCTGTATCTGCGCCGAGCGAAGTTCCGCGTCCACTCCTTGTTTGTTTCCCGGCATCGTGTCTTTCGCATTTCCCTTTGGAAACACGTAGTCCATCTTGTAGTAACCCTTCTCTCTCGCCTCGTCACTCGACGCAGCATTGTTGGGGAGATTTACAAATGTCCTTGGCCCGCTGCCATCTCTGTGCTCGAGACTGACCACCACAAAGCCGTAGCTGGCAAACTCGCCACACACAGAACTGTACGTAGTCCTCGTACCACCCAATCCATGGCTGAATATCAGGAGAGGAAAACAGGGATGTTCTGGCTCGCCAGAGGGAGGAGTACCTGCCCTATTCTTCGTCTCATACCCACCTTCTCGCGAGTTCTTGTCCGGCGGCCAGTGTTCCGCCAACTTTGCATTTCGGAAAGCCGGCAGCTTGGTGAAGGCCGTGGTGGCACCTTCATACCATCAGATTCGCCCATCACACAATTGCCGATAGGGATGGCTGGACTCACCAAACCACGGTACACACAGCACCGCGGGCATTCCAGAAAACTTCGCATACCCCTTCGCAACCTCTACTCTCGGCCTTGGTAGCCACGTCGGCCGCGACCACCGTTTCTCGCCTTCAGGTGAGGTCCCGTGTCCTGAACCAAAGCCTGATGGGTAGAACACGGTGAACAAGACCGTCTCGAGTTCCAGCAGATGTTTCTTCTTCCGAGTAATGTCGGAGAAATGCCTTGGTTCTCTTACGGGCACTTCGATGTCCATCATTCCCACGCTATACGGCCCTGAATAATACGGTAGCGGGGTACGTAGAATCCGTTCCCGTAGACCCGAAGGTGCCCGGGAGTTGGGCTGTTTGGCTATGGGGACCTCGTCGGGCTTCTTGGCTTCGGCCTTGACACGAGATGTCGCTGTCTCCAGAACAGGAGTCATTTTTGCCAAATCTACAAAACCGGACGACAAACTTATTGCCGTTATCCCGCCTCTCCCAAATGAAACTTTTTGTTACAAAATACAAATTTGCTAGCATCTCATGATACAACGAAATATGAGAGAACGTCAAAAAGAAATGGGCGATTGAGAGATGAATAAGGTCTGAAGAGAGTGAGATGCAGGAGCCTCTTCGACGTCGCTCGGACATCAGAATAGCGGCAACGGATGTCTTGCCCATACTTTTTCTGACGTCAGCGAATTAGAACAGATGGAAATCTAGAGCGGCCTGTACAGATGGTAGTGTGAATTGGAATGGAGTTCGGCTGTACCTAATTGGACAAAAAACAATGGACTGTATAGGATCGAGGTTCACCAGCACAAGTAGGGAATGCTTAAATCGACTTCGTAGCTGTAGGCCGAGACAGCCCATTGAAAAAGTACCCCACTTGGGAGAGGACGGGAATACCAGATCAATAATCATGGTTTAGACCCGAGATACTTTGGAGTAAGCATTCGTAGCCTTTGGGAACAGTAGAAATCTTCTCTGGCGTAAAGACAGATGTGCCTCGGGCTTGAAGTGCTCTGGTCCTGATACTTTCATCTTTCTTCTCGACAACTCGCCCGATAGATATCTGGTATCGCTTGACCACCTCGGCTATGGATGTTCTGGTAACGAATCAACACTTCGAAACTTCCACGTCCAACCATAAATTTTGCAAGCTGCCAAAAGACCGTAGTTCTATACATCTGCATCGAGCCTAATAAGTACAATGATTCTGAACGCCGCTGACCCACGAAGAGGAAAAAAGATGATCGAATCGAGTCCGTCAAATCGCACAAGAAGTCTACTTATCTCGACTTGCTCGAGACCCCAGCGCCGATTACACCTGGAAGCGTCTCCTCTCCAATGCTGTACATCAGGCCAATTCCCCAGCTGACAGTTCCCACCAAGACCACGGTGAAAATAGCAATGAGCCAGAATGGACTGCTGACATCTCTCTTGTGGCATGCTGAGCCGCCCCAGTTGACTGTGGTGTAGTACTGTTTCTTGGCGTGAAGGAAGCCTTCGTTCGTCGATTTGCAGCCACAGGTGAAGCATGCTGCCTTCTTCGTCGTAAATTTCTTGTAGCAAGACCCATGATCGGAGCAGTTGTTTGTTGAGGAAACGCAGGCCTCCTCGGATGCGTAGCAGAGTTGTGGGAGTTTGGGCAATGGGGTTATCGCCGAACTTTGAGTCGGATCAGGAGATTGTTGTTGTGTATTGGACAGTTTCGGGGGTGCAGATGCGGCTGGAACTTCCGTCATGGGTTCTTCAGCAGTTTGTCGACGCATCTTGCCGACTGAGAGCTGGGACGGCAATTCATAATATCCGTAATGTTTCGAGGAGCTCTTAAGTGCCCGAGAGTCTTCGGGCATGAGCACCACAACTACGTTCATCTCCTCTTTTTTGGCGAATCGAACCAATCGCTTTTGAGCAGCCATGAACTCGTCAATCTTTGAGCCACCCTATTCAGCAGTCAGCCAATGCAAATAAGTCCCAACCTCTACCGTCGTACCGTGTTGGACGTCAAATCGAAGTGGATAACGTTGGATCTTCCATTCCAGCAATTTGTGTCAAATGGGTTGATAGCGGTTTCCAAGTCACAATTCCTGCCACTTTGCCCGGATTGCCTTTGGAGATCTAACACGAGCTTCTTGTTCGCAGCCATCGACGGAGGCTCGGATATAGTGAAAGAAGGCTTGGTGGATGCCCATTCGCTCAGAAGAGGCCCTTCGACATCAGAGGAAACGCCCTCCACGAGCAGAACCAGCTCTGCTGCCTTCTCATTTCTCGCATCTTGGAACAGCAATTCCCGAGGCCCTCCAAACGTGTTGATATATGACAGTGTAGTCTCACTAGCATCCCCTACTCCATGATACTGTGATACCCCGAGGCGCTGGGCGAAGACTAAACGTGCTTGCTCTGGATTGAGGGTTGGGGGGTCCGTGGCGGTTGATGGCAGATTCGCATCGAAAATGTAGACGCTCGCATCCGATATGGCAGAGGCGACACCGATGGCGACCGGCAGCAGGAAGCTGGTGGCGAGCTTCATGATTAAACTCGCAGCTGTTGGGGAATGTGGAAGTCGGAGTGCAGTGCAGCTCTACGAAAGTGACGATGCTGTACTGGAGCTTGTCGCGGATACTGAGTGTATACCGCCTTGCTCGTTTTGGCCTTCTGCCGCCTCTCACCGGGTAGTGACCCAATATTCAAAGGAGCACGACAATCCGACCTGATCCAACATCTCTTCTCTATCATCGCACACTCCGGCTCGACCCAGCATCTGCCGCACATCGCCCGCGACCCTTCTTCCAGAACGCACACCACTTACACAGCGAGCATCCGCCAGTCTCCAAGGGCTCGCCACCGACGAGGCGGGCCTCGGGCCTCAGCAGCCCCCCTCCCCCTCTCAGCATGTTCCGCTACATACGCCCCCATAGGAGTCTTGCTTCCACAGGTCCAAAATTACACACAAGGCCTTTTCTTTCTCTAAGCAGGCTGCCCTTGAGTTTGGAGGCGAAAAGGCAGGCGGGAGAAGTCACAAATATCCAGCCGGTTCGGTTTCAAAAAGCAAAATGGGCCTGGGCAAAGTACGTTGGCTGTATTCCAGGGCTCTCAGGACACGCGCTGACACCAATCTCTCTGCAGGAATGTTGGCATCGTGATTATCACGACTGTCGTCTGCACCAATATTTATTCGTTTTTCGTTCTCGAACCCCTCGTGCGAAAACTTGTTGAGGCTGGAGAGCACATACCCAAAGAGCATTTGGAGAACTCAACCGAGCCCTATTTCATCCCACTCCCCGGGACGACAAAACAACACCCGCCTATGCCGTACCGTGGAACCGATCCGGAATGGCTCGAGTTCGTGAAGTTTAACAAAGACAAGAACATGTCGCAAAAAGTGCGAGGTTAGTACATCGTTCACCTTGACACGACAAGCAAGTCAACCACTAATAATAATTAGACGAGCTCGCAGCTTACGTCGCCCATGTCGCCGCTCTGCACCCTATGTTGTCAGTACGCTGTGGAAAAGATATGAAGCTAAGAAGATATTGGCTTGATGTGGATTTCCCTCAGCACGCACCGCCCATATTTGACAGGAAAGGGTACGTATGGATCCGAGTGACGCTCCTAGTCCGGAGACTGATTGTGCAACCATAGTCTTGAAATAGGAGTAAAGGACAGCGGAGAGGGCTACATAGCTATAAAACGCCGGCCTGTCGACTCAGTGACTGTAGGCAGTATCCGGAATGCAATGTGGCCGAAGGCCTTGGCAATCTCATTCTGGAGTCTTACAAAGGTCCTAGTCACCGACGAATCGAGGCGGCTTGCCAGCGCGCTCGGACTGAAATCTGGCACTCCCCCTCCAGCGATTGACCAGTTGGTAACTCAAAATCAGAAACTATTGAAGGGCCCCCCTCAAGTCCCCCAGCTTCCTACCAGCGACGCCCCACCACCCAAGGCTTTGGATGGTGGCGCGAAGCCCGCATTGATGGGGAAAGGCTCAGAATTGGGGAAAGGGACGGAAGGAGCGCAATTAACCAGCGCCATTCAGGCATACTTCGTCAAGCCCATCGCAGCATTTAAAACCAAACTGGCGCAGACATGGCGGCCCGCCCCGCTGTTACCTGCCAGAGGGAGCATTTTAGTGTCTGGCATGGTGGAACTCGACTGTCCGAACGCATGGCTTGTTTTTGATGTCAAGGCAGCGTGGGACCCCAAGAAGAAAGAATACGATCACGCGGGTATGCTAATCCAGCTGCGGAGAATGCAATTCAAAAAACAGGCCCCCCGGCCCTGATCTGGACGCGGCTGTTGAGTGTATGAAATAAGATCTGGGGTGGCGTTTAACGGGCATTGCAGGTGCAAAAGCGACTTCTGGCCTCGGGCTTGTCGTGTCGTGACCGGTCCCAGGGTATATGCTTGGTAAGCTTGGCACTGGAGGATATCGGGTCCGGAGTCTATGGATAATATCACTTCTTGAAAGCGTCTCTCGAAGCTATCGATTGTGTTTGAGATGCCATCCAGCGGCCTCGACAGCCGTTGCGAGACGACTGCGTTACCTCTATCTGTAGCGGTGCCTGGGAGGATTTTTGAAGTGGGGACAAATACCATCCCGAACATAGTCCCCAAACTTATCCATCGTACAGATCAGATCAGATCCTGCCTCTCTATCCTGCGGGCGCTATGTTTTTGTTTTTGTTTCTTTTCTCCTCAATTCTCGATTGGACCTTCTCGTAGCTGCTTGTGCTTGTACATACCCTTGCCCTTGTCTTATACACGACGACATCTCATCTCAACTCTATTCTCCTCCCGTCCATCCACCTCATGCCCCTTATCCACCTCATCCCTCTCACCCAACTATAGGTACACAAGAATAAACCATGGCCAAAGTCAAAACACCACCCACCACCCACCTACCTACCTACCTCTTAGCCTCAACACAAACAAACAGACAGACAGACAGACAGACTATTTACAAGCGGAACTCTGCGCCTTTTACATATCTCGTTTCAATTCATTGCATTTCATTTCATCTCATTCCATTTCAGTTTATACAAGTTTATACAAGTTTATACAAGTTTCTACAAGTTTCTACAAGTTTCTACAAGTTTATACAAGTTTATACAAGTTTATACAAGTTTATACAAGTTTATACAAAAAAAATGGGGTGGGGAGGGAACGGGAAAAATGAAAAAAACCTTTTACTCAAACCAAATCGAATCGAATCAAGGCCCTGGGAATCAAATCTTACAACACTACAAAAACCCTTGCTGAAATTCACCATCGTGGCATTATCATATCATACACTAAGGATCTACTACGATTACAGCCCAGTGTTCCAACCCGCCTAATGTGCGATTGATCCAAGCACCAACCACGCGTTCTACAAAAGCACCATCCCAGCACCGGAAAGGAGAGCCACGAGCGTGAAGCCCACAGCAAAGAACTTGCCCATTCCCAGGCTTGCACCAAGGGCGTGGCCGGGAGCCTCGCTCTTCTTGCTAGTCGGAGTGCCCGCGGCGCCAGAGCCAGAATCGGAGCCGCTACCGGTTGGGACGGGATTGCCAGACGTCGCAGCGGCGATGACGCTGGAGCAGCTGCTTGCAGCACCGGCGGCCTTGACGACTTGAGCAGCGCCGCCAAAGTCACATGCGGTAGAGGCCTTGTTCTGTTGGCCGTAGTATTGGTTGAAAGCGTACGAGAGCTTCTGTTCCGGGCTACACATGGAATAGGCTCCGTATTGTCCGGTCGTGGTGTTTGTGGAGATCCCGACGCACGCTTTGCCATTGTTGTAGCCACAGACGGTACCGAAGAGCTCACTGATCTGGGTATCGTTGACGTTCTTGGTATTGACAGTGCAGGACAGGGTAGCCATCATACATTCACAAGCCGCCTGGTTTGGCGTAGGGGGGAGGCCAGAAGGGGAAACGGCCCAGGTGGAGGCCACGGCAGGACAGGCGTTTGGACTGTTGGTTGGAGAGTAGCTCGCCGAGTTGACTCCAGTGGGGGTGGCGGCATTGAGTCGCGAAGAAAAAGGAGCGTAGTCAGCGAGCGTGCTGATGGAGGATGGGCCTACCACGGACGCAAGGCCGTAGTCGTTCTCCTCCTGGAAGAATTCGTAGACGATTCCACCAGAAAATACTTCAGTCATGTTGGATCCGTAGATAGCAGGAATCTCAGAGAACTTCCGGCCAGCAGCTCCACCGCCTTGAGTCTGGCAGCCATACTCCGCAAAGAAGGATGGCACAGAGTATCCGGCGAATTCAGCAACGCGGGCAGCGTAACCAGACTGAACATAGCTCGAGTCGCCGCACCATTCGTAGATGTTGTATCCCCAAAAGTCAATCTGATCCTCGGTGGGGCCGCAGTTGAAGTAAGCTGCAACATTGGCGCGGACAGAGGGAAGATCGTCGGCGGCGTATCCAACACCCATCGCATGATAGCCCTTGGCCTTGATGTGCGCCTTGGTATCGCGGACAGCAGCCTTGACAAAGGCGGAGGAGCCGGTGTACGTCAGATTGTTGGGTACCTCGTTGCCGGCGAAGAAGCCGATCACGTTAGTATAGTTTGCCAGAGAGTCAACAACAGATGTATATCTGGTCAACAGTTCAACATTCCACTCAGGATCTTCACGGTTGATGGAGGTTTTTGGCTCGCCCAGATCACTGATAACATAAATGCCGGCGGCATCCAGCAGCCCCATACATGTCGTATGGTCCTTGGTTGGATCGACCGCGTAGGTACGAATCACGTTCGCGCCGGCCTTTTGGAGGAGAGGAATATCTCGTGTACAGGAGGTAGTATCTGCGAGAGGATCGGTGTAGCCGGTCTGCGAGAGTCAGCCGGCCGTTGTAAGTTGTCCATAGATATCAATGTATATATGTTTCTGGGCGGGTGGGAAAGCCTACGTTGGTGCTGGCAGACCCGCCACCGTTCTGTGCGATACCCTGTTGATAAGCTATACCTTTGATGAAGAACTGCGTGCCGTTGGTTTTGTAGAAGAATTTCGAGCCCTGGAGATATGTAGAATGTTGGTTAGCTGTGGTCGCATACATTTCCCAGCAAACAGACAGTAGACGTGCCTTGATGACAATCGGGTCAAGAGCAGCAGAAGCTGAGCCGACGAGCACAGTTGCAGCGCTCAACAGAGCCAGGAGAGGGATTGAGTTGAGCATGTTTGCGCGGCGTTGCGTGGTGGGTGGTGGGATGGAATTGTAGTCGTTGGGGGGGGAGGTTGCGCCTGAAGGAGGATGGAGTTGCTGTCAGGCAGAGAGAAGGAGGAGGCTCTTCGCCTTCGCCGACGCGTTTCAAATCAAGTGGGATGGGAAGGAGCACAATTGACGTGAATGAATGGATGGACGATGAGAATTAAGTAAAGAAGGATTTATCTGTTTGTAGAATCAAAATCAAAATCAAAATCTGGGTATCAAGGGAATTTCATGGCCAAACGGGGTGCGCTCGATCATGATGCCAGCGCGTCGCATGTTTGTTCAAGGCCAAACTCAGAATGGCGACGGCGCGGTGGCGTAGCATGCGATTCGACGACGGCGTGTTCGTGTTCGTGTTGCGGAAGTTCGGCGTTTGAGCTGAGGGCTGAGGGCTGAGGGCTGAGAGTTGACTGATTGAGCGCAAGTCCTCCGTCGGTATTAAACAAACAAAAAGCTCAAATTCCAATTGACGTCACTTCAAGATCAACTTTTACTGTACTGTATGTACATGGACGTCAATTTAAACAATCCAAGAAATCAAGCTTTGCCAATTGTTGTCTTCTCCTTACCGTAGCAGCTTGTCTTGCTTGGCCATTTGCGTAGTGCTGGGATCTACATATCCGCACGGTTGTTAGACGACGGACCTATTCAGAGATTCGCGGGAGTCTGATGCCACTCGATGCAGAGTCTCCAGACAGATATGCATCGCAGGCTGCCTGCTCTCCAAATGACTCCGGGCCGTCTCTATATTCGAGCATTTGGACTTGGCGGCGTTGTATCGAACTTCTTGCGCTGTATTGAATTATATATATATATACATATACATATGGCTATTGCTGTTGTGAGGTCAACCATCTCCCACTACCTATCAGACAGAATAAAAAAATAATACCCTCCTAAAAAAATGAAAAAACTATGAAAAAAGAAATTACAGAATTTTGGCAAAACTCAACTGGAAACTCAAATCCATGGGAGTGGGATTAAGAGGTTCCAGTCTACAAACCTAATTGAATAGGTTTTTCGTTGTTATCAACAGGTGTACTTGGAAGCGGCCAGCGGCTCATAGCCACTAAACCACCATGCCATTCCTCGCTGCTGATGGAAGTGATCGGGGAGTTGGCTTCTATAAAGTACATAATTTTTTTTTTCTTGGTATATATGTGTGTGTGTGCCTGGGAAGGGAGCATGAGGACATCGAGCCATAGCTCCTTTGGCAAGGGGGTCGGCCGGGGGGTGACAGGTGTGGTCGGTCTTGCCCCCCTCGTGCTTCATCTTCAACATATTTTGAATCCAATTGGGACTAAAATCTAACTATTGGTAAAAGAAACTAGTTCGATCAGAATCTCTGCCAGGCTTCCCGATGCTTCAGCCTCAATTTCAAGCCTAAGGTTCCCTACGTACAGAAGAGACCGCTGCACAAAATAAATGGAGCTTTGGCTAATATCTCTAGAACTCTCACGGGGGGGGGATATAAGTCTCAAGAGCTTAGAATCATTCTGCGGTCTGAATAAACAGATAATCGTCTTCATCCAAAACAACCGGAACTCGTCTAGAGTGTAGCGTATTCACCTTGGTGCCCCTCCGTATGGAAGAGGAATCACGACTCTCCACATTGGCTCCCGCGATTTTTTTTTTGAAAAAAAACTCTAGAAATTAGAGGGGGCTATCTAGGCCAAAATATGTATAGTATTTGTCTTCTCGTGCTCAATATAGATAATCAATCCATCCTCAGCACCCTGCCCCAGACTATCTTGGGAACCTGGGTGCAGTCTCAAGCCCAACAAATCTACCCTGGGAAGATAACGGGCCACCGTACTAGCTATGAAAAGTTCCTCGCTGCATATGAGAGCCATAATTCGTTCGAATGACGAGTGGATCGAGTAAACACTTGATTTTCGAGCTGTTCACCTTTGATGTTTTTCCAGCCCCTGAGTTAAGCGAGAACCAGACGTCGTGACATCGCACCTCCTAATGTCTGTTACGGATGCGAACTATAAAAGGCCTGATACGAAAACCATGGGCTCTTTAATCTTGGAACTCGTGCTTCTATCTTGATTTTTTGACCACTGACTGAAAAAGGTCGATTTCACCGCGGACATGTCCTCATCGTGGCCAATGTCTTGGCATTCATCCATACCAGCGGTCCACAATATCAGGTGAATCCTATTGTACCGAGCTCTAGCGATCTGCTATTGTCACTCAGCATCGTATTGTCAAGCGGTAGGTATTGTCAACTAGCGTCCTCGCAAACCTACAAGTCAAATTTCCTGCTCCCAAATTCTCCTTTCCTTCTTTTCTCTTGACCAAGTTCTCAGCTGTAATCTCTCACACAGACACCACACTTCACAACAATAAAACCACCACCACCAACAACATCAACAACAACAACAACAACAACAACAACAACAGGCAAGATGGTCGGCCCTGGAAAAGCCCGCAAGCTTGCAAACGCAAAAGCGAATTTTGCCGCCTCCTTGGCTCAGCTCCAGCCATTGCCCCCTCCTCCTCCTCCTCCTCCTCCTCCTCCGCCCTCGTCCAACTTCTTGCCTGCCTCGTCCTTCGGCAGTAGCACCACCAGCACCGCCAGCGCCGCCAGCACCGCCAGCACCACCAGCACCTTCGGCTCCTCGGCGTCGTCGGCGCCATCTCTCGGCGGCTCGTCCGTGTTCTCCGCGTCCTCGGTGTTCTCGTTGGCACCAACCTCCTACGCCGCCGTGGTTGGTATGGGGGATCCCATGGATCTCACCGCCGACTACGAGTGGTTTGGCGAGGTTGGTAGCCAAGAAGCCGCATAGTAAGTCCACCTACCTCCTTCCCTTCCCTTCCCTTTCCTTTCCTTTCCTTTCCCCTCTCCTACATCCCTCCCATATCCCTCGCCTATCCACGAGCCTCCCCTTCTCCCATCTCCCCTCCATCCCCTCGCCTATCAACCCCCCTTCTCCCCTCCCATCCCTCTCCCATCATGGCAACATCAAACTGACATCAACAATCAACACACAGCCACTACCAATCGAGCATCTTCCCAGCTCTCTTGGCCGCCGGCATCGCGCCCGACCCCCCCATGTGGGCTCTCTGGGCCACGACCCCGGACTTCGCCGGGAGCTTCTTCCTCGCCTGGGTGATGGAGAGACTGATCCCCTCTTCACGCCAGCTCGCTCTGGACCTCGCCTTCGCCGCTGCCGCGACCGGCATCTCGCCGCTTCTCCTCTTCTGCCACCACCGGGAGATGCTCGAGCAGCAGCAGCAGCAGCAGCAGCAACAACAGCAGCAGCAGCAGCAACAACAACAAGCAGTCGCGGCCTCGGCCCAGTCGTTCTTCGACTTGGCGCGCGCCGCCGTCCCTGCCTCTGCGCCTGCCTTTGCGCCTGCTCCTGCTCCGGGTCCGGTCTCGGTTCTCGACGACTCTGCCGGAAAGAGGAAGAGATAGGGGGTGGTTGGTGGTTGGTGGTTGGTGGTTGGTGTGTTGTGGTGGTTCGGTGGTTCTGGTGGGAGGTTCGAGCCCTCGGGTGTGGTGTGTGTTCTGGTGGGAGGTTCGAGCCCTCGAGATGTGGTGCGTCCTTTGGTTCTCTGGTGTGTTTTCTGGTGGGAGGTTCGAGCCCTCGGGTGTGGTGCGTGTTCTGGTGGGAGGTTCGGAGTCCTCGGTAAAAGACAGGTCCACAGTGTTTGTTTGTTTGTTATCTGTTTGTTGATTTGTTTTTTTATTTGTTTACCGGTCGGTATTTGTATACATATATGTGTCTAGCTTTGGCGTACAGGTTGATACCAAATGGATTCTGCGGTTTTGGTGTCTTGAGTTTTGTGTCCTGTGTGTGTTGCGGTCCAGAATCCTTGTGCCCACGTCACGTCGCGTCATGTCACGTCCTCCTGCTGAACACACATGCGAGCACGAAAAGTATATATATCTTGTGAAGATCGTCCAATGCATTAATGAGCTCTCGGCTAGATAGGAGATACGCTGACAGAGCTCTCGCTCCATCTACGAAAGCCAAGCCGTGTATCTCGCGGACTTTTATCCTACTACAATGCAAACAGACAGACAGACAGACAGACAGACAGGAAGTTACCGGCTCGTCAAACAGCATAACCAGCACTATTCAGCTGTCTCGGCTCCCCCGCCGCCTCGAAGGTCCCATTCGGCAAGAGCCGCAAGGCCTGCGCCGTCGAGCCCCCCACGGCCACGAAGTTGATCGCCGCGCCGGTGCTGGCGATGTAGGCAGTGGTCTGGTTGCTGTATCCCGCGAGGCCGTAGCGGTCGCTGCCGTACTCGAACGAGGCGACGTTCGGCGACAGCTGGTCGTGCATACGCGGCTGGGCGAGGGCCTGGGCAGAGGTCATGTTCTGGTCCAGGGTGTGCCAGAGGTGCTGGGCGACTTCGGTGATGATGCGGGAGCCTCCAGCGGAGGCGTGACAGATGTAGACCTCGCCGTTGGGGTGCTCGACGATCGTGGGCGCGATGGACGAGAGGGGACGCTTGAAGGGCCGGATGAAGTTGGCTTCCGTGGGGATGTATCCGAAGGCGTTGGTCGTGTTGGGGATGGAGAAGTCGTTCATCTCGTTGTTCATGATCACACCCGTCTCGGGGACCATGAGGCGGCTGCCGAAGATCGTGTTGATGGTGCTGGTCATGGCAATGGTCAAGCCGCTCTTGTCGGCGCTGACGGTGGCCGAGGTGCCATCGTCGCTGAGGATCTGGTAGCCGTTCGGGTTGTAGGCTGCGACGTCCAAGGTCACGTTCGGCATGATCATGCTTCGCACGAGAGCCGCGGTCTCATCGGAGTACATGCCTTCTTGGTAGGCAGTCAGATTGGCGAAGAAGGCGGGATCTCCGAGCTGGGTTCGCTGCCCGTAGGCAAAGCGCATGGCTTCGTTGAGATAGTGGGTGGATTCGTTGATCCTGGAAGGACTCGACATGTCATAGCCCTCAATGATCTTCATGATACTGCTCATAACAGAACCACCTGAAGGAGCAGTGCCCGTGTTGATCTTGAAGCCCCTGTAGGTGATGTTGGCTACGGCTCTGCTGACTACGGTGTAGTTTGCAAGATCCGCAACAGACATCGTTCCTTGGTCGGCCTGCAGAGCTTGGATCGTAGCCGCAGCTTGAGCTCCGTAGTAGAACGCGTTTGGTCCCTCTTTGGCGACCGTCTCGAGCATATCTGCATAGCGCTTTCGGGTCATGGTATCACCCAATCCCAATCTCGTGCCATTGGGAGCGAAATCGATGGCCCAAGTTGGATCCGTCACCATGAACGTGCTGGAGCCCATGTAGCTGACAAGATCGGGCGTGACCGCGAAACCGAACCTGGCGAGCTTGATGGAAGGCTGGACCAACTTCTTCCAGGGAATGGATCCGTACTTCTGGTGGATATACTCGAGACCACGCAACTCTCCCGGAACCGCACTGGCGAGCCCACCGTACAGAGAGAGGTTGGTCTGCGCTTTATACATGTCTTGAAAGGCAGCCGCGGGGGCCGTCTCTCGGAAGTCGACAAACTGCTATATATTAACACCCGTGACCGACATACTTACTGGAAGTCGGGGGAGACGCTGGGGAAGCTAAAGTTGAAGCCGAAGCCGAAGCCGAAGCCGAAGCCCAAGCTGCAGAAGCCTGATCTTCGTGGTACTGACCTCGTATTTCCCATCCTCCGACCTCACAGTCGCAAAGCCTCCTCCCCCCACCCCCGAGTGGTACATGGCAATCACACCCACGCACAACTGCGTCGCCACAATCTGTCTCCGACGATTAGTACGGTCCGATCTATTTATTCATCTCAAGCTGGTCCTTACCGCATCGGCGGCGTTACCACCACCAGCCGTCAAGATATCCGTCCCTATGCGACTACAGACCGCGCACTCGGACGCGACAGCACCCAGCTTCGCACTGTGCCGTCGCGGGTTCGCCGACACGGAAGATGCAAGGGCGAGGACGTTGAGGAGGAGGGCAGTTGCGTACTGCATCTTGACTGGACTCAGCTGACCGGGATCACTACACTTAGATAGATAGATATATAGATATTGTGAGAGGAGGAGGAAAGAAGTAGGGAAGAAGGGATGAAGAGAAGAAGCGAAGCAGGGAAGCAGGGAAGAAAAGGAAAAAAAGGGGGAAAAAAAAGGAAAAACAGGATAAACAGGAAGAGAGAGAGATGATCGACTTACCTTACTCTACCTTATCTAGCCTGGTTACATACCGTCGAGGATACGTAGTACCTATCCATCTCTCGCCATGATGCCAGCGGTACGTACTACCTCACACTCACTCATTACTCGACAGATCGAATTCTGGGGCCGGTCGGTTCCCGGTTCCCAGTCGGGTGGAGTTTTGATAATGGATTGACTGCTGCTGCACCTAAGCCGTCGATCCAGATATTGCTTCTTGGCCGTGGCAGCTGGTGGCCCGCCGGGTTTCCCGAGTCGTGCAGTGAGCAAGATACAACAACCCAGAGTAACGATAAGCACAAAGGCTTCTCAAATCAATTCAATACCCCATTCGGAATGTAGATATGTACAAAACAACCTCCATTATC
Organism: Drepanopeziza brunnea f. sp. 'multigermtubi'; assembly: GCF_022702325.1. Taxonomy (NCBI): domain Eukaryota; kingdom Fungi; phylum Ascomycota; class Leotiomycetes; order Helotiales; family Drepanopezizaceae; genus Drepanopeziza; species Drepanopeziza brunnea. Next base: position 1,033,371 of record NW_027094076.1, read on the forward strand.
AAAAGGGGGGAATAGACGAATAAAGTGGGTAAATCACTTCCCACTTCCTTCCTTCCTTCCTTCTTGCCTTCGACCACATCTTCTCGAAACCTTCCCTCCGACTATGTAATCCATCTCAGTGCGCTGACTGTGAAGCCCCCAGGTTACAAGGCAGCGCACCGATTACTATACTCAAAACCCACCCATTCAGTCATTTAGAAAGTAAATAGGGTTCATCTCAATTAACCGTATACGATTTGAGATGCCAAGGATGTGGGAGACAAATATCTGGATAGGTTAGGAGATTGCTTGCTTGCTGCTTCGACTTTTTCATATTGTCGGGTCGGGAAGAAGGGTTTGGATGAACTTGTGGATAATCAGGCCTGAAATATACCCAATCGCACCGCATTGCACTGAACTGCACTGAGGGCTTCGACTTATTCGTGGAGATGTAGTTGAATTTCTGATATCCTAGGTAGAACGAGCAAAATTGGCGAGACTCTCAGACAGACGAGGGGCTCGCTTAGTAGAAAGGGGAAGCGAGTACACATCTGATCTGATCTGGGGGAGTGTACTCAGCCAGTACGTTCTCATCGAACCATACTTTCAGAGTACTCTTGTGACACTCATTTTTGCTGCCTCTCCACCCTATCTATCCATTATGCATCACGGTATTACAGTACTTGAATCTAGATCCGAATCTGATTTTCTCATCCATCGCCACAATGTCCCAACTCGAACATAACTCCTCGCATCCAAACCAACCCAAACCATCGCCACATATATAAACTCCGATCCCTGGAACTGTTACTCCTCCTCAAGAAACCAAAAGACCACCCAACCAGAGCTCTACAACCTCCGCCCCCGCAAGCCACGCACCCAGCCCAATATTCCTCCCTATCGCCACCCTCCCGGCCCGCTCGTTCCACAACCACTCCACGCTCCCCAAATCCCTCATGTGCCACACGTTGTTCACCGCCCATCCCCCCACCCCCAGGATCCAGAAGTGCGGGGAATGCCCCGTACCATACGTGAAGATGCTGAGGGTGGTGAGTTGGAAGAGGGCGAGGAGCGTGATGGAGGCGTGGGTCACGGGAGAGGTGGATGTGTAGTTATAATGGGAGAAGGAGGTGGAGGAGGGAGGGGCCATGGCGGTGTGGAGGATGGAGACGTAGAGCGTCCAGAAAAGGGTGAACGCAACGAGGAGGAAGAGATTTTCGTTGATGGGGAGAGAGGTGAGGCTCCAGGCGGGAAGTAGTACGGATGTTGTAGCGAGAGAGACGGAGACGTGTTTGAGGAGAGGAAGGTGCTTGGTGATGATGGACAGCGAGCTGAAGATCCATGTGGGAAGCCAGAGGATGAGGTCCGATGGCGACTGGAGGGAGTAGATCAGCGCTACGGTGGCGAGGGCCCAGCACGGGTATCCCAAGGCAAGGATGATTGCGCGGGAAGAGGTGCGGTATTCGAGCTCATCGGGATCGGGATCGAGGATAGCACTACTGGTGTTAGCAAGCGTGGTTTGCTTGAAAGGGAGGGAGTACTTACTCTAGAGCGCGACAAGCTGAGTAGATGGCAGTTATGATCGCCAGATGTTTGAGCAATGGAGAAAAGAACTCGCTAGCGTTGACCTCTTTCCCGATCATATGGCATGCCAGGCAAGCTGCCCATATTGGTCGGCACAGAAAGAGACACGGTTAGTTGACTTTTGTTTCGATATGATATGTGATGAAATGAGTTGAGATGCTCAGATGCTAGGGGCTAGGGGCTATTATAATAGATTCCGGATCAAAACAAACAAACAAACAAACGCACCGGTAGGATACCAAGCTATTAACGCGGGACCGGGGTTGTAAACAGGAACGACGGTCCATAATCGGGGAACACTAGGGATATATGGTATCGAGGCCGTCGCAGTCGTTGTCGTCGTCGTCGTCGTCGTCGCAGTAGTGGGCCTGCCAAGATCACTCTCTGCCCTCGTTGCCCTCACCATTCTCAGCCAACAAACAAAGGGTCAAACAACACCTCACCTCACCATTTCTAAGGAATCCAGCGAGGCAGTAAGTAAATAAGTAAGTTTCGGTGCAGACTGGCAGCGAGGCCTTTTATAATGTATCCGTACAAAGTGAGCAAGCAACGCACGATGAGTAACCAGACCAAAAACACATCACAATAAAGCTTGTTCGTGAACGGCTCTGGTAAGCGAGGGAGGTGATTGGATTAATAGGCCCTTTGTTGCTAAAAAAAGGAGGACCCCGTGCTGGTCATGCTTCGTAGCTCCACTTTTCGTTGTCCACCGACTCTGGAGAGGAGAATGAAAAAGGGATGAAGAAGAGCTACCAATGCGATACCGCGAGCTGATTAGATCCCACTGACCTCTCGGCTTTACGGTCGCAGGCTCAGCCAGAAATAAGAAAAGGAGAATTAGCAGGCCGCACCAAGCGACCTCGACCGATCCCTACTACGATCAAACCCCCCCAAACCCCCCAAACCACCTGCTACCCGCAACCCCTGTAACCTTCGTGATACCAAGGTCCGCGGCATAGAGTGCTCTCTTAGAATATCGAATCGTTAGAGTTAACCGCATTTGTAGGAAGCGAGCTTATCATCGTAACGGGAAATGGATGCATCCTCCTTGGCCAGGTCCTCGACCGAGCCGGAATAAACGAACGACTTCGATTCATCCTCGCAACCAGTAGTTCTGTTTGAATTAGCCGTCTGCATTGTAGTCATAGAAAGGGATCTATCTTACTCATAAAGGCGGCAATACGTGCCGTAAGTATTGAAAGACGTAATTACATCAGTATACTCAGAAGTAAAGTCATCTTTCCTATAGTAAGCTTCGTCTTCTTGAAGATTAAGGAGAGGAGACTTACGACATTCGCCGAAATCATAATTAGCTCTTGCGCAATCAGCGAAGCCAGCACCTTTGCATACTGTGAAGTAAGGAGTTTCTCCAGGTAAAAACTGAAGGGCTGTTACAGCGGCAGGAGCGACGAGAGTAACTGCGACGGCGAAGGCGTTGACGAACATCATCTTGATAGATTGATAGAAGTTGAATTGGCTGAGGAGGTTGTTGGGGAGGAGAGCGCAACGGGGATTTCGAGAGGATATAAATACCTGTTCGAAAAAGTTAAACGATTACGAACCGCGATTTCTTGCTAGGCTGTTTCGCAGCAAATACGGAGATATAGTACCGCATGAATGCTAGTGAACAAGTTATATTCCGTACGAGTTATATTACGGGCCGATAGTTTCGCGCGCTTTAATCTTTTCACTTCAATGCCGCTTTATGCAGCCAGAGTCTTCCCCAGCCATTCCGCACACTCGCACAATTCTACTTATGCAGAGGTGCTAGAGGTAAAGTACGTAGTAGTAGATCTCCGCCTTCGTTAACCAGTACTATAGCCAGGGGGGCGGCCAGGGTGGTTTCTTTGGCAGCGAAAAACGTTTAGTCGCGATTTCTTAATACACATGCAAAAAGTATAATCCCGCAAGGGCTCTCTTACTGTGCCAGGGCTTTAAATCAATCACCCTTTACGTAGTAAGTAAGGATCTAGCTTTGAAAGGAATCCTTGAGTCAGTAATTAGTCTATACAGTGGAGTTGACAAGGCTTTCAGCCATTCAGAAACCACCGTTTTACGATTCATGGGGCAAATTATACTTTGCACATGTATTCATATTGGGGGGGGGGGGGGGGGGTAACATATTAAACTTGGGAACAGCTTCAATTTTTACTGCGTACAATGGCGACTTCTACTCCTCGGTTTCCCTCGTGTGCTTTACGCACGCGGAAGAAGTCTATGTTATGTAGCATAGAGCGGCGCTCAATTCAAGAGGTGCAGGCGTGCCAACACGACAACATGTTTCAATTGCCTTGAAAGCAAAAGGGTTTACGGAGATGTTTTGATTCTATTAATTCTGCGTAGCTACCTCAAAGGCAGGTAGGGGCCCATTTAAAAGGTCAGCTGATCGTCCGATAACGAGCTCTTTAAGAGACGCTCACAAGAAGTTGAATTAGCTAGTGGATTACCTAGGCCGATACTTGAGATTGAATAGAGTCCGAAAAGAAAAGAAAAACTATCTAAACCATCTAGTTCGTAACTAAAATAGAACGAACCGTTTTAATCGATTAAGCCGCCTTCTAGAAGATCTCGTCTTTGGGTTAGTAGACCGTCCTAAGACCGTCCCCGAGCGCCCTAAGACCATTCTGGGACCTTCCTATACGTACAGTAGCCGTCCTAAGGCCGTCCCCGAAAACTTTAATTAGTAAGCAAATACTACATACTAAGTACGTACTACTACGTACACGTAGAGGTCCTGTACAGCGGTTAGGTTTTCCGACCCGCTTTAGAGACTACTACGTAGCTTAATTGAAACAGTCGGCCAATGGACTTTGGTATGCTACGTGGTAGTACTAGTTGTACCAGTGTACACCGCTACGTGCCCGCTGTTTTAATAAGCTTTCATTCTACCAAGCTACTACCAGGCTGAGTACCAGCCCCCTCCGCCTTGATTGCGTCCAAGCAAGGCCGCCTCATGTTCTAATTACAGAAACTAGGGAAACTCAATTCTCCAGATTGCGGAGGGGTAAGTTTTCCGAATATTCTTATTATTAGCCTTCTACAGGAAAATGCAATGCAGCTACTGTACGGTAGCTACCCCTCGAGCATTCAATCTATAGCAAGAGCTCGTTTCAGCCCGGTGCAGCCAGCTATCGGTATCCCTCGAGCATCCAATCCATACTGTAGCAATAGCTCTTCTCAGCCTGGTGTAGCTAGCTATTCCTCGAGCATCCATTCTCTACTGTAGTATCATAGCTCTTCTCAGCCTGGTGTAGCTAGCTAGCTATCCCTCGAGCATTCGATCCATCGCAGGAGCTCTTTCCAGCCCGGTGCAGCCAGCTCCAAATCATAGCAATAATAGCCTTTCACCATGCCATGCAGCCAGCTGTCCTTCGAGCATCCAGGTCAGAGCGATAAGCCCTTCTATCCTGATGCAGCTAGCTTTTTTCTCGAGCCCTTCCTTCTCTATTATTAATTAGTATGATGCAAAGGCAGACCTGCAGTGCACATTGCCGTTTCTACTAGTATTATGCTCTCTCCTCATGAATACATATTCGAAAGTATAATCTTGCAAGGGATCTTACCAGCCCTTCAACCGATCAACGTACGACGTGGTACGTAGTACGTCGTAGTATAAGTAAGGATTCATCCAGCCTGGAAAAGTATCTTTGAGCCAGCTTTTGGTCCTCTGCCATGGAGAGCTGATCGCGGCTTTGCGCCATTCAGAGATCACCGCTCGACGATTGACGGAGCTCAACTGGATCCGGCATCTATTTATAGAGGGGGCTGGAAGTACGTAGGAAGTATTATAACCCTATAGTACCGCACATTACACTTTCCAAAGCCGCCCCCGCTGACAGCGCTATACCGACTGCTTTTGTACTATTACGTAGCAGGTTCCTATTGCACGGCATCGTGTCGCTAGATAGCGCTTTTGCTAACGTAAAGAACTTTCCTGCCATCTCCGTAGTGCGTAGAATCTTCATCCTTAGCGATGCCGCTTGACTAAGCCAAGGAAAGTATTATTAGATCGGAGATGCGTCCCCGCGGCTGACGATAGCGGGGTTAGCATCGAAGTTCCGGTTAAGAGAAACTTTAAGCTGCATACCTACATAATAAAACTCTGCTCAAATGCTAGCTACCTTAAAGGCAGGCACGGGTCCTGTAAGAGTCCGACTTATCGCCTTCCTAAGGGTATTCCGAACGTGCCGGCATTCGATCCCGACCTGAACACTTCGTAGAGGAAGGTGGTTTTCGCTACTTGAATAGTTTTTTTTTTTAATTACCAAGTCTATTTATATCGATAAAGTTGAAACTACGAAAGGAAAGAGACATGAATCGATATCAAGTCCCGGGTCTTTGATCCCGCGGTATCGCAGCGTTAATACGGTCGGTATATTCCAGTGCTTTTTATCAACGGCAATTCTTCGTTATCGATGTTTTTGATCGCTGTGATCGCTTTTTATAGCGATTACTTATCAGCGGCTTAATGCATCGTCTTTCCGATTGTTTAATCGAGTATCCGATCGAGATCCTTTTTTTTTTCTCTTCGTATCTTTTATACTCGTCATCAATGGTAGTTGTAAGCGTCCTCGAGCCAGCATCTGCCAAAGGTTCTCCTATCGTATAGCAATCCCGAGAGTTCCGAAGAGCTAAGCCGCTACCGTGTTTACTTCATTCGTTTAGCGTTTTCATATAACCGATCGTAAATACCGCTGCTTAAGTGTGGAAAAAAAGATGGAATCCAGTCGTTGGATAAAATCATCGAGCTGATCGATAGTACCAGGTTCGAGTTTTGCATAGAAGAATATATTATAATACTTATTTCCTATCGTTAATCGGTTTCCGTTCCGTCGGCAAATACGAGAGAAACGGCTGGCATCAAGGTGCATCGCTTCGATTGCTTCGAAAGGTGCGTTTCTTTAATCGGCTTTACGAATATTATTGAAAATATCGTAGGCTCGTAGCTAGCGCTGCGTACAGGCTCAGAAGGCCGTCTTCGCTGGCCTATTTTAATTGTATTTTGTTAAGAACGAGCGTCAGACCAATTAAATATTTAACACCAATTTCTTAATAACCGTGTTTTAAGAATTTAGACGGTGACGGCTCTAGGACGGCCGGCCATGGGACGGCGTAAAGCTCGAAGACGGTTGTAAAAGTGAACTATTCTGGATATAAAACTAGTATTTATTTTAAACGGTCCAAGGACCGTCTTTTATAAAAGAAGGTCAGAGGATCGCTGAAATGACCCCCTACCTGCCTTTAAGATAGCGATCGATCGATCAACTAAGCTCTCGAAGCGAATGTGGCTCCTAACTATTGTATAAAAGCAGACTTGCAGTGCACATTGCAGCGTCTAGTATTATAAGACTATACCGCACGACAAACAGCTACTATTCAAATGTTCGAGAAGAGAACGTATAGAATTCGGAAAGAAGAGAATCCATAATCGTAGTTCTCAACCGCAGAAAGGTGGTTTTCGACTGCCAGAGTGCGAATCTGGCTTGCAAGATAACACCCGTGAGATGTCCCTTTCTTCTTACTAAGCGCTTAGTCAAGTTTTTAACGTTCCTCCATAGCCCAAGCTCAAACGGATGCACTCAATCAGCGTAGCGGGCCGTGAGTCAGGTGATAGTATTCTCTAACAGTGTACGTACGGTCTTAGCCATGATCTACAGAACGCGTAATATAAGCCAAACCAAAAGAGAGAAAAAGAAGAGAGAAAAAAGAACGCCGAGAGTGAGAGCCAGCTCAAAACGACAGACAGGAGTTGGAACGAAGCAAAGCAAGCTTGAATTGGATTGAAGCAAACGCCGAGGAGACAACGGGGGATTGTTGTTGTTGCTGTATTTATTTACGTCGGGCGGGGAGCAGGCGAAGCCTGCCGCCCTGGGACGTCTCGTGGGGTACGGCGACGTGCTAAGCTAAGGAGTTACATACAAGAAGGCTCGAGAAAGCAATTCAAAGTGCTGCAGCGAGAGCTACTGTCGTCTGCGCCCTTTCCCTATGGATAGGATAGATCACAGTGAGAGAAAATCTCTCGTCAAGGGAAAACCACAAAAGAGAATCAGGCAGGTACAGACTGCTGTAGCCAGCTTATAGCGTTGGCTGTGCGAGTCGCGTAGCGACCAGTATCAAGGCCGGATCGGAGTCAGCCGAAAAGCACTTACAAGTGCAGAGAAAACCCAAAACAAAATACCCAAACTCCAAAAGAAAAAGAGACAACGGGGGAGAGCCACGGAGGACGAGAAATGTTTCATTCGGTAGGCAGATACGGCCGATCGAATCAACAAACAGCCTGTCTGTAGATCCACGGACGGCACCATGCAAACAAACAAACAATCTCCGTAAGGGTTTATGTAAGAAGATCCGGATGCGAGAACTGATGCAAATATATTGTCTCGAGTCACGTGACCTAAATCCACAATCCACCCGGCGCCTCCCCCTCGGCAGCGCTTGCATCCCGCCCACCGCCCGCCAATCACGGCTCAGATCACACTGCATACTGCCGCTGATCTTCCCGTCGGGTCGCCGTGACTCGCTGGGAAAGATGCAAAAATCTATTTTGAAGGCTGTCGCTCTCCGGCACAAGGCACAAAGCACAAGGCACAGCGGCCCATACGCGCTGCTGCAGTCAAGAAGACTAACTAACTACCAGAAGCAAGATGTATGTATAACTGATGGCTGCTGCCGTGGTAGTGCCCTCGATGGCCGGTGCGGATCAGCTCAGCGCTGCTCTGTTTGTACCTTAAGTACTGATTACTCGAGAATTTGAGATTTCAATTGCTGGGCATCTGGAAAGACGCAATACTGGATGAACACTGAAACATGCCGGCCGACCACCACCAGGTGAACATGGGCTTGAAGCTGTTTCCTCCCCCGCCCAGGGACAAGACGAATGCGAACCCGTCGAGGAAACCAAGTCTGCGTCACCAGCAGGAATCGACCATCGCTGTCGCTCCTGCTATGGCGACATCGGGAATGGATGCTCGACCATCAGCCTTGGGAGTGGAAACGATGTCGACGGCAACGGCTGCTCCGAATGGCAATGCGAATGCTCATGGCAATATCAATGGCAGACAGACTCCGCAACATGACTCAGCCCCTCCCATCACGACTCCTCCTCCAGCACATCTCATTGGGGAAATCCCTCGCTCACATACCTCGTTCTCTGAGGCTCCGACGCTGGTGCGGAGCAATAGTAACGCCTCGAGCAATTCCAAGACGGCCAGTAGGTCTCCTCAGAGGGGAGAGCCGGCCATCATGCGCTCCATATTTCCCAGATACAATCCTCATATCGCATTGGAACATCAAGCATACTTCCCTACGCAGAAAAGCCCGACACACATCCTACCGACCAACATTAACAGGAGACCCTACTCCCCTAGTCTCAGCGAGGAACGGAGCATCACAAGTCTGCAGAGCCCGAGGCCTATTGGCTTGCCGAATCAAGCTCCGGGTCGATTCCCGCGAGGGGTGCAAGATGAGACGATCTTGGAGACATCGTCTAACGGCGAGCTGAAGGAGTTGTGGAAAGTGGTCAATGGATGGCGAGTGTCATCTTCAGAGGGACGGAGGTTCTGTCTGAAGATGACGAGCGACCCCGAGGAGCCGACCCACACGCTTTCGTCCACTACGCAACCGTTTTATACACTCCGTCTCGTGCCAACATCGACTTCTGCCCAGATGACGATGCTGCGACATGACCCGAATAAACCTCCTATAGGGGCTGGCTCGCCTAAACTCGCTTCGTCGAAAATTAAGCCTGTCATGAGCACCACCCTCGAGGAGACGGCTCGACGTCTGCCTCCAAACGATGGTTTGGTGGCTCTCCTCTATCCCCGGGCTGCGTCAGACATGGTCATAGAGCTCGCCAATAAGCCAAACCGAGCTGACAGCGAACAAGTCATCGCCGCAGCAGAACGCGAGTGTGGTCGTCTGGTGTGGGACGAAGACAGTGGGAAATACTATCTCGTGCACCCGGCCATCTCGACACCATTTGTTGTATCGATCCATTCCTCGCCCGCCTGGTCCCGCGTCGAGTACACCCTGGAGCATGCCGAGCTACCACACGACATCGTCCGTCTTGTCCGTGATGGGTCTGGATCCGGATTCTTGGAGATTGATACAGCGGTCGCTGCTCGGATAGACTGTTTCTATGTCGTCGATGTTGTAATTTGCGCGATAATGCTCGTGGGGGTAATGGAAGAGAAGAAGAGTAATGTCGAGAGATTCGAGGCGCCTTCGATTGCACCAATGTCGTCGCCCAGTAGGCATTCGCTTTCCTGGCCGGTGAAGGGGATGAAAGATAAGGAAAAGAAGGGCAAGAGAGAGGTTAAGATGGAAGAGTTTGAGCTGGATCTCGAGAGCCAGGATAGCGTGAAAGCGAAGAAAGAGAAGAAGCAAAAGGAGAAGGTTCCTGGCTGTTTGGGCTTGATTTGGATGCTCATCAAGTTTTTGGTATGGATGACAACGATGAGTGTAAAGGCACTCGCCAAGATCATAATTTTCATCAGCAGGTGTCTGACAAAGAGTGAAAAATCAGCTGTATGAAGGAAGGATTGGGGCGGCGCAAAAGTTGGGTGGAGTTCTATTCCTGGGTATCGATTTCGGTGAGCGTCTCTGGCGGAATATCCCGGCGCTCCAAGGAGGAAGATCATAAATAGACCAGGATGCAGCTTTCGACATGTTCTGACGACCGATTGAAATGTCATTTATCTCTTGCGTTCTCGCACCTTAAACTTGGCTCCTCTTTTTGTGACTCCGGCACCTACACTCGGCGATTTGCCCATCCTCGCTCGCTGCATCTCCAATGCTTGCTCGGCGTCTGTCAATGCCTCCAACCGTTCGCGTGCGGCATTCAATCGACTCTCAAGCTTATTTGCTTCCTTCTGCTGCATCCTGCGGAGATTTCTCGTCTCGATGTCTTCAGACTTAGTCTCCTTCTCGTTTTCACTGTCGTCCGAGTCGATATCCAGACTAGTAGACTCTTCCACCTTCTGTCTTTGCTCGTCCTCATTGTCGACAAACACAATCTTCTTCCCCGCGCCCTTGATACCCACAGCTCTTCTCTCCAATCCCTCCACCTCCTTCAGGGCCTTGTTCCGCATCGTCCTCACATACCCCAGGTCCTGTGTCTTAAACAGCCTTACGGCATCCATGCTTAGGGCCTCATTGCCTCTATCGCCATTGACCGTTCCTGTGCGATTCTTTCCGGTTGTGGCAGGCCCTTTACGGGACATCATACCAAAGTAGAATTCATCGGGGTTCTTCTCGAGCACCTTTTGTTTCAGGGCCTTGAGCTTCTTTTTCTTCTCGTTGAAATCGCGCGCACGAGCGGAGTAGTCCTAGCGCTGATGTCAGTATCTCCTGACGGGTAGGTATACGCCGTGGATAGTACCTTGTGCTTCTCTAACAGTCCCCATTTTTGTCTCTCCTCTGGCTGCCCTCGCTCTCGGTGGTTCCGCCGTTGGACGGCATTGCGCATGGAAGACATCTTGGAGTATTCCTGCGCGTTAGAGATAAGTTCGGTCACTTGATGTCGGCGTTCGTTGCTATTTGGGTGGGGGTGGGTCCTGCAGTGTCCGTAAGGTGTGTGATGAAGGTCCTGAGGAGATTCGGACTTTCTCAGCCTCATAGAAAAATCCGACGCTAAACACGGGAAGCCTAATCCCAAAAGAGTCGATGAACATGAAGGACGAACATAACGAAATACCGTCTTCTGCCCCCTTGCAACAAATACCCATGCGATGGCTCTCTTCTGTATAAGTTTTACTCGGCAGAAGGCTTATTTATTGGCAGTAAAACTGCTATGATGAGCATATTTGAGGTATTTACATTACATACCACGTGACTTAAAGCTAATCACTTTGGTCAAAGCTCCTCGACCTCGACTGAGATCGTCCCGAGACGTTCTACACCTTGACCTCTGCAGCCCACTGTATTTGATGGCAGCTATGGAGCCTCCTAAGCAGCAAGTTGGGGAAGAGGAAGTTCCTCGTCTGCCTATGCCCTCACGGAATCCACTGCCATTATCCTCCGGACAAGAGGCTCAGGTTAGAGAACTTTACCATGCGAGGGTACGAGGGTACTGCGCGCCGGAAATCAAATGTGCGTATTCCTCAAGCTATATGTGGAGTTCAAGGAGCTGAGATTTCGCAGTATTCGCGGATTGTGCCCGCGGACGAACCTTCACCGCGCCTTTTAAATGCAGAGCACAAAATCGAGCGATGAATACATGTATGATAGCCCACGCTACGCCAGCCGAACAAGACGCCGCTAGAGAAGAATGGTTCGGACTACGGCTGAAGAGGCAGAAGGATCGAGAGGCCAAAGAGGCGAGGCGGATAGAGCAGGAGAAGTTCCATCGGGAGTGGTGGGGCTTGCCGCAAGAGGATCGAGATGGAGACAAGGGGAGAGACGTTATGCGGAGGGCTGAGAGAGTTGGAGGATTCCCCAAGCGCGACGAAGATGCGCTCAGCAAGGATCGACACAGATGACCCTTGAGCGGATGTGTAAGATGCATGGCATGGCACGGCGTTTGGGCATTTGTTGGTGTTCCGGGAGGTCATTTTGGGTGCATGCTCTTTCTTGGGAGCATGTATATAAATTAGGGATGTATGAGGCTGTATGGAACCGCCTTTTGCATAGCCCTTTGATTCGGGCTGTTGTGGGCCACATGTTTGGATCTTCTCGAGGGTCGAGGATCACCATACCAATATCCTGCGCGGGCCTACGAGATTCATCGATGTGAGCTGTGGAAGGAAAACACATCTGGAACTGGAATCCATGGCAAAAAGTTGGTCTGTTTTGCAAAAGGAGACCGGACCGGTTCTGCGTGTACCATTCACTTGCATTTGGCTTTTATCTCCTTTTCGGAATCCAGTGCTTGCTCGTCTCTGCCTATTTTCCTTCCTGGACAGCATCCCATGGAATTATCATTTGGTGCCATCCCCGTATCAGCTTTGAGTAACTGTGGATTTTAAATGCTGCCTTTTTACTTCTTATCTCCTGGCTTTTCTACCAGATTATTCCACCTCGCCTTCAGAGACAGCTGTTCAAGAAACTGGTCATCGACCCATCATTGGATAATTTTTCCTACAGAGAGCATGGACTAAGCGTGGACCAGCGCTTGAGAAGGTCGCTCCAAAATTTTCATATAGGCTATTGAATTTACAAATTCAATAGCCTGTATGGGACGGTCTGTTCACATAAATACAACTTCATCGCTCAGCAGTGGCCTTGCACCCAGGAGTATGACAATTTGAACTTTTATATCAGAAATCGATAAGCCCTTGCTATAAATTTTCATTTTCTATTCTTGACGTTGAATGGACTGCTTGCTTGCAATACATAGTGGGCCGTCACCTTCGGTCTAGCTGTAACTGAGAGCTACTGGATCACACCAACCTCAGCCACCGTCAACGGGCATTAAGTCGGCAGATTTTTGGATTTGTATTATCTTGGACATGAACATGGTCCAGACCTCCGTGTTCTAATTCAATTACACCTAGTCGATTCACCTGCTGCGCAATTCGCAGTTACGGACCACTGGCTAACATCTACCCTTCTCTTTAGACCAGCGCGAGGAGAACACCACATCAACCACTTACAATGTCAACAACAGATAAACCCCCCATAACTCCGACTCGCATACCGAGCCAAACCATCTCAGCCCCGAAAACCCCCACTTTGCCTCAATCCGGCGCTCTTGAAACCACGCTTTCCATATCCCCCGACCCTTCGGCGATCTACAACCGTTCATTCCGCCCAACAACTCCACCGCGACCGCTTGCCTCACTCCTCCCTAACGCTCTTCGCTACCCCGATACTCTGGGTACGCTCATCGAGGTTCGCGACTCAGAGGACAAGGGCCTCGGCGTCTTCGCCCTCCATGATCTTCTTCCAGGAACGATCCTCCTCTGTGAAGAGCCCCTCGTGACTCTGCAAGACAACGGTGCCCGAGCCGACCCCCTCGATGTCACCGTCAACGCCCTCTCACCCGAGAAGAAGAAATCCTTCCTGTCACTGCACGCCTACTCCCGCAACAAGCACGAGTCTCGCAGCCGCAGCATCGTCTACAGCAACGGATACAGCATCATGAAGGACCTCGCCACCGGCGTCTTTGAGACGGCGTCACGCATCAACCACTCCTGCGTGCCCAACAGCCACTACGTCTGGAAAGACAGCATCGGCAAGATGGTCTTCTATAACCACTTCAAGCTGTTGGAGGGCGATGAGGTCACCGTGGACTACGGTCACAAGACGAAGATGCTGAAGCGGATCTATGGCTTCGATTGTACCTGCGGCGGGTGCACGGATTCGGGCTCGGATGGGCTGAGCAGCAGTAGCAGCGAAAGTGCCGCCAGAGCGGAGGAGCGTACGAGCATTGTCGAGGTCCTGCATCATGGAGAGGATTCGGACCCAGCATCGGGCTGAAGAAAGAAAATATCCTGGGATGCGTTACAGTTTACTTTCGTTCCGCGTCGATTTTTGCGATCGTTTCCTCTTTTTTTTTTTTTTTTTTCCTGCCTTGGTTGAATAGCGATGAATTTGACACGGAGTTGGTGAATTACCTCTCCACTGTTCAACCCAGACTGAGTACCGCTGTTGAATCACAGTTCGTATTTGCGATGAGAAGTTCCTTTCAGTAGAACATGCATACGAAGTAGTAGCTGGTACATATCAGCAGGACAACCACCCTTAAGAGTAGTAGCAGGCTCAGAAGTGAAGTTCAACCACCGTTCGATCTATCGATCTACACGTTTTTTTTATCTATCAAGAGAAATAAGTTCCTTGTCCGTTGTTTTATCCGTACAAGCAGTTTTCTAGCCAAAGCCAGTCGTTGCAGATGAACACAACGAAGGCGATCGTAGTCTTTTTTTCTTTCTGTGTGTTTCTTTAGCAGCATAAGAATTTAAGACGGTAAAGCGAGGAGATACAGTAGTTTGAGAACCAACTCCATCTCTAGTAGTATCAAGTCAAGAAAGCACCTTTTTTGCTAAGTCGAGTTGTGGTTGATACCTGAAACCCCCTCCCCCCCCCCTCTCCTTTTTATATACAGGCGTCATCATCATCATCATCCTCTTCTTCAACATAAATACCAATCGGGAACCGCTGAAAAAAGCAACGAGTTCTCCGCTACCAAAGCCAGAATCCGCGTCCCTGCCCATCGCTCTCACGCCATCTGCCACATTTCATACCCGCCCGGCGCAGCACGCCCATCCCACAACGCTCCATTCCGAAACAAACAACTCCTTTCTTGCCATTCCCCAAGACAAGACAGTCGCTACTTAGTTAGTTAGTCCGTCTACGAAGGAGATTAGCCAGCTAGATAGAGACACGGTCCAGGTCCTTCGTCGGTCTCCCGCGGCCCTCGCTTCGCTTGACGCGAGTTGGATTCCTAGGACAAAACATAGGACGCGAGATGGACCTCGAAGCTGTATCTACACATCCATTTGTCTATTCATCTATCTATCTATCCCTATGGCAAATATTAAATATTAAACGTGAAAGAAAACCTCTGTAGAGTACCAACCTAGGAACCTCCTAGCACACACATATACATATATACATACATACATACATACATATACACATACATACATATACACATCCGCAAATGATCTCTCCCGCTCGGGCCGAATTTCCAGTCCAGTCCAGTCCAGTCCAGTCAGTCCTTCATCCCTCTTCACCTCGCGCCATACATTCTCGACCGGCAGTCAGTCAGTCAGTCCGCACAGAAAAGCACAACACAACACAGCACCGCACAGCACCGCATCCCCACCATAGCGACACTCCAGCTTACCCTCCACCCAGTTTCCCCATATTGAATCTCCCTTCTCCCCTTCTCCCCTTCTCCCCTCCCCTCCCATCCTCTCTAGATTAAGCAAAAGCAAAAGCAGAAGCAGAAGCAGAAGAATCAGAATCAGAAGCCATAGCGCCCAAAACCACGCACGCGCAAAGCGCAAAGCTCAGAGATCAGAGATCAGAGATCGTGAGCGAGCGAGCGAGCGAGCTTAGACCGCTGGGAGAAGAAAGAAAGAAGAAAGAAGAGGAGGAGGAAGAAAAAGTATTCACCAAGTTCTATCGTATCATATCATATTATATCACAGTACATTACTTAATACCAATTAAATCAACTAATGATCATAACAACAACAACAACACCACCAACAACACCAACACCAACAACACCAACAACACCAACACTAACAACGATTCTCCAGAGATAATAATACGGCCGGCCGGACGGACAGAGTATAGCTAGCTAGCTAGCGTTGGGGAAAAGGGAATGAAATGGGATTGTATTTGTATTTGTATTTGCGTAGGTAACCTACCTACCGGTACCTAGGTAGACTTTCATCATGATAATAGTGATGATAATAGTGATGATGATAGATGATAATAGATGATGATAGTAGTGATGATAGATGATAGTGATGATGATAGATGATAATGATAATAATCAGAAAGATGATGAGAGAGGTTCCGGATGCGAAAACGAAAAACACAGAACAAAAAAAAAAAAAAAAAAAAAAAAGGAGAAGAAAAAGGAGAAAAAAAAGAAAAAAAAAAAAAAAGACACGTGGGGAGATGAAAAACAGGAGATGAGGTATGTCGCTTGGTCCTCGTAGAAACTTCTAATTTTGAGAGCTTATAAATTTACATCTGGGCTGAGAATCTACCAACGGTTCCACCCACATCTACATATCCCGTTGCGCGGGCGACAGCCGTGATTGGAAGAGAGAAGAGAGCAGATGGGCCCCCCGTGAGACTCGCTTGCGTATTGTCCCTGTACTTGACTACTAGAAAGCTTCAAACGGTTTGGTAGCACACGCCAAAGCAACAATTTCGCATCGTAAACCTTCCTTTGAATCTGCCTGCCTATCGTACAAGGGCCAGAGCATACAGCGCCCGACCAACCGTATGAACCCATGAATGTATCGAAATTTTTGTGATCCCCCTCGCTCAGAACCGCAGAGCCGAGAACTGGGGCCTCGAGCCAAAAAGAACTTCGTCCGCTACCCGCTTCACACTTCATCTAATGTGCCCACTCAAATCTAGCCGGAGAACTTCCGTGTGACCTTTGCAATGACTGTAAAGTTTAGTTTGTATTCTGTGAAGCGAGAGGCTAGGGAGTTTTTGGTGAAGGGGGATTGATATGGGTAGGAGACGTACTGTGTAGCGCAACGACACTGAAGATGAACACCAGAGAGAGAACGAGGACAACGACGGGGTCAACCTTCAATCCTGGAGACTCGTCGGTGTAAAGTCCTGTTTGTACATCAGCATGTGCTATAATAGTCATTGACCAGAGATATAATCGCCAGGGCCCAACGATGCCACTGTCTCACGCAATTCGCTCCAGAATACTCGCATTTCCGTCCAAGGACCGAATCAAGCGCTGACTGGCCAGTATAGGAGCTCTTGTGATCGGCCTGAACTGGACAAAATGCAGAGCACCACATTCTTCACTCCAGCCATTTTCCATAGCTTTCACAGAGCAGTCCTTCACATTTCTCTCCAACTCTCAAGTCGCTCCTTTCTCACACCGCCCCCCTGACCCATTCTATCTCCCAGCCATCATCTACACCGAAACACCGAACAAGAGGAAAAGGCCACCTACTCAGCATAGTACTGCTCGACCCGCCAGCACCCGCCGCTCTCGTAGAACTCGGCCTCGCATTCGCAACCTTGTCCTTCTGGTCGGCAGCCGCACGGCGTCTTATCGCAGTCTTGGGTCCGCCCGGGGGCGTAGGGGACGAGGGTCGACCCGTGGCGATGGCAGCGGGCGAGTTGACGGGGGAGGCGGAGCGTGGAGAAGACTATTTCGCGCGTCATGTTAGCATAACATGCATGTGGAGAGGATAGGCATGGTGTAGGATCGCGGGTTGCAGGTGGAATTCTTCAAAGAAGACCGAGGGATGTCCAGGAGATACTGAGAGGGAGGTATTGCTTGCGCTTGTAGAGAAAAAGGCAAGGCAAGAGAGGAAAGGATTGTTACCATTCTGTAGCGTTGTGGGTGAGAAGAAGGCGACAGCGGCGAGTGATGAATTAGCAGAGTAAGGAGTGTCGATGGGGCGTTGTCAAAGGTCGGGAGAGTGAAGTTGGGGATGTTGTCCAACTTTCTCTCGAGTTGAGGACACGAGCGACATTGAAAGGAGGCTCGGTGCTGGCAGGGGGTTTGGAGCGCTAGTGGAGGTGGGTCACTCACTCGGCTTGGACATGGACCGCCGCACTGAGCTGGAAATCTGGGGAGACAAAGGCGAAGAGATCAAGATGGAAAGAATGTAAATGTAAAGGTAAAGAAAGGTAAATATAAATATACATGTACATATAAAAATACATATAAACATACGGCATCATGGACCGCACGTCCACGGGTACGTTCACACAAGTAACATGCATTCAATTCACGGCCCCCAGAACTAAAGCGGATTTTCCCTTCGATGCTCTCGCCGCACCATGCCATTCAAGTGTTGCCTAGGTACCTATGGATCGATGCACTCGCTGGCATCACTTACCCCAACTTGAATCCTCGACAGAGACTGGGATACATACAGAAAGTTGTCGATTTTACGCCTATGCCCATGCTATGAAGAGAAGAAGATGAACAAATGAAAAGAAGAAAGGATTCCGACATCTGCATCCCATGTTTTTCCTCGCCAGGTATCAATTCCTCTGCTCGCTTCCATTCGGACCATGACAAAAGGAAATGTTGTGACGACAGCACGAAGCTGTGGCGCTGTAATGCCTTTTCCGAGGCCGGGACTCCATTCAAACTTCCGTCGCTCAAGTCCTCGTTGTCGATCCGCTGAAATCTTCTGCTCCCAGCCTCCCTCCCCCCCCCCAACCGACCAGAGAGGCCTGTGTCCATTTTTGACGCTCGTGCACCCACCCCGTCAGTTGTGAAGAGAGCCCACTCTGGTCTTGCCAGATACAACCCATTATTTAGATTAAACACTACATTGTACAATGAAGCCAAAGGTATCGACCGAAACGCCATCCGCTATGATAGCAAGTATATTTGCATGGAGGAGCGCATAGTATTTTGCTTCAAAGGGCGACATCGAGGACAAGGCTGACATCCCGTACCTGCGACCCTGCTAGATCTTCGAGGACGGGAATCAGATCGAGGAGCTCGTTGTCGTGGGCATCGGAGAACCAGCTGCTGATTGGGACAGCGTGCTGGGGGTGGAAGATGTACGAGGTGGGGGAGTTGTCGATGATGATAGTCTCCCGGAGATCTCGGCCGACCTGAGATAGATCCTTCACATAGTTCCCTTGGTGATTGTAACAACTTTCTCGGAAGAGGCGATGGTGAACAACTTTGTGGATATCTAATTGGTCAAGTAGAGGATCACCGTACTGTTTGGTATCAGTACCTGAATTTCCATTTAGTCGGAGTACAACATACCTTGGAAACAGAAGCTGTGAAGACTACCACCTCGTATAGCTCGCCAACTCGCTTCATAAATTGATCAACACCAGGCCGCTTGATCACATATACATTATGATACTGGCCCTCGATCTCGACGGGAATGGTAAAGTCCGCTTGATGTAGGATCTAGCAAACTCAGTTCACAGTTCCGAGTAATTGGAATTAACTTACCTTAAAGCTACTGTGGACCAAGGTCTCGTCGAGATCCAACACCAGACACTTCTTTCCCTGAAATCTTGGAGTGATCGGTGGAAGTAGCCATTGCGATTTCTCCTCTATCGACTCGGCACCAGACGGGTTGTCGGTTGGCACGGTTTGAGGTTGCGGAGCTGGCGGTGGAAGGGGCAGGGCTATCTTGGTGGCTGTCTCGTCTGTTTTGATATCTGGGATAGGTATTTCCTCTCTATCCGCTGGTATCGGCTCAGGGTCGCTCATCTTAATGTCGCCTTCTTCATCTGTTTGTTCTTGGGCAGGTTCTGGAGTACGTGAGCCTTTGGACTCAGACCTGGATGGACCTTGGACCTCCACAGCTGGAATTGGCACTACCGACTGGCCAGCGCTGATTGACTCCGACCTCTTTAACAGTTCGGCCGACGGTGCATCACGTGCAATCACATCTGTTTGATTTCCATCGCTGTTTGCCCCTTGAGGCATATCATCTCCCGTGGGAGAGTTTAAGCCGGGGTTTGAGGTGGTAGCTTTGTTACGCTCTTTCTCGTGTTCTTTCTCGAGATCGGTCTCCTTCTGAGCATCCTGGCGAAGAGCATCTTTCTCGATTTGGGAGTTGTTCGGGTTGTTGTTTGACGGCGCCGGTGTAACCTGTTCGGGCCTGCTGGCTGTTGTCGTACGTCTTGATGGCACCTTTGTGACCTTGTTTGCTAGGACCGCTGCATCGTTTGCATCTGGCCCATTGGCGTGACCCTGAACCCCACAGCAGAGAAACGAGAGAAAGCCCTTCTTCTTCTTAAGCTGGCGAGAGCTTGCAGGTTTAGATGACGTGATCTCCGTGGTCACGCCCGGGAGGGCCGATGCTCCTTGTGGTGTTATCGACATTTTGCTGCTACTTGTTGCACTCCCATTCCGCCCCCGCCTCAAAATGCTACCGCTCGATTCCTTCGATCTGCCCCCTATGCTGTTTCTCGAATCGCTTGCCGTAGCACCGCTCAGCCCGGTAGATGTTGGCGATGACTGTATCTTGTGCGAAGAGGATCGGGACGGAACGTTCAGAAGTTTGCGGTCTTTGGTAAAGGCCTCTAAAGCTTCGTCTTCGACCTTCAAGGAATCCTTCTCCTGTTGTGAGCCCGACAAGGCAGTTTCGGCAGATTCCTTGTTGGTTACCATGTATTGGGCGGTTGAGGTTGCTTGAGTGGAAGAGCTTGGTAGGTGAGGAGAGTTTGTCACTGTATTAGACATGATTAGCTTCCAATGGTTGATGCCGGAACACAGCTTGCGCATTCGATCTAGAGTTCTTCTCCACACAGCGGAGGGGGATCAGATCGGACACCCACAAGTTGATATGTCCAGTGCAGGTGGTTTTGGTGATTTTGATGCCTTACCACCCTCTGTGGAAGTCGAGCGGTCAAGATTCTGCTCTGTCTGCTGTACTATCTCATTACTCATCGAGGGCAATTCAACACAGCAGAAGGCCCGTTGAAGGGATACAGGCTGCAATGGTATGAAGCGCCTCTACCCCAATTATATCTGCTCTGCTCTGCTCTGCTCTGCTCTGCTCTGGATTGCTTTGTCTTTGTCTTTGTTTTTTATTTTGTAGGTACGCGTCGGCGGGTGAAAAGGGTGGGCGGTATCGAGCCCTAATACAGCGGTTGTTGTCGCGCGCTCGAGAACACGAATGAGAGAGAAAGCGGTTGGAAAGCAAGCGCAGTAGGATGCGACAATTGAGTAGAGGAAGAGAACAGAGGAAAGCCGGGAAGCCGAGAAGCCGAGAAGCTTGAGACGAGCTCGAGAGGAGCGGACAGGAGGGCTAATGGAAGAGACCGGGCGGCGGCAGGCAGGTAGGCAGGTAGGGAGGTAGGCAGGTAGGCAGGTAGGTTAGGAACGGAAGCAAGTCGGTAGGTCAGATTTGGCTTGGGCGTGAACCAATTTCCCAATCTTGGCGCTAGTGACTGACTAATGGGGCTGGTTAGTGCCTCAGGCGGATAAGGTGGCAATGGGAACGAGGACCGAGCCGAGAGCTAGCGTTGATGGGGCAATGGATGATATACCCCGTAGCTAGTCAATAAACTAAGTAAGCTAAGTAGGGAGTAAGTAAACTAAGCTGGAGTCAAGAAACTAAACTGGAATCAATAAACTAACATGGACCGAGGTAGTAGGTACTAGTCGATAAACTAACACGGAATACGGAAAGCAACTAGGGACCCATCGGGACAATCATAGTAGTACTTATACTTATACTGCGCACGTTGTATTACCAAATCAAGAGCTGCCTCCCGGGAGTATATATATACTTCTTCACGAATCCTCACGACGCAGTCCATCCGATGTATTCTGTATGCTACTTCTATGCTGAGGCCAGTCTACCGAACGGGCCTGGCCTGGCCTGTGCATGCGTTGTTGTCGGCGGGCAAACAAGAGATTAGGCGCCCTGGACATTGTCCCCGGATTCCACTTTTATCCTATCACATATTACGCCCTCACTCCAGTACTACGTCCCAGGCGTAAGTATTACCCCTTGAGGGTAGGATAACCAGGGAGTTTAAAGTGGAAACTAGACTTTTGAGGCACCCTCGAGGGGTAATACTTAGGCCTGTACCACCGTATATCCAGGGGAGCGGAGCAAACTCATCTATCGCTATCAATCCGAGGACTCTCAAGAACCAACCATCCTTCAGAGATGGCATCTTTTAGGAATTCATATATCACATACCTCCTGAACTAGTGGTATATTCACGATATCGAGATTACGAGCTCCTGGTCGGAGTGAGAGCACGAGTAAGTCACATCGGATGGGTCAATCATAGTTGTACCTACGGAGGTTTCAAGAAGTATCCATAGTTAGTGTACCCGCTTCTGCTGTACCTTTCCGTACGCTGTATGGCAACTTTCAGCCTCGGCGGCTACGAGAGACTAGGATCGGGCGTGCAAGAATCGCTACCTATTGTTCCGCATCGGTTCTCGCCTGTCACAGTCGTAAAGGAAGATATGCGCGTCAAGTGTGTATTAGAACGGGGAATGAGAAACAATCGAAGGGTCCCTCGGACGGTTCAGACTGGTGGAGTCGGCTTTAGGAAAGTCCTACTACGCCTCAACGATGCACACCGCGTCAACCGCACGCATCAATCACGTGGCTGGGCTGGGAGCCCCAAATACTACGTATCTTTGCCGATGGTCAACGTCAGCCAGGCTGCATATTGGGTCCGCCGCAGGTCCCAGGGATTGTAGTCAGGGGTCTTCTGGAAAGCCGTGGCATTTGGATTCGGAGCTTCAATGACCGGGCTGGAGAGCGACGACGTCTGCAGCGGCCGGGGGCGAGAATATTATTGATGTTGATGTTGATGTCGGTGTCGATGTCCGACCGTGGGAACCAGGCACGGCAGAGAGGAATCCGGTCAACAGCTGCTGCCACCGATCTCGAGGCACAGTGACAACTAATGCATCCATGTCTATACACGTCAGATCAAACTCAGAGCTCGCTGCTTGACTTGCATTTGGCAAAGCTCGTGCCTCACACCGGCCCCTCGCTTGTCCTCCTTCCTCGATACAGATCAACATTCAAGCGGTAAATCTACCCAACTCTTTCTTGGGGGTTTGTTCTCTTGGCTGATATTATTTATTAATAATGGTACAAGTTTTCTTTAAATAGTAATCATACGCACTGGCAATATTGAACACAACATGGCGTCCTTTTTTTCTCTTCTCTTTGGTATTTATCCGCTTCTATAGATGGCCGAACTACAAAGCCTTTCTAGTTCCGGCCATGAGTCTTGAAAACATACATGCATCTCTGCCCAACTTCTAAATACCCTCCCTACCTTTCTTCTTGGAGCTTGACCCCCATCCGAGGCTTTGATCTCCTGTGTCTGTGTTAGTGCATAAGCTATACGGAGGGGCGTACGAAGACAGACTACCGGTACCATGATTCTTTCATTATGATGAACATCGGGCGTTACACTCTCGGAACTCCTAGAAGCCCTGTTTATCCGGAGTATCTGGAATCTGATCCTTTACTCGAAGTACCTCAGCAGTGAGCAAAGTGTACCCCGTACAGACCGTATCCGCCAGAACCTGCCTCCAATACTCGCAATCCTAATCTTGAGTAAATAGTTGTAGCAGATGGAAGCGAGCGCCAAGCGAATCTTTCGACCCTGTCGTTTGTTCACATGCCTCGGCTATTCAACATCCCATATCCCACATCCCCAGACTGTCCTGTCCGTCCGACTTGAGAACAACTCTCGATGGATGCATTTGACGCCACTCGAAGCATGTTGACCCGGCCATGGTCCTAGAGAGAGACCTACCCAGAACAACACGACCTTTGCCCTCTCACACCTCTCCTCGCCCGTCAGCTGTATCAACAAGGACAATAGGCCAGAGCTATGAACACGATGACGATGTAGAGCAATCGACAACACCAGCAGCACATCCACATCCACAGCGACAGCGACAGCGACATCATCATGGCCTCCCAATCCACTCTCCGACACTCCGCAGATCCCCTCGCGAACAACTTCTACCATATCTACACGAACCTCCTCCGGCAGCGCTTGAAAGGCACATCCAAGACCACCCGCCTCCTCGGGGCGCTCGCCCTCACCCTCTCCATAATCGCCAGCGGCGAAGGCACACGCCGGTGGTGGAACTCCCGCAAAGCAGAGAAGGAGCAAGGCCGTCACCTCTTGCGCAAAAATTCCGGGCTCAAGAATAAAGATGGCTCCCGCATCATCTACGTGCCCTACAAGGACTCCACTTCCAAAGTCACCATATCCCCCACGAAAGCCCTGACCTTCGATGCGCATCGACGGCTGTTCCTGAATCCGCCCAGGGTTTCGGGCCTGGCTGATGGAATCCCGCCGCCGCAGACGAAGCCGGGGCTGAATCTGGCGTTTCTGCACCAGTTTTTGAGTTTGTTGAGTATCATGATACCAAGATGGGGGAGTAAGGAGACGGGGCTGTTGGTGAGTCATGGGGTATTTTTGATGCTGAGGACCTATCTGTCGTTGGTGGTTGCGAGGCTGGACGGAGAGATTGTGAGGGACCTTGTGGCGGGAAATGGGAGGAGTTTTATGTGGGGAATCGTCAAGGTAAGTGATAGCAGGATGCAACGATTTCGGTCGATTTCGGTACTTGAGGCTAATTTCAAAAAGTGGTGTGGCATTGGCAGCTTTGCCTCTTATACGAATGCCATGATCAAGTTTCTTCAATCGAAAGTCTCTATTGCCTTCCGTACACGTCTCACGAGATATATCCACGATCTATATCTCAACGATAACCTGAATTACTACAAACTCTCGAATCTGGATGGCGGCATTGGCCAAGGAGCAGATCAGTTCATTACCCAAGATCTCACACATTTCTGTGCCGCGGCTGCCAGTCTTTACTCGTCACTGGGGAAGCCTTTTGTAGACCTCCTGGTCTTTAACTACCAACTATACCGGTCTTTAGGGCCATTGGCCCTGACAGGGCTGCTGAGCAACTATTTCCTCACAGCTACCATTCTGAGGAGACTTTCTCCGCCGTTCGGAAAGCTCAAGGCTGTCGAGGGCCGTAAGGAGGGTGACTTTAGAGGGCTACATGCCCGACTGATCGCGAATGCCGAAGAGGTCGCATTCTACGGCGGCGCAAGTATGGAGAAGAACTTCCTTGATAAGGAGTTCAAGAGTCTCAAGAAGTGGATGGAGGGTATCTACACTTTAAAGATCCGCTACAACATCCTTGAAGACTTCGTTCTCAAGTACAGCTGGAGTGCATACGGCTACCTTCTGAGCTCGCTCCCAGTGTTCTTGCCAGCCTGGGGCGGTCTTGGAGGGGTTCAAGAATTAGCCGATTCCTCGGTCAGCGGTGGCCGCGAGAGAGGCCGAATGCAGGAATTCATCACGAACAAGCGTCTCATGCTCTCGTTAGCTGACGCTGGTGGACGCATGATGTATTCGATTAAGGACCTCTCGGAGCTGGCAGGATATACGAGTCGAGTCTATACCTTGATCTCGACCCTTCACCGAGTACATGCAAACGCGTATTTTCCTCAACGGGGCACTCATGCCGAGTTGTACTCTTTGTCGGATGTGCAAGGTACTATTCACAAGGGCTTCGATGGAGTGCGGTTGGAGAATGTGCCAGTTGTGGCACCGTCCGTTTTTCCCCATGGGGGGGAGGAATTAGTCGATTCCCTCTCCATTATAGTGCATCCTGGAGAGCATCTCTTGGTAATTCCTTCTGATCTGACAAGGATTCAGTGCTAACAGTCCCCAGATTTCCGGTCCTAACGGTGTCGGCAAGAGCGCTGTGGCACGTCTCGTCGCAGGCCTTTGGCCCGTCTATCGAGGCCTCGTGTCTCGCCCTCGCACTGTAGGCACAGACGGCATTATGTTCCTCCCCCAACGTCCCTATCTCTCCGTCGGCACTCTTCGCGATCAAGTCATCTATCCCGACGGCGAGCTCGAGATGCAGGAGCGTGGGCGCCGCGACATAGAACTCAAAGGTATCCTCGAAGAAGCCCGTCTCGGCTATCTACCCGACCGCGAAGGAGGGTGGGATACTCGCAAGGAATGGAAGGACGTGCTCAGCGGCGGCGAGAAACAGAGGATGGCCATCGCGCGGCTGTTATATCACGAGCCGCGGTATGCGTTCATTGACGAAGGGACAAGTGCTGTGAGCAGCGATGTCGAGGGTTTGCTCTACGAGAGGTGTAAGGAGAAGGGGATCACTCTGATCACGATCAGTACGAGGGCGAGCTTGAAGAGGTATCACACGTTCAATCTCACCCTCGGCTTGGGCGCTGATGGAAGTGAATGGGACTGGGAGAGGATTGGCACCGAGCAGGAGAAGATGGGTGTTGAGCGGGAGTTGCGGGAGTTGCGGGAACAGCTTTCGAAGGTTCAGGAGTGGGAGGAGCGGAAGAGGGAGATTGATGGGGAGTTGGCGAAGGTGTGGGTGGAAGGTGGTGATATCTTGGAGAGTCCAGCATATGTTGATCCGCCCGCGGCAGAATGAAATCCCGTTATTCTCGTTCGTCACGATGACACGAGTCCCGATCCTCTGATCTGATTTGGTTTGATTTGGGTCTTGTATATTACCTTGTCAGCCCAAACTCTTTTTTTTTGTCCCTTTTTTCTATCTTTTTTTTTCTCTCCTTTTTTTCTCTCCTGTTTTTCTCTCTCCTTTTTTCTCTCTCCTTTTTTCTCTCTCCTTTTTATTCTCTCTTTTTTTACATCTCTTTTTTTCTTCTCTCCCTCCCTCCCTCCCTCTCTCTCTCTCTTTTTTTTTTTTTTTCCTTTTTTTCACCAACCAATCGTTCCAGCTCGTGGCAGAAGATGAATCAAGTCCATGCTCGCCCGCTCGTCGTTCACCAGCCCCGCCGATTTCGGCATTCCGTTGTTTCTATCGTCTGGATCTTGATATGGTACGTCGGTAGGTCAGGAAGTGAGTGAGTGAGGAAGTGAGGAAGTGAGGAAGTGAGGAAGTGAGGAAGTGAGGAAGTGAGGAAGTGAGGAAGTGAGGAAGTGAGGAAGTGAGGAAGTGAGGAAGTGAGGAAGTAGGTGAGGAAGTGAATGGATAGATGGATAGATGGATGTTGGCTACGGGGGCATAGGAGATAGGAGCCTTCGTTTTGGTGTTTGATATTTGATAGTTTGATAGGTGATGTTGAAGGGGTTGATTGAGGAGGGGTTCGGTAAGTACGAGCCTATAGACCGGTTGTAGTGTTGGTCGGGGGATGATTGATTTTGGGATGAATAGATAGCTTGTTGTGGATGAGGATTAGAAGTTTTTTTTTTTTTTTTTTTTTTTTTTTTTTTGGATGATTAATAATGAATAGGGGGTTTAGTTTTAGCTTCGATATGGGCTTTAAGAAAAGGAGGAGGAGGGGGCGTAGGTCAGACTGATGGTAGGCAGTATCAGGATCATGTAGATCTAAAGCAATACTTACAAGCCAAATGTACTGAGACGTCAGCCCGCATGCGATGATCGTCGGGTGTGAATCATGTGATGCAGAATGTCACCTACATAACAAATACGGCTCACGGTCTCCATCTTCTTGGGATACTTGGTCTGTTCTATCTCTCGATTCGAGCTTGGTTCGACGTTGGTTTGCTGCTGTTTACCTACTCGTGGTCTGTATCGATCTCGAGTTTTCAAGATGGCATCGTCATATATCAATATCGGTCTCCCGACGTCCATCTTGCTTGCCGTGGCGTCCCTGGGCGTCGACGCCGCGTTCAAACCGCCAATCAATAATACGTTGGAGCAGAGTGTTGAGACCGAGTGCAAGACCTGTCCGTATTCGCTGTGTACGAATAAGGCGTTCTACGAGTATGATACCCAGGTCTCGCTTGTGTGTTGGACGACTGGTGCTGAGATTGACGGAGATACGTATGTTGAGCTTCTTCATCGTTCTCGCAGCGACAGGCTGTCTCTGAACGCTTTGCGTGCAAGTGCTAAAGCAAGAATAGGACGTGGTTGAGAACTTCGGACGATTGCTACGTTACCGAGTATGACTTGATGGATATCTCACCTGTTGATTGTGAGTCCCATCTCTCTGTATGCGAGGATATGCGCGGAGATGACTGACTGACTGACTGACTGACTGGCTGGCTGGCTCCTGTGATAGACCAGACTGCACTCTCATACTGTGGCTCCGCATCCGAAGAGCTGCTTCTCACATATGACAACGCAACCGTGAAGTACGACGCCGAGTGTAACATCTGCCCCGACAACGCCTCATGCGAGACTATCAAGTACTTGAGGCCCGGAACAAACGTAACAGTTACGTGCTGGACGGCCGATGGAGAAGCCGTCATCGGCGACACGTAAGAACCGTTCCCATCCGCGTCATTAAACCCTCCCAGGTGGAATGGATACATCCTGAGGGAACGAAAAGAAAGAAAGTCTGACGAGAAACGTCCCAGCACCTGGCTCAAGACCACTGACAACTGCTACGTCAACGAGCTCCACCTGACCGAGCCCGCCAACAGAACCGTCCTTGACAACTGCGGCCCCATCGGCTTCGTGCAAGTCCGCCAGACCGACAACACGGCAGGAGTAGCAGCCTCCTCTGCCGCCGCCCCAGCCAACGAACCCATGCCCGAACCCGTGTCGTCGTCCACGAGTACCGTCAGAGACAGACGACACTCCCCGGCCCGCGCCCCAACTCCGATCCCGGAGCTGCCGCTCGCAGAAGCAGCAGGCTCAGAGTCGGCGCTGCACAAGAGGTATCTGATCAACATCACCGTGGGAGCCGACTCTGCCGCGTGCCACTCGGCGACGGCGTCGACGTCAGCGGTCGAGACGCGGTACCCGCTCGACGCCGTCGTGTGGATGCAGTGCTACGCCACCTCCAACGACTCGTCGACGACGATGGACCGTGCCGAGCAGTACTGGTATCTGACGACGGACTTTTGCTACGTCCGGGAGGAGGACTTTCGGGAGAGCTTGTTCGATCGTGAGTTGCTCCTTCTCTAAATCGATCGGTGAGGAAGGAGACGTGGATGAAGTGTGTGCTGATTACTTACTTGGCTCGAATCATGTAGAATATAGGTTCCCGCGATGCTCGTTGTTTGAATGAATCGGTGTCTGGGATGGGATCAGTTACGAAGTTACGTAGGTTGGGAGGTAGATCCGACTGTGGAGAACTGAAGTGCCAGCCAGGGCTGTAAGTAAGTAAACCAAGGGAAGCAAGATTTTGCTGCATGGAACTCATACGGGCATATATATATATAAATATAGCTAAAATCGTAAGTGAAGTCACCACCAACTCCCACCACCACCATCAGATATCGAATCCCCCTCCCCCCATCCCAAAAAAATAAAATTAAAAATTCAAAAAATTCAAAAAACAAACAAAAATCCAAAAATCCAACAAAACTCAACTGGAAGCTCAAATCCATGGGAAGCGGGATTAAGAGGTTCCAGTCTACAAACCTAACTGAATAGGTTTTGTCGTTGGGGGTTTTTATCAAACAGGTGTACTTGGAAGCGGCCAGCAGGCTCATAGCCACTAAACCACCATGCCATTCCTCGCTGTTGATGGGTGGGGGAGGGGGGTGGGGTTGTATGAGGGAGAGGTGAATTTTTTTGGGGGGGATGGGGGGGGATGGAAGTGGGGATGGGAGGAGGGGAAGGGAGGGGGACTTGGATTTGGAAAGGAAGGAAAGAAGAATGAATGAAAAGAGTCTATTTAACACAGGAGTTTTTTTTTCGTTTTTTTTCGAAATTGCTGATTTCGAGATCCCTCTCTTTTTTTTTTTTTCTTTTCTTTTCCTTTCTTTTTCGTAATATGAACGAAGTGGAATTGCTGGAGCTGTATTGTTACTTGTAAGGGGTTTAATAGTAATAATAAAGCGAAAGAAAATAAAATAAAATAAAATAAAAAATAAGATAACATACTTATATACATACCAAGCATACCATACATAGCATACCATACATAGCATACCTTTTCTACCTCCCCCCCCCCCCCCCCCCCCCCCGACGACGACGAAGAAGAAGAAAAAGGAAGAATGATTGGGATTGGTGATTAATTGATTAATTAATTGATCTACCGGTCGGTATTATAAAAGATATGTATATACGGTATGTACGTAGGTATTTACGTATATATAATACAATACAAAAATATAATACAATACAAAACAATACAATAAAGTATAACATAATACAGCACACCACAGCACAACACAGCACACCACAAAGTATCTATCTATCTATCTATCTATCTATCTATCTAT
The DNA here is from genome assembly GCF_022702325.1 of Drepanopeziza brunnea f. sp. 'multigermtubi'. NCBI lineage: Eukaryota > Fungi > Ascomycota > Leotiomycetes > Helotiales > Drepanopezizaceae > Drepanopeziza > Drepanopeziza brunnea. Next base: position 1,063,254 of record NW_027094076.1, read on the forward strand.
CTACCTTTCTCTTCTTCTCCCTCTTCGAAACTTTTATCTTTATACTCTACACTCTACACTCTCCAACAAGCCCTTCGCTTCGCAGTAGTCGTGGCTTGGGACAAAGCCGTGCGTACTTTATACTTTGTCCTTTGTCCTTCAACAGCGAGTAAGTAAAACGGATAAAGAAAAAAGGTAGTAAAGTACCTATCCAAACGGTTTACAGTTTACAGTTTACAGTTTACAGTTCACAGTTCACAGTTCACAATCCAGCCGCCCCTCTCCAAACAAACCATCTAATTCTCTTCCTTTCTAAGAATTTCAAGAAAAGGTCGTTGCTTAGCTTTAGCTTCAGCTTTAGCGTTAGCTTTAGCTTTAAAAATAAATTAATAAGTAGATAAGCTATCCGTTATTACCATAAGACTTAAAGTGTGATTGATTGTGTTTATAAAGTAGACAGATAATTAAGATAATTGGTTGGTTACAGTAAGTGATCTGGATCGCAGGCCGCGGCTGAAGAGGGAAGGAAGGGTTTTGAATCGATTGAGTCCGTCTTGTATCAAGGGGTTTTTTTTCCTTTTTTTCTTATTTTTTTTCCCTTTCCCTTTCCCTTTCCTTTCCCATTTTTTTTTTTTTTTTAATAATAAAAAGACCGGACCGGACCGGACCGGAGCGGATCGGATCGGGACCCTTCTTACCCTACCCTCTAGTCAAGAGCTGATGTTGATTGATGAGTAAATAGCGTGATTGCTTGCTCCGTATTATCTCCCGGTCTCTTGCATCCTTTCTTTCGCCTTTGCTCTCCCCTCCCCTTTCCCTTCCCCTCCCCTCTCCCTTCCCCCCCCCCCCCCCCCCCCCCCCCCCCCGACCCACTTCAGTGCCTAAATATTCGAAAGCATGCATGCATGCGATACATCAGTAAAATCTCACTGAATCGATCGATCCTAACATGCAATCGACGAAAGCGTTGACGTGCGTAACGTGGTAGCGATACTGCGAAATATCTTGGCACGGATCTATCAAATTATAATTGGAAACGGTCTTCTTAAAGGACCCAAAAAAAAAGCTCTTATATGTTAACCGTATGTTAGTTGAGATGATTACCAGATCATCTTGAAGAATCAAGTTTAATTTTGAAAGAAGTATAGCGATAAAGTTGAAACGGGGACGACCATACCGTAAGACGGTCAAGGGACGGTCTTTTGCGCGGGGATCGGTCTGCGAATAATCTATCTCTGGTCTGAAACTATTACGGTTAGAGTGGAATAGTATGCTAGTACTATCTAACCGTTCGCGAGGTATTGTAGAAGAAAGACGAGGAGAGGACGAACTATAATACAAGGCCGAGAGTACATGCATCCGTAAGAGGGATATCACATGACCTCGGCTGATTCTTCCTACCCCCAACCAACCAGCACGTTCTACGTAACCTTCCATATCAGGGCCCGACAATGAGGTAATGATAGAATGAGAGCAAGGTAGTTTGTATCCGGTTTTTCTGGGAATGTTCGAATTGTTCTGCGTCTGGGAGTTGGTGTATCCGGCTGAGTTGTTGCCGTATCCGCTCTGATAGTTGGGTCTCCAGTTGTTTCCTTGGTACCCACTCTGTCTCTGTGGCTGGGAAGAAGGGGCGTTCTGCTGTGAGATGGGAGGGTTTCTGTCCTGTCTGGGTTCTTGGATACGCTGGATAGATCTGACTGATGGGGCGGGTACTGGAGGGTTGGGATTGGGTGTCACTATCCGACCATTGTGACGGCGATGTAATAGATCTTATCATCCATGGGTACGTTCTGGATAGAAGTTCGTCTCCCAGTCTGGACCGTGAATTTCGTTCCGTTCTAAAGAGAATTGATGCAGTGGAGAGCGAGGGGTGGTGTTGTGAAGGTGAGAATGGTAGTGGTAGCGGAAGTGGTAATAAGTGGAAGTGTTGCAGGTGCTGTTGGTATTGTTAGTATGTTATTCCGGAGTCTGAGGAGGAAGCTGAGTCAGGAATGTGGGGTGGGGCTGTTCCGTTCCTTCCTTGGTCATTGGTTGGGTTGATTTTAGTGGGCAGGTGACTCGGGCTTGCGAGGGAAGGAGCCCTCGTGGCTGCATTGCCCTGGACAGAGTTCGAGTTGATGTGGAGAGAAGCTTGGAGAAGCTTAGAAAAGCTTCTGGTTGTTTCGGTGGGCAATGATGGGTTGGAAAATGTAGTTGTGTGCTGTTGGTTTTGGGTGGTGTTTGCTGATGGGAGACTGGCGTTGGGGGTGTTTTCTTGGACTGCGGTGTTGGTGGTGCTGTTGGTATTGTTCGTCTGGTTCGTCTTGTTCGTTTTGTTTTGTTAACGCCTTGACTGCGAATCAAGAGATTGCAGCTTCGATCCCTGCGTAGGTCACCAGACAATGAAGTAAGGAGAGAATGGAGCAAGATAGTTGTTTTTGTTCGGGGAAGCTCAGAGCAACGTGAGCATATATACCTCTCCCAAGTGGTCGGTGCCACCTGATAGTATATTGTGAGATCTGGTATCAGCTACAAATATATCTTGAAATGCTATATACGTACGCTTGTTGTGACGTCTGTCAACCTAATCCAGCCCAGCCCGGCCCATCCTCTTCCCCTCGATCCATTCGGTAGCTTTCTTATATAGCTTTTCTAGCAATGGCGGAAGAATGTATGCCGTATAATACAGTACTTCACAGTAATCAACTATAGAATCAAAAAGACTCCCCCCTCCCTCCCCCCTTCTTTTTTTTTTTTAAAAAAAAAAAAAAAAAAAAAATGAATTTTTTTGTTACAGAATTTTAGCAAAACTCAACTGGAAACTCAAATCCATGGGAGTGGGATTAAGAGGTTCCAGTCTACAAACCTAACTGAATAGGTTTTTCGTTGTTATCAAACAGGTGTACTTGGAAGCGGCCAGCGGCTCATAGCCACTAAACCACCATGCCATTCCTCGCTGTTGATGGAAGTAAGAGAGGAGTTGGCTGCTATAAAGCAGATAGAATTTTTTTTTCCCCACTTTATAGAAGAAGGAAAGCGAAGGGGTGAGTGAGTGTATTACGAGATTGAGTTTCGATACTGCTGATTTTAGAATCTAGATTCGATAGAGTTATGGTGTCTGCAGGAGTTGGTAGTCAGGAATAACAAAACCAAACACATACCTACCTAGAGTAACTCCACCTACCTAGAACACCCCCATTCAGATCTGTTCTGCAGCTCTTCAACTCTATCCAGATCTCCGTTCCAGGCGCGGGAGTCATATCCACTAGACCAAACTAGACCGGGCCTAGCCTCCTCACCTACCATGAGTAAAGTGCCCTTCCTCCTCCTCCTCCTCCTCCTCCTCCTCCTTGACTTCTGTCTTTCAATCTTCCATGTATAGAAATCTCTCTATTCCAAGTCTGCAAAGCTCGAGATCCCCGTCGTCCCTTTTACACATCTATCACTGCCACGCAACCTCCCCGGCCTAACACGTCTGTCTTTCTCACAACACCGACCTCTCTATCATCATCTGCGGAGCCGGACCTCTCGCCCGCAGCCAGCCCAGCATTGGCATTAGCGTTTCCGCTTCCATTTCCATTTCCACCCACACCTACACCCATACGCATCTCTAAGATATGGAGCATAGCATACATTTCTGGATTCCTACGAGGGGTGATCACGATCGGGGACACGTATATGTATTTCTTTTCAAAGCTGGATGTGTGTGAGCCTGATGAGTGCCGGCTTGGAAATCTTGTTTGCTTATTATGTGCGGGATGGTATATTAGGCTTTAGTATCAGCCATGTCTTGGAAGGCTATATATCTACGTTGGTTTAACGTCTGTCATCTTAACCCAGCTTATCCTTTCGAGACATTCGGCAGCTTTCTTCCATGGCTTCTGCAGTGATAGTAAAGTAGTAGTAGTAGTAGTATTGATTTGCGTCGGGAGGATAGCAGGCGAAACCTGCCGCCCTAGGACCTCCAACAGGGTACGGCGACGTGGTAAGCTAAAGAGTTATACACAAGACGGCCTTAGAAAGCAATTCACGTTGTACCAGCCAAGCTGCCCTCAAATGCGTCTTCCCTTTAGGAATAAAATAAATCACCAAGAGAAAGGTCTTCCAGCAAGGCAACAAAACCAAACAGGCAAGCCCAAGTGTGCCATCACAAGTTTAAAAGCCTAGACCGGGGCCTATCTGAAAGAGAGCTTTTCTCCAACGTGGGTTACTTTCGACCAGATAGTACTTTATATATAATTCCTGTACTTATCACGTCGTCGAACCCCGTGGGAGGTCCGAAGGCTTGCTTGCCGCCCGCTCGATATTAGTAAATACAATAACAACAACAACTCCCCTTCCCCCGACCGCGCGTTCCAAAAAAAGAATATAAAAAAAGTTAAAAGTTTCAGTAAAACTCAAGTGGAAGCTCAATTCACATGTATGATGGTATGAGGTTCCAGTTTACAAACCTAATTCTATATTTCCTGTGCTTAGCACGTCGCCGTACCCCATGGGAGGTCCTAGGGCGGCAGGCAGGCAGCCTTCCACCCGCCTGACGTTAATGAATATAACAACAACAACAACAACAACAACAACCCCGCCCCCTTAAAAAAAGGAGAAAAAAAAAGAATACAAAAAATTAGAAATTTTGGCAAAACTCAAGTGGAAGCTCAATTCATAGGTATGATGGTATGAGGTTCCAGTTTACAAACCTAATTGAATAGGTTTTTCGTTATCAACAGGTGTACTTGGAAGCGGCCAGCGGCTCATAGCCACTAAACCACCATGCCATTCCTCGCAGTTGATGGAAGTAGACGAGGGTATGGCTTCGATAAAGTAAATGTGAATTTTTTTTTGTGTGTAGGAATGGAAGCGAGAAGGGAAAGAGGAGATGCGAAAGGGCGAGTGAGTTACGATACTGTTGATTTCGGAATCTAGATTAAACAAAGAGAGGGATATTATCTACGAGATTTGATTATGAGGAATAGCATGAGATACGGAAGATGAAGGTTTGGATGGCGCTACGAGGGGTGATCATGATCGGGGATATGTATACGGAATTCCAGAGTATATTTCTATCTAAAGCTTGATGTGTATAAGCTCTTAAGTGTCCCGGGTTAGAAGTCTTATTTACCTGCCACATTCGGGATAGTATATTATTAAATCTGGTATCAGCCACACCTCGGAAAGCCACATACGTACGTCTATTTTGACGTCTGTTAAGCCCAGCCCAGCCCATCCTTTCGATCCATTCTGCAGCTTTCTTCCATGGTGTTTGCAGTAATGGCGGAGGAGTGCATGCAGTACGGTATTGTAAAAGTGTAGTAGTCTGCTATCACGAATAAGGCAGCAGCCTGCATCCAGACCTTACTTACTGCTGGATAGGTCGGTAGGATCTAGAATGATAAAGGGCGTTGGCGTACGAGTGGGTGTAGTATATATATCTACCTTATGTATATATAAAATATAATATAAGCGTCGTCATTAATGTTGGTCGTCAAAAGAAGCTTTAGAGGATAACGGTCGACTGAGACCACGACAGCCAAACTTTGATAGGCAAGACCCTGTGATTAAGTAAGTAACCACGATTCCCTGCTCGACTGCACCCCTGCACCACCCCTCCATCTGCCCATCTGCCTATCCCCGACTTCCGATCCTTTATCTTCATTTTCATTGATCTTTTCTTTCACCTTCCCTCTTCTTTGAGCTCATCTAAGAATCCCTGATTAAAATCCTTTCCCGCACGGCGTTCGCTACCTGTACGCTGATGAATACATAGATCAGGAATATATCGGGTTAGTCACGAGAGACGACGTCTTTGGCCGCGTGATAAACCACCAGCTATGCTCCAGCTCGAGCTCTGAATCTTCCTCCGACAGAACACAGACACAAGTTCAGTGACCTGAAGCTGGAGATCATCCGGCCTTGTGCATAATACCAGTCGGCAGCCAAAAGATAGCCATGGCTACAAATCCGGGCAACAAGGGCAAAGGTCAAGAGGCAGATAGCGCAGTGCCCTCCTCAGTCATTGCACAGGCAGAAGCTGCTATTGCTGGCAGTTTTGAAGACGACGAGCCAGAGTCAATATCAAGACTGGCTTCAATGATACACAGACCGAAATTCTCAAGATCTAGTACACAACCCAGTACTCATAGCCTTCAATCAAACAGAGGAGCCGCTTCGAAGTGAGTCTGCGACGCGACGCGATGTCAACGCTATCACAGCTGCTAATACTTCACTTCCTAATTCGTAGACCACACCACCCCCAAGTCCCGACGGAAGACCCCCCAGAGTATGGCGAAGACCAAGACCAGCTGGAACTTAGTCAGGATGGCTTCGATACGAAGGCAAAGGTAACAGACGATGGTCGAGTAAACATCAACATCAATCAGAAGACACGCAAGCTATCAGATCTACTTGTACCTGCGCTGAGGAATCAACTGTCATTGGTTGCGCACGAAAAGGAACATCCTTTACCACCCGGATATATTCCGCCGGCGCTTGGGGGGCTGCCCGGTCAAACCCCGCCCCCAAAACTTAATGTGGTCATGCATGTAGTTGGGTCCAGAGGAGATGTACAGCCATTTCTAGCCCTCGGAAAGACACTAAAAGACACCTACGGTCACCGTGTCCGACTCGCAACACATCCAACTTTCAAGGGCTTCGTCGAAGAAAATAGGCTCGAGTTCTTCAGCATTGGGGGTGACCCTTCTGAGCTGATGGCTTTCATGGTCAAGAACCCGGGACTGATGCCCGGGCTCGACTCGTTGAAGAGTGGCGATGTTGGCAAGAGAAGAAAAGGAATGGAGGAAATTGTGTTGGGCTGCTGGAGATCATGTATCGAGGCTGGGGATGGTCTCGGCGCTCCTCCTAACACATCCAGTACTGCCGACTTTGGCGTCGATGCTGGTATCAACATGGATGCAAGCCCAGGTGACCGACCTTTTATTGCCGATGCTATCATCGCCAATCCGCCGAGTTTTGCTCATGTCCATATCGCTGAGAAAATGGGCATACCCCTCCACATGATGTTCACGTACGCTCTCTTCTTTCCATATCCGAATTTTTCCTGATTGCTGATAACATGTAGTATGCCCTGGTCCCCCACACAACAATTCCCTCACCCCCTCGCCAACATTCAGTCTTCCAACGCAGATGTAAACATGACAAACTTCGTGTCATATGCTTTAGTAGAGATGATGACATGGCAGGGTCTTGGAGATGTCATCAATCGTTTCAGAGAGCGAGCTCTGGGTCTAGACCCGATTAGTCTGATTTGGGCTCCGGGTATGCTGAGTCGCCTCCGAGTGCCATATACATACTGTTGGTAAGTGGAACGGGCTGTAAATCGCAATAGCAATACACTGACGGCCAGCAGGTCACCTGCGCTTATTCCAAAGCCAAAAGATTGGGCACAGCATATTACGATATCAGGATTCTACTTCTTGTCGCTAGCTTCTTCCTTTACACCTGAACCAGAACTTGTTGCGTACCTTGCTGCTGGGCCACCACCAGTCTACATCGGATTTGGATCAATTGTAGTTGACGACCCAGATGCAATGACTAAGCTCATATTCGACGCGGTGAAGAAAGCTGGTATCAGAGCTCTGGTGTCCAAAGGCTGGGGCGGGCTCGGGGCCGATGCTCTAGGGATACCCGAAGGAGTTTTTATGCTTGGTAATGTACCCCACGATTGGCTGTTCCAGCATGTCTCAGCCGTTGTTCATCATGGAGGAGCTGGCACTACGGCTGCTGGCATTTCCACTGGCAAGCCTACCGTGGTTGTCCCCTTCTTCGGCGACCAACCCTTCTGGGGTGCAATGGTTGCTCGTGCAGGAGCAGGACCAGTCCCGATCCCATACAAGCAGCTTACCTCCGATAAGTTAGCTGCAGCCATTACCGAAGCTCTCAAACCAGAAACTTTGGAGAGAGCAAAAGATCTGGGGGCGAAGATCAAGCAAGAGAAAGGTTGCGAGACTGGTGGAAAGGCCTTTCACGATATGCTGGATGTTGATCAATTACGATGCTCTCTTGCGCCTAGCAGAGTTGCAGTGTGGCGAGTCAAGCGTACCCAGACTCGCCTCAGTGCTCTGGCCGCAAACATTCTTGCAAGTGAAGGACTGGTTGACTTTGGGCACCTGAAGCTGTAAGAAGTACTGGCGCATGAAGCCGAACAGATGCTAATACGCGCAGGTATCGTCCACGAGAATACGAGACAGAGGAAGGTCCCTGGGATCCTATTTCAGGCGGTGCATCTGCTCTCTTGGGGACCATTGCCAGTCTTGGAATGGGTGTCGCGGATTTTCCCATCGAAATCTTTCGGACAGTCAAGAAGGCGAATCTGAAGCGAGCAGAGACAGTAGATGTGAATAGCGCTACCGTCCCAAAAGGGACAGAGCCCAGCTCCAGCTTAGATACATCTTCAGCATCCGAATCCGAAAAGCAGTCTCATACGCAAGTCGATATGGGCTTGCAAAAGACACCAAGCGGAAACGATAGAAACTCGCGGCATGGATCTACCCTGACAACGACTACGACCACGAAGACCTCTGGCGAAAGCGCCACGCAGTCCTTGACTGATGCTCCAAGAGCTGGCACCCCTCTGACTAGCGCAACATCCGGCGGAAGCTCGCTAAAGCAAGCCCTCCAAGGGACGCTCTCGAGGAAAGGCTCTCGATCGTTTTCGAGGGTTCAAGCTTGTCCACTGTCGCGATCCAATTCCAAGGACTGTAGTCCGGACTCGCGATCCAGCTCGCCGTTCGGCCACCATCGCAGAGAAACAGAGGAATTTGATCCTAGCAAGCTAACACTGGAGAACGCCACTCGAGCCGGAAAGGGAATATCTCGAATCGTAGGCGCTGGCTTGAAGTCACCTATGGATTTCACACTGGGAATTGCACGCGGCTTCCACAATGCGCCAAAGCTTTACGGAGATGACACCGTGCGCCCCCAAGAGAAGGTCACCGACTTCCAGAGTGGACTGAAGGCTGCCGGAAAGGTAACTGGCCTCGCCCATACTCTTGAACATGCCATACTGACAAGCAACAGGAATTCGGATATGGATTGTTCGATGGGATTACAGGCTTGGTAACACAACCTCTCAAAGGTGCCGAGAAAGAAGGTGCTGTCGGTCTTGTCAAGGGGATGGGAAAGGGTATTGGAGGGCTCATCCTCAAGCCAGGCGCAGGTATTTACCCAGTTTTGCTTGTTCTACTGGAATCTATTGTTAACTTTATCAGCTATCTGGGGAATTCCGGGCTACACATTCATGGGGATTCACAGAGAGGTTCGAAAACTGTTCGGATCCAGTGTTCTGAACTACATCATCTCAGCGCGTACTGCCCAAGGTTACGAAGACGCCCAAGCATCAACGCCTGCTGAACGTGCCGACATCATAACCCGATGGCGCGAGCACAAAGACGAGTATCAGAGCGCGAAGATGAAGCTTCAAGAAACAGGGCCGCTGGATGGCGAAGAATGCAGATGTCTCACGCCTAAAGGATTTATGCAGACTCGACACATGACCTTCGATGAAAGAAAGAAGCTCCATGAAGACCGCAAAGCCCGTCGCAAGATATTCGAAGAGGGAGCATCCGGCTACAAACATTGCCCTTCCTGTCGCCGAGACACCAGCCAGAGTCACAAGCCTCGTGCCGAACAGACCACTCCCATGGCCATCCAGCAGCCAGATACAGATCAGAATGAACAATTCGAACACGCAATTCGTGAGTCAGTGGCCGCGACCTCTTGCGGTAACGTTGAAGAGGATATGACGATTGAGCGTGCTATTCGCGCGAGTGTCCGGGAGCTACAGAGCGCGCAAGGCTCGACCTGGCCCTGGACGAACCAGGAAGCTCTCAATAGGGCAATCCAAGCCAGCATCTTGTCAGCTGGTAGGCTAAATTCGCATCCCGAGGGGGACACGAGCCAGCCGATCACCGTAACTGAAGATGAGGCTGAATATCAGGCTGCCTTGGAGAAAGCGATTCAAGCCAGTTTGTCACATGCCTCACCAGACCATGATGCTGAAGACGAGGATCTCAAGCTCGCCATCCAGATGTCCAAGCACGAGGCTCCCCAATTTGATGAGGACAGTGAGTTGAAACTCGCTCTGCAGAACAGTAAAGAAGACTCGGCAAGGGCTAAGACGGAAGAGGAAATTGTATTAGATTACGTAAAGAAGCAGAGTCTCCTAGAAGAGGAGCATAAAAAGGCGGTTGAAGCCAAACAGAAAGACATTCCTGCAGCACAGGAACACGATAATGAGCCGATGAGTAAAGCTGACGAGGAGGCTTTGAGGAAGGCGATCGAGGAGAGCATGAAGAGCATTGAAGATGCTCAGGTCTCGGGATCGGGGCACTGAACGGGAGCTCTACAATGACTGACGAGATATATGGGCGAAGAAGGGTTTTGAAACGGTTATTGTAGTATACCCCAAGCGATGACGACGGAATATGAAGAGCTTTACGATCTCCTGGCCCCTTTTTTATATGCTTGCGCTTTCTGGTGGTCATCTTGCTTCCATTGACACTTGCTTTGCTTTCGCTCCTTGATGTCCGTATGCACTCGTAATCTGATTGGTCACCTTTATTGAGCTGCTTCTATTTGCCTTGAGTATGGTTTTAGGGGCTCACCTTATGTGAACGTGCCGTCGCCTATCGGACTTATCGGCGATGTAAACAAAGCTAGCAAAGCACGCTAACAAAGCGAGCTACCACACACCCTTCCCCTTTCCGATCTCCACCCTCGACCTTCTTCGGACACGCACCGAACTTCATCAACCTTCGACCTCTTCGACCACTCCAACTCATCCATCAACTCCGACCATGGCGCCCCAGCGCCGCGCCGCGGCGAAGGCCCAAGAGCAAATCAGACGCCTGGCAGCCGCTGCTACTACTGCAGTTGAGGATGAGGATGAAGACCAGGAGAGCGAGTCGGGGTGCGAGGGAGAGCTGGCCACTGGCACTGGCACTGGCAACGGCAGCAACAATAGCAATGGCAATCCTCAAGCTCGAACAGATGCCGCTGCTGCTCTGCCGCCTGCGAGTGGCCCCGCGCCTTCTATTTCTGAGAATCCCATTTCTCGGAATCCCATTTCTCGGACTCCGACTCGTTCTCGGAAGCAGAACCGGAAGCAAAAGCGGCGAGCAGCTAGCTCTTTCTTGATTGACCAATCAGAGGACGACAGCGACGGTGACTACGAGGACGGGTTGAAGTTCCGTCCTGCTCCTGTGGCTGATCATCATCGCAACCAGGTCGCTGTGGCTGTTGCTCTCCCTCCCGCCCTCGTCCCTCCTCCCACTGTCAATCCTTCCGAGCAGTCGACTGCCTTTGAGCAGGAACCGCTCCTACCCACGTCCACATCTACATCAACACCACAACTACCAGCGATCATGGAGAATCTCAAGATCGATGCGCCAGGCACCTTACCGTCTACTAGGCAGGTGAGCTCTGCCAGCTGCCCTCCTCTACAAGTTGCTGAAGCTTCTCGACCTTCGAAACCTTCTCAACAGTTCCAACAGCCTCAACCCCAAGCCTCACTCCAACCAACAGTCCTAATTCCACAGCCGGAGGAGGAGGAGGAGAAGGAGGAGGCGGCAGAGCCCGAAATTGACTGGAGAGATGATGACCCTGGCTTCTTTGCTGATGCCTTCGCGGCGTATGAGGCGGCGCATCCGAAGGGCCGAGAATTCGGAAATGATCCTGGTTACTTTACTGAGGCTCTCGCGGAGTATGAGGCGGCGAATCCGGAGTATCGAGGATTCGAAGAGAATGATGATGACGAGTTTCACCTTCCTAACATCGACCAGCTCTCTCCTCGTGAGGATCAGATGGCGAACCAGATGGCGCATCCGGAGGCTCAAGGATTCGGAGATGATGGCTTTCCCCTTCCTAACATCGACCAGCTCTCCCCTCGCGAGGATCACATGGCGAACCAGATGGCTCCTCCGGAGGCTCAAGAATCTGAAGAGTCCGTAAATTTCGAAGATTTCCTAGCATTCGAAGACGATGATTATTACTATCCTAGTATCGACCAGCTCCTGGCGCACCAGGAGGCGAATCGAGATGTCCCGTCCCAATCCCCTGGTCCCGTGCAAGCTCAGGCTGAGTCGGGCTTTGGCTTCAGAATCATCCATCCAGCTCCCCCCCCCCTGGACCGAGAGGTGGAGGAGGAGGAGGAGGAGGAGGAGGACAAAACAGTCGACCCCTCACACCTGCGCAACGATCGTGCATACCGTCTTCCGATATGGCGAAAGCCTTCAAAGGATGCCCTTACGTTGGCGGCAACTCGTTTAGCAGTTTTGACAGATAAGCCCGATCAGACCGATGAAGAGAAAGAGAGACTCCGTCTTACTCATTCTCTAACCCTTAATCTTGAACGTATCCAGGACGCAAAAGATAATGAGCTGCTGGATGAAGTTCTCAACACCCAATCGCAATTGCAACCCCAACCCCAACCGCAACCGCAGTCGCAACCCCAACTGCAACCGCAATCGCAGCCCCAACCCCAACTGCAACCATCACAGCCCCCAAAAAATTTGGCTATCGCCTTGAACATGCTGTCTATCGTTGGTTCTCGGGAGCCGGATCCACAACCTTTCGGTCCAGGCCGGAGACGAGTCCGATTGCGAGACAAGGAAGACTTGGGGCTCTGCGACTTTTGCTTCTTCGAAAGCCCTTCTGGCATTAATAATACGAGGGTTTGGCTTCCAATCGAGGCATCCGCGGGATTCTGCAATGACTGTTCCTATGCACCTAACACGGCTGCTCAGGAATTGTGGCAATGGCAAGCTCGCGAACTTCCTGGTCGATCGAGCGGGGGGCAACGGGCGACAGATCAGGATAACAGCGCTCAGAGCATCGTACCACCTTTGCCGACATCGGGCGAAGAGCAAAAGTTCCATCAGGAGGCCCTGAACGAGATGCGTAGCGAGAGGAGAACGGAGAGGATCAAGGCTCATCGCATGGCCCTGGCCATGTCTCGAGACCCGAATGGAGCTCAAGCCCCTCTCCAGTCTGGTCATGATGCGATCCAGGCTGCGAAACCTCCTACAAAGGCCGCTCCCATCAAGAACCGCTCAGCTCCGACCCCAAATACTCTCATGGGAAACATGATTCTTCAACCTCTTCCTGATATGGGCCCCATGAGAAATAGGAGTCCCCAACGTGTTCCTGACATGGGCCCTACTGTCAATTTTCCCTCGCAATATCCTCCCCTCTCGAGCACTGCTGGTCCAGCCGGTAATGCGACTTATGATATGACTTTCACAATGCCTAATCGTCCTCAAAGTCCCATCCCTGGTGTCCACGAGCCACATCACAAGACATTGGGTGACCGCATGCCACCTACCACCCCCAACTCTGACATGGGAGGAGGAGCTCCATCCGCCCGCGCCGTCAACCTCCAACAAGCTCCCGCAGCATACTTTGGATCCAAGGGCCCCAACTTCTGCCGCGGATTCCCATATCGCCAAGTCGATTTCACCAAGGCCAAAATCTGCACGTACTGCAAGGAACTCAAGACCTTCATCATGAATCACCACCACCACACCGCCTTCACCCCGCTGAACCAGGTCCTCGGATTGGCGACGGGACACCTGATGTATCAGGGGCTGGGCAGAATCGAGAATGGCGTGGAGGTCCACGACGGTCGCTGGAAGCACTGTATGATCTGTACCGAGCTGGCGGTCTACGGATGCGATTCCTGCCCGTTGAGACTCTGCGTCGGGTGCCAGGTATACCTGACGCGCACATGTAAGTTGGACCGAACCTCTTCCTCACCCTTGACGTGACTGAGGTGGGCACATCATTCTAACTCGGTACTTTCTCGTCGCAGCTAAGGGATCACTTAATGATATGGTGGATCGCTTCGGTGCTGAACGCCGTCACCTTCGGAACGATGTAAGCTATGCCTCCTCTCCTCTCCTTTCCGGGCCAGGGAACCCTTTTTACTGATTCTTCTTCTTCTTCTTCTTCTGCTACAGGCTTTCTTGCTTCGATCTGATGGCCGAGGTTTCTGATTCTGTTTTACAAGGGGCAGATGATGGTGATGGTGGTGGAGGTAATGGGAAATGGATAACGAGTATTGTATCATGAAGTTATGGGTACTGGGAAATGGGAAATGGGTAATGGAAAATGGGAAACGAATAATGGAAAATGGGAAACGGGAAATGGGAAATGGATAACGAAGTAATGGATGACGAGGTTCTGAATCTGGAAGGAACGAATGAGACTGATTTTTCTCTTCTTTTTTTTTCCCCCATGAATATAATTGTATATGCATTCCGTTTGGCATGTCGGAACAATACGCTCTTTTTTTAAAAAAAATGATCTCCGTCCAAAAAAAAAAAATTATATAAAATGTGTTTCTGAATGAGACTTTATTTTCGAATTTTTCTTTGATGACGTTGTTATTGTGTGGCCTTGGATCATCACTAGGCTACTAAGGTGCACAGACTACCAGTAGAGGAAGATAGACCGGTAACCCTACGTTGCATTCAGCTTCCTAGAGATCAATCATCAACCAACCTTGCAAGCAACCCTCTATTACTTCTCCACATCTGTTACCCACCGTTTCTTTGTCGCTATCATTCTGGAGATTTCTTTCTTACCATTCTCATGGTAGCCATGTGAAATTCGACCATTTCCATTCTCGAAGCGTCGTCTTCGATCCTTCTCTATCCGTAGTGCTGCGTATCACTATTAACGTTTTCATTTTGAAGACTGGTTATTTCTCGAAGCCGCTTCCCTCCCTTCTCGCCGTCATCCGCGCGTTCCTTACGTTTTCCCCCTCATCGATCATTTTCCCTCATCGATCAAGGCTGCGATATTGAGTGTTAAGATAGCGATTGATTTCTGTAGGTTTGATGCTTGAACGATGATGCTCTGAAAGGCCTAGATGCCCACATACGAGCTCCTATGCATAGATAGAGATTCATGATCCTGACTCGTTGCAACGGGAAGGTAACCTAGGTAGTCTCGGCCCCTCGATGCGAGACATCGGGTAACGCATGGTTTTTTTTTTCTCTCCCCTTGATGCGAGATACACGTGATATGGAAGGACTCCATAATTTTCGTGACATTTTGGTCCACTGCTACAAGCTGAAGCTTGCCATTCCTTTACCTATATGTAGGAGGGCTTTTGACAGACCAGGCGTGATCTCTACTTTTTCGAAGAAGTTGATTTCAAATAGCAGCTGCTGCGCATTAGCGAAAAGGAAAGGAAACTTCCCGGAGACCGGTTACGAGCTGGTTTATAATTAGTATGCATTTAGAATCAAACTGATTCCGATCCCTGGAAGACGTTCGTTTGGCAAACGCAATTGCAGTCGCAGGCGTGAAGTGGCAACTACTCCGCACGAAGTTGGCCTCTTGATTAAGTCGCTATTTTCTTATTTTCATACATATTTTTTTTTACAACATCCAAGAACCCGTTAATCATAATCGCAATGGACTTCTAAATGAATACGGTCGACATAGCTAGTCCCGATACGGCCAGCTGTTAAGCTTGATGGAAAGGTATTGCAAATATGCAGCCAGCCGTTTGTGCGTTTGGAAAAGTAGCAACTTTCTGAAGAAGTTGGATCAATTGGCCAAACTAATTTTTTCAAACCGCCCTTGAGTGAAATATATTACGGAGAGGCGTAGTCCCATTGCGTTCGAGCTCGATGATAAGAAAGATACCACGTGATATATATGATACTAAAGCTGTGCCAATGCTCGCTTACGCTACTTGACGACTTGACCTACTGCCCTCTTCTTTACAATTTCCAGATCTTCACCTACGACGGCCATAATATGTAGTGGCAATTGTACATTGATGCTATGGATACCAAATGACTTTCTCGCACAAGATACTCCTGTAGAAGCCTGGGCCAACTGTCAAACCAGCTCTCTCCTTGCCAAGTCAAACGGAAGCTCCCGCACCAGTGCGCTCGCCCATGATCTCCCCCAGAAATGGATCGAAGAGAAACGGCCTTGGCGGTTTGACAAAGCTTGGATGCTTCAAGACTTCTTGGAAGCGCGAAGCTTATTCAACCAGGCTATAAGGGCCTTCGTCCCATCAACCGGGTCTCCGTTCTTCTGCCAGCGATTCTGATTCTTGATTGTCTTTTTATCTTTGTTTATTTTATTCTTCGCTAATTTTATTCTTTGCTTTGCTGTCGGTAGATTCGATACTCGCGTTGCTTGACTCTCTATTTTTTTTTTTTTTTTTTCATAATGCAGGAATCGTGGATCCGTCTCTTTTGTTTCGCTCTTCTTGCTTTGTTCGCCCTACCCGTCGAGTCGTTGCCGAAGAAAAACGGTAATGCTGGGGCCTCAGATGGTAGTAATGGAGTAGCTGTACCTACTACAATTACTCAGGCGACCGACGGCTCGATGATATTGGACAAGTCAGTCCAGATCAAGTAAGTCCGATCCCTCGGGGAATCTGGAAATGGATTCTAACATGACCACCATAGCGGCCTGAACATTCGATACAAGATCAGTGCCCCAGCAAATCAATTTACTGCCGCGTCGGGCGTTCCCGGAGGCACAGCTACGGGGAATGGCACAATGGGAGTCAATGTTCTTCTCCATGGCGATGGCGGACAATCCTTCTTCGACTTTCCCAATCAAGCGGTCCAGGACAACAAGATGGGCGTGGTCGTATTGGCTCCAAACACGAAGATGTTCTGGGGTGGGGGCAGCGGTCTTCAACGGACGGATGGTGTCGCGCACGCTGCCGCCGTGAACACTCTGATTCAAACCCAGATGGCCCAGGACGTTTCGTTTGATCCTGGAAATGTCTACTTCACGGGCGTCTCCGGCGGCTCGCTCCTCATGTCTGGGTACTTCGTCCCGGCCTACGGTGCCATGTACAAGACCGGCGTCGTTCTGAACTGTGGGGGGATGGCTCCCCAAGTTGCCGTTGTAGACAGCGCCAATCTGATCTCCAACATGAAGATCCACTTCCAGAGCACCAAGGACGAGCTGTCTCTGCTGCAAGGCTCCATCCCGCAATCCGTCATGGCGTACGAAAAGCTGGCTACCGACGCCGGCCTTTCAGCTGACCAGATCGGGGCCCTACAGACCGTCGACAACACGCCGAATGGAGGAGGGCACTGCGGTTTCG
The DNA here is from genome assembly GCF_022702325.1 of Drepanopeziza brunnea f. sp. 'multigermtubi'. Classification (NCBI taxonomy): domain Eukaryota; kingdom Fungi; phylum Ascomycota; class Leotiomycetes; order Helotiales; family Drepanopezizaceae; genus Drepanopeziza; species Drepanopeziza brunnea. The sequence goes on from NW_027094076.1 coordinate 1,080,310, forward strand.
ATGGACAAGGCTTCGTTTCCGGTATCCAGTTGGTAATGAACGGCTACTCCAACATCATCGGCACGAACCCGAGCGGAAATGTTACGGGAATCAGTCAAAATGTCCTTACAGTAAGTGACACGCATCGGCTCCAGCGCTGGACAGGTACTAACTCTTGGCTGCAGACCGTGGTCGGTAACGAGAACGTGGTATTCACCAGCGCCACCTGATATCCCGAACATATCCAGCATCATATATAAAATACCATTGAAGAATTCGCTCTCCTCCCGTACCTCTAGAACCACTCGTATGCTTCCTGGTCTCCCAGTATTATCAACAATGCCTCTGTCGAGACATCAGGGACAAGCCAGTGCTTATCTTATCTTATCTTACCTGATAATTTTGCTCCTCTACCACTGAGAGAGACCTATCAAAACCAGCTCTTCCTACTCCCTCTTACGCTTCCCATTTCCCCCCCCCCCCCCCAAAAAAAGAAATACGCAGTGTTTGTATTCAGTTCTTAAGTAAAGTACGGCCTTTGATGACCCTCCTGTCCTGCGCTCTGCCTCCAAAATACATATATATAGATATATATATATATATATAAATCGGAAGAAGAGAAAGAAAACAAAGAATAGGCTATTCGCACCCGGGTACATATCTCAAACAGGAAACGCCATCCATATCAACTACGAGGAGCAATATTCTTGCAGAGATAGAGTGTGTGTGTGTGTCTGTGTGTGCCCAGCCAAAATACCGTAGGTATCACCCGCTTTTTTCCCGGATGCCATTCCAAACACGCAACGTGAGACAGCCGCACAGTCCCCCCCCAATCTCTCGTGTCGCCTCAGCCTCGGATATTGGCAGGGTCGAGGGTCGTTGTCTTTGCGAATCTCTGGGTCGGGAAGGAGTTGACTTGACTTGGGTGGGCTGGGCGATTGATCGGCTTGGGTGGGCTGCTCGTCTTGGGGATGGTTGGTAGCAGGGCTATCGGTATCGGTAGAAAGTGTGGATTTCTTGGCGTGAGGAAGAATTCTGTCGTCTTGGGGATGCTTGATGTTGGTGCTGGTGCTGGTGCTGGTTTTGGTGGTGTGTGTTAGTTGTTATAGGTGTATCTATGGATGGTGGACTTGGTGAAGCTTACCTCTAGCTTGGATTTGAATCTGCGGCTCTTATTGTCGCCGACCAGAACCTCAGCATCGCCAGTAGTTGTGCCTGGCTCGTCGTCGCCGCCGCCGAGCAAGTCTTGGGGACCTTCAATGCCTGATCTTGGCTCACCCTGCTTAGTATGCTCACGGCTTGTGGTGTCGGTGCTCTCGATATCGAAAGTGACGAACTTGGTCTCGTGCTCTGCAGAACCCTGAAAACAGTTAGTATTACAATTGCCCACTCCTCCTGTTTTCGTAGCTCACCTTTGAGTCCCCGTGGAGTGGATTGATACAGTACTAGGCAACTGCTGTTGGCCACTTAAGCGAGAACATCAAAATCAACTTTAGACATTCAGCCATCACTTCTCAATTGCGCAATAATCACACATCCAAATCAAATAAAACCAATATTATTCGACTCCTTAGATCTCTTTATTCTTCCTATTTTTAAGCTTAATTATTCGAATGCGCACGGACCTTAATGCTTGGTATGCTAGCCTTTAGCCGCGATATAAGCTTCCATCCTGTCCGGCATACTTTGATACAGATTATCGAACAACTGTCAACAATCTCGAGTAGAGCTTCTCCACCTCTGCTGGTATCGGCAGGCGGAGATTCTTGGTTGGCTGGCTCAGAGGGGTGCATGATTTTTTGCTTGGTAGAAGCTAGTCGATTGATATATATCAGCATTATTCTCTTATGTATGATCCTTTCACTGGGTCCTTACTCTTCTTCGGGGTTAGGAACATCGAGCTCGCTGGTCTCCTCGTAGTTGCTGATGTCGTCTTGGAGCTTCTTTAAGAAATCCTTCTCCTCCTTGTTGATAGCATGCTGTGTCTGGGCATGTTTGTTGACTCGGTCCTACCGAAGTGTATTCCGTGACTCTGTCTAACTATATCGTAGAACGACAGACAGTCTTCGGGCTCTCGAAAAGCTCGGCACGGGATCCGGGTAAACAAAAGCGAGATTTTTGTATTACTTGGTCCATGCAAACTCAGATAAGTAGCTTCAACAATTGAAATTCTAACGGTTGGAAAAACGGTATGTAAAAATAATCCTTTTTTTCTCCCTTGCTCCCTCCTCCATTTTATAATTAAATTGGCTGATACACTCTCTCTGCAACTGGTGAAGTAATGACAGCTGTTTCATCACTTCACATAAAGAGAGCTCTTTTGCAGCTCGTCTAAGTGCTGTGGACAGCCTTTCGTCGTTTAAATATATAGTTAAGGCAAGCTGTCACGTTGACTTAGGCTTCGGACCCCATCCCTGGGTATGGCTAGGGTAACGCTCTGGCAACCATACCAGGTGAACCTGTTTAAACTTCCACACCCGTAACCATAATAAGGATCGAATTATAGCAACTATTTCCTTTTTTTTTTTTTTCTTTTTAGGAAAGCTTTTAGCTAGATCCTACGCTTAAGCATGTAAAATTCTTCGCACAAAGCCAATTATATCATCAATACGCATCGAATGAACGGCTCATAAATTAATTGGGCTTAGATTGCTGTTTCTGGGTATTGAAAATTTCTCGGCGCAAAAGTCTGATATCGGATAATACAATCGAGAGGCGGGGTTTGCTTACAGTCAGAATTAAGCGAGAAATTTAAATTTATTATTGGAAGGACCCCTTGATGTCTGAGAAGTCTTTTTAAAACCGGCTAGTAAAAGAATGCTAGCCATTATGGCTTTTGAGAAACAAAGGTATGAAGTTTCGAATAGGAAAATGCAGGTCGCCTATCAAATTCGACCCCCAACCTTGCATCATAGGCAACCCAGTTGAGGCAGAGCCTGACCAGTTCCGCAATGTGTCGAACTTCTTGGGCACTCGGGACGAAAACTGGCCATGAGCATCATGGTATATACTATGGATTCCAAGCCGCGTCTGATACGAATAGCAATCCATTTCATGAGCCTCGGGATTCGGCATCATTCCCGCCCAAAATTGTATCCTTCTACCAAAGAGCGCAGGCTGCGAAGGGAGACAAAGGAAAAACCATGGGAGCTAAACACGGAGTACCTTTTAGATATATCCAAGAAGAATCATGTTCGCTTAAAATTTCGGAGGACAAGTCATAGCGATGGTGGAGACCTGCTGCGTTCTACTGGAGTTCTTAATGGAAGTGACGATGGGAGCGAAGAGACATTTCGAATCGATATTCAAGAGTAAATAGGCGCTGTTCATTCATAATTGCTTTAATCGGAATTGAAGATGCCTAAATGTCAGGAGTAGAAGGCTTAGTCAGGAGAGCTGACTAAGGATTCTATATATAGTAGAATAGCTAATGGAGAAGCGTTTTCAGTTATTGTGTCTTTTTGGCGCTATTCAGCTATTGGTAACTAACACCAAATCTATGCGTCCCGAATTGTTTTTATGACTGGTCACATGGGCAAACCGTAGCAATCATTATAGTGGCCAAATGTAGTAGTGTTGTGACCGCTAGCGGCCATATTGCATATTCAACTATCAGAAACATTTGTTTCTAATGATTTGATCCTCTTCCCTTCAATACCATACATAATGTTTGGAAAGATGCGCAGTTGTTAAGCTGGCCTCGAGGTTCTCTTGGACCGTTGTAGCCCGAGTAAATCAGAGCGTTTCCTGTTGTCGCCACTCACATTTGTCGCGAAAGCACTTTATTCTCGGTTCGAACCAGCAACATTTATTAACCAAGGACGGAATTTCCGTGGTTTTCATTTCAGAAACTCACCACACGCAGCCAGAACTTTCTGGTGGAGAGCTTCTGTTACACTCCGGTGATTTCACACAGTCTGGATCTGTCGTGGAGCTACAAAAGCAAATAGATTGGCTCGACTTACAACCTCACAAGTTCAAGGTGGTCATAGCCGGAAATCACGATTTATTTCTAGATCCATCGAAGAAGTTAGAGACGACGGAAATAAAGTTGCGTCTGTGGACTGACGCTCCCTGATCTACCTTCAAGACTCTTCTACTACTCTCCATTTCCACGACGGCCGGTCTCTGGAAATTTAGGGGAGCCCCTGGACACCGAAGCACGGGAATTAGGCATTCCAGTACCCTCGTGACGGGACAGACATTTGGAAAGATGCTATCCCTGAAGATACCGACATTCTACTCACCCATGGCCCTCCCAAATATCACCTCGACCTCGACAAACTTGGCTGTTCTTATCTGGTTGAAGAGATTCGCGCAGAGCCACCACTGTTACATGTTTTCGGACACATCCACGCAGGGCACGGTAAGAGAACGATTCTATGGGACGGATTCGAGAGAGCTTATGAGCGGGCTCTCAGGCTCAGAGGACCATGGCTGGGCTTGGGGAAGATGGTGGTTTCTCTACTCGGTGGCCATCGAGGTGGTTCAAAGAGGAGGACCGTTCTAGTGAATGCCGCGATGGTCGGCGGGATCAAGGAAGACATACAACGGGAAGCATTGATCGTCACCATCTAGGACTCAAGAGAGAGGAAGGAATCAGAAGCTGCGTTACCATTCCGCAGGATGATGGCGGTCCAGGTCCAGCTCAATGTGCCTTATTACTATCTCTAAGTGGCGAAGATATGACTCTCTAACCAGATGACGATAGCTGGGCCGCCCAAGTCAAAACCGCTGACGAACTTAAGAGCAGCTATAGTCTGTCAACCAACGATAATATAGCAAAGCAGTGGCGACTGATTACCTGTTATTCTTCTTAATACAACACTGTTGATACACTCCCCGTTATCATTTCTTCTGTTTCCATCTAATTATTTTTAACGCTGAACCTTCACTTCTTCTGTGCAGGCCCCAATGTAAAGCTTCTGCCCACAGAATCAAAATTCTTTCATCCCACAGCTCATCGCAAAAAACAGGGCCAGTCTCTGGGTAGGCAAATCGAAGAAATGAGATCCTTAGCTCGTTCGTTCTCACCCGCAAGGTTTGCCTCCGCCACTATACCTTTTTCAAAAGGAGGAGGGATTATACCGAGTTTCGACCCAGCAAGACGGGGTGGGTGATCTTATCGGTACCTTATGAATAGGAAGTCTTCCAGAAGGGGGGCTAAGCTAACACTTGCTGCGGGGAGGAACCTTAACCTGACTTATATAATTCCAGTAGGCGAACGATAATTAGGTACCGGACGATACCCTCAGCTGAAACTCTCAGTTCGCGGGTGCTCATCCACAGGGGGGGAGGAGTAAATAGGAGCAGGAACCGCTAGCTCATGCCCCGTAGCTATATAGCCTTCCCTCCTTCTATAGATAATGATCATCCTTCGTTCCCCCACTTTGCGTGGTCCTCTATCCTGGCCTGACCGTGCTGCGCACATTGGAAAACCATTCATTCCTATCTAAGTAGGCAAAAGTCTCAGGACTTCCTTGGCGCGACCGCTATATAGTCGTGCGGTCAATGATAAAAGAGTCGCTAATATACATATATATTTGCGCCGCGAAAGTTCCAAATGTGCTGTCAAAAATAATCTTGTTGTGAATGAAAGGACGTTGTCCATGTTATCGTTAACTAAGCACAATTTCGTTTTCTCCCTGACGTTGCATTAGCCTCTTGAGTATACTAATAAGACCTCTATACCTAGTCCACGCAGAGACGTAGTCCTCCATCCTTCTTGCTCGTATAAAACACAACGTCGCGGCCTCAGAACTTTGATTTTCTGATAAGTCTTCTGGGTTTGTTCTAGATACGCTTTCAGTATTATTTCTGATCGCGTGCCCGTCCGTGTATAGTAATTTAAATCTCCAGGACACCCCCTCGCTCATTCCGTCGTACGTAGCTACTATTCACGTTCTGGTGTCTTTTTTGTTGGCGCTCTTGTGCGTGCTATGTATTCTTAGTTCTCGGGCTTGTTCGTAGCTGATGATATACACACATACATAGCTCTCTTCTGATAGCTTGATTTACCGATTCGCCAAAGACGAGGTGTGAATACTGTACCCCAAGCCGTTCCCGAAGGCTTGATTGAATGGAGACCTGGGTTCAATATATGTCTCCTAGCCACCTTAAAAGCATTTTCTCTAGCAGAGAAAGAAAGTATTCGAGATCGAAGACGGGGAAGACGGGATGGAAAGAAGCAAGCAAGAATGTTCAACCTTGAACTCGATCCCGATAAGTCCTCGGCTTTGCACGTCTCTGTATCCTTCGGGAGGTCCTAGGGTGGTAGGCGCTTGCTAAGGTACGCTTGTAACCCGCTGGATGTTGATAAATACCTTAACGACAATAACAATAACAACAATAACAACAACAAAATTAAGAACAACAATAATAACAACAATAACAGTTCCATCCCGCTTCCAGGGAATTTGTCAAGCAGATAGTATCCCGATGAAGCAGCTACATACCTGCTCTTTCCAAAACATAAACGCAGAAAATAGCACTTACGAGCCGATAGTTTCAAACTTGAGCATGGAAAGTTGATGACGTAAAACTTCCTCCAAGCAGTCGCTATCCTTTAAACATTATCAACTTCCTTGCTGCCATCAATATTTCTCACTCTCGTCGACTTTCGAATCTGTCTAAAAGGTATCGAAGGGAAGGTGAATCCGCGTTAGCATGTCAGTCCAAGGTGTACTCGTCAGCTAGAGGCGACAGATCCGTCTTCTTTTGCGATGATGACGCCCTCTCAAGCACTACGCTGGGACCTTATACCTCGGAGTAGTGGAATATTTGATCACGTAGGCAATTCAATTGATCGTAGTACTCGCCTATTCCTATTCCTATTCCTATTCCTATTCCTATTCCTATTCCCATTCCTATTTCCATTCCCTTTCTACAAACGCTCAACCTAACACTTTCTTTCTCTTTCACCTTTGCCTAAACAAAGGTGACTCTTTACATTGTACATACACATTTGATACTCACTCACTCCCTCATTCTCATCTGCAACTCCATCAACCCACCAATGAAATCTACACTAAAATCCCAATTTGAAAAATGCTTTCTGTCAGCCTCTCTCGATCATATTTTCGAATACCCTCTCTGTCCCTAAACCCTTTCTCCGTCACTTTATAGCAAGCGAGGCAGGCTGTATTGACAACGAGATTTAAGCGAGAGCACTGGGCAAGGCGGGAGGGGGGGGGGGGTTAACAAACACTGAGCCGATACAGTTATACATTCAACGACAGCCCAGAGTCAGAACATGCAAGACTCCATCCACGCTTGACAATGTCTATCATCGGCGGTACACTCCCTAAAAAATAAAACAAAACAAATAAACACCCACCAACCCACCCACCAACCAACTCCTCCTCCCCTTCCCTTCCCTTCCCTTCCCTCCTTCCCTCCCTTCCTTCCCTCCCCGTCTTTCCCTCTCCCCACCCCCCACCCCCACCCCCAACCATCAAACAACTCCATCTCCCACAAAGCTCCAGCGCCGACACCCACCCAACAAACCCACCAACCAACAAACCAAACCAAACTGCCAGCCCGCCCAACCGAGCCAGAGTAGTCCTCCATAACCTCTAAAAACAGACTAAACACTCAACTCAACTCACCCCAACCCAACCCAACTCCAACCAACCTCTCCAAAACCAACCAACCAACCACCCTCTCCAAACCCCATCTAACCATCACCCCAAATATCAAGCAAAAGATCATCAGCCCTCCCTATCCTCCCCATCCTCACACTCCTAAACCCCCCCCCCCCCTCCCTCTCCCTCTCCTCTCTAACTCCCTCTCCTCTCCCTCTCTAGCTCCTCCCTCTCTAGCTCCTCCCATCTCCAATGCTGTGCTTCAAGCCTCAAGCTTCAAGCTTCAAGCCTCAATCCTCAATCCTCAGTGATATCAACACAGCGTTCCTGAGAGTGAGAGAGAGGAAGGGATTAAGGTCGCTAGAAAGGTTTACGCTTAGACTTTTATTATTTTTATTTTTTGAATTTTTATTTTTTGAGAGAGAGAGAGGTAGAGAGGTAGAATGGTTGGTAGGTGGGTAGTAGGTAGGTAGAAATGGTAGGTAGGTAGGTAGTGCATTAAATGAATGAATGAATAGCCTTTAGAGATGGTGTTCGTATAGGATTAACGAACTACCTACTTATTCAGTCAGTCAGTCGCTCGCTTGCTCGGTTAGGTAGTCGCTCGCTTTAAGCTGCTGGAGAGGCTTATTTCGTTCGTTCATTTATTTATTCATTTATGCTAGGGAAGGAGGTTGGTAGGTAGGGAGGTAGGTAGGTAGGTAGATAGGTAAGTATCTATCTACGCCATGGATGGATGAATTTAGAAAACATGAGCGCCGTTTCAGTCCAGTCCATTCCGTTCCATTCCGTTCCAAGCCAGGCCAGTCTCAAGTCCCATGTTCAGTACCTTTCATTTTCGTCAGAATCGAGGGTCTAGCTCACATCTTCTGCAACCCCAAGCCCAAACCCAAGTACGAGCCCGAGCCCTAGCCTCGATACCCCCCACCGCACGCGACAATTCATCAACAGCAAAGCTCATAGAGAGGCGGTAGAACCGGACAAACAAAGTGTTGACTCCGCAGAACGAACATCTTACGAATCAGACCTGGTCTTCTTCTTCCGCGGCTTCGGCGCGCTCTTCGGCGTCTCGGCTGCCGGTTCCTCGACCACCACCTTCTCCTCTTCCTTCTTGCTGCCCCGCTTGCGCTTCTTCTCCGGGCTCTTCTCCTTCTCGGCGGGCTTGGGCGGCCCGATGCTGCTGGCGCTGGGCGGGGGCATGATCGCCTCGGGGGACGCGGCAGCGGCAGCGGCAGCGGGGGTACTGTTCTTGCCGCCCTTGCTTCTGCGGGTGTTCTTCGCCTTGGGGGTCTTGGGGGGAGGAGTGGGCTCTTTCTCGGGCTCGTCGTCGGCATCGGCATCGGCACCGGTTTCTGCTTCGGCTTCGGCTTCGGCTTCGGCGTCTTCCTCTGGAACAGCTGCGGCCGGATCGAGGCTCGGCACGTCGGAGGGGTTGATGCCGATGTTGTGCTCCTCGGCGTAGGCAAGAGCTTCAGCGTCGGTCATGTCTTTGGCGGCTACATTGCCACCCTGCTTGTACGCGTGCATTCGAGCATTGTAGAGGCGGAGGTTGTCTTTGTAGACATTGCCCCAGAGCTGGGACGGTTAGTATGCCTGTACATCGGGGACCTGTAACGACGCGGAGGGGTAACGAACATATTTCTGATGAGCATCCATCACAGACCACCGTTTGGTCCCCTCGGTGCTGACGGCGCCTTTGGCAGCATCTGGTCCAAGGTCACTGGCGATGATCGGACGGGCGGTCTTCATGTAGAGGAAGAAGGGGGTGAGCGGGCGTTTCGGCGCATTGGGGTCGTGCAGTCTCTTCTTGCGCTCCTTCTTCTCGGGCTCGGCAGCGACGACGACCGACTTGGCCGGGCTGGCGGCGCGATCCGCACTCTCCTCCATATCCTTCAGGAGGGGATTTTCGACGAGCTTGGCCAGGGTAGTATCCACGTCGAGACCGGCGCCGTGCCCGACCAGGACGGTATTGGTGTGCTTGATGTAGGCGGAGGAGAGGGTTTGGATCGCATCTTGAAGAGTCGCGAGACCGCTGACGACCTGCGACCAGATTAGCGACTGTTGGTTGAGGTAATTCGCCTGCAGCGTAATGGATGTGGCAGTCATGTTGGCAGTGTTGGTGTGGCGGGCAGGCCGTCGCGTCGAGAAATCATGTACTCAATGGCGCGCGCGCGTCGAGGTGGAGGATCGCGGTCGAGTCGCGTGGAGGCAGGAATGCAACATCCGAAGATGTATGGGAAGGGGGGCGTGAGCGAAGTGGTTGTGTTGGTGGAATGCGCGAGAGGTTGAGGGCGAGAGAGATGATGTCGGCGCGATGCGACGCGTCGAATGGAGGAGGAAAGGCAGAGGGGGAGGAGTAAGAGAGATGGATGGGATGAGAGCACGAAAGGATTTCTTTCTCTCTTACCGAGTCTCTGGTGCGCACGAAGTGATCAACATCAATCTGCAGAGTTGGTCCATCCTTGGACTCCTTGGGCTTCTCTTCGGACTTCTTTGCGCGGCCCATGGTGGTGGTGGTGGTGGTGGTGTTGGTGTTGGTGTTGTTGTTGCTGCAGTGTTGATGAGAGCCCGGGGGATGCGGGTTGGAAAAATTTCAGGTGGAAGTTTGGGGGGAACACGAGTTTTTAGCAGAGCCTGAACGCCGTGCCTTTAGCGAGTTTGGGGGGGCACCACACCCACCACACCCCTACAGAGGTACCCAACCAAACCCCCAAGAAAAAAAAAAAAAGAGGATGGCGGGTATTTTACGTTCGTTCAATGGATGGATCTGGTACATGAAAACCAGCTCGCCAATATTTGAAACAATTTGAGAACTAAATATACGGTATTTCATATCATTAGATGGAGGTCGTGTTTTGATACCTTAGCTATCTAAAGTCTCTACAGTAGGCACTTGGCCCTGAGTCCTGGGTCCTGGGGCAGAGCCCTGAAGGGCGCCTGACCTGATCCTGCGACTTATAGTGCTGTGCTGCTATCCGGGGTGGGAACTGGCAGCTGTGGCTCTATCACGGCGGCCGGTGTCTTCGGGGAGGGTTGGCTTAGGCTGTAAGGCGGTAGGCTAAGCACTACCGGTACCTAAGCCTGCAACGATAGGCGGAGGTGGGAAGCTCGCTCGCCTGGAAACGCACCTTGATACAGGGTCCACGGTTGGCAAACTCAGCCTGACCTGGCCGTGAGGGAGTACCGAGAGCGCTGGTTGGTGGGCTGCGTCTCACTCAACGGAGGTCCGGCAAGGGAGGTAAGACGACGCTACCTGATATCTGCTGAGATGGCTGCCCGGTAGATAGATAGACAGATAGATAGATAGATAGAGAGAGCCTGGGACTCGGGCCAGCAAGGACGAGGACCATCAGTGGAAGACGGTTTTCGGTCATCGGCAGACACTATGCCAGACTGGCTACTACCGTCGCGGTCCAGTACTCTGGCTCTCTACCTGGAGCATCATTTCATATATGCGTCTTCCAACTTTTGATCCCTAATCCGTGAGTACGGATGCTGATAGAGTCTCGTCGAGAAGAAGAGCTTTGCGTGAAATATTTCCCCTTCCTTCATCAGATAAACCTCCCTACCTACCTCGCTCACTACCTCCCGACCTACCTCCCTATCCACCTTGCCGCAAGAGCCAGAAGCTCGTCCCCCGTCAGCTCGGTGTTCAGTGCCAGCGTCAGTGTCAGAGTGTCACCGGCCCCAAAGCCAAATAGAGCCTCCCCCTGCCGGAGCTAGCTAGCTTGCTGTGTGTACACAGTGTCGCAAGTCGAATGTAAACAGACGAAGCGAGGAAACTCGTAGGGCTTAACACCTAGTCAGCTGAGGTGCGTACCTACCTACTTTTGCACCAACGAGAATGAACATTTTCGGCTTGCATGGGAAGGACTTTTTCTTTTGATCCAAGAGCCTCCATCCACGGCCAATAAGTGCGGCTGGTGGTCATTTCCACAGTATCTACTGTAAGTGTATATATATGCATATATGTGTATATATATGTTTACCTTATAGATGTATTTCTGCTTCCTGCTCCGCTCCGTACTTTTACAGTACCGGTACCGGTACCTAGGTCACGCATCTCTTGGCACTTGCTGACATCACAGACCAACTCCAACCCCCACCATCGTCATCGTCATCGTCATCGTCATCTTCGTTCCACATCCATCTCCAGCTCTTCTTCCCCGAGAGTTCTACGACCACTACCGACTAATGATAAGACAACATCAAACATGCCGTCCTACAGCTTCAGCTCCACGACGCTGCTGCTCTCCCTAGCATTCGTGCTGCTTCTCGCACGACCTGTCCACGCCTTTGGCGCGGGAAATATCGCATCCGTCGCCAAGATAGAGGGGTCAAACTGTAATTACATGCCACCACCTCCCATCTCGGGAGCTTCAGGACTTGGGCTGACAGCATCTCAGGGCGTCATGGCGATATCGAAGACACACTCCTCACCCTGCTCATGTCGCGGGCCGCTGGCGGCAAGAAATTCGACAAGATGTCCGTCGCTCGAGTCTATTTTGGAAACTGGCTTCGAGATTACTGTGAGTGCCGACCTGTCTGCCTGCCTGCACCGGGTCGGGTAGAAAAGAGCTTTCGAGTTTAGCTGATTTGTCTTCCCTCTCCTGACAGCCCAGGCAATCGATGTCGGTACCGTCAAATACGTGTCTGCCGAAGCTATTCGTATCTTGTTGTGGGTACTGGGATTCATGACCTTCGGCTTCGGAACCAAGGAATTCGAAGTGACCACCGAGCGTCTTGGCTGCTACCGTCCCGAGGATCACATCGACAATCCCAAGGACTACGCTGATAATATCGATGCTACACAATATGATAGGAGACTTCGGGGTCCCGTCGATGAGCGCGTTGAGTTGGCTATTGATCCCCAAACCGGATTGAAGAACTACATTGCCAATGAGCGAGCCGGTATCATGACCTCCGCTCTGCATGTCCGCAAGCTCTTTACCCAGTGTATCCATCTGGGACGCTCGTACAATCGAAGCCAGAACAAGGATGAACTTTATGAGGCTCTACGCCTTTTGGGAACCGGACTTCATTGCTTGGAGGATTACTCTGCTCACAGTAACTACACCGAGCTAGCACTTATCGAGATGGGCGAACGCGATATCTTCCCTCACGTTGGCCGCCGAACCAAGATCCGTCTACAAGGCGCCCGAACTGAGGTCTATCCCATCGTTACGGGTACCTTTGGTGGTGTCGACTTCCTTCACTCTGTTATGGGCGAGGTCTCCGACAAGGCTACCCAGAGCGAGATCCAGGAGCTCGAGGGTACGATTCAAGAGCAAGCGAACGGTGATACCAGTCTACTGCAAGATCTTCTCAATAAGATTCCAAAGGGAATCTTCGGTGGCAATGACGAAGCTTCAAAAGCAGACGAGCTCAAGACGAACGCAACCGCTGCTCAGATGAACCAGGTCCGAGTGTCGCCACTTGAGCCCGAGGGGTTTACCATCCAGATGCAAGAGATTGCCAAGGAGATCAAGCCCATCATGGCATGGCACGACGAGATTATGTTGTCCATTACCGAGGCGATTGAGAAGGTGCCAGTCCTTCCTGAGCTCATTGAGCAGCTTGAGGGTCAGGTCAACGTCTTCGTGTTTTCTCTGATTGCGCCATTCGTTCTACCGATCATTAGTCAGATCAAGAACGAGTTGAACACTGGTTCCTCTGAGATCATCCAGAGTAGCAAAGATAAGCAGCTTATTGTCTTCAATGACGACGAGAGTTCAGATCCTACCCATTCTATGCTGTCCAAGGATCATTTCTCTAATGTAAGTGGGACAGACGCCTAGCAGCATCATCTACTGACTTGACAGGTCCTCAACGAGCCAGCGGGAAAGATCGCTTCTCAAGTCCTCAAATGGGTCGTCCCTCAGATTATTCAATGCATGGACGATGAGCGCGCGGATGTTGACCGCACAGTCAACCGCATCATCTCCGGCGTCTTCCATCACCCTGCTCAGCGCGACTTCGGTCAAGACGGTGCCTCTGATGGCCGTCGTCAAATGTTTGAGGTCGTTGAGCACTGGTGGACATCCATGAGCGGTCGCGCTCAGGACGAGCTCCGTGGCCAACTCAGCAGACAGGGCGTCTTGAACGGCGAAAACCACAAGCCAGGCGTCGAAGATACCGGCCACGGATGCTGCAAGCCTCTCGGTATGGCCAAGTCCTCCGGGGGTGGAAAGGGTGGAAACAACGCCATTGCCGCCGGGTTGATGGGCGGTCTCCAGTCCGCACTGGGCGGTAAGAAACATTCTGGCGGCCACGGTGGCTCTTCAGGAGGTTATGAAAAACCGGCCAACCAAAGCATTAGCTCATTTGCTTCAGAGGCAGCCGGTGGAGGAGCTCTTGGTGGCCTCGTCGGCGCTCTCGCTGGTGGCGTGGGCAGCTCTCTTCTGAGTGGCGCATTCGGCGGGGATGGCGACGAGAAGCCTCAGACCAAGAAATACTCGCAGCAAGGCTACAACTCGTCTGGTGAGTACCAGCACAAGACCACAGAGTACGGTCGTGCAGGCGATAACTACGCTCAAGCCGAGTACACGCAGACGCAACGTCCAGACGGGGGACGCCAGACTGAATATCAGCGCTATGAGCAAGATGAGCAGGGCCACGGTAGTCGGTTTGAGCAGAGACGCGAGGAGCGCCCGGGATATGGAGGTGGATTTGAGCAGACCGAGCGCCAGGAGTATAATGTTCCCGGGGGATTTGGGGGCGGTGGATATCAGGAGCCTGGACAGGAGTACGGAGGTGGTCGGGGAGGATACGGTGGGCCCCCAAGACAGGAGTACGGAGGTGGTGGTGGTTTCAGCGGACAAGGATTCAGCGAGCCTCCTCGTCAAGAATTTGGAGGTGGCTACGGTGAGCCTCCTCGTCAAGAATACGGCCGAAATCGCGGCTATGACGAACCTCCCCGTCAAGAGTTTGGGGGTGGCTACGGTGAGCCTCCTCGTCAAGAGTACGGCGGAAATCGCGGCTACGACGAACCTCCGCGTCGAGAATTTGGAGGTGGCTACGACCAGCCTGCTCGTCAAGAGCACGGACAGCAGCAGCCATACGGCGGCGAGCGTCGGGAGCGTCGCGGTTCGAACTCGAGCAACGAAGGCCGACGTAAGAGAAGTGGGAGCCACGAGCGCAAGAAGCATGGAGGTCACAAGAAGGAAAGGAGCCGATCGAGAGAGCGGAAGTACAAAAATAAGAGCGATGACGGTGACAGTGATGACGAGAAGAAACATAGACGGAAGAGGAGCAAGTCACGGGGTAGCAATGAAAGACGGAAGAGAAGCAACTCACGGGGTAGCGATGAGGGACGGAGACGGTGGTAGGTGTTGGTTGAGGTAAGGGCGCCTGGGTTGGAAACTGGTGGGAATTTGGAGGCGGGTTACCATGGTTTGATAGCTGGGATTTGATAGGACTTTGGGAGATAGGACTGGAGAGGACCTAGCTTCTTTCTTGAAAAGAAATCTAGGCGGGCAGATGGCTGTGGAGATGGTTTCTTGGTTTCTAGGTCACTCTACGTATGGTTTTCCAGCATGGGTTACATGGCGAAGCAAAAAGTTCTCTCTCACAGTTTACTCACCCCATCTGCGTAGAAGGCTAAGGCTAGGTAGGTCGGCAGTCAGATATTCTCTTGTCCGTTGGAGGGTCGGGTGTGGGTCGATGGGAATAATTTTTTATTTTATTTTTCCGGAGCCCGCCGATCGATCCGGGAAAGGAAAGTGGGGGTAGGAAGCTCACGTGAGGGGCGTTTGGTTTTCGTCGATGGACGTCTTGGCATCTCGTTTGTTTTTGACTCATACCGTTTCGTTGTTGCACAACGCTTACAAATATAAATGCTCCCTCATTAAGGAGATTATGTGACTTGATTTGTTTCTCTTACGACTTCTTTTGTGGATTTCTTGGGATCTTCTCAAAGGTTATGATTGACGACTTTCGACTAACGATTGATAATTGACGATCAAGATGGCGTCTCGTGTTGGAGAAGAAGCTCAAACACTCCCGAAGCCCACATCTCGATCCGGATCCGTCCTCCAAGAGCCCGTCCTGATCCGTCCCGGCCGCCTCTTCGAGGCCCACCACGTCGGTCGCATCGCAGCGGAGACGTACTACGACACGCCCCTGACCCAGTTCCTCAACCCTCACCGGGGAAAGTACTACGCCGACTACGAGCGCGGGTTCACGCACCGGGCGCTGGCGCGGATGCTCTCGCCGCGCAACGTCACCCTGTTCGCGTACGAGGCTTCGCGGCCGGCGCGGCCCGTCGGCTACGTGCAGTTCGTGCGGCTGGGCGACGACGGGCCGGCGCGGGAGATGGATCGCGACGCTGGGCGCGCGTGGCGGCTTTCTCTCTGGGTCCTGGGCTGGGCGTGGTGGCTCTACACCCGGTTCTTCGCCGGGCGGGACAGGAGCGCGGATCCGGCGGCGGGGAAGAGGTTTGAGGGGATGGTTGCGGGCGAGGTGAGGAGGCACTGGGTGGGGAGGCCTGAGAGGGTGAATCGGTGGCATGCGCAGAGTGTGGTTGTGGCGGGGGGGTTCCAGGGGGCCGGGATTGGAAAGAGGCTTGTGGCGGAGGTGCTGGGTAGGGCGGATGGGGAGGGGGTTGTTGTGGGTTTGGAGGCTAGTAAGGCGGGCGAGCCGATGTATAGGAGTCTGGGGTTCGAGCTGCTGGGGAGGTTTGGTGGGAGTGTTGATTTTGAGGGCGGAGCCGGGGGGGTGATGATGAGGAAGCCGAAGAGGTGGATTGGGACAGGGACGGAGAGGTGAACGCAGTTCTTTTTTTTTCTCTGCTTTTTTCTTTTTGGTAACGAGAATAGTCTAGGGGGATGCAGCAGGTGTGTTTGCAAAGGACTTCAGGACGGGCTTTGGCGAATGTGGACGACGAATATAAGAGAATAATAGAGCAGGTACTTGGACTAATTCAAACTTAGTCGTTGGATTTGGAAGTATCTTGGAAGTATCGAAGTCTCTACTTACCTTTCCTTGCCTTTCAAACTTGAGTCTAAGACGAGCAAGACCCTCGCTCCCGTTAGTTTTATGAGCATCCGGGAGACATGTTCGGTAAATTATCAAAAGATGAAGGGTGATACTTGGGGATGGATTCCAGGATTCCAGGATTCCAGGATTCAAGAAGCTTGAGATTCGCCGGTCGTCGGAAGAAGCTCTGGCAACTTGGTATGAAAGCCTGTTCTGTCAGCACAAGCTTTCATCCTGGAATACAAGATCTCTTGGCTGCATGCTGCCAACAATGCGATTCTACTCTCCGCGCTCTTCTTCCTGTAACCCTCTTCCTACTATATCCATATCTATATCTATCTCCCATACATATCCATATTGATATCTCAACGGATCCCGTTGAAACGATGCGCAATACTCGGTAGTCCCGAGGGGTCTCTAGGCACAAATTTTGGGAATCTGGGCATCGAGACATGGAATCGACAGGAGCCGAACGACGCTCGCGGTCGAGGTCTCGCTCCTCCGACCACAATGAGCGTCTCGAGCCTCAATTGCTGCGCGCGGCGGAGAACGACGATGTAGACAAGCTCCGCCAGATCATCGAGTCTGCAAGGAAAAAGGACCAATTGACCGAGAACTTCCTCCGCATCGGCCTGGTCCGAAGCGCGGAGAAGGGAAAGATTGGTGCAACACGGTATCTTCTAGCTGAGGGGGCCCAGCCAGATGGTGCGACGGGAAACAGACTGTCGCCGTTGTTCAAGGCCGTCGAGAGGAACAACATTGGCATCGTGCATCTGCTTCTGGAGCATGGCGCCAACGCGGAAACGGCTGATAAGAAAGGCAGGACGGCCTTGATGACGGCAGCATGGATGAATTACTGGCACATCTTGAACTCGCTGATTGTAAATGGCGCGGATGTGAACGCGAAGGACGAAAGAGGAAGAAATGTATTACACAATCTCGGCGCCGACAAGCAGTGCAACTGGGGTGACTCGGTGATCGAACTCTTGCTGAACGAGAACATATACATTGACGGGGAGCAGGGCCAGGACAAACTCGGGCGGTCGCCCTTACATTGGGCGTGCGCAACGGGCAAAACGCATTTTGCAGAGCTTCTCCTCACGCGGTCGAGGATGCCGCGAGCCAACGTACACGCGATCGAGTCGCGGGGGAAGACAAGTCTGCATCTCGCTGTTGCTCGCGATTCGGACGACATTGTCGAGCTCCTTCTCAGGCATGGCGCCGAGATCAGTGCGAGAAGCGATGGTGGGTGGACCGCCCTTCATAACGCCTGCGAGCTCGGATCCGAGAAGATCGTTCGTATCCTTCTCGGAGCTGGGTCGGACATCAACGCTAAACTGCTCAATGGGATGACACCCCTTCACCTTGCGGCTCAAGGAGGCCACTTGGCCGTTGTGAAATGTCTGTTGGAAAGAAAAGATATCAAGAGAGCGGCCCGGGATACATTTGGGAGTACCCCTTTCCTCCGGGCTGCGCAGAATAGGCACAAGGACATTGTGAATCTCCTGGCACCTTTCAACCACATGGAAGTAATGTCCAAAGACGCGTTGGGTGCCAGCAATGGATTCAACGCCACTATTGTGGATTTTGGCAACTTCCACAACGAAAATCGCGTCAAGCGACCAACAGTCTACGGTATGGACTTCGATGGAGGGTACACAATCTTGGTGCTGACGACCTTGCAGAACTACTCTATGGTCGTGATCCGATCAATCCGCGGAAGCCAAAGATGACGATCCTCCCGAATGACGACAAGGCATCAGACTTCCGATGGATCCATCTCCCAGCCAATAACATGGCCTGGATCGAAGTGCTCCTCACAAAGATGTTCATCGAAGAGGGGGCAAGTGATGTTGACGGTTTCAAGGCCCTGGAGCGCTCCTTCTCGCATCAACATCGAGGACAGCAGAGCCATTCACATTTTATGCGCCCACTCTGTCAAAGTGCGACAAGAGCAGCAGCATCTACGCCACAACACCATCACAAGCCCCCGGATCCA
The DNA here is from genome assembly GCF_022702325.1 of Drepanopeziza brunnea f. sp. 'multigermtubi'. Classification (NCBI taxonomy): domain Eukaryota; kingdom Fungi; phylum Ascomycota; class Leotiomycetes; order Helotiales; family Drepanopezizaceae; genus Drepanopeziza; species Drepanopeziza brunnea. Next base: position 1,098,847 of record NW_027094076.1, read on the forward strand.
CCAGCAGAGAGTGGTCCGCCCAGGATCGTGATCAATGGAGCCGAGTCCAAGGGGTCTCCCAAGCCGGCTTCGAGGAAATCTACGTTCCGAGGAGACAGCAATGACTTTTCCAAGTCTCCTCACGGCAGGGATCATGAGAGAGGTGCTCACAAGGAGAAGGGGAAGAAGCCTCAAGCGAAAGGTAATAAGTCGCCGAAGCTGAATGATACGCCGAGTAAAGACAAAGATACACCACGTAAGTTTATCTCAAACATACATCTCAATTTACTCTCGTGCAAGATCTCGGAACAAGCCCAAGCTTTGTTTTGCGAGGTTTGCAATTTACACTCTTGGTGGGTTTGCACATCGCAGTTGCTCCATTTCTGGAATTTTCTAGCCATCTAAATTGTATTGGACAACGATAATTTGTCTTGACGATTTCAATACTAGTCGACCTTGGTACTGAATTCTATCCACTGAATTGTGCCTGACCTCAAGTAGGCAGAAGAAACCCATCTTCAGAAAACCATCGGCCTAGCATGCCCTGTAAGAAAGAGCCTATGCAGTCGAAGGCCAACGTTTTCACATTCATGCCATACCTCCACTTCGAAAGTACCAGGCGGCGGCAGGAGATGCAAGAAGCCATTGAGAGAGCTGAAGCTCTGCGGCTTCCACTTTGTCAATATCCGGGCAAGCCTGCGACCTATGATGAGATGTTGATCAGAGCACACCTGGCTACGTCCACTGCATCGCTACATGTCCGGCGCACATTAGATCAATTCTTCTACCACAACATTGATACCAAGAGCCGAGATCAAGACCAGGTTGTTTACCGCTACCAGCTCAAAGGCAAAGATCAAAAGGACTCGGAAGTTGATCCGAAAATCGTGATGGTCGACCAATTGTGGATGTGGGTACTGGGGAAAGACCTGATTGTTACCAGCTTCCCCCAGAGGTGGCAACAGCCTAAGAACGACCCCTTGAACGTTCTAGATAGTGTGATCGAAGACATCAATAGCAAGACCCGGGAGCCTGTGAAATCGGTCTACGACCTGGCAATGATTATCACGGGTCGATGTACCGGCGTGTTCGACAGACATCGGATGGGCGACGACGAGTACCTATTCCTAGATATGTTCGAGTCAAGTATCGGCAGTGCGACTGATAGAGAGACTCTGCTGTTCAAGGAATTCAACGAGGCTTCGGCACAAGCCTCGGTATGGCTGCAACACCATCGGAAGTCACACGGCTTCTCCCGGTTCGTCGAGCACGGTACTACCGAAGCAGAGATAAAACACGAAAGCAACTACATGAATTGGGACAGGGAAGAAGAGAAGTTCAAGATGGAAGAACTCATGCGGAATCCGCCTTTCATCGACAAACTCCTCGACATCGGACAGGAAACGGACCTGCTGGCCGAAACGAAAGATATCCGCGACGAGTTGAATATGATTGCCAAAGTCCTCGACGACCAGAAGAACGTGCTGCCCGATCTTCAAGATGCCGTCAGCGAAATTTACCGAGACGAGCAGAAATCCCAGCAGGAAGTCAAGAAGCGCTTCCGAGACCAGCTGAAGACTATCGATGTCCACCTCAAAGACATCGAGCGCATGGATCGCCAGGCCGAACGCATCTACAAATCCATCACCGACATGCTGGACCTGAAGCAGAAACACGCCAACGCCTTCGAGGCCCGCTTTGCGCGGGACCAGGCTGCCGGGACCGCCAGACAGAGCCAGACGATCATGGTCTTCACCATCGTCACGATCATCTTCCTCCCGCTGAGCTTCATCGCCGCCTTCTTCGCCATCAACATCCGCGAGTTCCCCGGCGGCCGGAGCAGCAGCGCGGAGGAGGCCGGACCCCCCGCCGCCGGCCTCCCCCTCGGCTACGTCAGCAAGTACATGTTCGGCATCGGGTTCGCCGTCTCGATCCCGCTCATCGCCATCGCGCTCAGCCTCGACGACCTGGGGCACCTGCTGCGTCGCGCCCGACGCTCGCTCACGCAGCGCCGCCTCAGGAGAGAGAGGGCGGCGGCGGCGGCGGCGGCGGCGGCTGCGGCTTGTAACAGCGAGAAGGGTCGTCCTCCTCCCGCGGGCACCGCGGGCTCGGGCGACGGGGGAGGTGGCTTGCAGAAGTCGAATATGCTGCCGTTTGCGCGGGTGCTGAGCGTGGCGCGGAGTGCGCGGAAGAGCGTGGAGACGGCGGACTGGATCCGAGCGAGGTTTTCGACGTCGTCGTCGACGAGGCGGGGGATTGGGGATGGGAATGGGAAGGGGGTGGGTATCGGTGACGCAAACGGAACCGGTGTGGGAACGCCGGACTTCAGACAGATGGCTACGGGGTTCAAGATGAAGAGGGTTAGCGGGGATGTGGAAAGGGGGTACTCTGAAGGGAGGGCGGCTGGGTAGCGGGTAAAACGGCGGGTGAGGTGGTGGTACCGGTAGCGGTGATTTGTGTTTTTTTGGGGGTGGGCCGGGGGGATGGGGGGATGGGTGTCTGGTTTTATACCCCCCCTTTTTTTTTTTTTCGAATCTCTGGAAAACGAAGCTAGGTCTGCTATTTTTTTTTTTCTTTTTCTTTTTTCTTTTCCTTCTCTACAATGGGCGAAATGGAAAAGTCTGGCTAATTGGGTCTGCGTTTGTGTTTCGGCGTGGCGTGGCGTGCAGGAAGGAAACGAAACGTTGAAATGGTGAAATGGTGAAATGGTGAAATGGTGAAATGGTGAAATGTTTACCGTGACGTCGAGCACGGAGCGGAGCAGTGAGAAAAAGGTGGGCGAGCTGTGCATGTTATGTTCTATCATATCAGATCATATTACATAGCGGTTTGAATAGATACAGTAGTATCAAGGCATGAATGGTCTTTAACGGCTTCTTTACCTAGCTCGCGATGCCGGACTTGGGGAGGATGGGGCGAGATGGGATGGGACGGTGTATGTATATATGTATATATATATATATGTATATGTAAGGTAGGTATATGTGTGTGTGTGTGTGTATATGAGAAGAATACGGTACTGTACGAAGATGTTTCTGAGGATGACGTGATGCGACCGACTGGGAGAAGGGGCTCGCTTTTTTATATGGCGTGGGTTCGGTGGCGCTTGGTCTGATTTGATCTGCAGCTTTTTGGAGAACATTTGGGAGGGTTTGGGGGGTTTTGAGGGGCTTGTGTTGAGGTTTTTTTTGGGGGGGGGGGGGGGGGGGGAGGGGCGGGGGGATGTTTGATTACCGCCTCCTCCCCCCCCCCCCCCCCCCCCCCCCCCCCCCCCCCCCCGAAAAAAATTCGTTTTCTAGATCAGGTGTAATTTGCATGTCGCATACGTATGTTTACCAGCCTCGAGTCTGCTGCGAAAGAATTCAGAAGGCTGTGGGCTTGAATGTACAGACACGGAGCTAGGCTCTAGTATTTATTTATCTTACTTTTTATATTTTCTCGTAAAGGGAGAGGAATCCTGAGATTTGGAATCCAAGATTGGGACTTGCTTGCTGATGATATTGCCGTGCTGGTTATATCAAGGCTTGGGAGTGCCTGAGTCGGGATGGAGCATGAGTCCTTTCTTTATACGCGGTCGGAAGAATCCTGCCCTCCGAACAGCATCAACGGCCCCCAGACCCCGGGGTATGTATCTCTATCTCGACCGCTCACCGGTAGATGATATCGACGTCAGCGATCTTGCGCAAGTGCTCCCTGATCTTCGGCTCGCCGATGTTATTCTCCGTCACGATCTGATCGAAAGAATGACACCCGTTCAGGTACTTCAGCATGAGATCCGCACCGCCCACCTTGTTCCTCCCCGTGACCAGTGATTTCACGTAGGCCGGCGAGACGGCGTACTTGTGGACGCGGTAGATGAGTCCCTTGATGATGCCGAATTGGATGAAGCGTCGGACGTCGACAAAATTGAGGACGGGAAAGCCTTGATCGATGTGCAGCTTCAGCCATTCCTTGACGGTCCGAGAGGTCGCGAGCGAGGTGAACAGGCGGCAGAGGTAGAAGTTCGGCAGGCGCGGTCCGTTGATGTACACGTAGTTGGCACACTCGTCCTGCAGGCCGTCTCTGTCCGCTACGAAGTCGTTGACGCCCGGCGTCGGGGCGTATATATTGCTGAAGAGAAACAGATCGAGCAGCAGGATCGAGTCGTAGTACAGCAAGTGTTGGAGGGCGATTTTGGTCAGGTCGAGGGCGACGTCGGCGTCGTGGGCGATGCGCCGGACGTCTTTGATGCCGTCGATTTGCTGGATCACTTTCTTCATGGTCAGGTCCCAGGTGTCGTCGATGATCACGGAGAATTTCATGGTGGAGATGGGGACGTGCCAGGATTTGACGGGGGGTGGGTGTCTGTGGGCGGGGAAGAGCTTCATGTTGATTGTATTTGCATCATCTGTATTCTCTCTCCATCAGTATTGATATATATTGGAGCAAGGGAGCAGAGGGGACGAACCAACGGGTATCATGCACTCGTTATAATTATTCAAATCCTCCTTGATGATCTCGATCAAAGCCGCAATGGATCTCCTCTCCTGCGCATTCACATTCAAGCTCGAAGTCGCCACACCCTCCTGACTCAGATACTCATTCTGGATCTCCATCTCGGTAAACGTGGTCGCGAGCCTGCGCACCACAGCTTCATAAGGCGTCTTGTCGACCTCGACGCCGATGACGATACAGAAGTTGAACATGAACTCATTGCGCGCGTACTTTTCATCTTGAATGCAGACCGGGTGGCCGAGGATGCGGTACTTGTTCTCCGGACAGCAGATGGTGACGAAGCGGTTGCAGAAGCCTTGACGGGGGATGATGTACTCAGCGAGGACTTCGAAATCGAAGAGCCGGGCTTTATCAACGTCTGGCTCGGCGACGATGCAGCCTGGGGGGCTTTGGTGCACGACTTTTGTCCCTGTTTGATATGTTAAGAGATGTACGTACGTGCACAGGAGGAGGCTGATGAGCCAGCCATACATACCTTTCTCGGAAAGAAACCGAGCGAAAAAGATGCCCTGAATCATTGTGATTTCTGACCTACCCCCGAAATCTCAAATCTTTGCTTTATGAGAAGCACGTAGTTCATATCAAGTCCATAAATACAATCTCAATGGTAACATGTATAGCCCAGGTGAGAGAGATCAGGTGATGTCCGAGGTCGGCGTGATCCGGCCCGAAGCATGGTCTTGATTGGCCAGCTTGACGACAGCAATCTCTTCGCTTCAACGACATCCCAACAGATAAAATATAAACATATATATTAGTACTCATGTATTGTATATAATATATAGTACGACGGTTCCCTGCTTTATACCGTTCATCTCTTTCTTTTGCGCTTACTCGGTTTGATTAGCCACACTGCTAGATTTCTCAGTCTTTTCTGATGGTCACAGGGAAGGTATTCGTCTCTCACAGGTAACGTAGACCGAGGTATATCGATTCACTTCATAGGGAATCTATAGATATATCGGCTTGTTGGCGTTTTGTCTTATTTCTTGAGACCTCCGTTCGTGTTAAACTCCACAGGTGGATGGGGAGTGTTACAGGTGTGGGGGACGAGTTCTGGGGCCTTTGCACATAAATGCAACCTCAAACCTCACCTCCTTGCCAGCTACGCATGCAATGGAGCTTCCCAATCTCCGCAGGGCCCCGTCCTACCATACGATACTCGAGGCACTGAAAGACCTCCAAATCAATCCAGCAACTTGGGACGATGCTTCTTTGGCTGAGGTAGACAAGTCCGCACACGATGCGTCGGTCAACATCTTCCTGATGTCAGTCATCACCAGCGAGCTCGATTGGCTCACAGAAATCAAGACCGATGCTGGTAGAAACCTCCCGGCCGATGATCAGAAAGAGGTTTTGATCCAAGAAGCTAGCAAGAGGGTTGCTGAGCGATGTGGTCGATCAGGTGGGCTCCCTCTTTTCACCAAATCATGCCCGGCGTGTTGATCAAGTTAGCTGCTGGCGAAATGACAAGGACATGGGTCATTCCCGAGTCGTTGGAGAACCCCGAAATCGGCTTGGACCTTCGTGAGCCTCCTCTCACTGGTGATATGCTGGGTCTGAAGACCTGGGGGACCTCGTATGTCATCTCGAAGAAGCTGGAGTACATCGGAAATGAGTTCCTCAGCGAGCTGGTAACTAAATCAGAGGGTGGCTCTCGAGTTCTAGAACTGGGTGCTGGTACTGGTCTGGTAAGACGACTCTTGAGGCACTTCGACATCGAAGGCCCTCGCCTTCTCCCACGTGACTCTGATACTATTGTATGAGCGGGTGCTGAATTTTCAGGTTGGCATGGCTGCGGCGGCAATCTGGAGTACCAGTGTTGTGCTTACAGACTTGGAAGAGATTCAGGAGAACCTGCTCTTCAACATTGAAAAAAACAAAGAAACAATTGAAAGCATGGGCGGCCACATCTCGGGTGCTGTACTGGACTGGACGAAGCCAAATGAAGCACTATCATTGTTGCCGTCCAAGGAGTTCGAGGTATAGAGGCTCCTTTTCACTGAGTCGTTCCAACTAACCTTTGCAGATCATCATAGCTGCAGATCCTATGTACGATCGCGAACATCCCGGCCTAGTCGCCCAAATGGTCAGTATGTTCTTGAAGAAGGGCACACAATCGAGGGTTCTTACAGCAATACCGCTACGAGACGATCATACCAAGAGGATGGCTTTTGGGTTTACAGAGATTATGGTGAGTAACGGATTCTGTGTGATTCATCAGGAATTGGAAATTTTCAAGGATGATTGGCAAGACAGAGATGCAGTCAAAGTCCAGTGGACTATTTGGCGCCGGGTCGACTGCAGCGGTACTGTTAACAAACAATTATTTTGAATCCCAAGTTTCCTGATTTCCACGAGCGTGAATGGACTAGCGGGTAAGCGATTGCGAGACTTTCTCTATATTCTGAAGTTATGAATGGACAATAGGAATTCAAAAGGGGTGGAGATAATTCCAATATTGCTCAAATCTATCAAGCGCGAAAATTGTCGTCCCTCCTGTTAGGTTTGACTTCGTCTGCATATAGCCTGAAATATTTTCCTCTTTCCTATCGAGTCATTCATCGCCGCCACCTCCTATGCCTCTTGGCTCAGTGGATTTCTCACAAAAACAATGTCCTTAACCTTAGTATGGCATGCATCATTGTCAGCGCCGGACTCTTTGCTATCTATCTTACTACATTTCTTGCGCAAGTTGTCTCGTCTTTCTATATTATTGCAGCACCCGCAACTCTGTTTTCTCCCTCCGAAAAATGTACTTCATCTGGAGGGTGCTCTGTCACCATTCTTCTTGCCGTCACGATTACTGTGAAATTCGAGTCAAGAAAGTGAATCGACGCGGTCTCCGGCTGGTCTCGTGATTCCTATACTAGTTGGTCTCGTGAGCTCTACATTAGCTGTTCCGGGCTATATTAGCGGCTCAAGTGCTTTTATTTTTCTCAATCACAACCACTTCGATTCCTCAATCACCATTACCTCCTCGTCCTCATTAACAACCAACAACCCATAACCAACCACTAAGAACGTACAATCATAACCGCGCTCTTGCACAAACCAACTCGACCTTCACAATAATATTTTAATACGATAACACGATCTTTGTCATCGATCTTGCTTGCTCTTGAGCTTCCTGCGATCCTACGCCTTTACGTGGTTTTTCGCATACACCTCATTTGCACGAACCTTGTCTTCGATCTACCTTCCGACCTCAATACGATAGACTGCTTTGAGTACGCGCGACGGACTTCGGCTACGGCGCTTTCTTTCTGGTAATCCTCGAGATATCTTACACTTCGCCGCACCCCGCAACTATGACTGGAACAAACAGGTGGTCAGATGAACAGAAGAACTTTGTCCGCAATCTGAAGGCAACAGGCGCAGACAACTCAAAAATCATCGAGGCTTGTAATAGTATGTGGCCTCGCAATGTTGGTGATAAAAATTGGCGTCCGGCTACAATTGCATATATATGGGCAGGGCGCCATGAGATTTCCAAGTAAGTGATATACCGGCTCACAGGCTTCTTTATCCTTTAGAGCTAATAATGCAAAGATCTGGGAAGGGGCCCATATCTAGTAGTCGGACGTCGATGCAACCGGCTCTACCAGCCCAGCATGCACCCACTCGGATCACGAAGCCAGCCTCTAATGAATATCATGGGCGACATCCATCCGCAAGTCCAGCTGGTATAGATACTTTTTCTCCATCTGCGGCTCCAGGCCACCTCCACAATGACAACCATGAGCGGCATCTATCAGTAATTCCAGCTGGTATGGATGGTTATCCTCCATCTACGGCTCCTGGCCAATTCCACAACAACTATGAGAGCCATCCATCAGCGATTCCAGCTGGTATGAATGGTTATCTTCCACCTGCGGCTGCTGGCCAACTCCATAATAATGACCATGGCCGCCATCATTCCGCAAGTTCAGCTGATATGAATGGTTATCCTCCATCTACGGCTCCTGGCCAAATGTACAACAATAACTATGGGCGCTTCCTATCAGCAAGTCCAGCTGGTATGAATACTTATCTTCCACCTGCGGCTGCTGGCCAACTCCATAATAATGACCATGGCCGCCATCATTCCGCAAGTTCAGCTGATATGAATGGTTATCCTCCATCTACGGCTCTTGGCCAATTCCACAGCAACAACTATGAAAGCCATCCATCAGCAATTCCAGCTGGTATGAATGGTTATCTTCCACCTGGGGCTCCTGGCCAAATGTACAACAATAACTATGGCCGCCATCATTCCGCAAGCTCAGCTGATATGAATGGTTATCCTCTATCTACGGCTCCTGGCCAATTCCATAGCAACAACTATGAAAGCCATCCATCAGCAACTCCAGCTGGTATGAATGGTTATCTTCCGCCTGCGGCTCCTGGCCAAATGTACAACAATAACTATGACCACCATCTATCCGTAAGTCCAGCTGGTTTGAATGGTTCTTTTCCACCTGCGGCTCATAGCCAAGTCTATAACAATGACTATGGGCACCATCCATCAGCAATTCCAGCTGTTATGGATAGTTCTCGTCGTCAACCTGCTGTTCAGGCGGGTATGCCTGCCGGTAATTCGGGTTTTACGAATGCCTCTTTCAGTGAGACTATTCACCCTGGCCGATTTGTTGGTACTTGGCCCCGTCCCGCGCCACCCATGGGTCCTGCTACTTCTCAGGCAGCTCCACAGGTCGCTTGGAATAACATGGCAAGCCCCCAAGGTTACCCACAAACACTCAACGGTGCGACCAACTACCATTTCGTGCCTTCAGCCTACGCGCCTCCGGCCGGCCCAATTTCGAAGCACGAGTGTATCCCTGGTCATACATACCACTCGGCCTCTGCACCTCCAAACCACCTGTCCCCCCTTGAATCCGTCTCTCCCACAGCCCCTGCCGGTACGGACGGAAATCAAACTGGCGTAACCCCCTCCAAGAAGCCGCTCATCATCGAACTCCATAACCCGACCATCAACCCCGAATTCATCCTCGCGGCGGGGGGTCGTGAGCCCTGGAAATTCGTGGAGCAACAACAACAACTTGACCAGGCCAAGATCTGGGAAGCCCGATCTCAAGACCAGCAAGTCATTCTCAAGATCTACAATCCAGTGTTCACCACGGCGGACGCAGCCACTTTCGCTGCTCCAACAACCCACGACCTACTGAATACCGCTGCTTCGGCTTCGGCTTCGACCGCAACCGACACCTCTGCTTCTCCTACTCCTAGCCAGCGAACCGATACAGCGAGGTCGAAACAGACGGACGACGACTCCTCTCCGAGCAACTCCCCACCGCCTCCTCCTACCCCCCCGCCGCAGCACTATATCGCGTCTTCGTCATCCGTCTCCTTCCTCCCTCAGATAACAAGTCCAACTCCCAACCTCTCCACATCCTCGACACAAGACCCGCCGCCCCCGCCCCCGCCCCCGTCCCCGTCCTCATCCCCAGCTCTAGCTCCAGCACCGCTCACCGACTGGAACTCCCTCACAGACGCAGAATACTGGAAACGCGTCGACGCCCTCGACGCCCTCGACGCCCTCAAAGCCCAAGAACTCAACGCCATCTCCGCCCCCGCCACCGACACGCGCGAAGTAGAGTGGCGCGCCCAGCTAGATCAGGCTATATCCAAGCCGCAGAACTTCGGCTACCGATCAGACGATATGGAGTTTAGCTGGGAGATCGATGGGGATCCTGATCAGGATGGTCCTGGGTATGGGAAAATTGTGGAGAGGAGGAGATGGATGGAGGAGGAGGAGGAGGAGGAGGAGGAGGTAAAGGGAGGGGAAGGGGAGGTACGCGAAGGGGAAGGGCCGAAGTATGATATTGAGATGAATGAGGTTGTGAAGCCGGTTTGGTATCAGGCGGATGAGGTGCGAAATGCATGATATCGAGGTGTGCTCGGATTGGGTTACCAGAGTCCAGGGAGGAGAGGATAAGAGAGAGAGGCCGTCCTGGTGCTACATGTTTCGGGAGGGCATACGTACGGGAGATAGATGGACGGAGGTGGTATGGTATGGCAGCAGATGCGGCTTACCGGAAAGGGGAGAGATGGTGATGTTGGAGCTCGGAGCCTGAAGGATAGATATCACATTATGGATACGGTCGGCGCTTCCTCAGTACAGAGATGGAATTTATCTTTTCTTCTTTTCTGTCTTTTGGCATCTGCGAGCATTGCGGCATGGCTCTTTCTCTCAGGCTACGTAGTAGCGTAGTAGAATTCTAGAGAGAAAGACATTTTACCCACCTACGTAGTCTTGGCGTTATACCAGTTTGCTTGTACTCAAATCCTCCTACATACCCCAAGCGCCACCACTAGGTAGGTACGTGTGTGGGGGGGGCTGGCTGGCTCTTCTTTCCTATATATGTGGCTAAAACACTACCTACGCTATAGCTGATACTTCGTATACTTATCTCGAATAGATAAGGTAGCAGGTAGCACGTAGCAAGTAACGAAGAAGAAACTTCAAGCCGGGGCTGATTAGGTGAGGTAAGCTTATACTTATACAAAATAACGCCTTTGAGTAGAAACATAAATATAAATATATAGGTATATATATATATATACTTGGTATAGCTATACACATCCTTTACAATCATCACCTTTCGCAGTAACTAATCCAAACCTTCCTCTATCCTTCTTATCCCATATTTTTTTTTAAAAAAAAAAAATTCCTCGTCACTAATCAACTCTCGCAGAAAAATTATAAACAAAAATCTATCTATCTATCTACTCTAGAATTCGAAATCCAGTAGTGTCGAGATTCAGCGCCGGTCATTCACTCGCTCACCTCTTCGCTTCTCCTTGCTCACGCGCACACAAGGAGAAAAAAAAATTATAGGTACTTTGTAGGAGCCAACTCCGCGACCACTTCCATCAACGGCGAGGAATGGCATGGTGGTTTAGTGGCTAGGAGCCGCTGGCCGCTTCCAAGTACACCTGTTTGATAACAACGAAAAACCTATTCAGTTAGGTTTGTAGACTGGAACCTCTTAATCCCACTCCCATGGATTTGAGTTTCCAGTTGAGTTTTGCCAAAATTGTGTAAAAAAAAAAAAGAAGAATCCGTTCATTTTTTTTTTCAAGAAGGAGGGATTGTTGTTGTTATTATTGTATTTATTTACGTCGGGCGGGTAGCAGGCGAAGCCTGCCGCCCTGGGACCTCCCATGGGGTATGGCGACGTGCTAAGCTAAGGAGTTACATACAAGAAAGCCTCAGAAAGCAATTCAAAGTGCTGCAGCGAGAGCTGCTGTCGTCTGCGCCCTTCCTCTACGGATAGGATGGATCACAGTGAGAGGAAACAGCTATCTCTCGTCAAGGGAAAAGCACGAACGAGAGTCAGGCAGGTACAGACTGCTGTAGCCAGCTTATAGCGTGGCTTTGCGAGTCGCGTAGCGACCAGTGTCAAGGCCGGACCGGAGTCGGCCGAGAAGCACGATGTGCAGAGAAAACCCAGAACAGATTTAGAAGGAGGGACGGAGGGAGGGGGTTTCTTTTCGATTCTATGGCTGATTACTGTGCAGTACTGGACTATATTGCATGCTGTCCATGACGACGGCGACGGTGAAGGTCCCCGGCGCGAGGCGCGCGACGACCTCGTTGATCTCGTCCGTGTGGATGCGCAGGCCGGCGAAGGCCGTGGGACACGAGAGCTTGACGTGCGACTTGGGCGCGAGGTAGTTTGAGTAGCAGCGTTGCGAGTAGCTGCCTTACAGGCAGACTAGGTAGTAGGGGTTGTCAACGCCGATGAGGGAGGTGTTTATTACGTGATCGAGGGTTTGCACCACTGAGGGGGAGATAGATTAGTCTTTCATTTGAATTTCTCTTGCGGAGAAATGGAGGATGGTCCTGAGAATAAAATGGGGCCCGAAGCAGAAAATAAAAGGGTGGGGGGAGGAAGTTCCAGTGGTTACTGTATTCCCACACAGCTTCGCCATTACTCGAGTGAAGCTCTTTGTCTGAATGTGCCAACGGACTCGCGTCTCCCTTTCCTTCGGCTATCGTCTCGGATGCCAAGTGGTCTGCCTCCAGCATGGCAAGCTGGTTATGCGGCACACTGAGGGCAGCCCACAGGAACTTCTTCTATGAGGCGACCAGATAGGTGAAGACGCGGGACATGATGATGGGGCGTATTTTGGTGTTGTAGATCTCACGCTGCTCGTTCAGCGTCTTGGCTTTCAACAGCGCAGCGATCTGGGAGTTGAATCGGATGGTAGTGACCAGCAGGCGGATGATTCGGATAGCGTGCCGTGAGCCTCCAGCTTCATACAATCCTTTCCCGCGGGTGGAGCTGAAGACGTGGGTGTTGGTCAGCCAATACTGGAATGCTCGAGATGACATGTGAGGCGAGAGACGGGAGATCAGCAGTTGGGGGAAGTTGGGATGTTTGCCGGATCCTAACAATTTCCGGACATCGGCGTAGGAGAGAGCATTGAATGCCGCGACCTTTAGCTCAAGGAGGTGGTTCTGGTAGGGGCTCGGGTCGACAGCGTGGATCCGGGCTGGGGAGGCCAAGGCGTAGGAGAGGATGTTGTCACCCGCTGATGTGATGGTGAGGACGAAATCTTGGGATGTGAGTTTCAGGAGGCGGTGGTCAACGCGGGTGTCTTCCTAAGTGAAGGCGTAGATGAACTCGTGGCCGAATTCTGTATGTTATTTCAGCTGTCCATCGTAATGGATTCTCCAGTGGTGATTTTGGCGGAAAATTGAGAGGAAGGAAGACTGGCGGAGAAGTTAATGACGGCAGCTTCGTAGGCCTTTGAACGCAGCTCTAAAGGCGTGGATATCTCCATTATGTGTGCCCCTTCCGTGGATCCATAGATCATCATCGTCGTAGCTTGGACCAGTATTGACTCGATTAGCCAGTCTACCTATCATGGACGCACATGGGCAGCAGCTTGTTAGCAGTCTTGCAGCGGCATCTCCATCCTAGCTTGGAGCTCCGCAGCGACACGGATGGTTGTGCATTTATTTGATGGACCGAGTGAAGCTTTTTCACCGCACAGCCATCTCTCATTGGCCCGTCTTGAACAGCACAGTTAAGCGTCTTCTGGAGCGAAGAGTATAGGGAGAGAAATGTGGGCGAAAGCATTGGTATTTTGATGTTCTGGTGTTTTGGTGTTTTAAAAAGCTGAAGATGGGATGTCGTTGAGCTTGAATTTGCTTGATCAATTGGATTGGAGCGGCCAATGCAGGTTCGGCATGAACCCACGCTCGATGTTGGCTGGCTGCTGGATTGTGAACTTTTTGACTTTCGAGTGACAAGGACTTGAGAAGAAGGTCGATCTTCTTCCGACATCCTCCTCGCACTTGGTCTCTAATTGCGTAGAATTTTTTGAATATATGGAGAAGGACAGCTCAACTGATTTGATAGCTGCGAGGGTATAAAGAGAGACGTCCTCACGAGCTGGCGGAAAGATTTGTTTCCAGAATCAGGAATATTACTCAATTTCTCAAAAAAAAGAACTCTTGGTCTCCACCGACTCGGGCCAACGCCAGTCACATATGACCCTGTCAATTTTTCGTACGCCAAACTCCACACAGTGATTCCCGCGTATAGCTGTACAGCGCTACTCATCCTCGTCAGACTGGAACCCTGCCTCCGAGTCTTCCTCCGAGTCTTCCTCGGCATCTTCCATTTCCTCGTCGCTCCCCACGTTCCTCTCCTTCTCGCGGTCCAGCTTTCGCTTCCGGTCCTCCTCTCTCCGTCCCTCTTCCAGAAGCCTAGCCTTTTCCTCGCGTTGCTTTCGCTGTCCGGACACAAATGCTCCCAGAGGAGTCTTCTCCCACTCGAAGCCCTTGAGGAAATTGTCGACGCCAGCCCTATTGTTCGGCGCAAATTCGACCTTGGCCCGCTTGCCCTCGATGAACTTGGCGTTTGCTTCAACTTTCTGCAGCAGGAGGACGAAGGCAGAATTGACCTTGTTGTTCTTGTTTCCCGTCGCCTTGTTGCTCGCATCCTTCAACCAGCGCTTCAGCATTACTACTACTGGTAAGGCGAGTTCGGGAAAGGCGATGTTGGTAGACCAGAGGACAAAAAATTCGGAGAGGAGCTCGCAGACTTGCTCGCCAACGCCGTCTTGGTATACTCGCGTACGAAGGTATGACTTCTGTGCCTTGTAATTGGAGGTGAAGTCTAGACCCTTGAGCGTGCTAGCCTTGGGGGGTTTCTTCATCTCAGCCGAGTTGAGGACTTCAAGTAATGCCGATGCTAAAGGAATATATGTGCCGGTTGCGCGGGATAGTCTGAGAAGCGATCGCATTAGGTGGAAGCGCAGAGGGAAGTAGGTAGAAGTTGGGATTAGGCGCATAGCTCCGAGTGTAACTTGCACAGTCGGGTAGATCAGGGACCGCAGCTCGGATTCCTTGCCATTCTCGGCTTCCTTCACAGGGCTGCAGTGTTCCGACAGGACGCAAGACCAGAAGTCCAGAGAATGCACGTATTGCCAGTTGTAGACCGTCTTGTACGATTCTTGCTGGTTGTTCGTGATGCTGCTTCTGAGATGAATGGCGAGTTGGCGAATAAAAGTGAACCCAGTAGCGTATCCGACACCTGTATCAATGCCCCAGAGCTCCGCCGCTGAATTTTTCATTAAGTTGATACCTTGGATGGTGTGTACGGTTGTACTTCGGCTACCCTTGATCAATCCCTGGTAGACAGTTTTCAGAACGGCTTCTCGCAAGCCTGGATCTCCAATCACTGTTAATCTTCGCAGGACCAAGAACGCCGTGATACGCGTAGCTTCGTCGCTTGAAACATCTGACCAGATATTGACAACAGTCTTGACAATATTTTTGAGGACCTTCTTGAACGAGAGCAGATATGGGAGAAGCGGGGTGACCGAAGAAAGCGCGAGCTTGAGTGTCGAAGCATCGGACAGAACGGTAAGAAGGTGATGTATGGAGGATGTATAGGATTTGAGGAGGGCGGTCAGGGTCTTGAACTTCTTCGAATCTGTTGAGACTCGGACCTTTCCAGCGGCTGTCTCTTTGACGGGTAGATGATGGTTGAGGACCTCGGGGACGTATTTGAGGGCCGTGACCAGCAACTCATGGTAGACTTCGGAGTTTGAGATGGTATATTTGTACTCCTTGCCATCATCCTCATTGACATGTGCAGCTGCTCTAAATGCAAGTACAACTTGTCGCATTGCCCGTAGCGAGTACTGGTCCTTCATTCCCTTTGTCCATTTTTCTACCATCTCTTTCGTGAGGTCTGAAGCATCTTCAGCTTCTGATGCGGAGGCATCGTTCTCTTGGACTTCCTCGACTACAATCTTCTTCTTGGACTTCTTCTGTTTCTTCTTTGGCTGCTCGTCCTCGCTCCCACTCAGCGCATCGACCTCCGAGAGATTATCATCATCGTCGAAATCGAGAGCCTCGGGGTCGTTCTCCTTCAAATATTTGTAGAAATCTGGGTCTTTGCTTGCCAATGCCTCCATAGCACTTTTGCTCATCCCAACATCGTCTTCGGCCTCACTCCCCTCATCACTATCGCTCATGACAGGCGCCTCCTCAAGCTCGGCCTCCGAAGAGTCAGAGTCATCGTCACCCTCCACCTCAGGCTCGGATCGTTTCCTCTTTCCCAATTTCTCCGTCGCAGCTTTCTTGTTCGATTTCTTCGCAAGCTTTTCCGGGATCTCGAACCCGCCTTGAAAGAAGTCGTCCACGTTCATCTTCCCAAATGGATCCTCCTTCGCAGGCTTCTTCCCGTCCTTCTCCTCGTCCTTCCCGCCCTTGCCTTCAAATTCTGCGTCCTTCGCATTGCGAGCTTGTCGCTTGGCCTTGACCTGATTGCGCTGCTTGATCTTCGCGCCAGCCTTGCGCTTCTCGAGCGTATCCTTGAGATGGTTCTTCTCGAATTTGCGAGTCCGTTTCGCCGTACTTTTGGCCATTGTGAGGTTGTGCGGTTTTGCGATTGCTAATGATCCGAGATTCTTTGCTCGATACCTTTTTTTTTTTTGACGGAGGCTGTTCCGCTAGACCTCTTTAGTCTGCACAAAGGCGGTCTGAAAATTCTTGGCGTGGCAGAACGTAGCTCCACTGTTCACTTCCCCCACCAGACATTCCAGCATTGTACTCGTATCAAGAAAGTGGGATGCAGAGTGGGAAAATGTATCCATCATCGCGCCAGGCGTACGCGCCGACACCTCACAGCTATATCCCAAACACGACGCTGTCTGCAACTATAAACCTTGATGAGGTAAGACCGCAATTGGAACTCTCCAACTGTCGGCTTTAGACCGTATCTGATATGAACCTTTCGAAGGAGGTCAAGCTTGCAGAGACGAGAGCGGAGCGGGACCTCCAGGACTCTCTGGCCGAAGTCTTCAGTATTATTATCACGCTCGATGAGCTGGAGAAGGCTTACCTCAAAGATGCGATTGCCGAGGGGGATTACACGGAGATATGCGATCGCTTGTTGAAGCAGTACAAGCAGATCCTGGCGGACGAGGCTGTTGCGAGGGAGTTTGGGGACTTGGAATCTTTCAAGAGTGCTTGGGATGTATGTGTTGTATTGCAGTCGGTTTGGAGATAGTAGGAACTGATTGTTGCAGATGGAAGTACCGCGAGCAACTGAGCGAATCCGAATTGGCCTCCCCAGCACAGTTACTGCGCCGTCCATAAATACCACTACAGGCGGGAACGGGGGCTTTAATGGTACTTTGATCCTGGAAGCTACGCAGGACTTTATTACATTTCTGGATGCGCTCAAATTGGGACTGCTTGCGAAGGACCAGCTTCATCCGCTTCTCTCGGATGTTATACAGAGTGCAAATAAGGTTACGGACCAGGACTTTGAAGGGAGGAGCAAGATTGTGCAGTGGTTGATCACACTGAATCAGATGAAGGCTACGGAGGAGGTTAGTGAGGACCAGGCAAGGGAGCTGGAGCTGGATATGAATAGTGCATATCAGGGTTTCAAGGCAACATTGCAGTGAGACTTAGAGGCAGTGGTTCCTCGGGCTTTGAATTCGGGCATAGCGTCGGAGTTGTGGGATTACTGGAAGCCAAGAATAATTTCGAATCCTGCTCACAAAGTGAAGTTAAGTTTTTGAAGGCTGCTTTTTGTAGGCTGCAAGCTTTGTCATACCAAGAACGTCCAGAAGCTAGGATATACAAACTCATCCTCGAATATCCGCCTGACCTGTTCCAAGACGAACTTTTCTACCTTCCCAACATTTTTCAACACCTGTTTTCCATTCTCCCTCTGCCCAATTTCGCTTTCGACCTTGATCTCATGCAAAAGCCCTCCCATCTTCATGCCCGCAGGATGATAATTAACCTCATGGTCCTCGGCGCCAATAGCAGAAGATGCGTCTTCGGGTGAAAGAAAGCAGAAGTGTGCCCTCTTCCTGATATATGCCAGCACAGCAACCCCATCAAATGACAACCCTGTGATGTTCAGCTTGACCGGTATGCCCACGAAACTCGGCATCGGATAGTCGAGCAGAATCTCGGCTGTAAGCGACAGTTTTACGTCGCCAGAATATCGTACGCGGAACACTGTTTGAAGGTCCTCGGCTTTCGGCTCGCGAAACCTTCGGGGAGGCGAGGTGGGCTCTTCTTCGATCGATTCTTCTAGGAGCCCATCTCTCGTCTGAGGCCTCGTGGTGGAATTTGAGGTCGCTAGTGTCGAGACACTGTGTTTCTCGCGCAGAGCTCGCACCTGCCCATCAGCCGTAGGAGGTGGTGACAGGGAACTTCCGCTCGCAGTATGCCGATGTCCTCGGCTATTTGGATGAAGATTGAAGTAGTCCGGCCATCCATGTGGAAGGTGTGCACCAGCCACTGCTGCCAGAGGCGTTTGCGTGCCAGACAGTCCCGTTGCCAGCTGGGAGTGGAAGTAATGCAGATTTGACGTCCCGCCTGAGATACCCGGAGTGCTGACTCCTAGAAATGGACTTCCGATATCACCTGGGTTCTGCATGGACCTCATGCCTGGTAGTCGTGTATCGATATATGGTGGGAAACGGGTGGCTTGCGAAGGACCATTCGTCCTCTCGAGCCGGTCCATCCTACGTTGCTCTCTTGACGTTTCTTCGTCCGATCCTCTCGCCTTCCATCCCTCGTCCTGGCCAGCCCCCTCATCTTCCTCCCCGTAGTCATCTTCAGTTTCCTCGTAGAAATCAGGCAAGGGATCGCAGATGTCCTTGATCTCTAGCTCTGGGGCGATGGATCCAAACTCGAAGGCGTGCACTTTGACGCCCTTGATGAAGCGAGGCAGGGTTACTGTTTGGAATTTGTCGTGAACGAAATCTCGGATTCTTTCAGCCAAAGCAACTCCATCAGGACCCGTGGTGAGTGTCTCCCAGTTGAGTTCAATAGACATTTCTTTGGAAAAACAGATGCTGTCACCTGACGGGATGACGACGGTGCACTCCTTGATGGGGGCAGAGCATTAACACACTCACAAATACAAAAATTCAAGGCAGCTTGCCAGTCAAGATGTTTTGGGTCAATTAACCACGAGCAGCGACAGATGGGTTCCGCAATTACTGGGTAGTGGCTAAAGAGAGAAGACGGTCACGTTCTATGCCCCGATATGTTCGCTTGAGGTGGCCTTAAGCGTTAGGGCGGCAACAGATATCTGACTGCAAATTGATGTCTCTTTCTTTGACATTTATAATTACCTACCGGTATTGACATCAACATTGCGGATTATCGAAGAATTCAGCAACCACCGAATTCATCAATGCGGCCCAAGGAGAATGGAGCGAGGAACATGCGTGGGTTGCTTTTGATCCTGCTTTCCCTTCCTTTACATGGCACATAATGTCGCGTTCCATGGCCAGACAGTCCGTGGACCTCGACCGCACCTCCTCGACCCTCAGACTGGAGCCAACGGTTCCGACTCCGGTCACTTTGCTCATTGAGATCAATACTAATTTTCGGCTCTCCACTGGGCCGGTTATTCAGCATAGCAAGCTGCAAGCAGCATGCATTGGGCATTCAAGTCACTTCCCGTTTGTCATCTCGAGTGGATGCCGAAGAAGATCATGCAGAAGGCGCTGGCTCTGGTGTCCTGAGCTTGATGCTGCAGCTACACGCCCGTGTCCCACCAGGTACAGAGATTCAGCCAGTCTTCGTTGAATCTTTACAGCCTTTCTTGCCGCCGGTTACCGTTTGACAACGGGATCCTCCCGCAGCTCCGCTGTCAAAGCTGCAGTGTGACATTTCAATGTCCATAGCCTCCATAATACGGATAACGTACGATTGATTACTACCTTTCTCCTCAATATCAAATTTATGTCACACAGCGACATCTCCTACCGGCCCTTCAAGGTGACCAATCAGTCTTACAGACGAAGCCGGGCCTTTGCCTTCCTGGGGGAAAAGACCAGTCGGAGAGCTCTGGCTGCTGGCTCTTCCTATCCCGACCAATTGCTCTTCGCTCTGTGGCTTCCCCACCATTGACCAACGTCGTGATGCCTTGGGCAGAGACAAATTGGAGCACGGCGAGCACGATGGACCGCGTCTATGCTTCCTCCTTATACTATCTAGTCATCTACAGACGAAGTTGAGATTGGAAAGATCATTGCTTCCAAACGAAAAAAGCTATCTGCCCCCTTCAATGTCACCTGACACGACAGCGACGCATGCAGAATGCAATAGCAAGGATAGAGGGCCCATCTCGAGCTGACCAGCGTTGGGACTTATTCATTCCAATGCAGAATACCAAAGAATCAAGATTTCCAAGAGCAGAATCAACAGCATGGTCAGAGTGCGCTATGTTGTTGCAATCGCATGACTGAGTCTTCTGTGCAATGCCTAGCCTCAACCAAGGCTGCTTGCTGGCTTGTGCGGCGCGGATGAAGCCGTAGACATTCTGCAGTCTAGCGTCTCAGCGATGCCGAGGCATGCTGGGGAGGATTGCGCGGCTTCCCGTGTGCTTCTGCAACCCCAGGATCGAAACATTCGGCATATCCGCAGCCGCAATGTGCTATCCACCATGAAGATGAAAAGCACGCGCCGAATGTGTCTCCTAGGAATCGACGTTGACAGAGGTGATATTTCTGACTGAACCTAGGGAAAATGCTACGCATGAGCAAGGGTTCCACCGCCCCCATTACTCCCCCAGCAGAATTCCGACCCCAAAACTCCGAGCGCGATGTGTGCGCACGCCTGCTTTCTTGAGGCCTTCAGATGAGCGCGAGACGGCTCCCCTGCTGTCTGCTTTCTACCTAATACCGCCCTGCCCTTCAATACATCCAGCGCCTCGGATACTCACATCTTACTTAGTAGGAGCAAACCCAGAAAAGCATCAAAAGCCTGGCGCAAAGGGTGTAGGCTGAACAATTGCCAGACTGGAAGAGATTAGAGTCTGGCTCTCTTGTCTCACTTGATAGCAAGGACTTACCGCTTAACACCCATGTTCATCTTCAGAACAGGTGTAATCCAGCTGTTCTGACGATACTATGACTTCACAGACTCTCGTTTTATCTGCGCGCTTTTTCGCGCACACAACGAATTGGTCGATGTAGCGACCACAGTTGTAGAACTTTCTGTATATGTTACACATCTTCTTGAGTCTGCGAAGATAGTGCACCGCAAAAAAGCGTGGCCCAAACTTTGCGAGTTGGAGTTATGGACTTGAGTCCAGACCTAGATACTACCATCACGGATTAACTCTGTTCGCTGACAAGGTAGCCTATGACAGGATGTACGTGACTTACTAGGGAGTATCTTGATATCTTGATACCCTCTCTTTTATGGGGCGGGGGGAAGTTCTGAGTTCGAGAGGATGAGGCAGATTTCTGATGCGGAACTGGGGGACTGGACGGCAACCTCGATGCAATGATGGTGGTCGAGTTTGACAATGCCCAAGATCAACAGCGCCGGCAAGTTCCTTTATAAAGCGTCACACCATTCCGAGGGAGTGGTTCCGTCTGTTCAATTAGATTGAGCGGTCGTTGTTTGCCATCCCCGTTGGCATGTATGAACACGGCAACACTGAAGAGGCCCGATATATCTGCCAACGGCCTACGTGCGTCCTGTTGGTGATGGTCGTGGCCGTCGTTTGCGTCCCAAAGGATGGATGGACAGATGTGATGAGTTTCAGTTGGAGTAAGTATACTTGCGACCTAAAAAAAACAATCATACAAGGCTTGCCCGATCTGCCCTGGCCGCCACATGCTTCCGTCATCCGAGCCAGAAGGAGAGCACGCGTTGGCTAGAAGCGAGGGGGCCATCCATGATTGAGGCGTGAGTGCAAGGAACATCCTCACTGCTGACAAGGTTTGGTTTGCAGGACGCCAATAGCAGTGCAAAACCTCACATGAAAAGTCCGAGATTATCGGTGCTGCAGAATGAGCTGGAGGATGGATGGTGGAGGGTGGAGGATAGAGGATAGAGGGAGCTCCACTGCCAATCCCCGGGCGGCAGAGCAGGTTCGCGGGTTGCAGGAGCCAAGAAGTCTCTGATGGTCCTGATGGCAAGCTCACCCAAGCTCCGAAGGCTAAAGAAAGCCTAGAGAAGCTGTGCTGTGTTGTGCTGGCTGTTGGGCGCAAATTTCACGACTGCACTACTGTTACTTCTCGAGCTAAAGCGGAGGACTCGAACCTTTTTTTTCTTTCTATTTTTTCTTTCTTTCTTTCTTATCCTCCCTTTGTTTATTCTTGTTTTTTTTTTGCTGGTGAGTGTGCTGGCCAAGGATATCAGCACAAGTGTACAACGGCTTCGGATTGATAAACATGGCGGCCTTCCGATTCGAGGAGCGGCTCACAGCATACGGCTCTGTTCGCAGGGAGTCATGCGCGGCCTGACGCTTCAGAGCGTTGCTTTCGAGAGTCTCGAATTTTATCTCGGGCTCTACGTCTATGTCTTTGTTCTCGAATCCTTCTTTCATTGATTCCTTCATTCTGCAGTGGCGGATTGTTTGGCTACAAAGCTCCCGGCCTGCGGGCAGACAGATACGATATGCATCGCAGAAAGCCAGCCAGTCGTGAGACGCAGGCTGTTCGTTGGGGGTTGGTTGCCTCGCCATTTCCCGACGTCGATTGCCACCCCTACCCTACAGTTTTTGAATTGGAGCCCGTGCGACGACCGATCAGTCACATCTCGTCGGCTTGATTCGGCGTGTGCACTGGAGAATTCGGCTAAGCAGCCGGCCGGCAAGACGTTGTTAATCTAGGTACTGCACTCGACCTCTGACTGCGCTGCGCTTCAATCAATGGCCCCTTCCGTGCAAGGATATGATATGATCTCTCTGCACAATATTCGAAGGTTCGATAGCTTGCACAAACAAAAATAAAACATTTCGTCCTCATCGATCCGGGATGCGGTTCTGGCTTTTGAGGTGGATGCTTAGCTGAGATGAACGCTGTGCCGAGGAATACTATCAATCGGGCTCCGGATCAGTCCTCAAAGAGGCCATCGAGGACGAGTTGGAACTCGACGACTGATAATGGAATGCAGCAACAAGAAAAGGCTGTTTATGCCACAGTGTGGAGCTCCCGCATGAGTACCGGTATGACCCGCGGGATCCACCTCGGCCTTCTACTTCTCTCGCGCCTCGATCAAGAGGGAAGACCCAATTTGTCCCCCCCCCCCCCCCCCGACCCCCTCCCCGAAAAAATTAAATGGGCACATCTTCATGGTTGAAGCGCCTTGCAAATTTTATAGCACAGATGAGCTACAAGAATATCTGCTGGACTGTTCAGAGTATGACGACAAGAAATTCCTGGACAACGAACTCACCGAGAAGGGATCTGTTGGGCGCAGAAATGGAAAAACCCTTGCAGAATTTAGGTTCTGCTTTCCATCGAGAACTGTCACTACGTACTCTGTATTCAGCTCCGCATCGGCCACGAGTCAAGAGGACGACAGGATCATACGACGTCCACTTATCAGGGCTTGTCCCACCCGCACTCCGTATTGCTACTCTGCAGTACGGGGAGATCCCTCACGCCATGTGGCGTGGCCAGGCCCCTGGAGGAAAACAAACGCCACTACGCAACGGTTTCGAGGCTAATAAGCCATCCGATCTGACAGCTGCTGATCCGTGTGTCTCGGATGGAGCCTGGGACAGCAATTTCATTTGCTACTCGTCATTTTCAACTTCAAACTGTGTCTTATTCCGCTCTCACGAGGCACACAAGTCCTGCAAGGCCCCGATGTCAAACGGTTTTGTGCAACGGCCCGGCTGTTTGCAAAAACGTCCGTCATGTCTCCGTCATACCCTCCCTAGCTTGCCTTCGTGCCCGGACGATTATTTGGCTAGCTGGCATGCACTCGGTCTGGTAGTGTAGCTGAACGTCTATGTCGATTGCATTTTTTTTTTTAAACAATGAGATTGATAACTGGTTTTCTACCTATAATTTATCGGCCCTTGAAGATAGGCTGGATCTAAGCACCAGGGTTGATTTTTGTTTTGGTTCTGCTTCGTTTACGGACAAAAGAAACATGGGCGGGGGCCGGCAAACGAAAAGTTAGTCGATCCGATACTCGCTCCGGCTGCCAGATATAAATAGTGGTAGGTAATGAAAATAAATACGGAGTAGATACGCGTGATCCGATTCTTATCGAACGTTAATATCCTGCTTACAATAAAGTCAATGAATTTGCCTTTTGTTTATTTCTCTTTACATCATCATAATACTTTCGCAAGAGAAACTATGAGCCGAGGTCCTCGAGGCTAAAAAGGGGGGAATATATCGCGGATGTTTGCATTTGCTGCTCTTGGGCGGCGCAACGACACGATGCGATACGAGCGCGATGCAGTGTAGTGCAGCGGAGTGCAGTGCAATTTGCCTGCTTGACATCGAGCTGTCCTCGAATCCAATACTCATCGAGATCCTCGTGATCACGCGCGATCAGGCGTCGAGTCTCGTCTCAGTCTGAGTTTTTGAGTTTTCCAGGCCTCGCTCCTCCGTAGAGTACCGGTATGGTTCCTCTCTCTCTCTCTGTCCCTCTCTCTCTCCTCCCCTACAGATATCACCCTGGATCTTGCGATATCGTACGGACGGAGCATGCCAGAATCACGCAACCAGTCTCCTCTCGTCTCGCAATCTTCAGGATCCCCCTTGGTTGATTAACCGCACAGAGATATCGATCGTAGTCAGTAGTAGATGGGTGTCGGCTCCAAGCTCGAGCGGATCTCGGTCGGGATATGCAGACGTAGGTAGGTACGGTAAGTAGGTACGGTAGGTAGGTAGGTACGGTATCCCTCTTTCACTTTTTCCTTCGGCGCCTGAGCGCGCGCGCGCGGCGCGCGCGGGCGGATGGGGATGGCTCGGGTTGTTTTGAGAAAGGGGAAAATAGTAGTACGTAGTACGTACAGTAGTACCTAAGCGATCGAGTCAAGGGATCAAGCAAACAAGCGAATCAATACAAGTAAATAAATAGAGTACCTAGCTGACGGCCTGGTGGCTCTAAGCGAGTGAATGAATGAATGGCTTCTTTGCTTGTTTTTTCTTTGGAGGGGGGGATGTTGGGGGGGGGTTGGGGGTTTTGGGTTTTGGTATGCTTTGCTTTGCTTGTACTGTACTTAGAGAGGCGGCAGGCGGCTAGAGAAGGCTAGAGGAGGCTCGTCGTCGGTTGGGGTCTATTTCCTTCCCCCTTTTTACGCCTTTCACGAGACGTCGTCGGTCACCAGTCGCGACCGAACTTTTATTCTTGCGCTGCGGGCTTCCTTCTGTGTGCAGTTAGGAGCGAGAGACGCGCGTGCCGTGGACTGGACTGGGTCAAGGCTATCAATATCGTTGTTATTTTTTTTATTTTGATCTGTTGATCTGAGTTTCCTTCTTTCTACCTGCTGGGAGACTCGGATGGTGATTCATGATACTTGGATATACAGTTATGCACACACACTTACACATACACACATACACACATACACACATACACACATACACACATACACACATACACACATACATATATATAATAAATATATATATACACATCAAATTGATACCACCTCCCTTCCCCCCCCCTTTCTATACCCGTGTACGCGAATTCTTCATCCGTCCCTACTTTCCAACTAGACACTATACGAGATCCCTCACTCTCACAGACAGATCAGCACTCTCTCTGGCTTTCCTGCTTTCCTGCTTTCCTTCCTTTCCTTCCTCCTATACCACGCATTCACTCACTCATACAACCCACCCACCAAAGCAAAAGCAAAAGCAACCCCCCTCCTTTCCGTCTCTCCCTCACAGAAAGCCTCGAATGGCAGCAGCTGCAGCAGGCACAGCTACAGCCATCCAAGACGGCGAGAAACTCAGCGAGAAACTCACCACGACCGCCAGATTCGCCCCGAGCCAGGAGACACTCGTCCCCCACGCGCAGCAGAAGCAGAAAGGCCGGAGTCGAAGCGCGTGGATTCCTGTCTCTGGCGCTGGTGAGGGGGGGTGAGAGATTGGGGGGTGAGGGGAGTGGGAGTTGGGTGCTGAAAAGGCGCTTCTTGAGGCTAAGTCGTGTGTGTTTTGGGAGTGGGGAGGGGGTTGGAGTGAGGAGGAGGAGGAGGAGGAGGAGGAGGAGGTTGTGGGCGCTCGGCTACTTTTGGCTTGAGGTGGATTGATGGGTGGGTGGGTAGGTGGATGGATGGGCTTGAAGCGGCATAGTATAGTAGATCTAGGATGAAAGGGAGCGGTAGAGGGGGAGGATGGTTTTTCGTAGTGTGGTTAAGCGAGTGAGTGAGTGAGTGAGTGAGGCCTTCGGATGGATGGAGAGACTGATCTACGGAGGCGAGATGGGATGGGATGATTAAAGGTTGCATAGCTGCTCAGATATGCATGGATAGCAAGTACGATCCTCCCTTGCTGGATACTCATCTATCTACCCAACCCCAATAAGATGCGACCTTTTCTCCTCTCTCTTCCCGTTTTCTTTTCCCTTTCTTGACTTGTCGCTTGTTAGCTAGCAAGCTAAGTAGCCGGAGAAAACCCACATGTTAAACAGAGAGGGAGAGAGGGAGAGAGAGATAAAAAGCAAGGCTGGAATCAGATTCACGGTCAAACTCGCGCAAGGAAATCAGAAATCAACCATGAAGGTATAGAAAAATCTATGAATCGGTGAACTAAATTTGGTTATTCCTCTCGTGTTGTATAATCTGTGTCTATCTCGGGGGGATTGACTGGTGTTCTGTTCTGTTTTGTCTTTGTTTTATACGTTGTTTTTGTCTTGTCTTTGCTTTACTTTGTTGTGAGTTATGGACGTGGGACTTGAGAGGTATGCTTGTGTGGATATGTGTGTATATATATGTGTATATATGTTTATGCATGCTTATAGACTTACAATACTCAAGCTCGGAACTACAAATTGCGAACTGAATTATAATGCAATGTGCTATGGTACCATGTGCTATGATGCAATATGCTATAATACGATATGCTATAATGCAATATGCTATAATACAATCTGCTATAATACGATCTGCTATAATAAGATATGCTATACATGATATGCTATACACAATATGCTATACACAATATGCTATACATGATATGCTATAATGCAATATGCTATAATACGATCTGCTATAATGCAATATGCTATAATACGATATGCTATACATAATCTAATCTGATACAATAAGCCCAAGTCTATCATTTATTTACACTCATTCGCTTACCTATTCCATGATAGAGAGGTTCATTGATAGTGCGTAAAGCATATAAAGCCAGCTCAGTTACCTTCAGTGTTACATACTGTCCAGGAGAGTACTGAAGTTTGTTTATAAAATCACATCATGTGTCTCCGTATGCGCGATGTGTTGTACCTTTTACTCCCCCCGTGTTCATCCTTCCCCCTTCCCCCTTCCCCCTTCCCCTTTCCCCCGCCCCGGCCCACCCATGCACCCGATCATCACGGAAGAGGCTTACGGATAGCTACAAGCCACACCCGCTTTCTGCGGCAGACTCTCTCGGAGAGTGGGATGTTCTCTCGCTCCAGCAGACATGTGCATGCGTTCGTGCGTGCGGAAGACCTGCGAGGTGCGTGTATGCAGCCAGCAGCCAGCATGAGTGTACCTACTCTGTAAGTGAACGCGAACGCCGTGGGTCGTCGCCTTTCCCTGCCTTGGCTGCAGCCGCGCGGCCTGGAGAGTTTCCTACGCTCTCTACGCTGTACAGGTAGTAGTACGTACGTAGTAGCTCTGGCCTACGAAGTGTTGACACTTTGCGGAATCGGGGTGTGTGTGGCGGAAACAGTGCGCGTGTGCGTGCGTCCTGGCGGCTATTCAGTATGGCATGCTTTTGCTACTTGTGCTAGTTCTTCTGCAGTGTGCGTGCAGTCTGCAGGGCCCGGCTGCCAAGGTGCGCAGTTCAACGCAGGGGGAGAGGGTTTTGGCCGAGGGTTCCGATTCCGGTTCCGGTTCTGGTCATGATTATGGTTCTGTGGCGTATGTATAGACGAAAAGGGGATGGGAAGGCGGTAATGCGGTAATGCGGTGCGGAGTTAAAATATAGCATATTTACGTAGTATTATTTTGAAGGTTAATCTTTTAAGCGAAGAAATTCGGGTGTGTGGACGTACGTGACAGACTCGGGGTGAGGATAGCAAGGCAGACTCGGTCGCAGGTCATATACAACGAGGTTGAGCGGCGCGGACGTTTATGAAGGCTTGGTCTGGGACTTCATTTTCTGTGCATTGGTATTGCGGCTATATACTGACCCGAGCCGCGTAATGCTATTGCCATTGTCATAATAAGGTTCCGTATGAGCGCAGGTCCTGGCATCTGCTGTGCCTTGCTAGCGCATGTTGCCATAGAAAGCGCAAACCTTTAAGAGTATTTGTTGCGAGCCGCAAATGTCATACATATTGCTGTGATAAGAGTTTGAGCGGGCCATTGGAAGGTTGCAAGGTTGCTGCAAATGGTAGTTGGCTTTGATACAGCTGGTCAGGCTTTGTAGATATGCTGCGCTATTGTTGATATGATATTGAAATCTCGCGTCTAACGAGCCGGAAAACACACCGCTTCGGTTGGGAACTCTTAGTCGGACTTGCAGGCCGAAATGCGACCTTGTAGTGCTAGAATTAGAGTCAGTTTGACGCATTTACTATCAAAGGGCAAGACCTTCCAACATACCTTCAGCGCTATTGACCTTGGAACGTGCCCAAAATAGTACTACGAATTACGCACGATGATAAGGATTTCGTAAATGTGCTACCCGGACGAAGCGTTGGGCTTGCGAGTTGAGAACAATAGTGGAAGTTGGGGATGGCTATCCAACAGTCTATCGGATCGCGTTTCCTGGGTCTGAATACTCAACTGAAAGTCAACAGGCAGGCAACATCAAGTACCAGGCAAGCAGAGTGAAGACTATCAAGCACTTAAACAAGATCCTGTGACTGCCCCTCTCAGATTCAGGAGATACATCCCCAGCTGGGCAACAAGACTGTAGGTAGGCGGACTTCTGCCTCGCACGTTGATTTTGCAGGCCACTTCTGAATGATGAGGCCTTAAGGTTTCGAATCAAGACTTGCTACTCAAAGCCAGCTCGACAGAAACGCAGGAAAGATTCTAGAATGATCGCAACGACAGGGGACGTTAAGTAATCATATTCCCTGAGCCATCATCATTACGAGCCAAGGGAAAGCAAATATCAACGGCACTGATAGAAAAAGAAAAGCAAGATGAAACGCGCAAACCAACTGCCGCAGCGTAGCATCGCCCTAGCACTCGCTTAAGGTTGAGGCATGAAATTGCTTCGCTACATAATCTCTATAGTCTTCAATGAAATCGTAAAGAATTCAATGCTTTAGTTTGAAGTCTTGGATTCGAAACTCTCGTAGCTAACTAATCTGCGAGTCTTTTCGAACTCAAGGGGGGGGAGGGGTGGGGGTCGTTGATTAAGGAGTAACTTGCATCCACGGAATCTGATCCAATACTGGCCTAGCAGAGCAGACGACTTGATCTGACATGATAAAGCCACGCCATATCAAGCCAAAAAGAACTCAATAAAGAGTTCGATAGGCTTTGCTAGACTTCAAGGACCATAGGTCAGCGTTGAGGAGGCTAGCAGCAAACTTCGGAGACACCTCCGACTGGCGCAATTCTGGAATTTTGACAACAGGCATGACACATTTTTGGCGTCAGGCTTTCGCATCTTCCGGTTACTACCTGAAGTTTAAAAAAAGGGTTGTGCATACTGACAGACCGCATCGCTTGGATCTGCGGTAACTCAGAACTAGTAGGTATGGCTTGGAATATACGTAGTACTACGTACTCACGTACAGTGACTTTGCTCTTGGCTAAAGCTCAATAGCATTTCCATCTTGCTCATGATCGACCAGCAATACCAATCTCATCATTGGACTCGATTTCTCGTCCCAGCTTCCCCGTTGACAGGCTTTGTAACGATATTTGGCCAAGGCAGGATAGGCTTTCCGGGATAACACAAACAGTAGGTAGGTACGTAAAACCAGCCACTATAAGCATCCTTTGGTAAGTCTTCGAAATGAGTACCCGAAAAAGAAGACAAGCGCAATGCCGAGATGACAACGAGAGGTTCAGGTTCTCGAGTATGTTGTTGACAATGGGAGTCGGCCAGCGCCTTTTCAGTTCGCGAGATGAGCTCTTTGAGACGAAGCCTGTCGAGATGTGTTGTGCGGAACAGCCATGCTCTATGACATGCCTCAGGCTCCACCCAATCTCTGGCTCACATGACCTCGCCTAAATGGCGCACTAACGCACTGAGGTACCGGTAGGTATACCGGTATACGGTATATACCGGTAGTGGTAGTATTTTGTATCGTCAATCCCCTAGATAGAATTACCTGTGCACAAGCTTCATTTAATCTACGGAATCCCCTCCTACCTTGGTGAACCATTTGCACCATAATATGTCTTTATGAGCCCCATGTTTTTTGGAGGGGGGGGGAAGAAGCTAGAGGCAGTGTATTCTCTGTCTAAGCAGATATGATGAAGATGAAAATTCGTAGACAATGTATGAGGATGTGAGCAAGACAGATGCTGCATTAACATATATCTCAATATATCACGTGCTACTTGCCGCTAGCACGCATTTGCCAGCGCGGGGGGAGTCAGCTCCAATGATCGCTTAGCTATCGCCGGCAGCAGCACATCATCTACAACCACAAAGACGTATGGTGGTAGTACTTGACAGGTAAAACATACTATTAAAAGTATATCTCTTTCCTATCTACTTTTTTTTGTTCTTTCATATCTGCTTTTCATTAATTTACCTTCTAATTTCCATTATGTCTTTCGATTCTATACCTATCTTAGACCTCGAGGAAGCCAAAGACCCCTCTACCAAACCCAAGTTTTTAGAACTGCTTCGGCATGCTCTACTAGAAGTTGGCTTTCTGTATCTCAAGAATGTCGGCATACCAGACGAACTCACACAACAAGTCATAACGGAAGCAATATCATTCTTCGAATTACCAATGGAAGAGAAGTGAGTGCTACCCTCCTCACAAACTCCATCCAACGACAATGACAATGACAACGAGGACGAGGACGACAAGCCAACATCCACTCCTCTTACAGACTCCGAATCGAAATGAAGAACGCCCCCTCGTTCCTAGGCTATTCCCGTCTCAACGCCGAAATAACAGCACACACCATCGACCACCGCGAGCAAATCGACCTCTCAACCGACCACGCAATCCGCACCCCCGACCAGCCCCTCTACCGCAACCTGCTCGCGCCCACGCAGTGGCCATCTCCTTCTCTCCTCCCAAGCTTCAAACTCGTATACAGCGACTACATCTCCCGCATGGGCGCCATTTCCATCTTCTTCACTTCGCTAATCGCCGAAGCGATCGGGTTACCCGCCACAGCATTCAACAAGTACTTCGACGCGGAACAGCAGCACAAGTTGAAGGTTGTGAAATA
Organism: Drepanopeziza brunnea f. sp. 'multigermtubi'; assembly: GCF_022702325.1. Taxonomy (NCBI): domain Eukaryota; kingdom Fungi; phylum Ascomycota; class Leotiomycetes; order Helotiales; family Drepanopezizaceae; genus Drepanopeziza; species Drepanopeziza brunnea. Next base: position 1,130,127 of record NW_027094076.1, read on the forward strand.
TCCCGACCTGAAGGAACTCGGGCTGTGGAAGGAAGGGGAGGCAGTGCCGGAGGGACAAGGGGTCGGTCCACACAAGGATAGCATGCTGACGAGCTATCTCTTGCAAGTGACGAAGCACAGGGGACTGCAGGTGCAGAATTTGACGGGGGAATGGATCGACTGTCCGCCAGTGGATGGGACGCTGGTGGTGGCTATCGGACAGGGCATGGAAGCTTTGACGCAGGGCGTCTGTATGTCGACTACACATCGAGTGTTGTCTCCTGCGCCGGGGACGGGGGCGAGGATATCAGTGCCGTTCTTTCAGGGCGTGAGCTTGGATGCCCAATTTGATGAACTGAATGACTGGGAGAATGGTGGGGGCGTCGGCTGCGTCCCAGAGGCTATCAAGGAAATGCGGAGGAGGGTTGTGGCTAGGAATGGGGGTAGGCTGGATGATGTGGAGTTTACGTTCAGTGGGGGCAATGGGTCGAAGACTTTGGGCGAGGCGACGTTGAAGAACAGGGTTAAAAGCCATCCGGATGTCGGGGAGAGGTGGTATCCGGATATCTTGGCTGGGATTAGAGAGCAGCAGAAGAGGGAAAGGGTGGAGGCTGAGGAGAAGACTGATATGTTTGTCTCAAATAGGATTCCTGTGACTGATGACTTGTCACCGCTGTTGGACCTCACTGACAGAAAGACAGTCATTTAGATGCACTTGCCCATGTTGCTCAAAGTCGTGTCGGAACTGGGCGGCTGATCGACTCCCACTGGAATGACTTTGGGCTAGGTGCTTGATCTTCTTCCGCCAAATGTGGCACATTGGGAATATGTCTTTGCTTGTACTTGTCGAGGACGAAACAATTGCCTTGAACCTCGGTAGTAAAGAAGCACTTGCTCTGTTTCGTCTACCGGTGATTCGCAGTAATAGGCGAGGCTGTCCAAAGCCACTGACTCGTGTTCCAAACACCTACTCGTATCCTCATTTCTCTAGTCTAGATGCCAGAAAGCATAATCCAAGAACTCAAGGGCTGTACCAAAGCCATGTATCGTAGTACATCGTAGGTACAGTTCATGCGTAGCTTTACGTCTATTCATCAACCCCCCATGCGCCAGTCGCTAGAAAGCCTGTAAACAAATCTCGTCTTCGCCCACCTCCGCTTTTTATGGTTCCTGAGAGAACACCATTCCTGTACATAGATGTTCCTTTTCACCAAATATCTCTGCCCCGGTCCCTTCCCTGCATCTACTTCGCCGGAGCCGCAACGAAAGTCGGGAAGCACTCCGTGAGAGTCTTGCTATGCTTGTTGGTGGCATGATCGGTCAGACTGTGAACAGAAATTACATCAGCACACAGATACGCATATAATATAGCGTAGGTCTCCGGGAGCATCCTCTAACTTCGAGGGTTTGGATTTAGAATGGAGAGAAGTTGGGTAGGTAGCGTACGCTGGGGCGCGCGAAGTCTTCAGGAACGTGGACTTGCAGATGACACACTGGATGTCCATCGCTTTCTCGTTGACCTTGAGCTGCGACTTGGCGACGACCTTGGTCTCGCCCTTGCGGTCGCGCTTCGAGGCTGCTTTTGCTCCCTGGTGCGCTTGTTAGTAACTCTATCACCGTTCGCTGGGTAGGCTGGAAAGGGGAGATGGGGCGTACGTTTCCCATTTCTTCGGTTTGGGATTGGTCGGGAGGATTTTGTTTTGGGATCGGGAGTGTGGTTTCTGCAGTAGAATTTGGTTGAAGTCTGCGATGGAGGGGTATATCCGACGCCGCAAAAAGGTCGGCCCGGCCCAGCCACAGGACTAGCTCACCGCCTCTTGATCCAGTCATCACATGACCATGATTTAGCACGGATTACCGCTAAACCCCTGTCACTTCGCTTTACATAACAAACGCTGTCGCGTCGAGGCGCGTTCCTGCCGAATTCTTCTCACACTATCTCTTGACAAAACAAATTCACCATCCACAATCAATCCCCTCGACTCTTGATCCAAGAGCCATTCATACTTGCGTAAAACAACCTTCGCTCCTAAGTTCGAGTCTGGAAATTCCGCGACAATGGCGTCGTCGATTTCTGCGGACGAGTTCAAGGACGCTCTCGCTCGGTACCCAGCTGTTATCCAAAAGTTCAGCAAGACTCGTATGTACCATTACTCTCCCTTTCCATATCCTGTTTCTGGAGACGTTTGCGACTGTGTTACTGACGCGTTTGATAAATAGGTAAGGCTGGGTCTGCGTCGCTGGAAGAACTGGACAAGTTCCGTTACCAGGTTGCGCCGATCAACTTCTCGATGAAAACAGGAAGACTCATGGCAATGGATGACTTGAAGAAGCTGGTTGAGTGGAAGCTGTAGGTTCTCCCCGCAACGCATGAAAATTTCAGTTGGGTTTGGATTTGTTATGATCTGAGGCGCGTCGGGGATTTCATAGGCCATGGACTCGTGTTCCGATCTCAGTTGCTCTTCAGAATGAGTTGACACATCTTGACTAACAGCTGTCTAGTAACCACGGCATTTACCGCCCGACAATGACGAAGATGATTGCCTCCAACACCAACGAGAAGCTCGAGGCTGCTACCACAGCCGCCTTCGCTGCCTACGCCAATGGAGAATCCATCTCAGCCGTCATCGAAAAGATCAAGGAGCCTCTCAAGGGCGTCGGACCAGCAACTGCATCTCTTATCCTCGCCGTCCACGACCCACAGAACATCATCTTCTTCTCGGACGAGCTCTTTAGATGGTTGACGGCTGGTGGAAAGAAGGTCAAGATCACATATTCCACGAAGGAGTTTGAGACGCTGTTCAAGGCCGCTGGTAACTTCATGTCGAAGATCAAGTGCACACCAATTGAGTAAGGACAACTGGCGAGTAGCTATTCCCAGTATCTTGGAAGCACTTCTTTCTGCCGAAAGTACTCCCAAGACACTCCAAAACAAACAGTTGCTAACTTCCCGATCATTTAGGTTGGAGAAAGTCGCGTTCGTGCTGATTAAAGAGAATGAGCCTGTTCATGAGCCTAAGCCTAAGTATGAGCCTAGCGGTAGGCCTCGTGGTCGCCCTGCAATGGCTGAGAGCGAGAAGAAACCTAAGAAGCCTACTGTTCCTGGTCGTGGTCGTGGCCGTCCTCCCAAGAGCGATGCTGAGAAAACCGCGGCTGCTAAGACCAAGGCTGCTTTGAAACCTGCCCCAAAACCCCAGCCAGCTAAGATCGAGAAAGCCCCCAAGACCAACCCAGCCAAGGAGGCCAGCACCCCCAAGAAGCGTGGTCGTCCAGCAGCTGCTGACGTAGAGGAGGAGAGCAGAACCCCCGCCAAGCGTGGCCGTCCATCTAAGGGCGAGGCAGAGGAGACTGCTTCAAAGAAGCGTGGTCGTCCCGCCAGCGTTGCCCCTCACACCAAGACGCCATCGAGCATGAAGCGCGAACGTCTATCCTTGGCCTCGGCAGCTGAGGAAAAGACCCCAGTAACCAAAAAGAGAAAGACATCCGCTACGCCTGCTTCGTCTGCGCCCGCGTCTTCGGCAAAGAAAAGCGGCAAAAAAGCCAAGGCTTAAGCTCTCAGCGGATCGGCCTGCCCTTGGGAGAACAACCGGGGTCTTTGATGTAGATTCGTTTCGGATGGATGGATGGATGGACGGACGGACGGACGGAGTTAACTGGTCGAATTTTGCATTTCCGAGAGGCTAGGGAGCACGGCTTGCACATTGTACACGTGCGCGCCGGAACAAAATAGGAATGATATTGATTCTCCTTGACATTGATACTACTGATTTTCTCCTGTGACCTTTTATCATTTTTGATCACGAAATTCGGTTGGGTATCCTCTAGAGAAGGCTTTCCTTACATTCTCTAGGTGTACTGTATAGGGCTTATCCCCCCGCCCTCTTGAGTCAAGCCCTTTAACGCACACATACCACGTCCCTTCCTTTCGCATCTCCTCCGGTACCGACCGACCGCATCTACGACTCTCTGTCCATTTCCGTCTCCGCTGATCGCAAGCAGCCAAAGCACTCTCTCCCAAGCCCTTGATACCATCATAAGATATCTAGCCCGAGACAGCTTTAATCAATCAAAGAAATAGATATCAGAGTATAAATGAAAAAAAAAAAAAAAAAAAAAAGGAAAAAAAAAAAAAAAAAAAGGGGGAAAAAAACTAATCAACGCTCAACTTTTTCCCGGGTTGATTAACCCCTCCTCCCCCCTTCCTTTCCTTGGTTGTTATGTTGCTTCGTTGTTGCAATGCCTTCGGCAATACGGAATGAGGGGTGGCGGGCAGGAAGCGAGCATACTAGAACGTCTGAGTATGCGCGATCAGCAGCGCCTTGCCCTGGTATACGATTCTGCTCCTACGTGGCGGTGAGTTCGATGATTGCCCGAGGAAGGGACCTTGGGATCTTTCTTCAGATGCGGCGACGGATGGATGTCTGCTGGTAATCTGGCGAATCGAGGGAATTGCGTGGTACGTTGGTAGATACCTACTGCGGTGGGCGGGATTTCTCGTCAAGAGGCTGGCTCAGAGAGTGTGGTATGGAGGCGTGGGAAAGGCGCAACCTCATGTAAATAGGTGTACCCCCAAGTCAATTGATGAAAGACGGTTCCGACCCCCTTTGGGCTTCACTGGCTTTAATAACTCCATTGCATAACTGATGTGGAACATTTATCGGGCTATGAAAAACGCAAGGCATATAAAATTTATTTTAATGATATGAGTTCGCGGATGTTCTCGGTTAGCGGTACGGGTTTGTTTACTTTGTCCTTTTCGTGTGATATTGCCACTTACGACGATTTCAGTACCACAAGACCAGAATGATGATAAACCGAGATTACTTTCAAGAATATAGCAGCGAGTACTGGTATGTGTGTGCAAATTACGGACTTTATGAACAAGGGATACAGTTCCGGGTATGCAATCTCCATTCGTACTTTTCTTTTCCGTCCCCTTTCCATACACCTGCCTCGTAGAAATGCTACCAAACTCCCTAAACTCCAGTCCACTTCTCACCATCAGTTTACGCTGCAGCCTTGCGCACTGGCTTGCTGGAAAATAGGTCCGCAACCTGGTAAAACATCTCCTCCATCGGGGGCAGTGCAAATGCCGGCCCGATATTAAAGATCTCCGCCAGTTTTTGCTGCGCGACGACCGGCGTCTCGTTGTCTTCCTCTTCCATTCCTGCTTCTCCGTCTTGGGTGGGGGCAGGTGTAGGGTATTCCTCTGCGTCTAAAAGATCGGCATCTTCGTCAATGCGCATGGCTTCCGTAGTCGTGTTTTCAAGGGCGTCGAGTTGGAGGGCGGATGTAGATTGAGCAAGCATCGTGACGCCCTGAGTGCCCTTCTTCAGAACGGTATGGATTTCGGCCGCTGTGTCAAGCACCAGGAAGCCCTCCGTACCGAGAGCTGGGAGGAGCGCTGTGATGAGCGTTTGAAATACCTCTTTTAATTGCGGGTCACGGGTATCTTGGTGAAAGACAACCAGTTCCGAACTTGCAGTGCGCAAAGATCCTGGATCTCGGATACTTGGAAGCGCGACGGCAAAATTACGGCTTTTAGGGTCGACGGCTAGGTGCATCATTTCTTGTTTCTGCCTGGTAGATAGGGATTTTGTGGCAGCGTGGGCTTTGATGATGAGGCGGGCTTCTCCAGACACGAGGTCGAAAACGATAAGTTTATCTGAAAGTGTGAGCAGATCTTGACCGAGGAATTCCATGGCGATGATCTCGTCTTCGAAGAGTCCGGTCTGGGAGAGGCGGATATCGCCAGTGTCTGGGTCTAGGAAATGCACTAGTCCGTCGTTGTTATTGCAGGCGACGGCTAGGATTGATCCGTCCTCCGAAAATGCAACGCATCCACAAGGGTCACACGTCGTGTCGGTTCCGTCTGGAAGTTCCGCTTTGCCGAGTGAAATTGCGAGCTCGCAGTTCCAGTTCCGAAGCGGTTTGTTGTCTTTACCGCGGACGACTATTTCATTTCGCTTTCGGGTCTTCGTAGCCCATACGCGAACAACGCCATCCTCGCCGATGGTGGAGAAACGCAAGGAGCTTGGATCCACAGCGAGATCTACGATCATCCCAGCATTCCCCAAATCGGAACCATCGGAGTGTGGAGAGTCGATTCTGGTCACAAGTTCCCACGTCTCGCTTGCTTGACACCACTGCCAAAACTTGAGGAAAACTTCTCGATTTGTTTGGCGTTCGTTTGCAAGTTCCTTGTCCCGACGTCTCGATAACTGCAAATCCCGCGCCGGAGGTGCCCATTCGTCGATCGTCGCAAGCCATTCTCCGTCGTGCGAAATCTTCATGTGGGTGATTCTCGGCTCTGTTATCCGCTGGAGACCTGGAGCCGCATTTACGCTTGTGATGTTAGTTCTCGCCAGAGCTTGGCGAGTTACGTTGTGACCAGATCCAAGGTCGAGGGTTTGAAGAAAGGGGCTACTGGTGACCGCCGGCCTCTTGGCGCGGATTTCCTGTGTTTGTCCAACCCCAAGGAGAAGCCGTGAGGTGTTGGTTGGGAGGATAACAGCAGGAGTGCGTTGTATCAGAGGTTGATTCCAGGTGGCTTCCTCGAGTCTTTCCACCTGAGATTCAACGGAAGGCTCAGACTCGACCACACAGGTTTGAATCCCAGAAATGTTAACGGTTGGCTTGAGCTCAGATGTGGAAAGCACCATGGCTGAATTGTCCGCGAGCTGGACACCATACGAAGTCCCAGTAGGCGAAACAACTACATTCTGTATGGTTGCAGCCATATGAGGCAAGAATTGCTGCTTTCCAGTGTCGAGTTGCCACAGGACAAGAACAGTCTCAGTGCCACCAGAAATGACATAGTTACCTGCTTAAAGTTAGAATGGGGGTCAGCCAACTTTAGGGAAACAAACCATCAAGAGACCATTTGACCGTATGTACTGCTTGTCGATGCCAGTGCATCTTCCGTGGAGCCAGACTCATTCCGGACGCAACCCCATCAGCAAACAGCTTTGCGAGGATATCGCTGTGCAGGTACACAACGCCCTTCACATCCCCAATCGCTAAGGCCACAACCAACATGTTCTTGAATTTCTTATTCATTCCTTCCGTTGCTGTTCTCGTGGTGACTCGAATATCCAGGGACTTGATCGTTTCCGTGGATTCGAATATCCTGAACTCGTATCGGATCCTGTCGAGGGTATCGTACTCGGTCGATCGAAGTCGACCTACCAAAGCCTTGTTTCCAGAAATTGCTACGATGATTGATCCTTCTTTCGCCGTCTTCAAAAAGTGGATCCGCTGGTTGGATGTATAGATTGTCCTGGCTACGGTCTTGACTTCGCTGTTCGGTGGAGCTAACTCGTTCGCAGTTATTCGGAATCCTCCATCTTTGCGGGCCTCAGTCGTAAATATCACATCTCGTCTTCGGTCTGCCGAGTCCATAGAGGCTACGGTCATGTGAATGCACCCTGTCGAAGAAACGCCCCAGTACTGTTCGGCGCCAACCCCTGAAGTCCAGTCTATACTGTAGATCGATCCATCCGAGCATGCAACCCATAGAATATCCTCATCGGTCGGCGAAAGGCAGAATGCAATGATCCGCGGGAGGATGTCGGCCGCCTCATTGAGCTTGAGCTTAATCGATCGAGTGAGAAGTGAGTCGGCAGTCGAGAAGACCTGAATGGTACCCAGATGTGCAACAATCAGAAATCTGAAATAGTCAGCAGCATTCCAGATATAAGATAGTCAAGACTCACTTTTCATCCTTGCTGAAGACGGGATCCGCATTGACCATGCGGCCCCCAATAGGCGCAGACAATTTCCACGGCTCGAGTGCGTTCCTTTTGGCCGGCTTGATATCTGTCTTCTTGATGGGCTTGATGACCGGAGCTGACTCTGGATGACTCTTCTTCTTATCCTTCATCACTTGCTCTGTGGCGCTCTTTTCCCCATGTTGCTTCCTCTTCCTCCTCTTTTTCCCTGAGCCTGGCACTTCCCCCACATTGCCCTTGGAGCCCTTGCCTTTGCCCTTGATAGTTTCATTATCGATGAGCTCTGGAGACCCCAACTGTTCATTTGACCCCTTCACACCGTTTGCCTTCTCACTCTTCACTAATGCCTTCCCAGTTGCGCTTGGTGGGTCGAGAGCTGCCTCCCAGCCTTGATTCTGGATCGTACTTCGTAGCGGCGTTCCTGATTTCGTTTTTACGGATTTCGATCGTTTGGGCGTATCGAGAACTTCCACCGGGGCTCTTTTGCGCTTCAATAACGAAGTCATGTTGTTGGCAAATTCGCTTTGGGGATTGGTGTCTGGGTGAACTTTTTTTTTTGTCTACGGAGGATGCGGAAAATTGATTTTGCGTCGGCCGCTGTTTTCTTAGCGCCCGCTCAGAAATCAGACATTAGGAACTCGACAGCCACGAGGTCGTCTGTATATCTGACAAGCTACCAACCCCGCGCAACCTTGGCGTTTTTTTTCAGACTCGACATCTTAGGAGGGCTATTCAAGATGATTATTCCTGTGCGATGCTTCTCCTGCGGGAAGGCAAGTCTCACCACCCCCCTATCTTGTGCCATCTTTGTTGCGCCATTCTAACTTGCAGGCAGGTGGTCGGAGATCTATGGGAGCGATACTTGAAGCTCATTGATCAGCAAGTGCAAGATGGGTCAGTCCGAGTCTGGCTTTATAATTCTGTATGCGCCGCCTACTGATAAACTAACAGAGATGCAATGGATCGGCTGGGATGCAAACGATACTGCTGCCGCAGAATGATCATGACTCACGTCGACCTCATCGAGAAACTCCTGAAGTGCGTATACAGCCCTCGCATACGCCCCTTTCCCAGCCATGTGGAGGCTGCCATACCTCGGTATCTAACAGCTCTTAGATACAACCCTGCGGACCGAGACACGAAGAAGGCAGCATTGGTCTAGATGGGTAATTGGCATCCGGGCAGATGCAGAGGCACAGGCGTTCTACGGCGGGCAAAACATTTTCACCAGCCCCAGCATAAACAGGCGCATTTTCGTAGGCGTTAGAGGCCTGGGAGTGGCTCCTGGCAGGTAGATTGATTCCCAATATCAGACGAGATTTCCCACCAAGACTCACTGTTCCGAAGAGGCACAGAATAGCCGCGCCACAGCAGCCGATGCACCTGAAAATTACGTGCCGCACGGCACGTTCCAGGCCGACAAAGTTATTCTGTGACCGAGAAAGTATTCCGTGCTCTTGCCCTGAACGGGCAACGCATTGTTTCTGCACCATAGTTGAGAATCCAAGCTCGATGGAGTCTGTTACCGCTCGAGACGATGCTCTTTGCTGCCTGCTCATGCTGCTCATGCAGCTAGAAAGAAACAACCGGAAAACAAGCTGGCTGCTTAGCTTTGATGAGAGTTTCACCCACTCGGGCGCCTATGCAAGCGCAAGTGCGTGTGGAGAAGCAGCGCAGACGTTTGGATTTCAAGAAGCGATGAAGAACATGGACGCTCGTCTAGAACACATGTCGAACGTTTTCCCAAGAGACTGCTAGACCGCAATTGGTCTTCGCATCTGAGAAAGGAATCAGCCAATGCAGTCGAGCTTGTCGTATATGCCTACTGGTCCGCATTTTCTTCCTTACCGAATATTCTCCCTTACCGAGTAGGTAGGTGAAGGCTTACAGTTGTTGGCGAAAGAGAAGATGGCGTGTTGGCTGGTTATGCTTATTGCACTGTAGCCTTCATGTTGGTTAGGTAGATCATGTTTGGTTAAGGTCCCAATAACCTCATCTGAAGATCCTACTTTGCGACCTGACCACAGCACCGGGTACAAGCTCGGCAAGTTACTGTGCCACAACAAAAACATTTTCAGGACAAATTCTACTACTCCACACACCTTTTCCAAGTCCTCTCATCCCGGACTAACTATCTCTCACGTACCCTTTCCTCTTTCTTTGTTGAGCCAATGTTCGAGTCCAGGCTCTGGCCGGGGATCACGATCTGGGATGAAAGCAGAGAATTTCATACGAGAGAATAATATCCTTACTCCGTACTATACGGTACGGGTATGTGTAGGTCGATGTGTTTTCCAGGATCTCCCAGCTGAACAGCTGCTAAGCGCCGCGATGCCTGTTCCCCTTCATGCAGCCGGCGGACCTACTCTGTACAGTAGAGACGCGCATCTCGTGGCATGATTCGTTGAATTCTGATCCAAGTAAGCTGGGCGCAGATGCCGCATCAAGGCCAGAGTGCAGTCGGTCGGTCGGTCGATGAGGATGAAGAGAACATCCGATTGCTTGAGTTGCTTGCAGAGTTCGCTCGCTATTGGCCCGCGACGGAGACTGGCAGGACTGGAGACTTGCTGACTGTACCAACGATTTTCTGCCTGGCCTGGCCTGGCCTGAGTTGAGTTGAGTTGAGTTGAGTTGAGTTGAGTTGAGTTGAGCTGAACTGAACTGAACTGAACTGAACTGAACTGAACTGAACTGAACTGAACTGAACTGAACTGAATGAAACTGAATTCCATCCGGGGCATCAATTGCAAGGATCGGATCGGCATGCCCATTGCCGACCCCACACGCCGAATACTTCTGCTCCTGGCCCCGAATCCCCGTGGGCTTTGTTCTGGATTCAGCCTCGACCGAGCATCTCAGTCTCACAGGAACAGCCCGGTCGAGCCGATCGTCTGGGCCAGAAGAAGCCTTGAGCCAGGACCAGGTCAACCCGGCTATCTACTTATCTTTCTATCTTTCTATCTATTTATCTATTTATCTATTTATCTATCGATTTGTCGATTTATCCATCTATCTACCAGTCCCCCCTCCTTCCTCCACTCCCGCTGGACCAGCCTCGAAGACCGACCGATCCAGACCCAGAGGACCCTTTTGACAAGATGAGCCTCGCTCCAACCATGGCCTTGGAGAGTCCACTCGTCTCTTCGTCCCCAGGCAATAATATCATGTCCACCTTCTCTCCTTATACCGACTTCTCGCTCTCTCCAAATTCTCCTGCCATGAACAATTCGCCGCGCTTTCGGTCCATGTACGTACAAATCAAGCTCGCGGGCTGCATTTACTGACGTGTCTACATAGCTCAACGCGTAGCTCTCAGGAATCATCGCATCTTCGGCCGAACGCAATGGATGACCACTCTACGAACGGGCTCCAAATGACAAGTCCAAGTGATATGGTGGGGCCATCACCCGTTACCTCGAATGGCACAGAAACAACAGAAATCGAGGATGAAGTGGCAGACGAGGTGCAGGAGCAGGAAACCAGACCTTCACCACCGAGACTTGTTGGGTCCGCAGACTCGCAGGCTACGGTATGTGCGGCCATGATATTCCGAATTCTTGTCTGACTTCTTGTACAGTTGAAGAGAATCAGCACAAACTTGCCCGATGATGCTAGATCCTCTGCGGGAGACGAATCCGTCTCTGTCATACATGCGCCGAAAGGGTACGGTCAATTTGTGAGTTGAGCTAAAATTCGGCTGGCGGAGACATTGCTGAATGCCCTAGATTATACCTGACAACCTCTCCGTCCAAGGACCACCACCAGCCGACCGATCTACGCCTACCCCGTACCAGCAAGATCAAAATGTCCCATCAAATATTAGCGTAGATCTGCAGGTTCCAAAGGACAAGGTAATTGATGATTTGCGCCGTCCACTATCGGATCTGTACTAAGTCAGCTCAGAGTTCACATCCGAGTCCAATATCACCTCCACCAATCTCTACCAATGTGTCGCCTGTCAATTACGGATTAGAAAATGCTACGCCTCGGGCACAGACCCGGCAAGAGATCGAGGCCCTCAGCAGCGATCACGGGGGCTCCATTCGATCCAGCAGTGCCCACAGCCTCGGAGGTTTGTCTTCATCGAATCGCAGAAGCAATTTGCATTACTCATGATTTATAGGAATACCTGAGGAGCATCGTGTTGCCGAAGAAGATGACTTCGAAGCCCGAACTGTCCATAATTCCGATGAGGAGGTCCAAGCCCTGAAAGCCGCTCTGAACGAGTGCTGGACTTTGTGCAATACCCTCGCGAGTTTGAGCTCAATTCACCGAGAGAGAATTTTCAGCTACTCTGGAACTGGAGATGCCCACGAAACAGCCTGGAAGTGCTGCTGGAAACTGTGCCAGAAACTTTATGACAGCCGTGACGAGGACCACGAATCTCATGTGAGACCGACTCTGGATCTATGCCGGGATTTTTGCCAGGCTTTGTTTGATTTCCGACAGCGGAATGATGAGGTCGCTGATTCTGTTCTGAGAGTGAGCTTTGAACTTAACAATCATCTATATAATACACATGACCGGAACTTACCAGAGGCTTTCCGGGAGCGAACATTGGATTTCTACATCACACTCTGCCACAGGTTGATGAAGCAACGGAATGAACTTGCCGAGGAAACCGACGCCCTGCTCCGAGCATGCTGGGGGCTAGCCGAGATGCTCTTCAGCCTCCGCCAAAATAAACGAGAGGGCAAAGCGCCTGATGAAGAACTTCTTGGGTCGGCAGTGCAAGCGTGCTGGGAGCTCTGCGACCTATTCCGCGAAGGATGGACCCAGGTTCGGCCAGAGCGAGGGACGCCGAGACCTTCACAAACAACTTTTACCCAGACATCTGATCAGATGAGTCGGTCTTCACATACCCAGAGCAGCAGCTTGCCCAGCTTGCCCAGCTTGCCCGAGAACCCGGACCATCCAGAGCACGCTCGTACCCCATATAACCCAGAAACGCCCACTACCGAATTTGAAGACACTCCCATCTCACCCGAAGCCAATTCCCCAAATATCCCCAATATTCTGGTTCTTGGCACCGACGGCAGCCGATCAGCCAACGCCCGGTGGTCGAGTACCACCTCAACACTATCTACATATTCGCAAGGAAGCGCCAAATCCAACAGTACAGTCACTACAGCAGCCAGCCCGGAAGATATCAACCTCACCCGACTGAAAATCCTGATTCTGAAGGCCGCGATGAATGTCGGCTTCTCTCGCACCACACCTACCAGCGCGAACCCCAATTCTGCCGGTCCCCCAGCATTTCAGAGTTTCATCAAAGCCCTCCCTACGGGCTCATTTGGCTCTTTGCCCGCACACGCGAAGCTGCTCACAGCGTACCGGAATCTCATTCTCAGCGATCCGACGTTCAGAAGCTCGAATGCTCTACCGGCTATGGGCAAGAACGCGAGCGCGATAGATGTCGCGAAGAGTGTGGGCTGGATGATGAGGAGTGGACAATACCCGTTTCTGAAACAGCTCTACAAGTTGGTGTTTGGATTCCCTATCGAAGAGGCGGAGAATAGGAAGCATGTCAGCATCACCGTTTAGGCCGCTGTGAAACCTTATGAAAACGAAAATAATGATTGGGAGAAAAGACTGGGTTTTATATGCCTGCAGCGGCATGTGATGATAATTCACGTGGCGCCGGAAGGGCGAGAATCGAATCGCCAGTCTTCTTCGAATGGAAGAAGCAGACTGCTAAGGCTTGGAGCATATCGGAGTACATATATACATTCATTTAACCGGGCGGGTCCGGAGGATTGGAAAGCTGTTTTTAGATACCCAGGCGTCACCAAGGCGTTTCTCGTATGCATGTCCTTTTGTCATTCATCTACCGCCACGACTTTCTCTTCTGTATTTTCTCGTTGATGTATTCCTGCCTCTCACTCTTCTCCAAGCCGGTTTTCCATCCGGGACGTTGGCTGCTGGCGTGACTGTTTAATTGCCAAGAGGTGATCTGGAGCGGATATCTGATATCATGTTTCTATTTCAGAAAGTGGAAAAAACAGCAGATGACATTTTGATATCTTAACGCCCGCAATGCGAATGCACACCAGGTCCACCCTCGCTCGTTCCGATCGACCATCATCGCCACCACCCCCACCATGGCCACGACCACATGACAAACCATCCCTCAATCCTCCTCGCCATCACTACTCCCTTCCTCCATCTGATCCATCACCGCTTTCTCAATCAAGGCCAGCGTAGCCCTCAGAGGTAAGCCCACAACATTATCCCAGGCCCCCTCAATCCTCTCCACCAGCAAACTCCCCATGCCCTGGATGCCATACCCGCCCGCCTTATCGACGCCCTCCCTCGTCCGCACGTACGCCTCAATCAACTCATCACTCACGTCCGTGGCGAAGAAGACCTTCGTCTCCTCCACCGTCGTCTCGAGGTTATACCCGGGGTCGCGCGCGTCGTCCCGGGGCGCCAGGGCCGCGACGGCCGTGTACACCTTGTGCACCTTCTGGTCGCGGAGGAGCTTCAGCACGGCCAGGTGCTCCTTCTCGCTGCGCGGCTTCTCGAGGATGCGCCCGGCGGTGGTGACGACGACCGTGTCGGCGGCGATGACCAGGGCCGGGTCCGGGATCGAGGCGAGGGTGTTGGCGATGGCGTGCGCGTAGACGTCGAGGCACTTCTGCACGGCGGTCTGGTGCACGTAGTCGAAGGGGGGGAGGGCCTTGGAGAGGTTCTCGGGCTTGGTGGAGGGGAGGATCTCGAGGTTTGTGAGGCCGATCTGTGGGGTTGGGGGGAGGGGGTTTAATTTTTGACCACCTTGGTAAGATAATTTTGGTAGATGGGAAGAGAAAGGGAAAGGGAAGGGAGGAGAAAGGGAAGGGGATGTTACCGTTGATAATATCTGTTTCCGCCTCGGACTCGCAGACGCCAGTATCAGTCTCTTCCCTCTCAACTGCGTCAGGACGGGTATCTCCAGCGGAAACGGTCCCCGCAGTATCGGTTTCCCCCCTGCTGCTGCTGCTGCTGCTGGAGGTCCAGTCCGGACGGGCAGATCGCCATGTTGAGTGGCAGCCGCGTCGTACGTTGTTGGCAGCGGTACATCACCGACTGGCAGTGTGATCTTTTCCTCAGCCATTTTTCAGAATCCCTCCTAAAAAAAGCTCGAGAAATTTTTTTTCGAGCGTTGGTTTTTTTTTTTTGTTGTTGTTGTTGTTGATCGCTGACTGAATTGCATTGCATGCAAGGCTGTCGTCGAGCCTTTTAGTGGGGTGCAAGTGTCGGCCCGTGCGGCCGGTGAGTAAGTGGCGTTTAAGCTTGTTCCTCCCTTGTAAGGAGTGGATTTTGCTTGAGATGGGATCAGGAACGGCATGTGATGGAGTTGTAAAGAGATCACTATCGTCGACGTACTTCCACGACCTTTGACCACGACAACAATAACAACAACAATCATAATAACAGCAGCAGCAGCAGCAGCAGCAGCAACCTTACCCCGCGTGTGCGATGCGAAGCAAAGTCAACTGGACTCGAGTGAGCGCACGATCCGAGGCTCTCGAGGACAAGACCGGCGAATAGGGTAAGATAGGGAGACAGAACCGAGAGAACAGAGATATAAAGACAGAGACAGAGAATAGAGAGGAGAGACATGTCTTTGTCGCCGCGCGAGCGGGGTTCGCACGAGGGGTCTGCGAACCCAGGCTCGACGAAAGGCTCGGAAGAGAAGCCCCGGTTGAGCGAGCAGGAGAAGAAGGCGAACCATATCGCTTCAGGTGCGTCCCTCCCTATATCCCCCCATATCCTCCTCCCATCCTCCCATCCTCCCATCTTCCATCTTCCATCTTCTACACAATCCATCTTTCTTTCTTTCACAGCCCAGAGGGATATCGCAAGCTAACAATCGACTGACACACTCCATCTACAGAGCAGAAGCGCAGACAAGCTATCCGCGACGGCTTCGATCGCCTTACGGAACTCGTGCCCGGCCTGGAGGGACAGGGACGGAGCGAGAGCGTGGTGTTGAAGAAGACGGTCGATTATATCCGGGTGCAGCTGGCGGAGAGGCAGCGCTTGATGAGCAGGATCGAGGAGATGGGGGGGGAGGTTGAGGAGGAGCTGCGAGGGCCGTGACAAACGTGATGATGATTTCAGGACGAATGAAGGGATGGCGTTGATGGGGGGGGTGTAACCCGCATGGGAAAATTTTACAAACCTGGGTATATGGCGGCATACGGGCATGGGGGATATTTACCTGGAGGAGGCTTTGGTGGCGCATGGGAATGGATACATTTTGTAGGCTTGTTTGAGGCAGTGGGAGGTACACTGTATGGTTCTAAGTGCTTGCCCGCCTACAGATACTGTGTTTGTATACTGTTGAGAACGGTCTTCAAGGCCGACAGCGGCATCCTCAAATTCTTCAGATCCCCTGGGTTTAACGCCGGAACCTGACTGACCTGGCTAATCGCTTCATGGTCGAGAATGCCCTTCTTCTCTGCGGCTAGTATCGCCAGAAGCCTGTTCTGCGGCAACCCGCCCTCGGCCCCTGGAATACCTGTGAGGTCCACCACGAGACTCTTCTCCGAAATATCTTTCTCGCCGATCACAGCTATGACAGAGTATCGCTTCTGTTTTGCCTCGCGGATCTTCTTCCCGATGGACCGAGCAGAGGAGTCGATGTCTACCGAGAGGCCGAAAGCGGCCCCCATATTCAAGGTATCTTCTCTCGTTCCATCTTCATCTAATGTGTTGGTGAGCGCATTTCTGCATTTGTGGGCGAACTCAACAACGGGGAGTGAGTCATTCACTGTGATGATCATCACCTGACGGGGATTCAACCAGAACGGCCAGTGGCCGTTGTGGTGCTCGATCAGCAGCGCCATAATCCTTTCCACAGACCCCAGGACTGCTCGGTGGATGAGAACGGGCGTGACGGGCCCTTGGACAGCCAACAGTTCTGGATCTTCGGTTGTAAGGCCCTTCTGTTCAAATTCTGCTGCTGGGGCTTGGTATTCCAATTCGAATCGCTTCGGCAGTTGGAAATCCAGCTGGACCGTAGCGGTCTGGTGCTCCTTCCCGTCCGAATCCTTCAGGATAACGTCAATTTTGGGTCCGTAGAAAGCTCCGTCGCCCTTGTTGAGCGTCCACTCCTGGCCACTGGCATCCAGCGACTTTATCAAGGCTGCTTCTGCGTTTTCCCATTCCTCGATTGTACCAATGAAGTGGTCCGCGGGTCTTGTCGACAACGCCAATCGGTATGGTCCTAGCTTAAGAGCTTTATACGCAAGTTTTATAAATCCCAGCGTGCTCGAGATTTCCTCTTCAATCTGAGACGGCCGACAGAAGATGTGCCCATCGTCTTGGTGGAATCTCCGTACTCGGGTGAGCCCACTCAACGCGCCATGGATCTCGTTTCGATGCAGAGGGCTGAAATCGGCATATCGTATCGGCAAATCTCGATAGCTTCTTTGCTTTGATGCGAAGATGAGACAATGCCCGGGACAGTTCATAGGCTTCAGCCCATACTCCTCATCTTCTCCCACCTGCTTGTTTTCCGTCCCTCCTTTCGCCCCTCGACCAGTGACTGCATACATGTCATCCGCATAGTGATCCCAGTGCCCTGACTTCTCCCAGAGCGACCTCTTGTATATAGTCGGAGTAATGACTTCTTGGAATCCGAAAAGATCATATTTAGAGCGCACGAAATTCGTCAGCCGGTTGAAGATTCTGGTACCATTAGGAAGAAACATAGGGGAGCCGGGGCTGTAGATGGAGGTCGTGAAGAGCTCTTGCTCGATGCCTAGCTGTCGGTGGTCTGCTAAGGATTTCGGGGTATTCGTGGTTGACTCTGCCGTCCTCTCTGTCACTGGTGCAGGAGGCTCGCAGACAGTGCAATATCCATTGCGGATGGACTGCTGCAGTTTCCTTCTTGTCTGAGAGGCTGCATGCGGATTCCTTGCGCTGATCGGTAGCAGCCGCAATGCTCTCGAGGAGCGCATCATGGCGGGCACGATTGCAATGGACGGAGTGAATGAGTCGCCAAAATATATTGACCTCGGAAGCGCGCCAAGATCCCTGCAAGTTTGGCGACACGCGACGAGCCAGGATCAGCTGCCAACGTCATAGGTAAGGTGACGAGCGGCCGGCCTCGTGGAACATATATTTCATTTCATTCATGGCTTCATGGCTTCGAACTTATGCCTTGTTCATACTTCTTCTCTTGCCATGAAATTTTGAGAAATCGGTGTCTTACTTGATCGCATAATTCGTCTACTTTGGCCAGGTGAACGAACGCTTTTGAGCAAACAACCGGTAGCTTCTTGCTTCCGGTAGCTTCTTGCTTCCTGGACTAATAGACACAGTATCAAAGTATTCATCATGCCGCCGGGCAAGCAGGAAGTCCAACTAGGAGATTCTTGGGTAGTCGAGGGCGAAGACGAAAACGAGGATCCATCGTATTCACCTCAAGACGATGAATACAAGCCGCCACCGCCGCGAAGATCATCCAGGCGAGGAACTACATCGCCGGAGTCCGAACTGGTCATCCCGTCGGTGGACTTCAACTCGATGGATGGGTCCTGGGCAGATACGAAAAGCAGAAGTACGACGAGGGCGAGGGCGAAGCAGTCCGCAGAAAGAGTCTTGGGAACAAGAAGAAGGAACGAGCGTGTGGGTAACGGAAGTCTCGTGAAGCGACCAGCAGCAAAGACTGCCACGAAAGAACATCCGCCCACGACCCTCATAGACAGAAGCAGCAGCAGCAACAACAACATAAACAGTACCAATCTACAGGATATTGTTGATGTTGGCGCTGAACACCTTACCGCAGTCATGTCATGGCTCTTGGATGTCTTCACCGGCGCTCTAAAAGTCCTCAAGAAACCCCTCTCATATTTCCTCGCCATATGGCTACTCTTTGGGATCCTCATCACTGTACGAAATCTGGTTACGAACTCCATCTATGCGTCCATGTCACCTCTTTGCAGAATACCTGGATCTTCTTTCCTGAACCTCCCGTTCTGCCCGGTCCACCTGACCGACAGCAGTCACGGAGCGACACCAGAGTTCAATGACTTAATGTCAGTCCAGGCCAAGTTCGAGGAGGTCCTAGAAGAGAGCGCTGGTGGAGTCTCCTTACCGCTAGACATGAAGCGAGGCGAGGCATCTATCCGAGACCTACGTCAACTGGTCCGCTATAGCCAGCTCCAATCCAAGTAAGTCTCGCTACTAACCTCGCCGGCGACGGAATTTGCTACTATTTATACCATCGCTTACTCTTCCCAGAAATGAACTCGTTCTAGAATTCGATGGCTTCATTGAAACCTCTCGCATTGCATCGTACGACCTTCAAAAATTCAACAGCCACGTGGGCCGAGCTGTCGACGGCGTTATCGCGACGACTCGATGGACGACAAGAGTCCTTGACGGGATCCAAGAGCGAGATGGCTCAAGAGGCTCAATCAGCGCCTTCGTCAACGAGAAACTGCTTGCTCCCTTTCAGCCCGTCAAATTTACTGAAAGGATTTTGCTGGATCAATATGTCCAACACACCCGCATCGTAGAAGAGGAAATTAACAACCTCATCGCCGAGGCCCAGGCCGTCCTCATGGTTCTCACAAATCTCGAAGACCGTTTAGACGTGATCCATGGCATCGCTATCAGAGACAACGTGCACACTAAAGCCCTCAAAGAAGAGATTCTCTCGGAGCTGTGGACCATGGTCGGTGGTAATCGCGGCAAAATCAATAAAATGGACCGCAAACTTGACTTGCTGAAGCAGGTCGGAATTTACCGCAAGACGGCCTATGCCCACGTCTCAGGGACGATTATTAGACTGCAGGCCATGGGCGCTGGGCTAGAAGACTTGCGCGAGAGAGTAGGGAGCCCGGAGTTATTGAGAGATAGGATAGATATTCCGCTGGAGGTGCATCTTGAGAGTATCATGAAGGGAGTTGAGAGACTGGAGGAGAGCCGGTTGAAGGCGAGGAAATTAGAGGATAAGCATATTAGGCGGACCTTGGAGAGGGGAAGACTCGAGGGTACGATGATCGATGGTTGAGATAACGAATTGGCTAACGCCTTTGCTTTTGGGCCAGGGAGAATGTTGGTGGAAGAGGTGTTGCTTGAAGAGGAGGACCGAGGCCCAGCTAGATACACCTGGCGCTAGTGTAGACCTCGAATCGCACCTTCCAACAGGGCCCGGTCTGTGGAGTATGGAGTATGGAGTTTGGTCCGGGTCTATTTGCACCGTGCCGGTTGGAGGCTCGACGCGAACTGCTCCATGTCGATGAAGCCACAGTTTAGGATGATACCCCAGGCGTAATGAAGAATACAAATCGACGAATATCAATAGGCACTTCTCTTGGCGTCGTTCTCTTTGGACTGTTTTCATCTTTTGTCGATTTTTTGGCGGATACCGACCCAGACTCTTACCAAAATACCTGATACGTGTTTAGAGCCATAACTCCAAGCCAGCTACCTACATCGGACGAAGAAGTGTTCGGTTATGTAGCATCGACGTCGCCCAAGTATTATGGTAATCAATTGATCGAACATTATACCGCTTCCGTCTTCAGGAGGCCGTTTCTGAATACTGGAATCACACAAAGAATGAATTCTCGGTCGGTCCTGTTCTTTAGAGGCAGATAAGGAGATTCTGTTTCGTGAGATGGATATTTACACGGAGGTTGTCGAGTGGAGGAGTGGTGGGAGGTTGAAAATCCATGCCGGACAGAGTACGGTCCGTGCTTATCCACAGGACGGAATTACTTTTTGTCCTTTGGATACTAAAGCTCGAGGGCTAAAGCTCTATGGCACAGAGTACAACCAACGTCTGGACATATACAACCTCAACCTCAAGTCATGCATCCAGGCGCGTAAGGTCGCGCAACACTCGCACGGGCAATTCTGCTCTGCTTATTCATCTCCTCTGTATTGCTTGAATTCTAGGTCAGCGGCGCAGATCACTTCTCCTCCTTCGCCTTTCGTTCGCGCTCGAGTACCGTATCAACAGCAAGCAGCATTCACGATAAATCGATAGCTTGGAACCCAGCGGCCAAGACTGGAAAGAAGACCAGTCTACGAGGGGAAGCGGGCTCGGTACCAAGATGGCCCTCCAAACACGCTTCAGCTGCGTCGAGGAAGCGGGCGGGTTGGTGGAGCGCTCGAGAACCACGCGCCGAAGAGATCAAAGGGCGAGGTTGGCGAGGTTAAGGTATGTGGGTACCACTTTACGAGTGTGTAACTATGCGAGGCAAAACACCAATAAATACAGCAGAGCAGTACCTCGACAAAATAAAACTCTTCAGAGCAAGTTCCACTCCAATCTTGCAGTGCAGCTATTTAGGTCGTGACTTGGGGTTCGATAGAGAGAGGGCCTAGGGAATACTACAGTGCATCAAAGATCCGGTATGTATGGGAGGGTAGAAAAGTCAGCTGTTTAGGTATCCGGCATGAAAAATAAATATGCATGATGAGAGGGTTACTCGAGGATGGATAATTTTTTTATCCCCGAGAGAAGACTCCCGATTTTACTGAGACAGAGCCGAGGGACTTGCAGGTCGTTTCGGAGTCCCAGGAAATGCAAAACGGCAAGAGGAGATATGATAAGCCTGTTTGGCTTTGATAATGTTGCTTCATTGGATATTCCTCGGATCCGCCTCCCCCGTAATAATTATAGTGTGGTAAGTTTACCCACTTCTCAGTCCTGAACAGTGCTTGGCTCTGGTGATATTGACTTCCTCCATAATCCACTCATCTGTTCTTAGCCAAACGTAGCTAGGACTGCACTCCTCGAAGAGAAGCAGCGTTCGTAACTCAATTCCCTTACAGTAAAAGTGTAGTTCCGCTCCACAGTACGGAATTGGATTTTGGGGCTTCCCCAGGTACATGGTGGCTTCAGATCCGAGGGCAGCGGTGCCAGGTATGTGCCATGAGGACCATACCACGGATCATGCGGCATCGCCAGTTTTTGCTGGATTTGATCTTTCCCTGCAGCCCAATCTATCGCAGGGCGATGGGACTCGGAGATTTCTCTGAAGCAACGGGCCACACTAGGTTTCTGGGCTGTATGATCCGACAATGCCTTCATGATAGGATCACCGACTACTAGTGTCAGAGTTTCCAGTTGGAGGTTCGCAACCCGCCGCGCCCGTGACTGAACTTCGTCGAAGTGATCCAAGTTCAAAGATCGTGAGTGCAGCTCTGGAATCGTCTTGTCTTCCATGTCCTTGGGAGGGAGGCTTATGGCAAGATGTTTAATATCAAAACGATCTATATATGAATACAAAAAGCATTCAAGTGCGCGGCTGTGAGATGTTGCGCACTGATCCGGTGTTAGTGTGCCATTGGTATCGCACACAAACGAACGCCGGGATATGATTTACCGACCTGCGTTTTATACGGGAAGTACAGAATGTCCCGGTCGGGATCGTAACATGTGTAGCAACCATTATCGACATCATTGTTGGTCCACAGATGCTGATGGCTCGACTTGTAGATGTCCAGAACGGTCTCCCGGGACTCGCGGTTCGTGCCCAGAAGGGGAGGTGGATGAGCATGAAATTTAAAGCCGCCGGAGATCCAGTATGTCTCGATTATGCGCTGCTCAACCGCATCCCTCCACTGCACTCGGTTACAGCATCAGCATGGGACATTGGGGATATTTCGAAGTGCCTCGGCCTTGGGCAACTTACAATCATCCGCCGCAGCTCAAGTGGCAGCTCTGGGAACCTGGGGAAAGCTTTCGCCGATTCCGACATGTCCAAATTTCGTGAATTGCCTCACATAGCACGGTGCCGGTTCGACATTGTCGACGTCGATAGAGGAACATCCCAAGTTGACGTTGACATATTTGCCAAGCCGCTAGATTATAATATGGGTCTTATGCCAATTCGCGTCTCACGGGATCCACTTCAACATCTTTCATCCGAATAACTACTCCGTACAGTAGGAATCCAAACATCCCCGAACATTCGCATCATCTCCACAATCTTTGGATCGAGGATGACGGAGAAAATGTGCCAATTCAACTCTCAGCTAGAGAGTTGAAAACACCAGGTACTGCCATTGCGTTCGCCGGTCACGAAATGCACGCTTTCGCTGTTTTCGCCGGACTCGTGGTTCCTAAAAGAGATGGTATGTCTCTCCGATACAACTTTGCATAGCCCAAGATCTAAGATCCGTAATCTAGACGTCTCAAACGCTTTCAATCCTTGGGTATCGGTCGAGCCAGCGGTATCCCTGTGGCAACGTACACACCAAGCGTAACAACCATCAACGGCGTCGAGACAATGGCGAATGCGATTCCGTATAGCTTGACTGCTACAGGAACAGCAACGCAAACTGATTGGGACCCTGCACAAATATCTCTCTCTGTAGGAGGCGGATCGTTTCAGGAATGCCATAACCGCGACGGGAGATATGCGCCATTCTGCAAGCCAGACAATGGGTCGGATGTCAATGTCGATGGGAAATACTACGGTATGCCAGGATCTTCCGGGGTGGAGGGAGATGCTGACACGGTCAGTGACTTGGGACAGGGAATTCTTCAGCCAAAAGAATGCTTCCGTCAGGGTTGTCGCGAACTACGTGAATGATACTGGTTATGGTCTAGTAGCTTTCGAATCGAGCCCGGTACCAATCAGTGATGGTCAATTCGTATGGACGATTCAGAAAGAACAGTTGCAAGATTTGCAGACGAACAATGTTACCCTGTACTTGAATAGGATTAATCCTCCTACGGACTCGGCGAGCAGTCTGTCAGTTATATAAGCCCCCTCCCCACCCCGCGTCGGATGATCCAAACATACGATGCGAAAAAGAATATGAAGGTGATGGTCTAAAGAGCCTTATAAGACCGCGAAATATCGAATCTTTATATCATGGATCGAGATTTTGAGTCGAAAAAACATGGGTATTCGGCACAATCCTATCTCGAAGTCCTCGAAGCCGAAGTCAAGCCAATCTTTCGGAAATTGCCTCGCAAATATCGGTTTCAGCAAGATAATGCATCAATTCATACTGCAAACAAAGCTCGGCTTTGGTTGGGCAAAAAGAAGATCACTTTATTAATCAATTGGCCACCTTTTTTCCCCGACCTCAATCCGATCGAGCACGTTTAATAGCATTTTAAAAAGAAGCTTTACTAAATGTTCCCCGACGTTGCGATCGATAATTCGAATTCAAAACACGCAAGGCAAAGGATGGAAAGTTGTTTGCAAGCTGCATTGGATATATTAGATCAATCGTTGTTTGATAGTTTATACCTATTAGAGTATGCCGGATAAAATTAAAGCTTATATCGCGGCCGAAAGCTAGCATACTAAGTGTTAAGGTTCGTGCGCTTTCGAAAAATTAGCTTAAATATTAAGAAAGATAAAAGGAGTCTAAGGAATAAAATGATTTTTTTTTATTTGATTTGGATTTGTAATTATTAAGTAGTTAAGATATAATAAATGAATATCTATTGCTGATTTGAAGTTCTCGCTTGAATGGCCAACAGCAGTTGCCTAGTACTCTACTCGGAGTATCAATACCTACTAACGAATCTAGGCCCGACCGTCAGAGTAAAAGTCTACTCAAGGCCAATTTATCACCAACCCCCTACTCCCGCCCCGAAAGGTCAATCCCTTTACATCGCCCTTCCCACCCTCCTCGGCTTCCTCTTCCTCTGCATCCTTGGGCGGATTTTTCTAGAACCGCAAAAATCGACTGATTGGCCTCGGCAACGTAATGAGTCGTCGCAGTGGATACGGGGCAGGACAGTCCAGAAGACAGAGATTGGGATTGGGGATGAAAGGAGGAGATATCCAGCTGGGTGGTAGAGAGGCAGATACGGAAGTGACGCCGAAGAATATCCCCGAGAGACACGATGATGGATCAGGAAGCGTGGCGGGCAAGTGCCACGGCTGGACAGAATAGGTACATGTACCGGTAGGGATGAGTTGAGGAGGCAGGACGGGTTCCGGCTCAGTCAAAAGCGAGCAAGGCTTGGGTTTGTAGGATTGGGCCGTCGTAGGATGGAAACGGGGCGTGGGCCAAATTGCTTGGAGCAGATGGGCTTTCGGAACATGGATAGGTAGGTATGATACCAGGGGCGCTCAGTACCAGGCTGGAAGGAACAACTCAACTGGTGATTGTTAAATTACTTTCTCGCCAGGTTCGCGTCCAGCGTGTTCGCACACCCCCCTCCACCCGTGCTGCGATTCAATTCATTCCTTCTACGAACATGTCTTGGTTGACACTCTATTGGTTTGCGCAAAGAGACTGCTGAGGAATTGGCTTCCGGAGTCCTATGTGCTGGAAATCCGTACCGAGAACGCTTCATGGTTTGATTTCTTGGCAAAATAAGCGAGGTTGCTCCTTCTCGAAATGGATATGTACGTAGTAGGTATGTATTAAGAATCCTGTAGGGCAGGGAGTCGTTTTTATAATGCGGTTTCTTGAGTGGAAGACGGGATCCTGCTGTTATTTTCAGGAGGGATTTCCTGAATTACTACGTAAGTAAAGGCTTTTATGGGATTTTCTTTGATGGTGGAAATCTTTACAACGGCATCCGGTGCGTTGAATGTTCTACTCTGGTACTGTCCCTAACGAAAGGATGGATGGATGAATGAAGGGTGCTGGGTCGATGGGATATGCTTCAATGTATGCGTAGGTAAGGCTCACTGGGACCGCTATATGATGATATTCGTTGCTTATTGAAGGTTCTCTTGCTTGTGTCTAGAGTTGTGATTGGGAAAGCCACGCTCGTCGAAAAGAAGGGTTCGGGCGAGCATAACGACGCTAGATCAAAAGGACTATATCTCGCTTTGATCAACGACTTCTCTACAGCCGGGAGAGCAATGGTCAAGCCAATATTTTCTGCGCGGCCGGGCTCACAACTCAAGTCTCAAGTCTCAAGATGGTATCTATTAGCTGTGATCAAGGCCAATGAAGTGTATCCCTCCACCGAATAATCGTCAAAGTATCGTGAAACACTAGTTTGTCAATTGAATACTGAGAATTCATTCAGGTTATATACACAAGAAGGCTGCTCGTATATGTAGTACGGCTAGCGGCTCCTCAAAATCAAGATCCCACTTGCTCAAATAGGCTCCGGTCTAGCCAAATCCTCATATTGCTCAAAGATACTGGGATCTTGAAGCTGCATGGAGAGGGCAAAGCCGTCCCCAATCCTCTGCTTCAGACCTGCGATCGAAGGGCGCAAGCCGGGCGTCTCATACAGACACTCGAAGATGGTATCTACCAGACTCTTGCTATACGAGTACGCGCGCATGTCGTTCCCGTAGGTGTTGCCTACTGCTGGCGCACCGTTGAGGATCCCGTCCGAGTTCCCGGCGGAGCTCTGCGGGAGGAACGGCTGCTTGTGGTCTGGTGGGTTGTTGGAGAGCGTCAGCAGTTGGAACATGATGACACCGATACCCCACACATTGGTACAGGGCCCGTACGCGCCCGCGATCTTCGAGGCTTTGAAGTCTTTGAAGTCCCATTCCTCGGTAAATTGTTCCTATGGAGCGGCAGATCAGTACTTGGCGAAGTCATGGCCATTCCACTGTCGGAGGTGCAGGGTAAGACCAGCTCATACCGGTGTGTAGTAGTCCTCGGTGCCCATGAGCCTCCATCTCTCCAAGTCTTCATCGCTGGGTGGGTTATTCGGGTCGATGAATCCCGCGCTACCAAAATCGATGAGCTAAACCAGGGATCAGCACGAGGAGCCGAGACTTTTCCCTCCTAGACTAAGCTTACCTTGAGTATGGGAAGACTATGTAGCCCATCCTGAATCTCAGCCAGCATGACGTTATCTGGTTTCAGATCTAGGTGTACGATCGGAACCCAGTCTGCAAAAGGCTGGTTTGGGTCCTCGGATCCGAACTCCAATGCCATGAGCCCGTCCACGAGACAGTTGAGGATAATCCACAACGTGGTCTCCTTGAAAGGCTTCTGTCTATTCGGCCGAATGTCAGTATTAGCTAATTTGGCTGTTGACCATGCAACTTACAGGTCAATTCGTCGCATCAGAAGCTGCTCCAAGGAACCAAGAGAGCAGTACTCCTGGAACATCCGGATGTAAACGCCGTCCCATTCGTCATCCAGCCCTTCCATTGCGCCCTGGCACAAAGCATAGGCCGGGTGCAGCATCTTTACAATATGTGAGCCGGTGTAATACGTCGCGGTGAGGAAGATGCTCTCGTTGTATATCGCATCCGTGTAATGGCCCGGTTGAAGTCTAAATGATGGGGCTGTCAATACAAAAATTCCACCCAACACAACTGTTGGTCACACCCGGAAGCTGGTTGAGAAAAACGAATACGATCTCACAGGATCTTACTCTTTAACGACAACCTGTGTATAGCCAGGCATCTTCTCCGGAGGCCCATCCCACTCCCACAGCCCAGCCATCGCCGTACCCCCAGACCCCAAGAACTTCCTCCCCTTCCAGTAGGCCGGGTCCACCGGGATGCCAGCAATCGTCTTCCCGATGAAATCCCGAAAGACCTGACCCAGAGGAACAACGACATCCGGGTCGTCTGGGCTCGGATCGGTCGTTATGTTCCGCGGTGCGCCGGCCGGCGCAGGAGTCGGTGGCGTGTAGGGAAAAGTCCGATATATCCTGGCCGCATCTCGGATTGACAGCGGTACATCGTTGGGATTCCTATACTGGCGCCAGAAATTTATCTGCTTGAGTGTCTCGTTTGTGATAGCTGCTGCCATTCTCTTCCGGGTGTGGTCGGGCTTGGAACGGAGCAAGCAAGATGTCGTCGGGGTTCTCGGCTGGATTTATCCGATCTTGGGATGAGGCCTTGGGGGAAAATGTTTACTGCATTGTCTGACGGATTGCAAAAAAAAAAAAAAAAAACATGCAAACATCTGGCTCGGCCAGGAACGGTCTTACCGCGAGATGGGGAGGTGTTGAATGGGCTTTGTTCACAACATTCCAGCGATCGACCCCACCAGAATTAAGCGAGATGTCCCTGAGATTACAGCAGTACTACAGTAGGCAACTGCTGTTGGCCATTTAAGCGAGAACATCAAAATCAATATCAGAAATTCAACTATCATTTCTCAATTGCGTAATTACTACAAATATAATTCTTATAAAACTAATAACATTAAACTCCTTGGATCTCAGCTTTTCTTCTTAGTTTTCGGCGTGATTATTTGAATGCGCACGAACCCTAATCTTTAGTATGCCAGCCTTCAGCCGCGATACAAGCTTCAATCCTATCCGGCATACTCTTATGTAAACTAACGAGTAACGACTGGTCCAATCTATCATACGCAGCTTATGAATAACCCCCCATCCTCTTGCCCTCTGCCGTCCGCACCGCGGAATCCGTCATGAGCCCACCAGCCCTCGACGCACAAACACAGGACCCGTCGGCGTCTATATCAAAGTCCTCAACACCCTCAGTCTTGATACTAGGGCTACGCCGGGCCGAAGAATGGCGCTCGGGGGCTTTCTGTAGCTGATTGAAGAGGACGAGGGGTCTGTTCTCGTCAAGCTCGAGGGATTTGGTGTAGCTATTCTTCCTTACATCTTTTTCGACAGCTATGGCTGATTAGGATTCCTCTTGTTTAACCCGAGAGTAGGCTTTTATAACAATCTCTTGATTCATGTTGTTTTTGTTGTTGTTGTTGTATTTATTAACGTCGGGCGGGTAGCAGGCGAAGCCTGCAGCCCTGGGACCTCCCATGGGGTACGGCGACGTGCTAAGCTAAGGAGTTACATACAAGACAGCCCTAGAAAGCAGTTCAAATAGTGCAGCAAAAGCTACCATTGTTTGCGCCCTTCCCCTACGAATAGGATAGATCTCTTGAGTTATGTTGGATCGTCAAATCTAGCATAATCTCCCGTTTCCAGAGTTGAATTTTGTCTTCCCGTTTTGAGTTTGTCTATATGCAATATCCTTCACATCATATCATCCATTTTCGTCGCATCTCATCTCAAATTCTTTTCTCAAATCTTGTTCTCATCCATCCACCTCAATCGAATACTTACTGCACGCCTGTGTGCTTCCAACTCTTCGACCTTGGCGAGCTGCATCACCGCACCGCCGACATTACGCAGGCCTTGAGCCGTGAGGTTGGCGCTGGTAATGTGCTTAGTGAAGGAGCCAAGGTTGACCCCGGAGTACTGCTTTGCGTAGCCGTATGTTGCTAGAGTATATCAGTCAGAGTTTTTTATCATCTAAAGGCGTCGTGGAGAGGAGTGGAATATAAAAGAGATTGTGAACGAGAATGAATGTTGGCTTGAACTTACGCAAAGAGTGATTGACACCAGCAGAGTAATCGCCCACACTTTCTGGCGTCCACTCGCCGATGAAGACAGATCCGGCATTTTGTACCATGTCAACTACACTCTGAGCGTTCTTGACTTGCAGGATGAGATGCTCAGGTGCGTAGTCGTTGCTAAGTTCCATTGCTTCCTTCATGTCCTTCACCACCAATGTAACCGAGTGCTCAATTGCGCCGCGAACGAGATCCACGCGGGGAAGAGCCATGGCTTGGTTGTGCAGCTCATCTTCAATAGCGGCCAGTTCCTTCTCGGAGAGGTCAATGGCAATAAGTACCACTTGGCTGTCTACACCGTGCTCAGCTTGAGAGAGGAGGTCAGATGCCACGAATGCAGGGTTAGCTTCCTTGTCGGCGATGACCAGCACTTCGGATGGACCGGCTGGCATATCAATACTAACACCTGCGTTTGTGTCGTTAGAAACGAACATCTTGGCCGCGGTGACGAACTGGTTTCCTGGTCCGAGGATCTTGTCGACCTTGGGTACAGATTCGGTACCATAGGCCATGGCTGCGACAGCTTGGGCACCACCCGCGAGGACGATGGCTTCGGCGCCGACTTTGTGGGCCACGTAGACGATTTCAGGGGTGATGCTACCATCGGCTCGAGGCGGGGATGCGAGGACGATGGTCTTGCACCCTGCGACCATAGCCGGGACACCCAGCATGAGTGCAGTTGATGGTAAGACGGCAGTTCCTCCAGGCACGTACAGACCAACGCGCTCAATGGGACGGGCAAATCGACTGCAGATGATACCTGGCATGGTCTCAACTTGCAGTGGCTTGTCCTCCTTTTGGGCGGCGTGGAACTTGCGAATATTCTCAAACGAGATATCGATAGCCTCGATGGTCTCGGCTGGTAGATTCATGAGTGCTTGTGGGAATGGAGCCTTGAGAACTGGAGAGGTGAGAGATGTAGCCTTTTCGAACTTGTGAGTGTACTCGAGAAGAGCTTTGTCTCCGCCTGCTTGAACGCCCTTGATAATCGGGTTGACGATGCCCATGATAGTCTCTGTGGATCGCTGTGAAGGTCGTTGCAGAACAGCTCGGAGGTCCTCGGGTGATGTTGTTGCAGCATGGAAGCGTCTCATTGAGATTCGACCATTCTCGAGGCCAGCCGGGTCATCTTTCGACTTGGGTACAGAAGCAGCCTCGTTGAGAATTGCCTTTGCCTCAGCCGGTTTGACACCGTTGGTAATACCCTCCTTCTCGGCCCACTTCCCCTTGGCATCTCCCTGTCTTCTCTTGACTTTTACGCTCTTGAGATCGAGGTTACGTTCGATGTCAGCAACACTGACACCAGCACTAACAGCCTTTGTGAGTGCAAAGTAGATCAGGTCTGCAGCTTCAAAAGCAACGTCGTCCTTGGTCTGAGCATCACAAAGCTCCTCGGCCTCCTCCATGATCTTTGCTCGCAAGAGCTTCTCATCCGAGAAGAGACGAGATGTATATGATCCCTCTGGCGCCGAGGCCTTTCTTGAAACTAAAGTCTTCTCCAGTTTCGCAATGCCCCGGAGGTCACCAAAACATGTTTGCTGAGCCAAGTGGCAGAATCCTGGAAGATTTAGTTGAAGATCTAATTCATGATGACGAGAGCCTTACCACTTCCTTGCTGGCGAACCATGAATCTCAAGCAATCCTGGTCACAATCCAACGAAATCCGAACCAAGTCCTGCGTCGACCCTGAAGTTGCTCCCTTGTGCCACAAACCTCTCTTTCGGCTCTTGTAGACTCCCTGTCCAATCTTCAATGACTGCCCCACACTCTGGCGATCGCTATACACCAATCCCAGAGCAATACCAGCCTCGGTCGTAACCATTGTCGGAACCAGCTTATCCTCTCTATCTGATGTCCATGTACCTGCAATCAAGGCAGGTATGGATATCTTGGTCTGGGAAGCTAGCTCAACTGTCAAGTTCGTGGCAGGAATAATAGGCACGGCTGAGTAGTCTTTGGCAAGGGCGATAATAGCGTCTTCGTCTGTAGAGGCTGTTGTGATGTAGATGGGCGTAGTATTCCATGTTGCCAATTTCTTCAAGCCCGCCTCTGCCTGTTCCAAATCCGGGGCAGCGAGCAGGACTCCATATTTATATGCCTGCGAAGAGTCCCCCTTGTGCAGAATCGGAACCACTCGATCTCCGAATGACTCCGAGTCTTTGAATACCGTAGACAAACAAAATATCTTCTTGGCACCGGCGTTTAAAATCGAGAGAACGTCATCGACGGATTCAATCTGGGAAACGTCGACGTAGGATTCAATTTTGGAGATGTTTTTCGACAGGAATTCGAGGAGAAGGCCCAGCGACTCTGGGGTGGCTGTAAAGTGAGCGCATCCCAGATACGACAGCTGAGTACGAGTTAGGCTCTCCTCGGATTCTAAAGTCTCGTTGGTGAGGTCGACGCTGGGGAGAAATGGGAGGGAACAGGTGGTATCCATTTGTTTCGTATTAGGTCTTTCGTATTTGGTGTTGTGTATATGAATGTTGCTGTTGTTGTCGTTGTTGTTTCTTGATATAGTTGTGGTTGTACTAGAGTGACTCAAAAATTTGCGATATCGGGGATCGAGTTGCTTTGCCCCTCCCCCTCCAAAATTACTGTGGGCCGATTTAGAGTGTGGACCGTGCACGCTGAAGAAGCAGGGGCCAATGTTCGTATCGTTCCGTTAGTACGGATTCTCGACAATTGAAGATGAACGAACAGATGCATTCAGAGCCTCGTCTTTGCGCCGGATCCCGCGTTTACTCCCCTTCTGCTATATCGCCATATCTGAAGCTGCAACTCGATCAATCTCTTGCAGGTCTCCAACAACCACCACTGCCGGATGTGCTACGACTACCAGCGCGTCAATCATTCATACAATAAATAGCCTCGCTGTCCTCCTTGGAATTACCACGACGAAGGACGGACGAAATCGCAGGGGCACATTCGTACAGGATCTAAAGTACATTGAGAATAGGAATACGTTATTGAGAGGTCCCAGGGTCACAGACTGAGTCTGCTATCTGCAATCGCTCTCGTCACATACAAGCCCTCAAGCAAATCACATCCTACACAATGGCAGAAGTTAACGGCGATGCCCCCCAAACCAACGGGCACACCTCTCCTCCCGCACAAGCAGCACCCCCCGTGCCGCAACCCCCGGCGGCGGCAGCGGCAGCGGCAGCAACACCACCCAAGATCCTCTCCAACCCAAGCGTCCCCCTGACCTCTCTCAATGACAGCGGCCTCTCGAAGCGCCCCCGCGATGTACGCACAATCCACCTCCTCCTCTCCTCCGTAGGCTGCACGGCCTACCAAGAACGCGTGCCTTTGCAACTGCTCGACTTCGCCTATCGCCACACCTCCTCCATCCTCTCTGATGCGCTCCACCTCTCCTCCGACGCCTACGTCTCGCAACAGACACGCGCCAGAGACGCGCCACCCGGTGGTGGTTTCCGGGACGCAGACGGCCAGGTTAGCTCTAACGCGGTTCAGCTTGCTATTTCAAGTAGGCTACAGTATCAGTTTGGGGGTGGGACTGGAGGTGGAGGATTGACGAAGGACTTTTTGATGGAGACAGCGCAAGCGAGGAATAAGGTTGCCCTGCCGAGAGTGTTGCAAAATGAGTGGGGGGTGAGGCTGCCGAGTGAGAGGTTTGTGTTGACGGGTGTGCCATGGGGACTTAAGGGCGAGTGGGTGGAGGCTGACGATGAGGAGGACATCGATAGTGGGGTTGGCGGCGGTGGCGGGATGGATGTTGTGATGGGGGACGGGGATGGAGACGACGGGGAGAATGGGGATGAGGAAGGGGAAGGACGGATGGAGGATTTGTTTGGAGGCGGGGATGTGGATGTGGATGGGGATGGAGATGGGGATGGAGACGGGGACGGCGAGATGGACATAGATAAAGACTGATTCTGGGACACAGGTTGCCTATACGGCTTTCGATTTGGGGCGTCTAGGATGTATCAAAACCGGGAGAATAATGAAACGGCGCGGGATTATTTGCGGGTATCGTCGAGATATCCGGACAATCAAAGGAGCTCAGACGAAGATGGTGGAACCCCATCATTCTGCGAGTGCATTTCCCTTTGCCTTTCCCTCGATATTTTATCTTCTTCTCAGTGATGGCGATAGCTGGGAGCTGTATAGCTATGTGAAGCGCGAGATCTTGTGGCTGAGGCTCCTTTTCGCATGAAACGAATTCTGATGCTTACTTGGTTTTTGTTGTTGTTATTGATTTTTCTCTTGCTTGAGCGACTTTCTTATGATTCTGGATTTGGGATGCAGATGACCAGGTTGGACATATGCATCTTGGGGGGACCTACAGACCCTCTCTTGGGATTTCTGTGTTTGGATTGGTGTTTCGCAGCAGGTCATTCGTTGTGGGTGATGAGTGATAGGTATCAGATGAGATGCGAGTGCTTTCGTTATTGGTATCCTCGCTCTCAGACGCCGTGACTGGGGTTCAGATGAATCTTTTGTTTAAATAAATGTAATAACAGCTCACGAGATATTCTTGGGGATAATATGGAATGCTGGATCGTGAGCACCCTATGGAACGGAACCGAGTACGTTGTTTATCTGCTTTCTCTCTGTCTCTCCTACCATCCCCTTCTCGTTCGAGGCCCTTCCCACCAGCAAAAGCATAGGTCCACTCTCGGGGGAGCGAAACGATAATTCCGTTCTGGATTCCTGCCGCGCGATCACGTGCCTTTCACTTCAAACCAGAGGATACTCAATACACGATCACAGTCGTGATCCACCACCCAAACATTTTTCACCATCTCAATCTCTCATACTCATCCGAACTGCCTCTCTTCGTTGCAAAATGTGGTGGGCTTAGGGTTGGTTTATCACGCAATTAGTCCCTCGGCAAGGATGATCCCACTCGTCCCTCAATTCCCCGACTCGCATCTCCTCATGACTTCACGTCTCCAATGCATCGCATTGATACGAGTCAACGAGGCGTTCCGCCCTCTGGGTAGCCCGGGGAATCTGATACAGAGCCAGCCAGCAAGCCAGTAACGTTGGACGTGGACCCTGTTTGATATTGCCATGGGGATTTCTCAATCGCCATGGCGTTCTCCCTCATCTCAACTCTTTCTTTTGTCCCTCGCACTCCGCGCCTTCGTCCGTAATTTATTTTCTCATCTGGCTCTCTATGTCTGTCGTGTTCTCTAGCGTTCTGAAGTCCAGCGCATCCTGCTTTCCTTTGCTTTTGCTTTTGCTGTTTACGTTTCGAGAGGAGTGAGAGCGAAGAGGCTGGAATACGTAATGTCCAAAATCGCATTCACAATCGTTCTCCCGCATGATAGCAAAGAAAATAACCGCACGCCTGGCTTCTACATCTCGACGAGCAACCTCACGTATTTGAATGTCAAGGGCAGTGACTTCAAGGCCGCGCGGTGGGGGAATGGCAATACGAGCTCAGGGTGGAAGAGTCGCTTCGAGTACGGTGTCACGGCCTCGAAAGGCGCGACGAAACTTTCTTTGTGGGTGGCTTGTCTGATGGGGATGGAGAGGGAGAGTATGTGAGGGGGAAAGGCTGACCAGGACAGGATTATGAATACGTCGGTCATTCTACCGCCTGTCTCGTGGGCGCTACCGATTATGGGAGAGGGTCCGCCGCCCAAGCAGAAGGATGAGGACGGAAAGAACAAGGGGGCTTCGAAAACATTGAAAGCGAGTTCTGCATCGGAACATCCACCTTATAGAAGTGGCCGTATGTCTCTCCCATTCCAAGCAAGTCTCTTTCTGTGACCAATCAGAAATCTAGCATCGAGTCGCGGCAGTAGGGAAAACGGCAGTGGAAAGCCTCGAAGGGATCGAAACCGCGAAAGAGATCGTGATGTAGACCGAAAGAGGAACCGCGAGAGAAACCGCCAGAGAGATCGTGAGAGAGATAGAGACGAATACCCGGAAAGGAGGAGGACGAAGGCACCAGGAGAAACGGTTCGGTGGATTACGGATCGCGAGGAGTCAGAGCGTCATCAGCAGAGGCATTCGAGGGAGCGGAGGAAGAGGTATCCGAATACAGATCCTGAGCTGGTCGATTTAGGGGATATATGAATGGACGAGAGGGAGAGAGAGAGAGAGAGAGAGAGTGCGACAGCGAAACACGAAGTAGAACTGTTGGGAATAGCGGAGGCGCGTGGAGTTTGGGGTAGGCATTTGGCAGTGCTGGAGGCTTTTTGATTTTTATTGCCGTTGAGACATCTTTAAAGGTGCTTCCAATCGAGGGTGTGAGTGACCACTGATGTTTTCAAGTGATGGCTGAAGCAGCCATCCTTTTTGATAATCATTATACGAATTCAAATTCAATAATGAACCTCCCAAGATATATACCCTTTTATAAACAAATCAAGGGGCATATGATGACATCTCGTGAAGTTCATGAGACATTTTCGAATAAAGATCTGATCCCATTATTCAGATAGTATATTACAACTATATTACATACCATTTGAACCCTCTTATTTACTCGGAAATCTTCCCGAAGATTAAGATTCGAACTTTTAACAACAATAATAGAAGATGGCTTTGACTGAATACTTTAAGTTGTTATGATTATTTACTTGCTTTCTGATCGAATTCTCGCTTCAGCTTCGCTTAATGAAGGGGAGTCAGGTCTTTAAGGCTTCTATTATGTGGGAGTTGAAATGGAGATCTGTGATCTGTAAGGGTGAGTGAGTTATTGCTACGGTGGGATTGAAAACACATTGGATAGTAATTGAGAGGATGATAAGGTAGCTATGCGGAAGCGAGGACTATTAGAACAACTGAATCTCTGGAGCTGGAAGATTTGGTAGCTGGCTTTCGGAAAGAAGCTAGTGGTTGAAGCATTAATTGTAATATTTATATTTAGATCGCTGCTGGATGAGTATAATCTCTCTATCTTTTGAAGTACCTGCTTCAAAGGTAGTTACGGGCAAGTTTAAACTTGTCACGTTTTATCACAGCCTTGCCCGTACCCCTAAAAAAACATAAGAGCTCAGCCTTGTCAACTCCAACTTCAATGCCGAATGCGACAGCCAACCAACCAACCCTCATCTGACGATCCGATCACATAGTTACGATGAATCTTTCCCTTGTCGACCCTTTTGTTCTCGCCCAGGACTATCCAGAATCGACGACAAGAAGCCTCCGCAGCGGCCATGCGACCTGTGTACGCTTCAACAGGAAAGGCGACTTCCTCGCTGCCGGACGCGCAGATGGGACGGTTGTTATATTCGACGTGGAAACCAACGGAGTAGCACGGAAGTTGAAAGGACACACACGGCAGGTCCAATCGCTAAGTTGGTCGCGCGATGGTCGGTATCTGCTTACCAGCAGTCAAGATTGGAAATGCAATCTCTGGGACCTGCAAGAGGGACGTATATTACGGATGGTACGATTCGAAGCTCCGGTCTATATTGCAGAACTGCATCCTTGGAATCAGTATGCCAGTCCGCGCTGTTTGGGGAGAATGAAGCTGACTTGGAACAGCTTAATGTTCGTTGCTGCTCTCTTCGAAGACCAGCCTCTCCTCGTTGACATCTCGAATCCCCGTGTCGTGAAGATGAACATCCCTACAGCTCCCAAGCGGACCCAATTTGATGGGGACGAACCGGTCAACGAGAAGCAGGCTGCGCTCGATGCTAAGCAATGTACGACCGTTGCGGTTTTCACTGCGACTGGGGATCATATACTAGCGGGGACAAATAAGGGCTGGTTAAACGTTATCGAAGTCTCATCACGGACTACTATTTATTCTACGAAGATTACTGCAGGTGTGGTGGTCTACCTGCGGCTCACGAGCTCAGGACGCGATGTGGTTGTCAATGCCTCAGACCGCATCATTCGCACTATACCGCTACCTAATTTCTCGGCCCCGGATCTGGACCCTGATACGATTGATATTGAAGTTGAGCACAAATTCCAGGATGTGGTCAATCGACTGAGTTGGAACCATGTGGCTTTCAGCTCGACGGGGGAATATGTTACAGCAAGCACATACAACAATCATGATATTTATATCTGGGAGCGGAATCATGGATCCCTGGTCAAGATCTTGGAGGGCCCCAAGGAGGAACACGGTGTTGTGGAGTGGCACCCCCATCGGGCATTAATAGCTGCCTGTGGCCTGGAGTCTGGACGCATAAATATCTGGTCCATCATCCCACAACAGAAATGGTCAGCCCTTGCGCCAGACTTTGCCGAGGTGGAGGAGAACGTCGAGTATATCGAGCACGAGGACGAATTTGATATCCACCCGCAGGAGGAAATCCACAAGCGGAGATTGGATCTCGAAGATGACGACATCGACGTCTTGACGTGGGAGCCTGTGAAAGCCAACATCATGGAAGAGGAGAATGCTTTCCGGATGCCGGTCCAACTGGATTTGATGGACAGCGAGAGCGAAGAGGAGTTCGTTGCTGTGGGCAGAGGAGAGATGCGGAGGAAGAGTCCGACGGCTGGGACGGACTATGCCCTCGAAGGGGATGTAAGCGCAGATGAAAGCCGGAGAAAAAAGGGCGGGCGGAGACGATAGATGAACAGATCTATTGGCGTTTTTTGGGGGATTAGGATGGGAGCGAGGTGTTTCACGAGGTCTGGCGTAAGACGATGGATACGGAGTTTCTTAGGTCTTAGGTAGGATCTCCCCAATCAGAGCAGGTTCTTTCTCTGGTGAACAGTCATTTTTCATTCAACCGTTATGGAATAGATACTCGTTTGTGACCTTTCTCACCCACGAGTGGAAGACGGAGGTAAGGGACGTCTAACCATCACAGGATCTCGTCTCCCTCCTCCCTAGCTTGGAACCTCCCCTGGAGAAGACAAGATGATCCTGACGGCCGAAGAGCGGTTCAGAGAGAGGTACCCTCTTGCTTACACGGTCCATCATCATTATCACGCTCCATCATCAGCAGCAGCAGCAGCAGCAGCAGCAGCAGCAGCAGCAGCGGAGGGAAGTCGTAGGAGACGGCGGGACTTCGCTGCTTACACGAGAGAGCGTGGCGTGGCAATACTATCGCGCGGGCCTGGTCTTGAATCTTGATGAGAGAGCGCGCACGAGGGGAATCAGGGGTTGCGAGAACGAAGAGCCTCTCTTCAGCGGCAGAGAAAACCTCGAGTTTTCATTCGGAGATCATGGGGGGAAGGGGGGCTGGGTGAATGCTCGCTTGTATGTAAATTTTTCACTGTTTTGTTTTGGGTCATTAGGTAAATAACGCTCCCTTGGGTGGTAAGTATGTGAAGCGGCTGAGCCGTTGACTGGTTGGTAATGAGCAGTCGATTAGCCAAAGCTCGCGGCAGCACGCCACCACCACAGTACGATATCTCGGCATCGCCCCTTATCTTTCCAATATTTTTCGGTCGTAATATGACATTAAAATAAAACTAGTAGCTTTTGGTCCTCCTCTTATATTTACATTCACTTTCTTCGATTAGGTAGGTAGGTGTCTAATCACTGACTACGTGGAGAGACTTTTAATCCTGATAGACAATATTAAACTCGGGCGACTCCCAGGTATCATAATGCTCCGCGTTGGTCGCGTCGCCGAAGATGTGCAGCGCCATGACAACAATCTTGTATCTCCCCGCTGGCGCGTATGCGCCGCTGTCCAGCTGCCCGTCCCACGAGGTGGTCAGTCCCGTCGGGCTGTTGTACGTCGTGGGCATCCCCGCGGTATTCCCGATGCTGCGGAGGCCCAGCACGTCATGCACCTCGCAGTCGGCACACGCGCCGATGGGCACGATCTCGACCCGCAGGAGGGGAGAGCCCAATATCAGGATCACGACGGGGGCCGGCAGCCGGCCGGGCTCGAGGGCATTGGTGAGGTTCGGCGCCAGCGTGGGCGTTCCTTCCGGGGGCACGGGGAGAACGAATGTCACGTCGGCCTTGAGGACTTCGTATATGGTGTCGCCGTTCACGACGCTGAAGAAGTCCATCTGGGCTGGGTTCATGACGGTGGCGGCTAGCATGCTGCCGGCGACGCCCAGGTATGGCACCGCGAGGTTCTCGCCTTGGGTCCCGTTGATGGTGATGAAGCCCGAGTAGACGGGGAGGCGGGCAGGCGCGCCGGTGTCGGGGGCCGTGAAGGATATGCTCACGGATTGTTTCTGGCCGGCCGGGATGGAGAGGCTGGGCGGGGAGAAGGTCAGGCTGGCGAAGGCTTCGACCGTCTCGGCCATGTAGCTTTCGCGGAAAATGGAGTTTGCATAGAGGGCGAAGATGCTGATGGCGGAGCGGTGGCCGAAGCTGTAGGTCGCTGCTTCGTTGCCAGTGTTGGTAATGGTGATAGTCTTCTCGGACACGAAGTTATCTGAGTCGTTCAGAGCGATATTGGAGGTGTCGAGGATGGTCGTGAGATATGCAGCGTTGTGTGCTTGGATCAGGCCGGCGCCTTGTTGGGCGACGGACGCGAGCCAGGGGAAATTGGTGCCGCGCAGGGAGTTGTGGTGCATATTGGCGTTTGAGGTGCTCGATAGGAGGATCTCGAGCAATTGTGGGTTGCGAAGAGTTTCGATACCGCGCACCTGGGCAATGAGTGCTAAGACGCCGGCCGTGAAGGGTGTGGACACTCCATAAAAGTCAGTGCTGTGATGCTCAAGGATTTGGAGTCATGTCTGAGGATCTCAGGCTACGACAGAATGCCCTGAGAGCTGGAATATCAGAAGATTGGTGGAGATAGGTGGGGAGTTGTACATACTTGAAGTTCCCGAGAGAACGGCATAGCTGCCGCCTGGGTAGGTTGAGAGAATGTTGCCACCTGGAGCGCCGAAGCTAGGCTTCATTTCTAGCTCCCAGGTTGGGCCCCAGCTATTTGGCTTTTTAGCATTTGGCTGAAAATTCCTCCGAAGTGAGGCTCTTATCTCCGCCTCTTGAAACTACAAGTGAAAGGGACATTGTACTGACGATGAGAAGTAGCTTAAAAACCCTCCATTCACGGGATCATCGGGTGAGAATACTGTCTGCGTATCGCTATTGTAGGTAGGTTGTTGGGTGTTACCGACAGATGAAAGCGAGAAAACCCCGTTCCCGACTGATGCATCACTTGCAGCGAAGATTCCCATCTTAGTCGCTTCATTACCAGCTGCTACAGTGCAAGGAACACCAGCGGCGACGATTCGCGAGACAGTCGTAGCCCATGCGTCTTGAGCCCATCCACTTGGGAAGCCAAGAGAAGCGGTTATGATATCGCTACCATCTTCATACGCCCGAATAGTAGCTTCGATAAGAACGTCTGAGGTGGTTGCATCCCCAGCGCACCCAAATACGCGATAAGCTCCCAAGGTGACATTCGGGGATACTCCCGTGAAACCTAGTGGTGTTCCAGCATTGGGCTGAGCTGCAATTATACCCGCCACGTGGGTTCCGTGGCCTCTGCAGGTTTCTCTCGGATCATCGTCAGGAACTGGAGTGTTGTCGCCGGTAAAATTGTCACCAACAAAATCATAGCCATAGCTCACCACACATCCTGGGCCAAAGCAGCCGCCGAGAGCTGGATGCGTGTAATCAACGCCGGTGTCAATGACCGCGATTTTCAGCCCTGTGCCGTATATGCCTTCATTGTGCAGTCTGTCCACTTGAGACATAATATGCGGAGAGTATGCACTGTTGACATCGTCAGCACGCTTGTTTAGTGGAAGCCCGCGTCCTGTCCATTCAACGATGGGCGCGGGGGCGGCGAAGTGCTTGACAGGCCAGATGTTGATAACACCGGGGAGAGCGGCGATGGAGTCGGAAGTAGTATCGTCAGAGGTTGAGGTACGGAATGAGACGCCTTTGAAGAGCGAGAACGTGAGGTTCCGGCTGGCTGTGACGGTGTCGCCGATCGAGCCCTCAAGCTCAGAGTAGAAGCTATCTTGATCCTAGCATTTTATTCAATAAATACAAGGACTGGCTCCGAGTAAATTTT
The DNA here is from genome assembly GCF_022702325.1 of Drepanopeziza brunnea f. sp. 'multigermtubi'. NCBI lineage: Eukaryota > Fungi > Ascomycota > Leotiomycetes > Helotiales > Drepanopezizaceae > Drepanopeziza > Drepanopeziza brunnea. The sequence goes on from NW_027094076.1 coordinate 1,170,961, forward strand.
CTGGACGTACCTGAGAAGGGGCAAGCTCAACAATGTAGGCTCCGGGGATGATAGTACTGTTGACATTGGTTGCATTTTCGGCAGCAACAGTGGACAAGAGCCGGGCAGCCGCGAGAATGGCGGCTGATCTGGAGAAAGCTACCATGGTGACAGTGTTAAGAAAGCGTCTGAAGCTTGGAAAAGACGTTCTCAATAGGAGTCTACGGTAAGGCTAATGCTCAGATTTCCATCTTGAGGTGCCGATAGTTGGTTTGTATATAAAGTGTTGCAAGTCCCAAAGCACTAGTAGTGATAGAGATATAGAGCATGCATTAACTCGCTGTGGGTATTCGCACATTCCAAATCCAGACTGCAGACGGACGCTTGGAAGTCCCGGAGATCATTTTGAGTTAGCTCAAGACGGTGATTCTCTGGGGCTCGGATCGTATGCATCTTAATTGCATTCGGCCAAAGCGAATGAAGTAAATGTCTTTCAAAACCCATGCTGTATCGGCAAAGATATCCAGTTGAAACTCTAAAAACTGGTGATTTATACTACTAAGTGTGAGGGTCCAGGAGGGGCTCCATTTGGCCCTTGGAACACGAACTCTTATTCCGTGGTTCTACTGAGCAATTATGAGCGGAAACGCAGGTACCAACGCCTATCTGGACCTCGGTTTCGCTTGAGCATATTTGAGGACGTTAGAAGTACTTTGAAATGTTAAGGAGGTAAAGTGTACTGATCTCAGGGATCAAGACCCTTTAATTCTGCGCATTTCGCGCTTAATTAGTAATGGCTGAAGGTGTACGTACCCAGAAAGGGAAAAAGCGAAAACAAGATGCCTTCGTGTGTGGGTCGTATCTTTGACAGGAAGGTTGCAAACTTGCGACCCGGTAATGTTCACACGTGACCCGCAATCGCAGTCCTGTCGGGTACCGGTACTATTGCCAGCTTCGCAGTGCATCATTGAACTCTAAAGGAGCATGGGGGTTCATTCGTCAGACGGTTTGTAGAGACAACCGCTCGGAAAATATAATCTTGAGAAACACACGATAATGAATACACGCAAGGCAATATAAGACCGACGATCTTGATGGGAGAACAATGCGATGAGTGAGAAACATGTACGTAGCGGAGAAAGAGAAGTATGTATCTGATAGTATACTAGGAATGATAATCTGAACGCTTTGGAAAATCCATGCTTGAAAGGTAGGTAGTAGATCAGGAGCAAGTGGGGGACGTCCCCAAGCTAGTAAGTACAGCGATGGGCCAGAGTAGGGACCTGGTGAAAGTCCTACCTGATTCATTTCATCACGATGGATGATTGAACGCATTGGGTATCATCGATATAGCTTGTAGTGAAGGGAAAAGCTTGAAGCTGAAGGTGAAGGCGAAGGTGAAGGTGAAGGTGAAGATGGTGAAGGTGGTGAAGGTGAAGGTAAAGGTGAAGGTAAAGGTGAAGCTAAAGCTGAAGGTGAAGGCGAAGGTGAAGGTGAAGGTGAAGATGGTGAAGGTGGTGAAGGTGAAGGTAAAGGTGAAGGTAAAGGTGAAGCTAAAGCTGAAGGTGAAGCCGAAGCCGAAGCCATATACCAGGTGTGTAGTCACGTGATCTCCATCACCATCATCGTGATAACGTAAGCTCTCGCCTTGGGAGGCTATTCCCAGCCCAAAATACCGGTATATGTTGTTGAGATAAATCCATCATTCCAACGGCATTTCGAACCCCTGTGCAGGGAAAGAACCCAAGTTGAAACAAAGCGATTCAGCCACAGTGGCAGTGGCAGTGTGGCAGTGTGTGGCGTGCCAGTACTTAAGTACGGTAGAGGTCCCTATGTGCGGAGCTCATGATTATGCCAAGACGCTAAACCACAACGAGAGCTAGCGCGCTTCTTGAGGCTCTGCTCTGCTCTATTCCGGAGAACTTCTACTTACCCGTGCAACAACGCGCTCCTTCCACGCATCACCCACCCATCGACGTCAACACCACAACAAACAGGAATCGCGCGTCCGATATCGTGCATTCCTCTTCGACAGTCTTTCTTACGAGGAAGCAATACCATACACCCTCTCTACGAAGTCGCCCGCCGCCTCGCTCTGGATCTCTCACAGTCGGACACCTGAAGGCTTTGAACAGGCCTCTGGCCTCGGCTGCCTCCAGCGCCTTCGCACAACAACCTTCTCTCCCATCGCGCGCGTCGATTACTTCTGTATCTATCACTGTTCTGCGACCTGAACAACCTTCGCGACCGCCTTGACTCCACAGCCGCGCTGCGCCGAAGCCTCAACCCCCCCTGTTTGCCACACGAGGTGAACCCTCTCATCCGTCAATATGGCAAACCTCATCTTTACGCACTCCGATGCGCCCCTCCGAACCATCCAGGAGGTGCAGTTCGGCCTGCTCTCTCCTGAAGAGATCAAGAACATGAGCGTATGCCATATTCTTTACCCCGAGACGATGGACGAGACTCGAACGAAGCCGCGCGATCAGGGATTGAATGACCCGCGCCTGGGATCCATCGATAGACAGTTTAAATGCGCCACTTGTGACCAGAATATGTCCGAGTGTCCCGGTCATTTTGGTCACATCGAATTAGCCAAGCCTGTCTACCATCCTGGATTTTTGAAGAAGACCAAGAAGCTGCTGGAGATGGTCTGCCACAACTGTGGTAGAGTACTGCTAGACAGAGTCAGTAGCCCGCAATGCGTGCCTGATCTCTTGTGGTGGTTCTTTGCTAACGTCAAGATTTCAGAGTAACCCGGCCTACAAAGCTGCAGTCAATATTCGAGATCCCAAGCGAAGATTCGATACCATATGGCGACTTTGTAAGCCCAAGATGATCTGCGACAGTGACGCTTCGCAAGAAGGCGCGGATGGCAGCGTTGACCCGAAGGATTTGGCCAAGCGCGCTCATGGGGGTTGCGGAAACACACAGCCTGAAGTGCGCCAGGTGGCTCTCGAGCTGTTCGGCACTTGGAAGGTTCCTAAGGATGAGGACAATGAGGGTGCTCAACCAGAGAAGCGAGCCATCACGCCAGAAATGGCTTTGAATGTCTTCCGAAGCATTTCCACATCAGAAATCTTCGACCTCGGGTTGAGTAACGACTACGCACGTCCCGAGTGGATGATCATTACCGTCCTTCCAGTTCCTCCTCCACCTGTCCGACCAAGTATTTCCATGGATGGTACAAGTCAAGGAATGCGAGGAGAAGATGATTTGACATACAAGCTCGGCGATATCATTCGCGCCAATGGCAATGTTAGGCAGGCACAGCAGGAGGGCTCCCCAGCTCATATCCTGTCTGATTTCGAGAAGCTGCTGCAGTATCACGTTGCTACATACATGGACAACGATATTGCTGGCCAGCCTCAAGCTCTACAGAAGTCTGGCAGACCTGTCAAGTCCATCCGCGCCCGCCTAAAGGGTAAGGAAGGTCGTCTTCGTGGTAACTTGATGGGTAAGCGTGTGGATTTCTCGGCACGTACCGTCATCACGGGAGATCCGAATTTGTCTTTGGACGAGGTCGGTGTGCCGAGAAGTATTGCGCGGACTCTTACATATCCTGAAACCGTGACGCCATACAACATCGGAAAGCTGCATCAACTGGTCGAGAATGGTCCCAACGAGCACCCTGGAGCCAAGTACGTTGTCCGTTCGGATGGTAGCCGTATCGATCTTCGACATCACAAGCGTGCTGGAGCAATCTCGTTGGAGTATGGCTGGAAGGTCGAGAGACATATTGTTGATGGAGACTTCATCGTCTTCAATCGCCAACCCTCTCTGCACAAGGAGTCCATGATGGGTCACAGAGTCCGAGTGATGCCCTACTCAACTTTCCGTCTCAACTTGTCGGTTACTTCGCCCTACAACGCCGATTTCGATGGTGACGAAATGAATTTGCATGTCCCGCAAACCGAGGAGACCCGAGCCGAGATCATGAATCTCTGCATGGTTCCCCTGAACATTGTCTCGCCCCAGCGGAACGGCCCTCTTATGGGTATTGTACAGGATACTCTCGCTGGTGTTTATAAGATGTGCAGAAGAGATTGCTTTGTCACCAAGGAGCACTTGATGAACATCCTCCTTTGGGTTCCGGAATGGGACGGAGTCATTCCACAACCTGCCATCCTGAAGCCAAGACCACGATGGACCGGAAAGCAGGTTGTCAGCATGATCATCCCTAAGATTGTCAATCTCAATATGCCTAACGACGGTCGCGAAGATGCTCCCCTCAAGGATGACGGGCTTTTGGTTCACGAAGGAGAGCTGATGTACGGCTTGATGGCCAAGAAGAACATTGGTGCAACCAGTGGTGGTATCATCCACATCATTTTCAACGAGATGGGTTCTGATGCCGCAATGGCCTTTTTCAACGGTTGTCAGCGAGTCGTCAATTACTGGCTTCTTCACAATGGTTTCAGTATCGGTATCGGTGACACAGTCCCTGACAAGTCCACGATTGCCAAGATTGAAGGCGCCATTGGGGCACAGAAAGAAGAGGTTGCCAAGTTGACTGCAATGGCTACTGCAAATCAGCTCGAATCTCTCCCAGGAATGAATGTTCGTGAGACTTTTGAGTCCCAGGTCTCCAAGGCCTTGAACACCGCTCGTGATCAAGCTGGTACCAAGACTGAGGGTAGTCTGAAAGATAATAACAACGCTGTCACCATGGCTAGATCCGGTTCCAAGGGATCCACCATCAACATTTCTCAGATGACTGCATTGGTCGGACAGCAATCCGTTGAAGGAAAGCGGATTCCCTTCGGCTTCAAGTATCGAACCTTGCCTCATTTTACCAAGGACGACTACTCTCCAGAGTCTCGCGGCTTCGTCGAGAACTCGTACCTCCGAGGCTTGACACCCACCGAGTTCTTCTTCCACGCAATGGCTGGTCGTGAAGGTTTGATCGACACTGCCGTGAAGACTGCTGAGACGGGATACATCCAACGTCGTCTCGTCAAGGCTTTGGAAGATGTGATGGCCAAGTATGATGGAACCGTGCGAAACTCCCTCGGAGATATCGTGCAGTTTGTCTACGGAGAGGATGGTCTTGATGGTGTGCACATCGAGAAGCAGAAGGTTGACCATATCAATTTGGACGACAAGAAGTTCGCCGCTCGTTATCGTCTCGACGTTATGGATGACCGCAACCCAATTTCCCCAGATCTCCTCGAACGCGCAAACGATCTCGCAGGCGATCTCGAAATGCAGCAACTCCTCGACGAGGAGTACGAACAGCTCTTGGAGGATCGCAAGATGCTCCGTTACGTCAACTGGAAGAAAAAGGATGACGAATCGATGCAGTTGCCGCTGAACATTGTCCGAATCATCGACAGCGCCAAGAGACTGTTCAAGGTTGACGATTCTCACCGAAGTGACCTGCATCCAGCAGATGTCATCCCAGCGGTCAGGCAGTTGCTGGACCGCATGATCATCGTTCGAGGAGAGGACGAGCTGTCAGTGGAGGCTCAGACTAACGCTACGTTGTTGATCAAGGCACAAGTGCGGTCCCGTCTTGCATACAAGCGTGTCGCCCTGCAAATGCGCCTCAACAAGCTCGCCTTCGCCCATGTTCTGGGAGAAATCGAGAACCGATTCATGAGAGCTTTAGTTAACCCCGGAGAGATGGTTGGTGTTCTTGCAGCCCAGTCCATTGGAGAGCCCGCTACTCAGATGACACTCAACACTTTCCATTTCGCTGGTGTGTCTTCCAAGAACGTCACACTTGGTGTACCTCGTCTAAAGGAGATTCTCAACGTTGCCACTAACATTAAGACTCCTTCCATGGTTGTCTACCTGGAAGGCAATGGTAACCAAGAGTCTGCCAAGCTCCTGCGAAGCGCTGTTGAGCACACAAACCTGCGCTCTGTCACCGCTGCTACTGAGATCTACCACGATCCTGATATTCAGTCTACGACAATAGAGGATGATTTGGACATGGTAGAGTCCTACTTCATCATCCCCGATGACAGTCATGATGCTCCCGATAATCAATCCAGATGGCTTCTCCGTCTGGTCCTTGACCGTCAGAAGATGCTGGATAAGGGCCTGCGGGTTGAAGATGTCGCGACAAAGATCAAGGAGGCTTATCAAAAAGACTTGGCCGTCATCTTCAGTGACAACAATGCCGAGGAACAGGTTATCCGTATTCGAATGATCAACCAGAGCGACTCCAAATTTGAGGATGACGACATTGAGCAGGACATCATGCTCAAGCGTCTCGAAGCCCATATACTTGACACGCTTACCCTCCGTGGTGTCAAAGGTGTTGACAGAGCCTTCTTGAACAAGGAAACTAAGCTCATCGAGACCCCTGCCGGTGGCCTGTTAGCGTCTAAGGATGATCCACGCTGCGAAGAATGGTACCTCGATACATCTGGAACAGAACTTGGTGATGTTCTCACTATTCCTGGAGTTGACACCACTCGCACGTACTCGAATCACTTCATTCAGGTGTTCCAGGTCTTCGGTATTGAGGCGACCCGCTCTGCGCTGATGCGTGAATTGACACAGGTGCTTGCTTTCGATGGTTCTTATGTCAACCATCGCCATTTGGCGCTTTTGGTAGATGTCATGACATCCCGTGGTCATCTCATGGCTATCACTCGTCATGGTATCAACCGTGCTGACACCGGTGCGTTGATGAGATGTTCCTTCGAGGAGACTGTAGAAATTCTCCTCGAGGCGGCTGCTGTTGGGGAGCTTGATGACTGCCGTGGTATCTCCGAGAACGTCATGCTGGGCCAACTTGCGCCGATGGGTACCGGAGAGCTCGATGTGCTTCTCGATCCCAAGATGCTCGAGACGGTCATCTCCGATAACGGCAGAATGGGCCTCATGCCTGGTCTGGCAGTCAAGGGCGCTGATGGTGGTGCTGCTACGCCATATGACTCTTCGTCTCCTCTTAGCGATGGTGGCTACCTCGGCATTGGCACTCCGGATTACGATTCGAATTTCTCTCCCATTCAGTCAGGCGGCTCAGCTACCCCCGGAGGTTTCGCGACTGCCTACTCGGATGCCAATGGCTTTAGCAACCAGAGCCCGTACACCGCGCGAAGCCCTGGTGGAGGTTACTCGCCTACAAGTCCGTTCAGCACAAGCCCAGTGTCGCCAGGATTTTCTCCAACATCTCCGGGTTACTCTCCAACCTCTCCAATGATGAATGTCTCCAGCCCCGGATATAATGTTGCGTCGCCCCGGTTCAGCCCTGTCAGCCCTGCGTTCACCCCAACCAGTCCCGCATACAGCCCTACGAGTCCGTCGTTCGTATCCCCGACCTCGCCGTCGTACAGTCCCACATCGCCAAACTACTCTCCGACATCTCCAAACCTTCATGTGTCGCCCAGCTCGCCGTCGTACAGCCCCACGTCACCCAGCTATTCGCCCACGTCCCCAAATTACAGCCCTACGTCTCCAAACTTCTCGGGTACCAAGACGTCGCCTGGCTCTGGGCTTTCTCCGACCAGCCCTGTCTATAGCCCGTCAAGTCCCAACTGGAGTCCGACTTCGCCGGCACAAGGAGGAGTTGCCACTTCGCCGAAGTACTCTCCCACCAGTCCCTCCTACTCGCCGACTAGGTATTTTCTTCTCCCCATTGCTGCTGACCACTCTCACTAACATCTCCGTAGTCCTCAGTTCTCCCCAACATCTCCTCGCAACTGAAATTACAGTCCGGTTTCCACTTTCTCTGTACAATATGCGAGACTTACTCGTGAAAAGAAAAAACAAGACCTTTGGCTGCATCCAGGCGTTTGGGAATATTGCGAGGTCGGGAAATTTCGAGCACATCGTCAACAGAGAACGACACTTTGCTTACTTCATTTCTGATTTTCCCGCTGCTGTTCTTTTCCTTGGGATCATGCAGCACCTGGCGTTTGGGGAAATACTTTTACTTTTTTTTTTTGCATTTTCGGGTGGTAGCATAGTGGCGGGGGTGAAAAATTATGCAGAGGGGATGTGAAGTGATTTCTAGAGAGCGGTGGTGATAGGCCCGCACAGATTGCTTTTTCTATCAGGGCGTGCAATGCAAATGCGAACGGAAGAAAGTGCGGTTTTGAGTGAGGGATGGGACGGATGGGAGAATGCTCTTGGGGGCTTGGATCAGCGTGTATTTTCCTGGTGGTGAGAGGCTTGCCTATAGGGAGGGAGAAGGATGCTTCACGAGATAATTGGATGCAGCGAAGTGAGATCAGATAGATGCAAAAGATGCCTAGATGATGATGCCTTTGCGAACTCTCCGTGGCAGATATAAGGTGTGCGCTGTACTTGACGTGACCCGACGTGATGATGCATTGGGGAAATAGTAGCTGCGGATGAGGCCCGGGTTGGTAGCAGTGGGCACTCATCTGCTTTGGCTCCGTCAATCGCGGTTCGGGGGCGGGCAAGCTGTTCCTCCTGAGATGGATCTCGAAGAGCACACGAGGCTTGATTCTCGACAAGGGGTTCGAGAGGGTCCATTTGTATTCTTCTGCGGAGATGGGTGCTCCCACCGCCACATGTACCAACTCAACCACGGTGCTCCTGATTATCGTGAACCACGCCGGGGGATCTCTTGGTTCATACCTATCGCGGTGGCAATCGGGGGCAGCTCGGTCATAAGTAAGCATGGAGGTAGCTAGCTAGCTGGCTGGCTGGCTTCCTGGCTGACACGAGATGGCAGCTTGGTAGATCGCCAGCGGGCAGGGCGGCAGCAGCTCAGGCGCAACTTTTCAGACGCCTCTGCCGCGATCTAGAGGGAAACGGAACTTGGAAGACACGGGATCGGGTCCGTCCGCTTGGACACACTAAAGTCACAGAGAGCGAGACGGGAGACGGGAGACGGGAGACGAGAGACGAGAGACGTGGCCTCTCTCTCTGGCGTTGACGTGCTCGCAGCCCGAAGAGCCAGGCTCGGGGCTTCGGGTTGTAATCTGGTGCTTATGTACTACTTTCTGTGTTCTACTTTCTACTTTTCTACTTTCTACTTTCTACTTTCTACTTTCTACTTTCTACTTTTCTACTTTTCTACTTTCTACTTTCTACTTTCTACTTTCTACTTTCTACGGCCTCAACCACATCGGACCCCAAGACTGTTGGCTCCTCATGCAAAGTCAAACTCGGCAATGGTCTTCGCCATGTCTCTCGCGATGAAATCGTCAAAGCCCGTCAGGATGTGGAAACTCCCAGACCACAGGCACCCCTCCGAGTCCATCGAGGTGGCGTCTTTGAACCCGTACTTTTGCGGGTCGTCCATCACTTTCGTGAAGAGAGCATGCACATCGTACAGCAGGATCGTCGCCTGTATTTAATCCCTTAGCACTCAGAACGTCCAGGCGGAAGAGGGGGGGGGGGGGTTTTTTCTTTTTCTTTTTACGTTTGTCTTTCTTTCTTTCTTTCTTTTTTTTTTTTTTTTTTGTACTTACCTCGGGGTGCTTCTCTCGGAAAGCAGACACGTGCTTCGCCTGGTTCTCGTTGTAGATCTGGATGTTCCTCTTGTAGAGGGCGATGGAGCTCTCCCCGAATCCCGCAATGAACGGGCTGCGTTCCAGCGGCGGGTTGTTGACGATGAAGAAGTTCCGGGCGCCCGTGTCCCAGAGCTGCTCCATCAACGCATCCCATTGGTCCAGCCGGTCGAGCAAGCGCTGCGAGTCCTTGTTGATCCACGCATCGCTCACGTCGTTGATGCCGATCCACGACGTGAACAGGGTGTTGGAGCCGTGCCAGAACTTGTCGCGGCTGTATTTGGGCTGGTACATCTCCTGGATCTGCACGGTGTAGTTGTCTGGGATCGAGGCGCCGCCCACGGCGAAGTTGTAGGTCAGGACCGGGCTGGTGTTGTACTTTTTCGTGAGGAATTCGATCCAGACGGGGCCTTGGGCGCTGGTCAGACCGTTTCCTATGTCGTTGTTTCCCATGGGGTTCTTGGCGCTGGGCTGCTCGCCATTGATGTCGAAGTTTGTCGCCGTGTAGGAGTCGCCACTACCGTTGTTAGCATCCAAGTCCTCCCGAGTGATTAGAGTTTAAGGGTGTGAAGCTCATCTTACAATGAGAATATGTATTTGGGCCCCTTTTTGGGAGGCACAACATGCGTCTGCTCTGATTCATCCTTGAATCCGCTCTTCTCTGGTCCTCCGCCCATGTTGTGGTTGTAGTATAGAGATGTCCTGGAATCTCCAATGGTCGCTCGGCTCGGCTCTTGGATAGCAAGCAGCTTGTGGTGATTGCGTTTTCAATTGCGCCAGGCAATTATATTCGGGGTTCAGATGCGATCCCCAGGAGAGAAATGTCAATTAGATGGTATTTTTTTATATGTCGATTGGACAGTATATATATATATACATCACCAACCGCGCGAGGGTTGTTCCTGGAGGTCACCAGTGTGGAGATGTAGTCGGTGTGGTCAGATGTTTCGTCTGTGGTCGCCACTTCACATTCCCTTTACATCATCGATACTGCAAAGCTCGCCCGTTTCAACAATGCCATAGTGTGTTGCGGATGTCCGTCATCACATCCGTGCCCGTGGCTTGCAGATTATGCTTACGGACAAGAAGGCAAGCTGACAAAGTCGAGAGTCTGTATAGTTACACAAGCATCGCAGGACGAAACGCGACCAAATTCTATACTTCGTAGATGAAGTTTGATAGCAAACGAAATCCTTCTGCTGCTTTTGAGGAAGTTCTAGCCAGCATTTAATCTCAGTTTGCTACTGACTTAACAAGCATCAGGATGGAAGTCTACCAGTACATGTTATCATGGAATTTTTTTTTTTTCCCCATTGCACAATGTGATTATTTGTGCTGATTTATATATACTTGAAGTCTTTTCTGGTTGCAAGCCTAAAACTTTTTTAGGCACGTCTTTCGGCGCTTGGAATTTTTAAGAAGAAAAAAATTAAAAATTTATATATATATATATATTTGTCTAGTACCGCTAAAGCAAGTGCGATTGCTCAAGCGTGCTTGTAAATGTAAAGTCCCGCTAGCGTGGGTCTGGAGGTAGACAGAACACCTATATAAGGCCTGTGACTTCCTCTTCTTTTCTCTTTCTCATCAGCATCAAGATTTGTATTATATAGCCCTTGTCATACGGTTTGTTTTCGGGTCGCTGGCGAAAAGAGACTCGCCTTTCAAGCGCATGCTAAGCTAGCTTACCTATTCTATATATATATATATATATATAAAATCTAATGACTACTTTGTTTTTATTAAATTTAACTACGACACGATCAATTTACGTCAGTACAACAACTATTACTTATAATCCATCTGCTTTGTACAATCCAAGCGCTTACTAGCCACTCCATCAAAGTCATTTTCCGTCTCTTTATCTTCGCCTACCTATCGAAGACCATACCGGACCACATCACCCACGTCCTTAATTTATGCTCTAATTCTCAGTTCAACCTGAAGCATGGACAAGCACAAAAGCAGATTTCCATCCTGGACTACAGCGGCAAGGAGACTTGAGAATGAATCATCAATTTCATTGGCATCAACGTCGCTGCAGCACCAGTCAGTACCTGGGCCCCCGACCCCAGCCGACCAAAGCATGGCCCCTCCGACCCTCACACCGGGAAGATCTATGGTACCGACTAAGTTGGCACCTTTCTGAAGCGATAGCAAGCCACCGCTGGTAAGACTTCCCCCTTTCCCTCACACTCCCTTACATCTATCTATTCACGGTCATACAATAAATACACCTCTCTCTGTACTACCCCTCTTGTATATTTTTGTCTGTTACCTTCCCCCCCTCCTTCCTTGCGGGTTCTAACCTACAACCCACCTGCTTCTCTTATCTATCGATTCTTATTTATAACCAACCTCCCCCTACCACCTACAGGTTTTTACCTGTAGATTTCGTCTGCTTGCGCTCATTCTTCTTAGTAGACCAGGAGTATCAAACCCTTCTTAAGAAACGTCGCGCTCGCGACCTTGGACTTCTTAGCAAAGACGCTACCCTTAAGCAAATCAAGGAAGACACGATGTTGCAGTGGGATTTTGCAGTGTGACCATGTATCACAACGCTCAGTGGATCGTCACCAAAACTAGTTATCAGAACATATGCTTCGGTATCGCGGCCTGGGGTCCTTCAGTGGGTCGGTCTGCTTGGGCCGATAACATGGGCGATTTCCTCGAATTTCTTCTCCGATCTCTAAGCGAGCCAAAATCTCCAAGACTCAAAGACATCCTATGGTCGAGGCACCCAAGAATAACCTTGAAAGGGAATTCTCACTATCGTCCTCGAGTAGTCGACGTCGACGCCCGACATTCTTTCAGACAAGTTTCATTGTCTCTATCACGGCGGATAGCTGTGGGAGGAAGTTTTTGGATGCAAGCCAGAACCGCCAAGAGTCCGAGCGATGAGAAAACGTGAGCAAGTGCGACGAGGCAAAATCTCTTATTCAACTTCGCAGCAACACCAAGTGTCGGATCACTGCAACTATGGTGGGCCGGGCACGTGAGGATGGCACGTGCACCCGTGGTTCCTGCCCTCTTAAGGGACAGCCTACAACTAGTAGCAATAGGACAGAACCATCGACAATACAACACAACAATCGCATAGACTTGTGATATACGGTAAACACCCTGCATGGCTTCACGAGTCGAATTGATCAACCTGAGTCTGCTACGGCACAACCCGACATTCCTGACCCCGCCTCCGACGAAGCTATCGAGCTTCTCAACGAGGTGATTGAGGTCGCTGAAGAAGACCTTACTGTTGGTGGTTCTGGACCTTACTCTGGACCTGCTGACCCTCCGACGACCACATTCACTGCCATCAACGAGCCTGCTGGTACCAAGCGCAAGAATAGAATGAGACACGCTCCTTGACACCTGAGGAAGCTGCCGGCGCTGCATCATCATCCAAGGCTGGAGCTGGAAAGAGAAAAAGACCGTCTTACCCTGCCGAGGATGCCGAGGAGAGCCTTGAAGAGGACTGGGGAGTGATTCGGATTGACTGGAGTTGGAGACAAGATACCCTTTTTGTACACTAGATTTTTTTTCCTTTCTTTCACCCCCCCCCCCTTTTTTCTTCTTGCTTGATGGTAGGCAGGGGCGCCTACCTATTCTATGAGGGGATGGATGTAAACACCCTGCCTGCCATGCTTCCTGCCAGAACCACTAGGGCCACACTAGACAGGGCCCAACTTCTATAAGAGGGCACACACCTATTCGCTAGAACAATCAACGAGCTTTCCACCCATCTTTTTTGCACTTCTTTGTGAGGACCATGAGGTCCAGCCTTGTTGTTGGGCTTCTATACGACAGCTCTTTTTTGGTGCTTCTACAATTTACCGAGAAATTCGGCTGTGCATCGGGACGGGAATTTTAGAAGGAACATGTATAAGGTGGGAATAGAGACTCTTACTGTAAGTAAAGAGTTGCCAGTGTCGGACCATTGCGACCATTGTGGGCCGGGCACGTAAGGGACCTAGGCACGTGATGGCACGTGCACCCGTGGTTCCTGCCCCCTTGGGGGACAAGCCTACAACTGTAGGAGTACCGGTAGAAGAACCATCATCACCAATACCACACAACAACAATCGCATAGACTAGTTCATTACTAACTCCTTGTGATATACCACCACCAAGCATACCGCTCTCGTACCGTGACACATTCGAACTATTCTCTAGGCAAGTTACATTGCTCGCAGTTCTTCGATTTGCCCCCTTCCAACTACCACTCGAATCAGCTTTCTCATACCCAGTTTCGAACCACATCTCACCTTCCCTCATGCACGAGTTCGAACCACCAACTTTTCGATCTTGTCGCGAAGCGGTTCGAATCTTACACTTCGATTCGCAGCCTTCCATATGCGACGTCAAAATGCCGAATCTCAATACCTGCTTATTTCTATTAAAACCTAAAGACGCGCGCCTTTAGTTTATGAATTAATTTTAACGCACTTGCTTTCTTCGATTAAATTTTCGAGATGTACGCTTTTACTTAAGAGAGCAAGGACTACGATCTTAGCTACGTTAGCCAATTTAACTAGCTTAATTTATTTAGTAAGCGGAAGACTAGCAATCAAAGCAATTGAAAGACTAATAATCGGAGGACTCGCAATTAAAGCAATTAAAAGACTAGCTTTAGTTATATTCGCAGCTACCTTTCTTACTTCTTTCGCTGATTATACAACATTCACTATCTCTTATACTACCTTCAAAACACCCGCCACCACTTCCGCAATTATTAAAATACTACGCTAATTATACCCCTCCCTCTCCCACGAAAAAATTAGCTACAATTAACTTACCTTTCAAAGAGGCTCGGAATCTGCGAGATGAATACTACGAATCGAAGGATGAAAGGAATATTACGAATCGAAAGATAAGTGGACCGAGAATAAAAAAGAATTGGACTTTGAAGGAATGGGACCCGAGAGTTTCGGCGGTACTTCGGGACGGGGGATTTTAAAGGAGTATGTATTAGATGGAAATAGAGCAGCTCTTACTACAAGTAACGAGTTGCCAGTGTCGAACCACTACTACCATTGTAGTCATAGTAAATGTAGAAGGTACAAGCCTTAGCACGTGAGGATAGTACGTGCACCCATGGTTCCCTTAAAGGACCACCACGGCTAATAGGAATAGCTCAGACATCAACAATAACACAATCAAATTGACTCGTTAATACCAAAACCTGTGTTACCAACACTGTGTGAACTAAGAGCGGCCTACTATGGGAGATGCCATCCGTAGATGTTCTGCCCCTTGCTTATGTTGCAAGTTTTCCATAGCATTTACATCACTTTTGCATTCTCAAGGAAAGGCTGATTTTGAATATCCCGGACTGGGATTTTAAGAAAAGGTGTGCCAAACAGAGTAGGGATTGAAAACATGGCCACCAGTTTCTCAGCATGGAGTCGCTTCGCTCAAGTAATGAGCGAGCAGGCTAAAGAGGGCGCAGGCCGAAAGCGCAAGTCGGTGCGCCTGGATCGCGTCTCTGATATCAAAGCCGCTGCAGACGGTTATGGCGCCTCGGTCATTTACAGTATAGCGTCTAAAGATCACCCGACAATCTCAGTACTCCCCGATCAGAGTTCTCGCACAAGCGTGCCATGTGCGAGGCAATATCGCATTATTTCTTCGCGCAGTCTCTATTCGCGATACTTACAGCCGCGACCAAAAGACTTGAGTGACCAACCACCCTGCTGAGTCCCCGGTCAAGTTGAACGTCAAATGCAGGAGGTCGAGAAGAAAGCGAAACTGTCGGATCACTGAGGGCCATTGTGGCCCTGATGGAAGTGGAAGGTACGAAAAGCGTGGGCTTGGCAGCGACACGTGAGGATGGCACGTGCACTCGCGGTTCCCATAAGGAACCGCCACAGCCTTCCCTAGCAATACTAGACATTACCAACACAACAACCCAATTGACTAGTCAATACAACCAACACCTGGATTAGCAACAATTACAATCCTTCGTCACTTCTCAATAACCCATCCTTCCTCCTCACTCCTTAAAAAACATACCAAAAGCGGGTTAAAACTTGAGCGCTAATCTGCCTACCTATCATCCGAGTACCAAGCATCAAGCTATCTCTCTGTGAACCTCATCAACAATTCTCCTTTTCCCTTCTCTTTTCTTCTTTTCTGCTTCTTCCTCATCATCAGAGAGATCAACATCAAACTCAAGCTCAAGCACAAACACCAGCAGCAGCACCAGCGCCAAACCTCCCCTCCCTACTATTAATCCACGGCCCTTTCTTCCTTCGTCTGACATTTACTAAGAACAGTATAAATAATAATAATCCCAACATCATACTTACTTACTTACTTACTCATCATAATAAACAATCTCGCCCCTCCCCCCCCCCCATATCTCAAAACCCAGCATTAAATCAAACGCATCAACGCATCAACGCATCAACGCATCAAAACACAATATAACAACCCAAGCCTTTAAAACCCCCTCGTAATCTAATCAGCTCCAGCTCCAGCTCCAGCTCCAGATCCAGAGATCCAAATAAACCCTCCCTCATTCACTAACTCATTCCACGCCAATACTATCTTCCACCCCCCCCCCCGCCCCTCCACCGCCCCTTCCCTACCTCTCACTCATCATACATCACCCCCCTACCCCTCAACCCGTACCGCACCCCAAAGCTCAAAAACCGCCATGCCATGCCATGACATAACATAACATACACCTAATCCCCATACTCTACACTCTATACTCCATACTCCATACTCCACACACGCATACGCATACACGCATACTCCACACACGCATACACCCATACATACACGCAATCTCCATACTCCAAAAGAAAGAAAGAAAGAAAGAAAGGTCTGCACGAGATAAAATAATAACCAATAACCACCTCCTCTCAAGCAGCACGGGGGATCGAGAAGAAAAAAAAAAAAAAAAAAAAGAAAAAAAAAAAGTGTGATGATATGGGTAATCGTCGGTTACCTTGAATTTAATTTGTAAAAAATCCCGACCTGGCGCAGCCAGGTCGGCACCACCAAGGCGGGACACCCAGCAAGGCGGGACAGTAACGGTATACCACTTATTAAACAACAACTATTATTAAGAAAAATTTAAAAAAAATCTTTATATGCTTAGAAAATTTTGCTTTACAAACTTGAATTAAAATTATAAAAATTCATTTATTTGTAATAATCTAATACATTGAAATGTAATGAAAAAATGGTCAAAAACTGTCCCAAATAATTCAAATTTACTTGTTTATTGCAAATATCTTAATAACTACAACCTTAATTTAAAAAAACGTCACATAGATCGAAAACAAAAGATTTTGTATATTATATAACTTAAGGTATTAATTATTAAACAAAAGTTGTTAGTGATGCACGTATTCTTTTGATAAGTTTAAATAAAAGTCCGATTTTCGTGTTCTTCGCTTATTCTAATATATACGCGTCAATTCTGATATATACTCAATAGTAAAATCGAAAAAAAATTATCAAAAGTACTATTTTTATTACTTTAACTCAACACAATAAAGGAATAACAACTTGGAATTAAAATTCGATTAATTGATTAGTATCAAACTCAATACGGTGCATCTTTTGATACAAAAATAATTAATCTATAACAGTTGGTTGATTTTTTATCTATTAAAAAGGAGCAAATTTTACTGTCCCGCCTTGCTGGGTGTCCCGCCTTGGTGGTGCCGACTTGCTACAGCAAGTCGGTCAATTCTTTCGAATTAAAATTTAAGGAAACCGACGATTAGGTGACCATTAACCATTAGCCATTAGCCATTAGCCATTAGCCATTAGCCGAGAGGTTGAGAGGTTGAGAGATAGCACATCCTCATCCTTATTATTATTATTATTATGATTTTGATTATGATCGTTCGAGAGATGGCATATCCCCAAACAGAATAGAAATAATCAATCAAATCGATAAAAACTGCACCTAGAAAAGGAGTTGAATTGATTAAAAATAGATGATAGATGATACCATTCTCTAATCATGGATTCTGCCATGTGCGTACGGACGCCTAGGACTATCTACGTCTACGTCTACGCCTATGCCTCGTCCCCCGCCACCTCGGCCTCGCTCTTCTCCGTGTCTTCGCTCCCCCGTACCTTGCCCTTCTTGAACCCGAGCCGTCCCCAGTTGAGGTTCATCCGACCCTCCTTCGGCGTCCCGCTCCCACCCTCCTTGTCTTTCGCCTTCGGCTCGCCAGACCCCAGCATCGGGCTGCTCATCACGCCATCCGCGCTTCGCCCCGGCCCGACATCCTCGCCAAACTCGTCAAAGCTGTTGCCTTGGTGGTCGCCGTGGCCACTGGCAGAGCTAGGGGTGCTGCTCAAGGCTTTCTTGCCGCTGAACAGACCGTTTTCTTTTCCGCGCAAGGAGATAGTGAATTTGCTGGCGCTGCCTTTGCGTAGTAATGACCGCATGATAGTCTCCTTCTCTTTGGTACTGGCGCCCGATGGAGTGTTCATGTCAGATGTGCCGTTGCTTACGGTCAGGTCCAAATCCTCGTGGGACTCGGCCATGCTGTTCTGCGTATGGATGGAGTGGGTATCGCGAGACTTTCTCGAGGCAGAAGGTGAGGATACATTATTCGAATCAATAAGAAAGTTGTCAGGAGATTGAAGGGGGTCAAGAGCCGGGATCTTATTCTTCCCTTTGTCCTTGTCGGACCTGGAGGTGCGGCCAAAGTCAAAGCTAAAACCTTTGAAAACTGGAGCTGCAGGGTTCAGCTTTGGGGTAGTTGATATATGGGACGAAACAGAACGAGTGCCAATCACGCCCACAGGTGATGGACTAGCTTGGCCAGCTAAGGAGTCTGAAGAGGGCAGAAATTCATCATCGTCACTAGCTATGCCGGTGTTCAGTGCAGACGAAGAACCGTGTTGGAAGCTTGGTCGTCGGGAAGCGATTGAAGGCCATGTCTGAGTGGCGTGTACCGACCAATTTGTGGCTAAAGGGCTGGTTCTATTGGGGAGGAGACTGTCCGGTGCAGGACCCCAGCCAAACGGCGCGCTGTCCGTAGAAGGCCGAGGGAGATCCGAAGAGGCGATTGAAGTTGGACGAGGGCTACCGGGATCCCTTTCAGAGCGGACGCTGGGCTCATCCATGCTCGAACTAAAGACATTGAATCCACGACGCGTCCTTGCACTTGGATTACGAGCAGGCACGGGTGCATTTCCTTGCGCAGAGGAGTCCGAGGCAGGTGCACCCTTGAAAAAGCTTGGCCAGCCCGTCGAGAAGCTGATTCGACGTTGCTTGGTTGCCATTGATTCTGGTTCCTCGGTAGATCGTGGGACAGACTGGCTTTGGCCCTGTTTCAAAGATCCGAGAGCTGGGCTATCTCCCACCGTCTTCCCTCTGGTTCTGAACAAGTCTTTGAGGCTCTTGTGAGCTGCAGGCTCAGGAATGATAGCAAAGCCAGCCTGTGCTGTGCTCATCGACCGCATGTCGTCGCCTGAAGGGTAACCATTTATAGGTACACCGTATTGTGGAAGGTTCTGCGAGGAGTTCAGAGGGCTGGCAAACAAGCTTGGAGATGGGCTGGAAGAATGTGGTGATTGAGGATCTGTATCGAGACTTGCACCAATGTTGCGAAATAATGGGTCGTCGTCATCAGCATCATCGTTAATCAAGTTCGACGGAAGAAATGAATGGGCACCAGGACTCAGAGGGGCATCAGCAGTGAGCATCCGCCTTTCTTCTTCGCTCATTCCACTCATATGGTCTGCCTCGATGACCAGACCAGTGTCGTTGTGCGTCAAGAAGAATGGCCCAGGAGCGTAGTTGGGCGAGGCGGCGGTCGCGAGGTGTTTATAAGTATGCATGATAGGGAATGCCGTGTTCAGCAAAGGGTATACAGCGACAGAAGAAGAGAGGGTGCTTGTCCGACCTCCGTGAGTCTGGGTCCTGCGAGCTATGGCTTTGCCAGCACTATTCGGCTCGAAATTGACGCCCATTGAGTTGACTTGAAGCATCTCAAAAGATGTTCTAAGGTTAGCGAGAACCGCTTGTTGTTGAGAAGTCATTATTTCAATCTCTCTCAGCTGCTGAGATTTGCTGTTCAAGACCGCCACCAGCTGTCTTTCCCTTGCCTGCCACTCCATTTCTTCTCGCTTGTCAGCGGCTTCTTGCGACAGTGAGTGTTCGTCGTCTTCCGAGCCCGGTAGTGTCCTGCGCTCGGCTTCAAGTTCAACAATTTGGAGTCCCCGGGATTGGATGTGCTTCTCTACAGCGTCGAGGACCAGTTGCTGCTCTGCAATCTTTTCCTTGATGTCGGCAACCTTGGCCTCTTTCTTTTTCCCAAGCTCCCTCTTCGCGTCTTTCCAGGATTCCTTTTCTTTTTTCATATTTTCAATCTCCTGCTTCCATCGCGCCATATCACCAAGCATCTTCTCCATCTTGGTCTTTTCGTCCCTCAACTTCTTCTCATGCTGGGCCTTTCTATTCTGGGCCACCCTGTTCAGCCGGTCACTATTGTCGACTTCCGCTTTTAGGGCTTTACTCGCTCTATCTCGTTCTTGCAATGCTTGCTTCTTTGAATCCCTCTCTCTCTCCAACTCGGCATATTTCTCATCGAATTCCTCCCGCTCGTGGGCAATCATTAACACAGTCAGGTCTGTCTCCTTGCGGATAGTCTCAAATTTCTCGGTCAACTGCTGCATACTCTCTATGGGCTGGTTCGCAGTCGCAAGATCTCGCGCCGCCTGTTCCGCCCCTGCAGCAGTTGACGGAGAGTTTTTCCTGCCTCCAGTATTTCTCCTTTGCCCAGCTTGGCTTCCACCTCCTGCATGCCCACCACTGTGCTCCCGCGTTATCACCGGCGCGGACTCCGGCAGGCTGGCGGCCTGAATCTCGACGACCGGGCCTCGACTGGGTTGCGAGTCATCATTACTGTCACTATCGTCGTCGTCGCCATCCTGGCTTGACGGCGGTGGCGCGTTTCCCTGGTACGGCTGTCCCCCTTTTGTGAGGGTACTGATTCGCAAGACCCTGCTCCCCGACTGGAAGTTGTTCATCCCGCAGGCGATAACTCGGATATTGTAGAAGTGACCAGGCTTGAGCCCGGTCACCTCAATCGCGGGTAGATCGTTCTTGGATGACTCGCCAACTGCATCATCTTGTCAGACCGTGTGCCCTGCCCATGCCCGCCTGCACGACTTACTGTTGACTCCGTTAACCTGGATCAAGTACTTCGCTACCTGCGATCCAGGCCTCGGTTTCGTCCATTGTAGCGTACACGCATTCGACTTGAGGCCGGCGAGCGTGACTTCGGGAGCTTCTGGAACATCGACGCCGAGCGTTTCGATCAGGCGAGCTGCGGGTGTCCGCAGAGTCTTGTAGGCGCGGAAGATCAGCCTACGCAGCGTTAGAAAAGGCGCCCTATCCGCCGACCAGTGTGTGTAGTGAAGAAGTGCGCGCCACGGACCAGAGAAAGGCAGAGGCCGTCGCGGAGGACTGAACGATCAACATGATCCAATATTCATGGCCAAAAAGCCAATCGATCAGACCAGAGTAGAAGGTGGTCGCATTCATCCAGGGTTGGCGGGGGTATTGGGACTGGTACTGATACTGATACTGGGCTACGATCTCGAGAAAGAGATGATATGCAGGCGGCTCGAGGGTCCAGAAGATGGCCAGCACCGAGATGAAAAGGGTGACGAGGATACCGATGGGGTAGAGGACGAGCTCATAGGGGTCAAGCGTGGTGGTGGTGAAGGTGGTGGAGGTAGAATAGAACTCGGGATCTAAATTGGATGATTCCATCGTCTCCTCCTCCCGTGGTGGAAGTTCTCGCGAGGTCCTGGCATTTTGATCCTGAGGCCGATTAGGCATTTCTGCATAGCCGCCAAGGGACTCTTGGTCCAGGTCCAGGTCCAGGTTCAGGCTCGGGTTCGGGTTCGGGTCCGGGTCCGGGTCCGGGTTCGGGTCCATGTTGCAGACGGATCGGATGCAGAATGGTGGCAAGTCATCGATCGAATGCAAAGGACGTTGTTGTTGTCATTGTTGTTGTTTTTGTTGTTGTTGCTGCTGTGGCTCATGCGCGCGGCTATCTGAACAGTAAGGAAGTACCCGGGCAAGCGCGAGTCCGGTCTTGATTAACGTCGATACGGAAGGGATTAGGGGTTCCTGCGTAGTGGCATTGCATCGAGATCATGAATCCTTAGTAGAAAGTAGTACATGAGTAAGTAGCTCACTAGGTACTGACGACTGACTAGCTACTAACGATCTATCTGTAGTTCCCGGCGCTGCATCATTTGAGATTGGGAAAGCTATTCGATCCTCGATAGGTACCGGTATCCTGCAGCTTCCATCGACGTACATACTACGTATCTGGTCAGAATCCCATCATTTCGAAAGGAAATGAAGAAATACCTATATATACATACATACATATATATCTATATACATATATACACATATACGTAGATACGTAGATACGTATATACGTATATACTGCTTCCTCCCTGACCTCGGCAAAGTACTTAAATGTGACTTGTGACTGGCGATCGCAGGGACCCCCGTTTAATCCGTCACAATAGCACGGGCTGCCGACCGTCAGCTGCGTCAGGAAGCTCTTCTACCGGTACATCCACATCCCACATCCCACATCCCACATCCCATATCCCAGATCCCATATCCACATCTCCATCCCCATCCCCCCGAATACGAGTCGAGGCAAGTCAACCCGCGACGAGAGGAGAGATTCACGGACAAGCCAGATCAGATGTATCTCGACATTCCTTTCCAGCTTCCATACCCTCCGTACCAGGCATCAGCTCCCATATAATCGAAGATCCTCAAACAACCGCTTCAAAGATCCTCCCCTCCCCTCCCGTACCAACCACGGCAAGCTTACGCATAATCCAAAGAAAAAAAAGAAAAAAAAAAGAAGAAAAAGAAGAAACCTCCTGCCCTTCACCGTCGCCCTTCTTCGTCTAGAGACCTACACCCTGACCCATCCGCCATCCACCAACCCACCTTCAGTCCTGGCCCCGAATACTATCCGACTCCTGAGAATACCCTCTCCGACTCCCGCTTGACCTGCAATGCAGTACGTCCGAAGCATCAGTGGTTCCGTCTCGAAAACATGGAACTCGATCAACCCCGCAACCCTTAGCGGCGCCATCGACGTGATCGTGGTGGAACAGGAGGATGGCACACTGGCATGCTCGCCCTTCCACGTCCGCTTCGGCAAGTTCTCGCTGCTGAGGCCCTACGAGAAGAAGGTCGAGTTCCAGGTGCATGGCGTCAAGCAGGATTATGCCATGAAGCTGGGCGAGGGGGGAGAAGCCTTCTTCGTCTTCGAGACCAGCGATACTATCCCAGAGGCGATGCAGACCTCGCCGCTGGTCTCCCCGGCTTCGAGCCCGCCCTTGCCTCCGGATAGCACGAGTGTTTCGCATCTGAGCGAGCCGGATTTCCTGGACCTAGACACTACGACTGGGAAGCAAAGATCCGCGAGTGTGACGAGACCCGGCGTCGCTGTCCTTTCAAGCTCTGTATCCAGGAGAACAAGCAATCTGAGTAAGGCTCTTCATGTTCGTACTAAGCTATGCTGACTTCTGGTTGAAGATGCCTCAACCCCTCATTCTGACTCTCCGGACTTTTCTCATGGCCGGCCCCTCTCAGGAGACTGGGCTGGAGTTATGAGTGGTCGCTCAAATACGGATGAAGTCCTCCCATCCTCTGCACGGAAAAATGGCGAGGACGCAGCAGAACGAGAACGGCAGACGCGGTCCCTTACGCCAGGTCTCCTCGACGGGACTGACCGATCCTACAGCCCCCCACCTCTCCCTACCAAAGAAGCGATCCAGCGCGCTGTTGCACTGTCAGAGAGGCTCTCAGCATCCAACATTCCCAGCCAGGTTACAGATACGGGAGATCTGATGCTGGACATGACGGGGTACAAGAGTTCCGATGACGATGCGCTCCGGGCAGAAGTGATTGCGAGGAAGATATTGTCTGAAGAATTAGAAGGAAACTATGATATTGGGGCTTTGATAGGAGCTGATGAGCACGGCAACCTATGGATTTATAGCAGTGAGGAAGCCAAGGAGGCAGCAAGTCAACGAGCCGCAATGGCAGGCATTCCGAACGATGCCGTATCCGACCCCGGATATCACAGCGATGCAGAAAGCGAGAGGGCCATGCCCGCCATTTCATCTCGTCACCGAACTGGATCAGATCTGGGCTTCCAAACCCCTCCGAAGACCCCTCCTGGAGCTGCCGGTGATCCCAACCGAAATTATGCCAAGACACTGCGGCTGACCAGCGACCAACTCAAAACCCTCAACCTCAAGCCCGGGCCGAATCCGATGAGCTTCACTGTCAACCGAGCAACTTGCCAAGCGTACATGTACCTCTGGCGCCACGATGTCCCTATTGTGATCTCTGACATCGACGGGACAATCACAAAATCGGATGCCCTCGGCCACGTGCTGAACTATGTCGGTCGTGATTGGACACACATCGGAGTCGCGAAGCTCTACACCGACATTGTCAATAATGGGTACAACATCATGTACCTGACATCACGCTCTGTTGGTCTAGCCGACACGACAAGAGCTTACCTCAACGGTGTGGCCCAAGAGGGTTATCGACTGCCGAGAGGACCAACACTAATGAGCCCGGATCGGACCGTTGCTGCACTGAGAAGAGAATTGTACATTCGAAAGCCGGAAGTCTTCAAGATGGCTTGTCTACGAGATATCAAGAATCTGTTTGGTCCGGACCGCACGCCGTTCTGTGCTGGATTCGGAAACAGGCTTACGGATGCGCTGTCGTATCGATCGGTCAGCATCCCCAGCAACCGTATTTTCACCATCAACAGCTATGCCGAGGTGTCACTGGATCTAGTAAACTTGAATAAGCTAAGATACAGCTACATCAACATGCGCGAGGTCGTCGACCACTACTTCCCACCTGTGAGCACGCTCGTCAAAGGTGGCGGCGAGGAGTATACCGATTTTACCTACTGGCGCGAACCGGTCCTCGACATTGATGAATTCAGCGACTCGGAAAGCGACGAGAAAGACGGCAACAATGCCGATAATATCTCCGAAGAAGAGGAAGAAGAAGACGACGATGAAGAGGAGGGCAATGATGATTTGGGGGACTCGTACATGTCGCGAGACTCCTTTGACGATGATCATGACGAGAATGGTCTTGACGAGAGCATTTTGTCTGGCTCAGGAGATGAGGACGATGCAATGACAAATAGCGCACTGGAAGCAGCTGATGGTGTCGGTTTTGAGGATGATACCGGAGACGCCAAGACGGCGGCACAGAATTCTAGCGCCTTACCTTCGGTATCCGAGTCCCCAGCTGAGCTCCGACGTGAAGTCTCGCAGCGAGATGTCGACGCCGAGGTGATCACGGGAGTCAAAGGCCTCGGCCTCGAGCGGGAGGAGTCGGATGACAAGAAAGTGTGAGGGTGAGGTAGGGCGAGGAGGAGGATTGGAAACAAAAGGAATATAAAAAGTAGGCGGATTAGCAGGGGAGTTTTTTGGGAACCCGTTTGCGGGAAGGGGGCATATACCAGCGAATGGAGTCTTCTTTTTCAGTCTCTTTTGCCTTTTTTTTCTTTTTGGTAAGGGTAAGTCGTTCGTCGCTTGAGAAACTTGAGAAAGAGGGAGGGAGGTCGATGTTTATATATATATACAGTCGGTACGTACTTGAAGTTAGAATCTCTGGTTGGCTCGACTGAGGGGCATAACATGGCATAGTATAGCATTATAGAATAGCAAGCGGGGGGGAGGGGGGGGAGCCCTAAGTAGAATAGAGTAGATTTTCTCTATTGTCATTCTCTTCTCCTCCCCCTCCCCCCCCCCCCCCCCCCCCCCCCCACCCCCACCCCCCAACCTCCTCTTAGAATGAAAGGCAGGTTTCTGAATTCATAAATGTTGATTGATTCAATCCTTGATAAGAGCCCTTGCAAAATTATACTTCCGATCATCTCTCTACGGTGTACAAAGTATTAATATAAAGCAGTACGTACCCTCAGATCACCTAGATATGTATATTTCTCGACCTCATACTTGCTCAAGTAATAACAGTACACTCCACGATGCTTGACAAGATGAAGTTCAGTCTCCTCGCAATCACTTCTGTATCTTTACTTACTCCCCCACCGTGATTATCTCGGAGCTAGGTATTCCGACGGTATATGGGCTGGCCGACTCTGCAGCTCTCTCTCTCTCCCGACGGGCCGCGTCCTGCACCGCTGCGGGCCGGGCGCGGTGATAGTCGTTGCGGCTGCCTTTTTGGTACATCCCTTGCAGCTGGCGCAGCCAATCTCCTTCGGATTCCCCTTCGTTTACGGAGGAGGGAACGCTCCCTTGATGATGATGATGATGATGATGATGATGATGATGATGATGATGGTGGTGTGGGGATTCGATTTGTAAAGGTGGGTTGGTGGAGGTGGGATGCAGAATACATGTATTTAGAGCTGGCTTGGTGCCGCGGATGTGAGGTTGTCGCTGTGCAATGTGAGTGATTTGTGAGGGTGCACGTGATAAATAGATACACTATTTCTCAAGAGAATTTTCGCTTACGGTTCCCCCCTTTCCCCCCGCTTTTTCTCGCTTCGGGTGTTTAGTTTGTTTACATTTGGATATTGTAGGAGAGGGAGTGAAGAAGAAGAAGGAGAAGAAAAAGAAGAAGGTGGGGGCAGGATGGACCATGGGAGAGGGAATGGGAATGGGAATGGGAATGGGAAGGGCAGAGATGCGATTGTGCCGTCCGGTTGGCCGTCGACTTCGACGATCGTGCCGTCGTCTTATCCGCCGAGTGCGGCGAGCGGCATCGATACTGAGAAGGGTAGCGAGAAGGAAGGGGGAGGTGACGGGGAGCCAGACGCCACCACGTTCGCCGACTCGCCTTATTCTGGTTCGGAGAACGTGGAGGAGGAGACACGCAGCCGCCGCAGTACTCGGCCCGCGTCCTTCCTCTACCCGGCACAGAGCGACGTCGAGAAGCCCGTCTCCCTGTCCAGAGAGATTGCGTTCGTCGGCGTCCTCTGCACCGCGCAGCTCTTTACGCAAGCCTCGCTCGGCCAGGCCATCGCCCCTCTGCACATCATCGGCGCCTCTTTCGGGGAGACCAGCCCCGGGCAGCTCTCCTGGTTCCCCGCCGCGTACTCGCTCACCGTCGGGACGTTCATCCTGATCGCCGGCCGGCTGGGCGACCTCTACGGGCACAAGCGTCTCTTCACCGCCGGCTTCGTCTGGTACGGCGTCTGGTCCCTGCTCGCGGGCTTCACCGTCTACATCCCCCGCTCCTCCTCCCCAGCGATCTTCTTCGACGTCTGCCGCGCTATGCAGGGCATCGGCCCTGCCTTCCTGCTCCCGAACGCCCTGGCCATCCTCGGCCGCACATACGCACCCGGCCGGCGCAAGGAAATGATCTTCGCCATCTTCGGCGCGACCGCTCCGTCCGGATTCGTGCTCGGCGCCGTGTTCGCGAGCCTGTTTGCCCAGCGAGCCTGGTGGCCGTGGGCGTACTGGACCATGGGCCTCTGCTGCTTCGGCATGGCCATCGCAGGCCTCGTCGCCATCCCACCGATGCCCGTCCCCGCGAGCCCAGACGATGATGGAGGGAACCGTGGGGGCAGCGGCAGCACGACGACGTCAGCGTTTGCGCGCGTGGACGGCTACGGGTGCATCACGGGCGTGGCGGCCCTGGTCCTGATCAACTTCGCCTGGAACCAGGGGCCCGTGGCGGGCTGGACGACGCCCTACACCTACGGGCTCCTCCTCGCCGGCTTCGCCTTCCTCGCGCTCTTCGCGTGCGTGGAGCGCCGGGCCGCACACCCGCTGCTGCCGCGGGCGGCGCTCACGAAGGACACGGCCTTCGTGCTGGCGTGCATGGCCGCCGGGTGGGCCAGCTTCGGCATCTGGATCTTCTACCTGTGGCAGTTCCTGCAGCGGCTGCGCCACGCCTCGCCGCTGCTGGCTTCCGCCATGGTGGCGCCCACCACGGTGTCCGGCCTGGCGGCGGCGCTCACGACGGGTCGCGTCCTGCACCGCTGCGGGCCGGGGGCGGTGATGGTCGTGGCGATGCTGGCCTTTGCACTCGGGACGGTGCTGCTGGCGACCGCGCCCGTGGGCCAGAGCTACTGGGCGCAGACGTTCGTGGCTGTGGTGGTCATGCCGTGGGGCATGGACATGTCCTTCCCTGCGGCGACGATCCTGCTGAGTGATCGCATGCCGCGCGGGCAGCAGGGTGTGGCGGCGAGTCTGGTGAACACGGTTGTCAACTACTCGGTGAGCATCGGCTTGGGGTTCGCGGGGACGGTGGAGAGCAGGGTTGGCACGGGGGAAGGGGACGAAGCGTTGTTGAGAGGGTATCGGGGCGCGTGGTACATGGGTTTGGGGCTGGCTGGCCTGGGGGTGTGTGTGAGCGTGGTGTTTGGGGGAAGTCAGTTACTGGATAGGAGGATAAGGAAAGGGATGGGAAAGGGTTTTTATTCCTGGGACTTGAGGTGTTTGCGGAGATGTATGGACGGAAATTCGATTGGTACCTGGAATTGAATTCTTTGGGACGTCACTGGATTGAGAAATCGCTTAGTTGTAAACAACAGTAAAGGATTGGAGAAACCCCGGAAGTTTAGAGTAGAAACAGGTTGTATACTATGCTCCCTAGCCCGTCTTTAGTTCCCGCTAAGTAGCGAGTGTATTCTCAGACGTTGCTTTCAATCTCATTTTGATAATAATTCCAACCCTTAAGGCTATTTTACGATGTCAATTAAGGAGGAACATTACCAGACAAGAGTCCTCAATTTGAAAGACGCGGTGCTGAATCAATAATGAAGATCAAAAGATAAAAACGGCTAATAGAGGGGGATAAGGGCCAATCTTGGGGCAAGAGTTCCTAAGGACTATGGGGGGAAAAGGGGCCTCCCAAATAGTAGCCGAGCGGTGAGAATTGGGTAAGGGCGGGCCTATTTGGATTGGAAGTTCGAAAAGGAAATATATATATATATATATATATACCACACTAAGATAAACAAAAAAAATCGCTGAATCTAAGTTTTGAAAGTTGGGTAATTGGCTCGACCCTGTTTTGTTTTAATTTGAGAAGTTATGCTGTGCGCTGTCGAGCTCTTGACTGGCTCGAACGAGCCAAGAAATACCGCAGCAAAGAGGTGTATTTTCTAGAAATTAGAGGTTGCATCATATAGTTATTGAAGGTTGCAGTCGAACTCGTAGATTGACTTCGATCACAGGTGACGGTGTGTAATAGTCATGTCACTTGAATTGGAAATCTTGAGAAGATACAGTGCACAAAGCCAGAGCTGATCTTCACATCGAGTGCATGTTTTTGCTGCAAATTTAATGTACAATCTTCACAGTGCTCCATTAGTGTCTCTATCTCGACATCCGCCCTCGCTATCTAACGAATTGTACAGTTTGGAAATTCTCGCGCCCTGGGCCCATGATGAGAAATCTCGGCCTGGGTACCGGCCGCAGGAATTACAAAAGCGGACGTGGAAAGAGAAAAGGGCAAGGACAAGAAAAGAGAAACAGGTACGAGAGAAGTACAGAAAGTGAGCGCGAGCGATCATCCTTCCCGAGCACACCCTTCCATCCAGAGAGAACAGGCCACAACGCCGCCCAATGAGAGGCTTCAAGAAGTTCGGGATTACAATCCACCATGTTGAAGATCCCTATCCACAAGCTGGAAAGCAGTACGCGTGTAGCAATCACCCGCGCTTTTCCCATGATAAACGCTTGAGACGACGTCGACCTGTCCGAAGACTCCATCTTTTCGTTTAGTGAAGCCCCCAAGGAGCAGAAAGCACGAGTCGCGCGGCGAGCTGTTGTGAGGGTCTCTGAGATTTTCATCCAGGAGAAAGTCGAAGATGACAAAGTATGCTCGACCATCGCAGCGCACGGCGTCTGGCTTGTATACCTCGGCCCAGCCCGCGATGGCCTCAAGCATCTCAAGACTCTTGTTGTTGCCCCAGCTTTCAACCTTGACGAAACTTCGATCGAATCTTTTCAAGCACTTCTCAAGGGGCTCCTTAAGCTCTTCGATGGTGAACTTCTTCTCCACTGCAACTGTGGCTGATGGTTGCTGATCGAGGCGGGGTTTCTTGGGAGCACTCTTGGTGGTATCCAAGCCAGGTCGCTTACTCTGCGTAGTGTCAGTTCAGTGATCAAGTCTGCCGGCGCCGCTGAGGAATGAGATTATGGTACCTTTTCGAGCGCCTCCATCTCGTTGCCCTCCTCGTCGCTCGCCGTGAGAACAGTTGGCTCGGCCACTGATCCCTCTTCCTTTGCGATGTTGCTTCCAGAGAGACTGGTTTATTATCATCAGCACACGTCGCGAACCGTTATATCATTGATTGGCGTTCGTAGAGAGCTCACCTGGTTTCATACTCTGGCATATCAACTCCCTGGTCCTTCGCAGCTGTAAAGACTGCATTGCGGGCCTCCTCGTCCTTTTTGGCTCTAGCCAAAGCTGTGGCCGCTGCTTTGCGCGCATTCTCCTCTCGGTGGCTGATTCTCATCGAAATTATAGCAAGGGTACCCATCTCTGCTTCAAGTACAGAATCGAGTTTGGTTTTCATCGCAGTGGTTTGCTTCATGATCCTACGCTTGATGCGCTCGCTTTCCTTTTCCAGCGCATCGAGATCGGCTTTGCATACAGAGGTTATACACCGGGACTCGTGCTTGGTGTCTTCCTTAACTTGCTCAATTTCCATCTCCCCAGTCGGGTCGGTGACTTGATTGAAAACCATTCCGTCCCTTACCTTCTCCGCCTTCTCGTTGTCATACTTTGTCTTGTCATCTTCAACCAGGCGCTTTATCAAATGAAGGGACTCGCCGGTCGTACTGAGGCCACGCGATATGCATTCACTTAATAGCTGAGATTTGTCTCTTGATTCGTATGGGAAGGCCTTATTTGATGGCATGATGGGCAATTCTCTTGCACGTGCGGATATCGGAGGAGTTGTCGAAGGAGTTGTCGGAGAGAGTAATCGAAAGAGTTGTCGAGGTTGCCGAAAGAGGTGGTTGAAGTATGAAGGATTGATGGAAGAGTTGTCGGAGAGGCGTCGGAGAGGTTGTCGAAGCAATGTTTGAATGAATGGTTGCAGAAGTGATTGCAGGTGTGGTTGCGGTAGTAGGAGCTGCAGGAGTAGTTGAAGAAGCGGTTGGGACTTGAAGGAGTGGTTGAAGGGCTGGGAGAAAAATAGTCGCGGTATCATAAATAAGGAAAGTGAATTAGGCAACAACGAAAAATAGACTAGTAGCGCTCCAATGTAGACTACCAGCGCTCTGATCTCCGTCACAGTTCATGAAAGGTGAATTGAAAAGGCGAATTGATCATTCAATCTGCCTCCGCCGTCCGGCTGTCCGCTTTTAATTGAAATTCATCCAGGGCGTAATATCGGGCCGCACCCGGTGAAGAACTTGAAGCGAATATGTAATATTGCAAATAAATTTACTTAAAATAAGTCGTCGGTCACTCAAGTAAGTCCGTCTGATATCTGGTAAACAACACCGGTAAGTCCCACTCTCTCCCAACACCTTCTCTTCGACGCTGACAGCCCTACACCTTACTATAATATCTTTCTGGGGATGGAGCCCGTCAAGGCTTTCATCCCATAACTAGCCATCTGTAGCCTTGGCCCTGGCACTCTATATGACATCCAGATTACGCTTGTTGGAATGGGTGGTCCGCAAGTAGGTTGGGGAAAATCCGCTCGGGCGTACTGTAAACATGATCGGGTCTGGCTAGTAGATTTCTACTTCCAGCCTGGCTTCAACGCAAGTTGGAGGTATGGCGTCCTTACAATTTTTTTACTTCTAAATTTTTCAGATTTTTTTTTCTGCAATAATTTGTAACGGAAGATTTTGTTTATTCGGCCCGCTGAGCGAGTTCTCGCTTATACTTTACTACAACATTCCGCGATTTTCCGGATCGAAATTTTTTCCAACTGGTCTTTCAGTTGCGATATGCGATCACAACGCCTTCAATATTTCTTAATTTAATCATGATTAGGATTTGCTACTCAGCTGCCAGCGTTTTTGAAGCTGCGGCCCACGGGAAAGAAGAAACCAGATATCTTTTAAACATAGCTCCTTTTCATCAGCTTTATCCATTTTCTAAGAATGCTGTTCACAGCCTGGAAACTGTAAAGCCGTCATCTCTTATCCAATCGCAGATATCTATTTGATTTCTCAGGTAATCAAAAGTCCATGGAAATTGTTTATCTGAAAGTGAGATTAGAAAGATTGGAGTGGGTCCGCACTGATGCATCAATCCTTATTTAAACGTCAACCAAGCTCTCACACATTACCTACTCATTCTACGGAGTACATCTTGTCATCTCAGAATGCGATTAACTCTTCTTGATATTTGCCTTGTATTAAATAGCATTAAAGAATATCAAGATCGTCAGTGACTTTTCGCTGCCAAAATATCGATGTCCACTATACCGCCAGACACATAAACACCCGGAAGCGTCTGCATGCCCGGAAAGCCCGTCTCCTATGCCGCCAACGCAAAAGGAAATGCGACAACTAGTACCCATACTCTATGTGCTCTACCTATCGCTATCAATATTAATATATCTCGGATGGTGAACCCGCAGCAGCGTTCGGAAAAGGGGCTCCTTTTGCGAGGCAAGTCCCCCCAATAGTGGTATCGCCTGAATATTTGGGAATCTTAGACCCGATCAAGAGGCGGTATCAAGGTATACATTCAGTAACTGCGTTTCCGCGAATTACAGGTCTGTACTTACAAAGTCCCAACCCTTTAAGAGTCCACTTGTTTGCATATAACTGCGGGATCCGGCCAGAAGAAGGGAGCTTTCATGCGGACTTGCGAAATTTGATCTCGAAAGGGGGCGTTACGCGGTATGCGGACACGTATTTCCAGACTGTGCACTCTCTTTTCGTCGCGGTGGATCAGGCAGAGTTCCTGGCGAGCGCTAAGAACTTCTGGGAGCAGGCCGGGGCTGCATCAGTATTTGAAGCTATCATGGCAGATATTGCTGCTCTTGGTTCCTTTTTCTCTGCTACACTGAGCCCCCCAAAGCAGGCGGAATTGGTGCAGCATGCGAAAGGGATTCTCGAAGACCCGACCTTTCAGCCGACCATCGATCATGTCTCGGCCCGGAGTCTGAGGAGCTTACATCTTCGGCCCACGATACGGCCTCATGTCGCCTGGCTGGTGAGCTGCCTGAAGCCAAAGTTGTCCGAAGCTACCTGCCTGCATCATGAAGTGTGTAAAATCACCCTCACGGAGCCGGATGCTGCACTCGGTACAGCTCGAGGCCCAGCAGTCTGCGAGTTAGCGAGGAAAACTTTTGGACGACATGGCGGAATAAGACGATGCTATCATATAAATATAGTCTTTCAGGCGTCTTCATTTCGAACATTACTTGCAAGGTGCCACGATACGGTGTTAGTGATCCTGGAGTGGATCTGCACGCCATCAGCGAGCTCGCACCGAGGGATCTCGCAGATATCCAGATCTGCATGGTACTTTGGAAAAACCAAAGCTCATACCGCACCTCTGCCCATTGCTGCCGACCTCTATAGCTGATCTTTGTGTATCTCTGTATAGGCATCACCGGCTCCTGAGACTCAGTATCGACAAGGCCGACGTGCCCAGCTTGGTTGAAATCGGAAATACCGCAATTCCAGCTGCTCTGAAACTGGCCGAGGAAAGCAAGTCCTGGTGGAGTGTTCTATGTACGGTGTTTCAGTACGTTTCCGTGTTGCTCGCCCCCGATACAGCGGACAGTCTATCGAATGTTGCAAGCGCTTTGGCAATTCTTGGAAATATTACAAGAACGCTTGGCACTTAATATGGCGCGAGAGGCTGTGAATACAGCGAAGTTCTTGCTGAGGAACTCGATAAAAAAGAAGAGGGCTGAGGTAGAAATGCCTGAGAAAGTCGATATGGGGTCTGGCAACCTCGGGAACGATGTGATGACCGATTTGGAAGGTATTGATATAAACTAGGACATGTTGCTTGATCAGTGGTACATGTCCAACTTCTCTGGAAAGGCAATGATGGGAAAAAGCTTCCCAGTAGGTGAGTTTCGTGGCGGTAGCAGTGTCGCCCTGAATGAAGCAGGTCAATAAATACCCTAAACTAGTAATACCTTTCGGCCGATAGCAAAATATCTAAACCTTTGGAAAAATTAATTTGTAATCATGTTTGATTCTAGAGTATCTCGTCAGCTGTGAAGTCTTCCGAGTGCTTGATTCCAGAATTGCCTAATTACGCGCGGTATCTCTGGCTAGACTAGTATTTCGGCTTTAGCAACCGACGCTCTTTTCTTTTCTTTGCCATAACAATCAATCATTACTTTCTCGATCTAGAGAACGCACTTCTCTTCGCAGCCATCTGTCTTCCTCAACCTTTAATCGTCAACGCAATTACTGGCAAGTACCCGCTCTCATCATTTTTATTTTCTCCAAGCGATACAAGTATTGACTGCGCTCTATATCTGTGGGCCATCCTGCGGGAACACCTTCCTTACCTTGCATATTTCCAGCGCGCTGACCATTTGAAGTGCACTTACACACAGGTAAATACACCATGGCTATCCTCGAGGGAGCTGCTGGAATCGAAGTCGCGATTCTGGTCAACGGCGAAGCCTGCCAGGAGTTTCCGACCGAGAACGATAAAGTTGTTCACCCCACGCCTCATGTGGTAGTCTACCGGCAACTTTACACCGTTACCAATTACATCGAAGCTGTCACCGGCAAGGCCTTCGAAATCAAGTTGGGAGTCAAGGACCCGTACTATTTCAACAGCCCTAACATTGGGTTCAGCCTTTACATCAATGGTTCCCGCCGACTGACACAGTTCTTGAGCAAAGAGAAGTTTGAAGAGTCCGGAGGCATCTGGGAGTCGGTCGTGGATCGTGTTTTTGGCATCTCAGATGACGGACTTAAAGAGCTGAGGGTTATGCACTTTGACAATGTCGAGTACAGTAAGTCTATCGAGCCCATCATGGCATGATCAGCGGCTTGCTAACAGCTTCTAGCACTTGATAAGACTATCAATAGCAAGGAAGAGAAGGCAGTTTCCAAGCTCGGAGAAATTGCTGTTGTAGTCTCACGCCGAGGTGCTCTGAAGAAGGTCCCCGCCAAGCAGACGCCTGTCAGAACTGCGAGTAACACCCCCAAGATATTCCATGAAAAGCTCCTCGTCAAAGGAGCTCAGACACATACGATGAGGTAATATACCACCATTGTATACTGATACAAAGCTTGCTAATCTCTTCAAGCTTGGGTGCCGGTATTCCGTTTCGCGAAGAGCTTACAGCTTCTTCCGTTGAGGCCGATTACCTCGATGGATCTGAGATGCCGCTGGTGATCTTCCGATTCAAGTATCGCTCTATGGGTTGGTCATCCCGTACACTGCGATCCGAACTTTTATGACTGATGGGATCGAATAGAGGCTCTCAAGTCGATGTATGTCATCCCACGTACTCCGTCTCCCGCGCCAGAAGAGAATCGTGTTACACTGGCCAATCGATCCCGCTCCATCACCGCCGGTCCCTCGCACATTCCAGATCCTACCTCAAGCGCCCGATTCATGCAGAAAGTGGCGGCTGTAAGTATAACGACTATCCATCCACCCGCCCTTCTTGAAAAAAAGAGTGACAACGACTGATATCTTGAAGGTCGCTCTACCAATCCTCCCTGAATCCCCTGAAATCAAGCCCGACCCTGCTACCAAGGAGGAGGAAGAGGAGAACATTGCGAAGAACGAGGCCGATCTAGCCCCAGCATCGATCAAGAGAGAGCGGGAGGATTCGCCTCTCTTATCTACAGGCCGCAGAGAGAAGCCCAAGAAGCCCAAGTACAAGACGAAGGTCACTGTGGACTTGGTCTCAGACGATGAGGAGCATGTTGTACTGGATGAGTGAGCGGATACTACGGGGATCGTTTTTTCTTTCTCTTTCGCTCTCTCTCTCTTTCGATTCGGCTGTAGACAGGGCTGGGAAGTAGGATATGGTGGGTGACCTTTGACTCGGCATCGCGCAATTGCGGCCTCAGAGTTGTGGTTCCGTTACGGTGCGGAGTTTGAGAGAACTAAGATGAAGATGATTCGGCGGCGAGCAGCTAAGAGCTGTTTCTTGTAGTGCCAGGCAGAATAAATGCATAAGCACCTTCAATGAAAAAGAAAATCCGTTGTCATCATATAATACAATGATAAAATATCCTTGATACGGTCTTCTACAAAGCCATCACTGTTAAAAGGACTCGTCTCAATCCGTCACTATTAAATCCAGCATCCTGAGGGGAGGCTCGATTTGAGATGGGGAGAATCTGCGACTATGTTTACTTCGGTTAGGTCCACGACTTGTCGCTCATAATCTGCGGCTTTGTTTACTTCGGTTATTTACTTCGGTTATCTGCTTCGGTTATCTACTTCAGTTATCTACTTCGGTTATCTACTTCGGTTAGATCGCCGTCTCCCCATCTGCGGGGCTTTCTTTACTTCGGTTAAATCCACGACTTGTCACGCATGACCCTCGGATACAGATAAGTAGCCAGCCAACCCAACCCAACTCAAGCCAAACATTCTCAAGCACAGCCACCTCTGAGAACAAAACTTCCAAACCCAAAGACCTCCTCGGCGGACTGTACGAAGTATAAAGGAAGAAAGATCCTTACTCAATTAATCAGCCTCTTCCAACCTCTTCCAACCTCTTCCAACCTCTTCCAGCCTCTTCCAACCTCTTCCCACCCCACCCCACCCAGACCACCGCCAAAGCACCGCGAAAAATCCATACTCCCAATCAAAAAAACCAAACACGCCCAAAAAAACCCAGCTACTAGCTAAATAAGAAAAATAACTACAAAAAAGGCAAAAATCAAATCCCTTCCTCAAAAATATCATCACCAGTCACCAACCAGCCCAACGACAACAATTTGACCAAGGTTACATCACACGTCTGCTACGGCTACTGCCCGCTATTTCCATTGCGAACTGCTGCCGCCGCCGCAACGACTGCTAGATCAAAATGCCGACCCCCCGTCGCGGGGAAAGCGAAAAAGAGATCAACCCTCCCTTGTCGTCACATACCTCCCTACCTCCCTACCGACCTGCCTACCTAATAAGTACTCAGGCGAAAGAGGAGGGAGGAGCATGGAATGGAAATCCCTAACTTGGTTTGACAGCCGGCCAACCTAACCCAACCAACCAACCAACCGAGACTTCTCGGAGGTATGGACGGGTGTGCAAAGTTTGCAGTGGTCGTTATGGGAATTCCCAGTCTTTTTCTCTTTGGCTGTGTTTGTTGCGTTTGCTTGCTCGGTGAGGAAGGTTGGCTGGTGTTATTGTTCTTGCTGATGATACACAGGCAGCTCTGCCATGCATCCTTTTTTCTTCGTGCCGCGTAGATTTGGAGGACGGCAACGGAATAGACGTAAGAAACCGAAGCAAAAACAATTGCAGGGGCACAGATTGTGCAATTCGCAACCTAAGAATGACTTCGGAACATCTTCCGTATACTGTACTAGAAGATCATCGGTGACTGCCTTTCGTACCAATTGACTCGCATTCATAACCTATAGCCACACTCAACAAGAAACCACAAACGCAGCATCATCATGCCTGTTTGCTTTTGCTTCCCCTGTCTCTAACGGAAACCCTTCCCGAACCCACTCACATCCTTAATCCTACGCTCCCCGTTCTCACTTCACATCTTTCTGCGCCTCATTCGTCCCCATCAATCCCACCCAGCTGACTGGTCCAGCATTTGTTACTCATCTATCCTTCTTAGGCGTAGGGTTTGGGTTCGCAGCAGTGTACTTGTCACTCAAGTCGTTGTACTCTCTGCTTAAACCACCAGCCTGACTCTTCAAGGTCTCGATATCGCGCTCCTTCTCGGCCAGCTGCTTCTTCAGCTTGCCAATCTCGCCAACGTTACCAGCATTCGCCAACTTCTCACTCTCCTTGCCCTTAGCCTTGGGGTCGCCTTCGTACTTCTTGATCTTCTCCTCGAGACGCAGAACGTCAAGGATCATGGTGTAAGTACGGTTGAGGATCAGCGAGAGGAAGAGCGTAAAGCCGCACAGGTACATATTACGCTGGGAGTAGAACTTGCGGGCCTGAACTTCCATGCGCTCATGGCCCATGACGGTTTGTCTACGGGGGTGTTAGAGGATATTTTCGTATGTGTATGGGAGGGGAAATTTTACCCAGCGGTCTTGTTGGCTTCGGTCAGCTCCATTTGTACCTTGTAGACGCGGTTGACACTGTCTACGAAAAGGATCAGGATGAAGATAAATGTGATCTTCATTCCGTATTGAAGTTTTGCTACTACAGGGCTTTCGCTGCTGAGGGGTTGTTAGCACATGTCTGGCAGATGGTAAAGAGGTCCGTACATGAAGGTAAACATCTTGCGGCGGATAGTGAAGGGAAGGGGCACGATGAGTAGCACGAAGAGCACCATCTCTGCTACTAGGAGCAAGAAAACCTGTGTTGCTGTCAGCTACGTTCTCCCGGATGTGTCCATGCCCTGGTTGCCCGTCGTTGGCAACGTTGCGGATATTGGCGGAAACTCACGAGGCTATAGTAGAGCGTCATCTTGATGATTGGGTATGGCTATTGTCGTCGGGATTGTTGATAGGATCGAGTCGTGTCTTCTCCTTCTTCTTCTTCTGCAGCAAAGTGGTCAGTCCAAATTGGTACCAGGTTGACAATAAAATATCTCTAGAGCAATTGCAGAGTTTGAGGTTGTATCCTGGAGTGACATACAGCTGACTGTCTTATATCTTTTCCTCGCGCAGAGGGTTTGCTCGAGAGAGTTGGCAGACGTGGTGGTGTTGTTGGTGGTGCTTTGAAGCTTGCGTTGTGTGCGGCTGGAGGAGCAGTGGAAGCTGTGGCCAGGGCTGGAGCGGAGGACGTCATCATGGTCACGTGCCAGGCTACAAAGCAAGGAAAGGCTCGTTACTGTACCGTACGACTGCTGAGGAGACACCATGGTCCACAACATAGCTCCGGAACATGCCGGCCACGCGAGCGGATTCACAGCGACTTGATTCATGTGTGGAATACCTAGGCTTCTTCATTGGCTTCTTCATTGCTTATCTAATGCCTGATGCTTCTTTGCCCGGAACTCTCGGCCCCAGTTGTATCTATCTGCAATGGCTCATGGCTCACCAGCTCTCGGTCGGAATCCCCACCTTGGCCTACCCGAGGATTACCTGCCATACATGCATATACCGGTATGCGTTCATGCTCTGATGCTCTGATGCTCTGATGCTTTGATGCCTCCATGCACCCAACCAGCAATTGCTTTGTGGAAGCATCTTTCGTAGTGCGTAGAAAACCATGATAACGGTACCGCACCATTCCTCGCTAGCCCTCGGCCTCAATCTCATAGCTGTTCGACTTATGCTTCGGCTGGAACTTGAAATCCTTATGGCTAGGCCCAAGGAACATTTCACTGGAACC
The DNA here is from genome assembly GCF_022702325.1 of Drepanopeziza brunnea f. sp. 'multigermtubi'. Lineage (NCBI taxonomy): Eukaryota > Fungi > Ascomycota > Leotiomycetes > Helotiales > Drepanopezizaceae > Drepanopeziza > Drepanopeziza brunnea. The sequence goes on from NW_027094076.1 coordinate 1,209,817, forward strand.
ATTAGCTAAATCCTCGAATCAACGTTGCTTGCTACATACCTGATCTTGATCCAGTCCAAATAGTTGTCGCTAGCTAGCAAAGTCTCCAGATCATCTCTACCCCGGTACGCCGGTGGTCGGTCCTGAAGGCTTGGGGGCAGATGAGCGAGAATGCCAATTGGGACGTATCTGTGGGCAAAGCTCAACCACTCAAGCAAAAATCGCCGGGTCTGTCCAACTCCGACTTCGTCAGAGCCCCATGCTTCCAGGCCGTACCGCACGAATTTCTCTACGTAGCCAAGTCTTTCGGATGCAGACTTGTCAAGGTATTGTCCAGTCTCGATCTCCTCGAAGATCCAAGGCTTGATAAGTGCTCCTCGGGCGACCATAACGGAGTCAACACCCGCATTTTGAATGTGGTCAAGGTAGTCAACGTGTGAGTAGCAATCACCGTTTCCAATGAAATACATCTTGCCATCCTTGCCGTTGGCTTGAGTTCGCTCATCAGGTGCGCTGATGGTGTCCACTAGGTTGTCCTTGTCCTGGTTGTACCCGTTAATCAAGGCAGCACATTCCGCGATATATCCCCAATCGGCGGTCTTGGTGTATCTCTGTTGTCTTGATCGCCCATGAAGAGTGATTGCCGCGCATCCTGGGGCTCCAATACGGTTTTGCGATTCGATGCCACCAAATGCCAAACGTTCAATGATCTTCTTCGCATTAGGCTTTTCCGTCTTGGTGCCCATTCTAATCTTGGCTGTGACTGGAATCTCTCCCGAAACTGTGTTCATGCCGCGAATCATCTTCTCTAGTTTAGAAGGCGCGTCAAGCAGTGCTGAACCAGCACCAGATTGGTAGACCATCTCAATCGGACACCCGCAATTCAAATCCATAAGACGAACATGGGGCAACAGCTTCGCCATGATTTCCGCAGCTTTTGTGGCTTGCCAGGGTTTATTAGCGGAAACTTGAGTAGCAAACTTCAGGTCCTTGGAGTTGTCATAATTCTGAACCACTGAAGTAGGTGCATACCGAGGCGGCGATAGTTCGCTTTCATGAGCCTTCATCAATGCCCATTCCGACTTTTGTCCCTGAATCAACGGCGTAGTCATGGCCATTTCAGAGTACGTGAGCTGTGCTCCGAACTCAACACACATTCTCCGGAAGGGAAGGTTGCCCTGCGTGGTCAAGGGAGCCAGGACCGGAGTTTCTGGGCCGAAGTAAATTCTCCTCTTCTCGGATGGAAGAAAGGGCGGATCCTTGAACATAGCCCGGTTCTCTTCGCGATCTTCCACATCGTCCTTCTTTCGGTGGTAAATCTTTTCCATCTCCTTCTGTTCATCTTCCAACCATCTTGTATACTCTTCAGACTTGTCCACGTTGAATCTTCTCCGTGCAAGATCCAGTTTGTCTTTAGTGCTGACGACATTGTAGACTTCTTTCCGATCCTCTCCCTCGATTGGCGTGTCTTCAGCTCCATCTCTGTATATCAAGACCAGCTCTTTTCGACCGTCCTCTCTCTCGATTTCCTTGGAGTGGCTTGCTACAAATCGGCATTTCCACCCAGCATGGCAGATTCCGTGCTTCTCCCAGACAGGACATTTGCCTTCGAAAGTTGTAAGGCCTTCCCGCTTCCCATCTTTGAGATACTTGCGCAGATCGTGGCAGCATTTGCAAGAATCCCCGAAATTGCATTTCTTGGGAGAGAACTCTGGGGAATTCGCCAGGGTGTTGCACAGCCTGATGGCATCGTACCATGATCCGAACTCACGAGCCTTGTTCTGGCCCTTTTGCTTCTTCTGCTTCTTATCTCCTCTGTTCTTCTTGCCCCCAGCATCGTTGCTGTCTCGGTCGTCTTTGCGTGCTTCTGCGGCGTCATCGTCTACTTGAAATGTCGAGTCTGTAGCTGTCCTTGTGGTGTAAGTGTCTACGAGGAATCTGTACAATTATGAGCATCGCGGTCCAATATCCGGGGTCCTGGAAGACTCACTCGGGCTTCACCATGGCAATGCCCTTCACCTTGTCCCTCGAATCTCCTCCCAATTTGCCTCCGTTCACAGACGACATAGAATTCGAATCTCCAATCTTGACCCGTTTGGCAGCTGGCTCATCCAGTGAATCGTCCGTTGTAGCCCAATTTCTCTCAACTTTCTCGTCTTTTGTAACGGATGAATCTTCTGGGAACACGACTTGTGTTGAATCCGCTGCCCCCGATTCCGTTTTCAAAGATTTCTGGAGAGATTCCTCGCTGTCCTGGGCGGCGCCGTCTGCCATTGTGCTGGGCAGGAGGAGAATTGTGGATCAGTGTAGATGGTTTGCGGAGCCAGATAGGCTGCTGCTGCACTTGAGCTCGATCGGACTTGAGTCGCAGGAATCGAATGTGTTTTACTTCCGTATGTTGACCGGAGCTGAAGCCGAAATGTGCAGATGTGAGCCCCTCGATTTTTTTTTTCGTTTAGCTATGACGCCAAGTGCCCAAGATAAGTGAGTAAGATAAGACATGTGGTGGGGTTTGAGTTCCCCAAACACGTGTGTGTGTCTGTTCCTGATTCATGATCGGCTCGGGCCCTGGAGATTCAAAGTTCAGATGGCTGATGCTACTACTTAGGTAACCATCATCATCCTACTTCGACGACACAGTACGTGCTCTTGTTCTCGAATTTATATCCTCATTTTTGTGTTTACCCTCGGCGCCGGAGAACGCTATTGTCCATCCCGAATACTCAAACCTCCTTATGCAGCATGCAGTTCCCCTGAAACACTTTACAGCGGAGGATCGTGTGGATGCGACCGCCGCCGTCGCTGCTCACCTCAGCAGCCAACTCCTTCACAAAGCACCAGCTCAGCGCCCAGCACCACCGCAGATAATAATGCCCATTACTGGTCACAGCTTGAAGTACATACGGCGCCTACAGGATGGCTGATTCGCAGAAGCCCTCTGAGAAGGCGGCGAGGCCCAGGATCCAGACAGCCAAGCTGATGCGCTCTCACAAAATCATCCAGATGTCCCCCTCCGATGCGAGGCCCCAGGATATTCCCGAAGACGCTGAACCGCCGCGAGAGGTATCAACGCCTTCGAGAAGCCATACGCCCGGGCATCTGGCGACGAAAAGCCAGGATAGGAGGGGGAAGCCCTCAGATTTGGCGCTGCGGCAGCGCTCCCAATCGGTGTCCCAGAACGACCCGTTGCCCCCCTCGACGTCAAAAGCAAATTCGAAAGCTCCCACTTCCAGACCCGAGGGTCTGGTCTCTCCGCTATTCACCAAAAACCCTGTCCCGCTATCCATCCCGGACTCTCGACGGCCGGTCAATGTGCGGTCGACATCTGCGATAGCTTCGAAGTTCAGAGAGGGAAGCTCTTCGCCTGTTCCTTCTCGGAAAACACCACCAGCACAGAGACCTCCACGAGCCTCCCATATACCATTCCCACCTCTGCCGGATCCGAAGACCGCCCCAGATGTCGAACCTGCGCCAGCGAGTGGCATGTACTGGTCGAAAGCACCAGTATCAGGAGCATCGCATACATCGCTACGAGCACACACGACAACACTGGTTGGGTCCAATGTTTACATCTTCGGAGGCTGCGATTCGCGATCCTGTTTCAACGAGCTGTACGTCTTGGATGCAGACGCGTTCTACTTCTCCAATCCCTACGTCTGTGGCGAGATTCCTCTCCCGTTACGAGCCATGACCTGTACGGCGGTCGGTAAGAAGCTTATCGTCTTCGGCGGTGGTGACGGGCCAGCTTACTACAACGATATATACGTGCTGGACACTGTAAATTTCAGATGGAGCAAGCCGAAGATTGGAGGGGAGCGGCAACCTAGCAAGAGGAGGGCGCATACAGCATGTCTGTGGCGGAATGGAATCTACATCTTTGGGGGCGGAGATGGCGTAAGAGCGTTGAACGATGTCTGGAGGCTGGATGTTGCCGACACGAATAAGATGTCCTGGAGGCTCGTCTCCCCTCCATCATCTGCTTCGGTGGAGGACAAGACGAAGCCCAAGGCGAGAGGATACCACACTGCGAATATGGTCGGCTCCAAGCTCATTATCTTCGGGGGCAGTGATGGCGGGGAGTGCTTTCGCGATGTATGGGTGTTTGATGTCGAAACACAGCATTTCTCACCGGTCAACATCCCCGTCTCGTATCCGCGCCTCAGCCACACGTCTACGATTGTCGGATCCTACCTCTTTGTCATCGGGGGCCACGACGGTGTAGAGTACAGCAATGAGGTTCTGCTCCTGAACCTGGTGACGATGGTCTGGGACAAGAGGAAGATCTACGGGATCCCGCCACGAGCGCGAGGCTACCACGGGACAGTCCTGCACGACAGCAGGCTGATTGTTGTAGGCGGATTTGATGGAGGCGAGGTCTTTGGGGATGTCCAGATCTTGGAGTTGGCCGTTCACGCTTATTACAGCCAGATCAGCCATTTCAGTATTGATGTATGAGTAGGCGTTAGCGGGTGTTGTTTTTGTTGTTGTTATTGTTGTTGTTAGGCGGGTGGGGCTAATTTGAGCCCTGTGCTGGGTCGAAAAAGGGGTAACTCGCCTATCGCCTGTTTGGTGCTGCGGGGGGCGAAAAGGGGCGGCAAGCGAAGAAGCGATCTCTGTTTTGTCGACGTTTTAGCGAGGCAGGCGAGGGTGGTGCTTGGTGTGTGGTGCGTGGTGCGTTCCTATTTTGTCTCCATCTCTGTTTCTGTGTCTATCTCTGTACAATTTAAACGTCCATGATCCACGGCGATCTGAAAGCATATCTACAGCCTCATTGTACTTTTGCTCTACTGTTTTTTGTCATATATATATATACAGACATACTTCCACCCATCCATCTGTAAACTTCCATCCATCCCGTACACGCCTCCATCCATCCCGTATACACCCCCATCCCCGCATATCGATATTGATTTTTATTTCTATTTCTATTTCTATTTCTTTTTCGACTAAGATTCTGATTCTGAATTCAATTTCGATTCCGACTGTGACTATGATCCTGATTTCGATCCTGATTTCGAACCTGATCCTAATATGCTACGTAGAGAGCATGCAGGCATGCAGGCAGGCAGGTACTTACTTACTTACTTACATACTCACTCACTTACTTAGCAGGTACATACATACATACTTAGGTACTTACATACATACTTACATACATACTTACTTACTTACTTACTTACTCACTTACATACATACATACATACATACATACATACATACATACTTACTTACTTACTTACTTACTTACTTACTTACTTATTTACTTACATAGTACGTACATACTTACTTACTTACTTCGCAGGCAGGCAGGCAGGCAGGCAGTACCACCGGCACCTACCTTACCTACCTTACCTACCTTACCTACCTACCTACCTACCTACCTACCTACCTCCATCAATAGACACGGAGAGATTGCATGCCTGCGTGCTTGCCTGCGTGCTTGCATGCATGCGTGTGTGCGTGCATGCTTGCTTGCCTGCTTGCCTGCGTGCTTGCATGCGTGCGTGCATGCGTGAAGTGAAGTGAAGTGAATAAATGGCTTCCTTCGAAAATTCAGAAAAATTCAGAAAATTCAGAAAAATTCAGAAAAATTCAGAAAAATTCAGAAAAATTCAGAAAAATTCAGGAAATTCAGAAAATTCAGAAATGCGGAAATTCAGAAGCGTGTGTGTGTGTGTGTTTGTGAGAGAGAGAGAGGAGGAATGGTATCGATCGGTAAGGGGATGTATTGGGATGGGGATGGGGATGTATAGGTATAGGGATGGGGATGGGGATGGGGATGTATAGGTATGGATGGGTATAGGGATGGGGATAGGGATGTATAGGGATGTAAGATCTAGATTCTAGATTTTAGATTCTATATTCTATACTCTAGATTCTAGATTCTAGATTCTAGATTCTAGATTCTAGATTCTAGATTCTAGATTCTATACTCTACATCTTCGTTCGTTCGTTCCGTTCCGTCCCGTCCCGTCCCGGTCGAAGCAGTTTCTTTCATTCCTTCCTTCGTTGGAAGGCGTTCGTCGTCGAATGCAGATGCAAATGCAGGTTCGGATCCGAATTGAAATGCAAATGCAAATGCAAATGCAAATGCAAATGCAAATGCAAATGCAAATGCAAATTCAAATTCGGGACGACAAATGAGTAGGTGACACAGTACGAAGTAAATAAACCGATAACCGATAAGTGCCACCCACGGTACGGTTACCCCATATTATTTTATGTATCCCATCCCACTCACTGCCTCGATACGTATATAAGGTAGGTATACATGTGAATCCCCGCTTCTCTTCCCCTCTCTCCCCCACGCCCCCACGCCCCCCACACTCCCACACTCCCACACTCCCACGCCCCCCCACCAAACAATTCACACCCCCCCCCATCAAAAACCCTCTCAATACTCCCCCCCGATCCTTAACCTTGGCCCCATCAGCCACAGCACTCCTCTCCGCCTCAACCTGCTTCCCCTCCTGCCGCTCTAGCTCCGCTCTAGCTCCGCTTCTCCTTCGCCTCGACCTCCGCGTGGTCGTCTACTCTCCCGGCGCTCTTGTGCCCGAGACGATCTTGTCTTTGTGCTCTTCGCCCTTGGCTTGCTTGGTGGATGTGTGTTGGCTGGAGGAGGAAGAGGAAGAGGAAGAGGAAGAAGAAGGGGAAGGGTGAGAGTGAGAGTGAGCGGCGGCTTCCTTGCGGGCGGCGATCTTGCGTTCTTCGGCTGCTACCATGTCTGTTTCTTCGTTAGTCTATATCCGCACCTCTCCCAAAGGGGTTTTTTTTTTTTTCTTTTCTTCCTTATTTCGGGATATCGGGGTGGTAAGTCGTTAAAAAAAAAAAAAAAAAAAAAAAAAAAAAAAAAAAAAAAAACCCCGAGCTTCGCACACGAGATGGGAAGAACATACCCCTCCACAGATCCTCGCCCTCGTACGCCTCATGGTGGATCCGCTTCTCGATGAGATGCTTGTGCTCCGGGTCGTCGGGATCCAGGACCTTGACCGTCTCCCAGCGCCCCTTACCCTTCTGCGCATCGCCGACCTCGAAGGCCGCCGTCGCGATCAGGACCGCCAGCGTTAGCCCTTGCGCGTACACCCGCGCCTGGACCAGCTTCTGCGCCCGCGTCAGGTACGGGTTCCGGCCGACCAGGCCCAGCGCGACGCCCATGGAGGCCACCCACGACGCCGAGACGATCGAGTAACGGTTCTCGCGGCCCCAGTCCTTGAAGCGCTGCAGCGCCGACTCCGAGGCGCGCAGGGCGGCCTGGTCCCGTGAGGCCGCGTCGCGGTACTGGTTCTGCGGGTTGCGCCCGGCTTCGAAGGAGCGCGAGGACTTGTCGGCGGCGATGATGGCGGAGAAGGTTCCGGCGGAGGTGACGAGGAAGGTCTTCATGGGGAGGGTGAGGGAGCGGAAGGTTGGGAAGCGGTGGTGGGCTGCGAAGACTGCGGAGCCGCCCTGCAGGTTGTCATTCGTGTGAGCTGGGAGCTGCTTCGTGTCGAGGGAGAGGGTGGTTCAGGAGGGAGGGAGAAGGGGGAGGGCGAGAGGGAAAAGACGTACCACTGCGAGACCGAAGAGACCTCCCGTGAGGCCTCCTCTGACGGTGGCATTGTAATGCGCCTGCTCCTCTTCCTTGGTGAGGATCTTCATCGTTGCCGTCCAGGAACGCTGTTCAAATCGGTGGTATCTTCGTAGTGTCCTCGACTGGTCAATTCGTCAATTCGTCTCTCGTGGCGGTGATATGCGGTCTGGTCGTGTTGTCTGTTGATGTGGATGTCGTCAGGAGTCGCCTGTCCAAATCCCGAGCTATCTATCTATCTATCTATCTATCAATCAGTCACCTCTCGTCTGAAGCCGTCCGTCGATACGGGTATGTCGCAAATGGCTGTTCTTGTAGGTGAAACGAGCAACTGCAATGGGATTCTTCTGAGGTTGGTTATGTTCTTTTTTCACGCTCAGCAGAGCGAATGCAAACCCCGAGGAGCACTGGGTGACAGGCACGGAGCTGTCCATGATGTCAGGTCAGCGGTAGGTATGATGATGAGTGTATTGATGCGCGCACTCCGCATACTTGATGTGTGACACCCGGTGGTTAAGTAAGGTACCTGTAGTAGAGCTCTGGATCCGATGTCGGTATGTTAAAATTACACGTGTTTGGATAAATGCACCCTTGAGCCGTCGCTCCCCGTTGCATTTGCCGAGCGAAGCCCGAAGCCGATCGTTAGGTACGGTACTCCAAGGCTGTCCCATGTTCTGAAGGCCCAGAAGCCGTTGGAACCGAGTTGTTTTGTTTAGTTGTCCAGAAGGCGAATTCCGCGCTGGATATTGGGTATGTGTAATCATGTTGTGAAATCGGATTTGGAATTTGGATAGCTTGGGTTGGTGCCAGAAGTCACTTGCGGCTTTGAGGACAAGCATAGCGGCTGGGCTGGGCTACGTACATCTGTTGAACATCCGTTCAGCGGCCGCACTTCATCTCAGGCGTACAGATATCTGGATCAGCTGGAGGCTTTTGACCCGGTTACTCTACGTTGCGTTCCTCCCTCTGGTGAGAGACTCCGGTGGGATGAACTTGTATGGTTTCAACAAGCTATGGCCGGCCACTCGGTTAATGAGTAACTACTGCTCGAGGGGTCTAGAAGAGAATGATGGGTAGGAGATGAAAGAGGTGACCAAAGGATGAAGAGAGAAAGATGCGGTTTCCACCGTTGGTGTCAACAGTCGCAGAACCAGCAAGAGACGCAGCTCTTCTACGGAGTACTACCATGCAAGGGCTGAGATGATGATCGAGGAACTAGACCGTCCCCGGCCTAGAGGCCAGAAACGAGATGCCGTCTGATACACTACCTAGTACGGTACCGCGAACCGGTTCATTCAGCCCTACGGCATTGGCGTTTAGCCTGAATGTTTACATTCGTATATCCCCAATTGAGAGATTGGGCCTAGGCCAGGTCTCGGCCAGGCCTAATCTCGTTACCTCCAACCCGCTCGATCAATGCGTATGCCATGTTGCATTTATACGAAGTACAGCTGTACCTATGTATGTACCGGTATGTATGTATGTACTATATGTCCAGAGTATATATACATAGACTTCAACTTGCGATCCATATATACTGTCAGGTGGAGTACCTAGGTACTACGTATCCCCTTCATACTACGTACTACTACGTACTACGTACTGTACGTTTGTCGCTGCCACCCTCCATCCATCCGAGCGCGGGCACTCGCTCACCCTGGAAATTGGATCGATGATGAGCAGATCTCAGCCGGCACCAATCACGATGCCCCCATTACCTGTAGGAGTAGCACGCGAGACGGGTGACGAGAGGCGAGGGAGGAAGGAAGGAAGCGCCTCTCCATGGTAAGCCGAATCCAAGGCCGGATCCAATCAAAAAAGAAATCTCGGTGGATGGATGGATGGATGCGATCGGAATCCCACCGCGTCGAACAACTGCCCAAGTCCCGACGCACGAGTCGCCGGGCGGAACCTGACTCGACGGCCTTTGCATGGGATCCATGGGATCCATGAGCCTGGGGCTGCGGCTGGGGGGGTTTGGGACTGGACTCTTGCTTGGGCTTGGGCCTTGGGACATGGGACGTGGGACGTGGGACGTGGACGTGGACATGGACCTGGACATGGACGTGGACATGGACGTGGACATGGACCTGACCCTGGGCTGGCCGTGCGTCTGCTGGCTGGGATTGTCAGTGCGGGCTGCTGCTGATGGAAAGTATGGAGACGGCTTATTATACTACTAGTAGTACTACTAGTAGTACTACTAGTAGTACTACTACCTACTACCTACGGACTGTGCGGTCCATGGGTCTTGGTCGAAGGCTTTGACGAGTGCTGATGGTATGCTGGCTTTGGCGGCGTGGAGAAGAAGGGGGGGAGGGAGGTGAGGGAGAAGAAAGGAAAGAAGAAGAAGAAGAAGAGGAAGAAAGAGGAGAAGGAGAAGAAGTAAAGGGAGCAGAGTGAGCTATGAGGTTGGCATGATAGCTTCAATATCAGATATCTATGATAGTCAGTGAGTGGATCTGTATATGAATGTAGTACTGTAGTAGGAGGAAGAGGAGGAGGAGGAAGAGGAGGAGGAGGAGTGGTAGTACCGTAGTAGTCGTAGTCGTCGTCGTCGTCGTCGTCGTCGTAGTCGTAGGAGTAAGGTAGTTAATATAGTACCTGGGTACTTACATGGTCAAGGGCGTGGGGGAGGGAGTCGGGACCCTTTGGAGTTGAGTACGGTAGGTAGGTTCTCTGGATCCGGAACATGGGAAACATGGGAACATGGCAACAGGGCAACAGGGCAACAGGGCAACAGAGCAACATGGCAACATGGAACATGGAACATGGGAACATGTACTACTACGTACAAGTAGAGCACTTCTTCTTCCGCTTCATCTTAATTCCGTCTCAGCTTGCATGCTGGTTGCGCGTTCGTGCTGCTCGTGATCTGATCTCTTACACCGCCAGAGTTGCTGAGGAGAATTACCGGTACCGGTACCATCATTACCCACTCGTCGGGATCCAGGCGAGGAAAGGTAAATAAAGGCATCATCATCTTCTTCGTCTGCTTCTTCTTCTTCCTTCGGCTTCCTCATCCGCCGCCCTGGCTGCCGCGTCCGCGCTGCCTTGAACCCGGGAGAGGAGACAAGCGACTTCATCCCATTTGATCCCATGCAAAGAGATACTCTCGCTAGATGAGGTCCTGCCCCAGCCATCCCAGGCTCTGCTATCCTATTCTTGAGTTCTTGATTGATTGCATTGCTTGTGCCTTACGGAACTTGCCGTAACTCACCTATTGCGACTATTCACTCACTTTATCATCCGCCTCTCGCCCGCGCTCTACCTCGCTCTACCTCGCTCTGCCTCGCTCTGCCTCTCTCTGCCTCCCTCTCCCCCTCGATCCATCTATCCACCTATCCACCTATCCACCTATCCACCTATCCATCTATCCATCTATCCATCTATCCATCTCCCGGTACCGTCTCTACCCAGCCCAGATCATCGTGTAGAGTGGAGACGGCATGGTCGGAATCAACATCAACAACTGGTTTAGCGCTCGAGGCAACAGTAGCAGTACCAGTCCCAGTCCCAGTCCCAGTGCCGGTCCCAATCCCAATCCCAATCTCAATCTCAATCCCAATCCCAATCCCAATCCCAATATCAACACCAATACCAATAATCCCCATATCAATCCCCATAGCCCAACTAGTACAACGACAACGACCGCGACCACAACCGCTACCACAACCGTTCTACCGGCGCCGGCAACGACGGACGCAGCCGCAGCTCCACTACGTGAGCATCTCCGACCGATCGCCCCTCGATTTTCAGATTTCTCCCTCTCCCTCTCCCTCTCCCACTCCCACTCCCACTCCCACTCCCACTCCCTCTCTCACGGCCCAATTCCGGTGCCAGACCTGGATGCGACCGTGAACCAACCTCGCATCCCCGACAGCGACGTGGACCTGATCGGCGGCGGCGACAATTCTCTGCTGACGCTGCCCTCGCCCACACCCGTTACCGCACCCATCAACATCGCCGTCCCCTCCCGACATTCATTATCCTCCCCGTCATCGCAGGGCGCGGGTCTCAAAAAGTCGACCACCACCACCATCACCACCACCACCACCCGCACCACCACCAGCAACAACAGCAACAGCAACAGCAACAGCAACAGCAACAGCAACAACAACAATCATAATAACCGCTTCCTCCACGTCAACGCCGACTCCTACACCTCGGCCATGATGGGTGGCACCACCACCACCGTCGAGAGCACGGCGAAACCCATCTCCATGAACATTCCGACCCCAAGCGCAAACGGGAGGGCGCGTCGGGAGAGTTTGGCGGGGAGCGTGGCGCAAGGTATGAGTTGGGGAGGCGTCTCGGTGGGAAGCTGGATCAGAGATGAGTACGTGCGTTCGTTCGCTCTTGTGCCGGTGTCGGTCTTTACTACCTGTGTCTGTCTGCCTGTCTGTCTGTCTGCCTGTCTGCCTGTCTGCCTGTCTACCTGTCTACCTGCCCGTCTGCCCGTCTGCCCGTCTGTCTATCTATCCATACCCGTGCCGGTCCTGCTGCTTGATGGCCGGATATATGGATTGATGAATCATTCCAATGCATTGACTCGAGATCGAGTCCCTGCGCTACACTACCATGACACTGACCGTCTCTAGCATCATCATGGCTGGGACCTCCCCGTTCCCCTACCAGTCGCCCTCCTACCACTCCTCCTCCTACCTACCCAAGCTCGAGGCCAATTTCATGAAGGACTTCGCCTGCTGCGGCCAGACCCTACCTACTCTCCACGATCTCTTGCAGCACTTCGAGGAGGCACACGCGAAGCAGAACAATGATGATCTGCGCACCCCGACGGCAGCAGCGAGAACACGAGAGAATCCCGCGCCCAACAGCAAAGCAGCTCTCGCCGCACAAGCTGCCACCTTGGTCCAGCAGCAAGCCCAACAACATCTGCTGCTGCAGAACCCGCAACTCCCCGCCCCGCGACCTCATGGTCTCCAGATGCCCCCGAGTGGACCGAGTGTGGGTGGCATCCAACTGATGCGCCAGCAACAGCAATCCCAGCCCTCGACACCGCTGCCGAACCACGTCCCGCCCATTGTGGGAGACATGGATGTGGATATGGAGCTGGACGATGCCATGGGACCGCTGGACCACAACTCAGCAGAGACGCCGGCCCCCATGTACCAGCCAAATCAATCCGCTCAGCAATCCTTCAACTTTGGGCAGCCACCGCGACCGAACCTCAATCTGAATCAAGGGGGCATGCAACACTCCGGCCTGCGTACGACGTCCCAGCCGCCAACGCCCTCTACGGCCGGCTTTGGGTACCAGCATAATCCTACCGTTTCCTCGGTCAACACCCCGACGCTCAGTGCCCAACCCACGCATCAGCAGTCACATCAATTCTCGCCCGATGACTCGGTGCCGAGCACGCCGGCGGGTGAGATGGAAGACTCCTTTGCCAACGTGCCCACGGACATCTACAGTATCCACAACGTCGACATGACCTACACGGCTCCGGGTCTCTCGAACTACCCGTTCGGCATGGATTCGGAGAACCTGTCACTGGACCTCTGCATCGATGAGCCGGCCAAGCGCTTGTACAGCCCGAACGGCGTCATCCAACAACGGCTCCAGCAGCAGTTCGCCCAATTCGGTTTGGGACAGGGTCAGTTTGGGAACAATGATGAGCTGATGCGAGCCTACCGGCAGCAGCAGATGATGGCGATGAACGCTATGCCCCACGCGGCTCTGATGCTGGGAGAAGAGCACAAGCCATTCAGATGTCCGGTCATTGGCTGTGAGAAGGCGTACAAGAACCAGAATGGTCTGAAGTAAGCCGCTCGTCCACCATCGCACCACCACCACATGCTAACTGGCGATCCCAGGTATCACAAGACTCACGGTCACCAAACCCAACAGCTGCACGAGAATGGCGACGGCACCTTCTCCATTGTCAACCCCGAGACCTCGGTCCCGTACCCCGGCACGCTCGGTATGGAGAAGGAGAAGCCTTACAAATGCGACGTCTGTGGCAAGCGATACAAGAACCTCAACGGATTGAAATACGTAAGTCCCCGTTGCCGGATCTCCCTCCCCCGAGCCTCGGCTAACACCCCGTAGCACAAGCAGCACTCGCCTCCTTGCAATCCCGAACTCAAGTTGAACAGTCACATGGCAGCTGCCGGTCTCGGTCCCCTGGGCATGAACATTCCTGGTCTCCCGGGAATCGGCGAGGAGAGCATGATGTAACCCGTGCCTCCTACGACCTGCTACGCATTTACGTCTCTCCTTTACAAATTGTTTTCCTGGCATATACACACCGCCATCCTGCATTTTCGTTCGGCAAACACCATGCATGCTTTGGGACGGAGTTGCTCAGTTTTCACGAGGTTCAAGATTAATACCCCGCATAGATTGCATGAATGATTGGTTGAATCTGGCGCGACGATACTCACGCGAATATCACATCGGGCTGGAGATGGAGAGCTACCTTTCTTGTTTTTACGTTTATTTGAGCTCGGGGGGTGGGGCACGTACACGACCAGATGCCAGCCAGCCAGCCGCATCCGCCTCCGCATTTGATTCGATTCGACTCTTTCGACACGTCTCTCTCCTTCTCTGGGCATATGCAATACCGCTATGGAAGGGAGAAAAATTGATCGCTGCTGGCGATGACAAAAGTTGTCCTGGATCTTGCTCTTCTTACTACTTACTGCTCTCTGTTCTATTTTCGGGTGTTTTTCTTGTTGGATTTTTGAATCCAAAGGGGCGTTGGGAGCAGCGGTGTTTGTAGATGCCCGTTCTTCGCTGCGCTGCATTGCGGCGAATTGCACATTTTTGTATGTACGGAAGAGGGAAATGAGCTATTGCTTTGCTTGTTTTGCTTGCCTCTTCCCCTCTCGGGGTGCGCACGAGCCACACAAGCAGGTTATCCTGATAGGAAAGCCGCTCTTGGATCTTGGATTGGGGGGAGAGAGATCGAGTACGTGGTAGATGGGATGAGTGTGTGATTGTGTGTGAGAGACGAAGGGAGGTTGAAGGGAGATGAGGGAGGCATAATGAATGGGCATGTAGACTACTACTAATCCTACTACTAGATAGTGGCCTTGACTGCACGAACCCTCGTCTCCTGGGGTCTCGTCTGAAGTCTATTAATGGATTGAAATTGAGAGAGTCGGTCATTTGAGCGTGAGAGAGTGAGAACGTACCAAGGAGGTGTCGTGTGTGTGTCTGTCTGATCTGTACCCATTGAGCTGGAGCTGGAGCTGGTACCTACTGTAGCGGGCTTTCTCTGGGGGTGGAGTGGGGGGGGGGGCGGGGTGGGGGGCCGGGGTTCAAAAGGCTCTCTCTCTCTCTCTCTCTCTCTCTCCACCACCAACTCAACCAACCTCCTCTTTTTAGGCGTGCGAAAAAAGCGCTTGCTTGCTTGCTTGCTCTTTCTTAATTTATTTGTTTATTTCTTTATTTGTTTATTTATCTATCTATCTATTTACTTATTTACTTATTTTTATGCTTACCCACTCACTCCACTCACTCCACTCACTACTACATCATCTCCCATCTCCCATCTCCCATCTCCCATCTCCCATCCTATACAACACCACCACCATCATCATCACCATCACCATCATCACCACCACCAACCCAACCCCTCAAAAAACCAGAATAGACCAGAATAGAACACGATAAAGATATAATACCGGTATAATCAACCCATCCATCCCACCACACCACACCACACTTCCTTCTTCCTTCATCTATCTGATCGCTAATCGCTAATCGCTTATCGTTGCGGATGTAAAGAGGTGGAGAGAGAAGGGGAGAGAGAGACGCCGCGGGGGGGGGGGGGGGGGGGGGGGGGGTGGGGGGTTTAAATCATTACTTAGCTAGATAGTTACTTATTTAGTTACTTAGTTAGTTACTTACCTAGTTAGTTAGCCAGCTAGTAAGTTACGACCACAAGCTGCACCAAGCAGGCGTCTGTTTGATGCAGGTGGGGAATACGGTAGGCGTCCGGTTTCGTGTGGTGAGTGGGTATAGATTTTATGTTCAGTTGGGGTTGGCGTTGCTTGTGCCTCTTGACGTGGGGGAGGGGAAGGGGGAATGGGAAAGGGGAAAGGGGAAAACGTACCTGGTGTAGCTGTAGGTACTGGGGATACAAGCGGGATAGGAAGCGGAGTGGGGATGTGGCCTGGATTATTGTAATCACTTTATTGACTTGCTGGAGTTGAATGGCTTGCTTGAGTTGAATGGCTTGCTTGACTTGCTTGACTTGCTTGACTTGCTTGACTTGCTTGACTTGCTTGACTTGCTTGACTTGATTAACTTGCCTGCTTAACCGCTACTCTCGCCTAGCCCTATCAGCTGTCAAGTGTTTGCACTCCCGCGCTCCAAAAGTTCCCAAAGTTACTGGTTTTAAAACGAACTGAGGTCTCTTTTCAATATCAATAAAACTGCCGAGGCAGACAGCACGTTCCCCTTACGACGGTCATGTACAGCAACCAAGCCTCAGCATCGATCAGAATGGACCCCAGCATCATGCTTGGTTGAAAAGACTGCCTCATCACTCAGGAATCGCTTGGTGTCCTCCTCATCTTTTCTGAGTCGACCTCAGGGGTGTTAGCCCTGGTCTGGATCTTCTTCGTCGGACTACAGAGCTCCGAATCCTCACTGTTGCGGCGTTTAGCGGGAGCATCTGGACGCGTGTGTTCGATCTGTGCCTTCAAGTCAGTCAGAGTCACAGGTGGTGTTGGATGGGACTTCATACATCGTTCTTGGCCTCAGACTTGCCACAGTCTGCGCACTGCATATCAAATTAGCCAAAAGTGGTCAGGTATCATGGCCCACAGGGCAATCTTACACCACGATTGTCCGCCAGTAGTTTCATGACCCGCTTGGTCTGGCTGGCTGTGAGGTCTTCCAAGCCAGTTAAAGTGAGCATGCTAGTCGTGCCTACGAAGCAAGCTGTCAGTGATGTCCGTTGTCCGGGGCCAGCTAGTGGGGGCCTGCTAGTGGGGTTGACCCACGGGAATATTTGAAGTGGAATATGGCGTGAGGAATGCCTGAATCGTCAATGAGTTCGATCGGCTCGTTGCCCCCTCCTGAGGCGCAATCCGACAGTGGACTAGCTATGTATCAGCTCCGTGATCCGCGTCTGAAGAGTCTGATCCACCTTGATAATGCGGAGCGGCAATTTCCACCCTGCAAAAATTTCTGAGGGGAAATGGATCCTTTTGATCCTTGATTTCTCTTCCGTATTCCATCGAATGTCCTTTTGTGGTAGACTCTGACGACGATGCTGCCGCTAGGTTGGCTTGACAGAACTGCCAGAGATTAGCCATTCGGAGAAAGTCGCACATCATTTCAGAACTCACTGGAACGCTCGGCATGACTGAATCTAAATTCAGGTGCCATGAACAAGTGTGCGCAGGAAATCTCATTGGCTATGCAAGACATGAAATACTCTCGCGATAGATGCGGATGCTGCCCGATTGTCTGGCCATCGACGGATACAACGAATACCAGAACACGGCCATCAAACACAAAGTCCGGCTCCAGCGTAATCCTGATGGAAAATATCTCTCCGGGTTCCCCTTCCACTTGTCGTGTCACCGTTCTCTGGTATTGGATATCTGCTGCGGCCAGTGATTGTATCCCGAGGAGCGGGTGCGGCTCGTTCTCTAACTCGCTCTCTTCTAGAATATCTGTACCCGGCATACAAAGTACGACTTCTAGACCGGGAATATCATCGTGGATCGCCATTGCTTGCGTTGGCGTAACTCTAGATGTGACGGTGAGAGAGGGCGAGTGACGGGACAGATAAGTAAGAGCTGTGAAAAGTGATACTGTAGCGATAACTGGATGACGAGCAAGAGTTGCGATGTAGATTTTGCTCTCTTATAAGGTAGTCAGATACAGTCGATAATGCGGCTAATGAAGATATAGCACAGCGGAAGGTGCGAGCATGCGACTGTGACCTTCAATGGGGGGCCGAGAGGCAGGAGCTCATAACAAGTACCTTTAGCAGAGATAGAACGACTCTTCCTTGACTTGCTCGCTATGCACATTTGAGGCAGAAAATGGCAACTGGAAAGTTCCTTCTGCTTCACGTCTCAGAGCTTCATACCTCGAAGCTTCTTAGTGTTGTTCTCAGGGGGGCTAAGTCTATCGAGGTTAGCCAGTCCATTGATAAGACTCCAGTCTCCTCCTCGTCTCTTGATACATCCATTGTCTCTTCAGCGCACCGGCAGTAAGTAGTATCTGTCGGACTATGAGGGACCATTATGGTCGAAAATGGAAGGAGCGGGAATAGCTGGCCTTGGCTCGGTCACGTGTCGTGACCGTGCATCCGGGGACATCACCAAGTTTTTGCTGGTACTTAACTGCTTCCAAAGCTGTCGTAAATTTATTTGTAGCTATAGAAAAATCCGATGACAGTCCGGTCAAGTCATCGGCCGGTTAAACAATACTCGGGCAATATATCAAAACTCCAGAGAGAGAAGAAAGAAAAAGAAAAAGAAAAAGAAAGTTAAGAAACAGACGCGCCTGCTGAAGTACGAGCCTGCCATACCCGGGAGGATGATGATGTCTTGAGGAAATTGATCAGAGATAGAACTACTATACCAATTGATATCAGATGAAATGCTACACAACCAAATCGCTTGCACTTAACTGCTCATGAACTCATTATAGAGTCAGATAAAGCAATAAAAACTTCGGCGACATCCCGGCATTCAAGTCATCCGCCGCGCGAAGAATACTCGGGCAGTAAGTATATCAAAACTTGAGCGAGGACTTAAGCGAGGCGACGTCGAAGTCAAAGGCGATATCCTAGCCGACAGAATGAGAAGAAATCTATCAAGGGTACTCTCAGAAACACCGGATATCTGAATCTCCTCGTCCGCAACAAGAACAAAATTCGGAGGGACAAACTCGCAGACATGGAGGCTACATATACAACTTTCTCCGTAAAGAAAGTCCGGGCCGATTGGTCAGGTTACTTCCTGTTGTTCGAAGAATCTGACGAACGAGACACAGGGTTAGAGAACTGTTACTGCTTGATCGGGACTGATGTCGAGAACGGTTCGTTCGCTGATAGGAATGCCTATGGAGTCAAAGCTCGAAGGAGAGTAGATGCGGAGGCTTGAGAGTCGGTGCGAGGGAGAGAGATACACTGTCGTTGGAGTATCTAGGACTTGACTGCTCGATTTTATTCCATGTCTATCCATACCGGCAGCTGGCCTATGTACTGCACACTTGTTTTGAGTATCTGGAGATCGGTGGTGATCATGACTTCGCTAACAAGGAGTCTGGCATATATGATGTCGAATGCTCTGGTCGCCGCCATGTCTTGCTTTCTTTCGCTGTCTGGTGGCTTTGCTTACCTTTATGCGGCAATACAGATGACGGCTTTCAATTCAACTCCGTTTCATATCAGTTGCTGCCTGTCTGATCCTTATTGAAGTGAAGGTTAAAGGGCTCGGTCGAAAGTTATGCCGAGCCCGCCAAATGCTCACGTGATATGGCGTCTACAAAAGCGCGGGTTTCTAGGCGCCAAACTTTCTTATCTTGAGGGATCATCGCAAAACTTTGTCGCCTTCACCATCGAGACGTGCCTCAATACCATAGACCTACCAGTGTGACCTCGCTAGGACCAGTCATTCTCTTGGAGTGCAAGTTCTTCGCAGGGTCGGCGGTTGCAGGACTGGTGCGTATGTAGCACTGGGTAAGCTTTGAAGTCGCATCCCAGCTGCACAGCACGGCTCCTTTCCCTCCATGTACATGTTCCATGTACATAGTCCATAGTGCATTCGCATGCATTTCATGACTATACGAAATCTGCGCACGTTTGCTATTTACTTTCAAACCGACTAACACGTTTGCGAGGAAGACTCGAACCCGAGGCTTCCTCTCCATCTCTAAGGCTCGTCGACGTTGCGCGGCAACCCTCGGTAACCTCTTTCTTAATAATGGCGGTCACCCCGTGGGTGCCCGGCCTCACGATAGCCGTTTGCATCGATGGCACGGTGCTTCACGAATATGATGACGATGAGGACGTGGAAGTCCAGCCGGGCCTGGGTGGGGAACATCAGGCCTCGAGAACTACATCGAAGTACATCGAGTCTACCTCGGATAAAGACTTCGTTGTCAAAGTATCACTTGATACTACCTTCAGAATGGATTGTCCTGCCTACCATTTCGAGGTATTCATTGACGGCCAATGGATGTACGGGGCTGTCGTCGCCCAGAGCTTTTATGCTTCCTATTTTTCTGCTGGACAACTTATTCGCCCGTTGTCTTTCGACATCTGCGGTACAATTCAGCCAGCTCCCGGTATACCTGGTCGCGATTTTCTCAGAAGCTTCAGGTTCTCAAGGATCGAGACAAGTAAGCTCCTTACTCCTTACATGCACATAGAACGTATCCTAATTCTGTCAGCTCTGGACGAAGACATGCTCAAAGACGTCGCGGAAGACTCGAGATTCATGAAAGAGGCTGGAGAAATAAAAATTCTCGTGCATAGAGGCGGAGAAGTATCAGCTGCCATATCTCAGGCATCGGCGATAAGAACCCACGCGCCTGCCAAGGTCCATGAGAAATCCCTTAAAGGGCAAGCAAAGTCACATACTACATCGTAATATTTTTATCACTAGTCCTCTGATAATCTACTAACTCAATTCTCTAGCCTTGGACCTGCCAAAGAACTGGCGCCGCTGAATTACAGTGCCAGCAAGATGATAGATGGAAAGGAATATCCTCGAGCCATCTGTCGATTCAAATATCGCTCAATTGGTATATTAAAACCCATCTGCTACCCTGTTTAAACCAAGCTGAACTTCCTACAGCTGCCCTCAAAAGTCTATTGATCGTCCCGAGAACGCCATCCCCAGAGCCACCAATCATTTTGGAGTCCCCTTCCCCAACCTCTAACGGTCGTCAAAATGCCTTGCAGTCACATGTTGGCCCTTCTATCGGCTCTTCTATGAAGAGGGAACGCGGCATCAAGCTTGAGGAAGAAAATGCACCGAAGAAGGTGAAGTTTGATGAGATCTTGACCATAGACTTGACTGAGGATTCTGACGACGATGGTGACATTGTTGTACTCAACTGAAAGAGATTCTCGGGCGGTTGCCATTTTTACGTAGCTAGCGAAAGGAATTTTTTTTGGAGGGAATGCGGGTTGGCAATGCAGGGCTCCATCTGCTCTCGCATCTTTATTCACTCGATACCCAGGCGCTTTGTTCTCACTCTCTCGCGAAGAAGATCCTGCTGCCGTTCTGTCGGTGTGTTTTTTTTGTTTTTGCGTCGTTCATCCCACTGCACCTCAGGAGGTGGTTTATTGCGTAGTCTAGCTACGTACAATGCACTTGGCTTGTTGTATTTGAATCTCTGCTTTGGCGAAATGTACGGATTTTGATCCATGTTTTGTGACTGGCCAGCTCTTCATGCACCCTCTACGCTTTCCATCTTACGGCGACGCAGAATGCGTATGAGAGGGTAAAAAGAGAGTCAGTCATCGAAAACCCTATGCTAATCTTCAACCCATGTCTTGAAGCCTTTCTTGCTCTGCAGCCTCCTGCGTCGTGAGGTTGAACCAAAGTATGGGCATTCTTCCTGACCCCGTAAGTCTTTTCTTTGGCATGGGTGCAGGTCCATCAGCCTGTCTTGGCGATGTGGACGCAGCTGGGTTGTGCGTATGGGATGAGGAGGATGAGGAGACACATATTTGTGTTCGTTGCTCGTAAGCGCGTCGAGAGGCCTCGCGTTTTAGGGATATGCAAAAGCTTGCAGAAGTGGGCAGCCACTAGAGCAATTCTGGCTCGCCACTTTCTCTAACCCTATATCTATTCACATACACCCTCCTCTGCCACATATGACCATAGACTGAGGAGAATTGGGCATCCCGTTCGCTCTGCCATACACAAGCCTCAGATCGGCAGATTAGTAGTTGGGTGGGTGACCACCAGCGAATACCTGCTGTTGTATGTTTTTGTTTTGATTTTGTCTTTTGCCGGAGATCATAACGCCCGCTTTTTCCAATTTGCACCGGGAGTTTGGGTGTTGTTGTTGTTGTTGTTGTTGTTGTTGTTGTTGTTGTTGTTGTTGTTGTTGTTGTTGTTGTTGTTGTATTTATTAACGTCAGGCGGGTAGCAGGCGAAGCCTGCCGCCCTGGGACCTCCCATGGTCGACGTGCTAAGCTAAGGTGTTACATAAAAGAAGGCCCTAGAAAGCAATTCAAAGTGCTGTAGCGAGGGCTACTGTCGTGTGCGCCCTTCCCCTACAGATAGGATGGATCACAAGGAAGTTTGGGTGTGTGCGACGATCGACATGATTAGAAGAGCGGCCCGCGTCGAACATCGTACGGGTGGTAGGCGGAGCCCTGGGACCTCCCACAGGGTACGGCGACGTGCTAAGCTAAGGAGTTTCATATAAGAAGGCCCTAGAAAGCATTTCAAAGTGGTATAGCGAGAGCTGCTATCAGTTGCGCCCTTCCTTTACAAATAGGATGTATCACAATGAATGAAAATCCTTTCGTTAAGGAAAACTAAACTAGCAAGGCAGATACTGCCGTGGCTAGCTTAGAAGCGTAGCCGTGTCATAGTCGCAAATCGACGCGTTTCGAGGCCGGACCGGTGTCAGCTATGGGTGCACACGGTGGTACACAAAAGAAGGAACGTCCTAAAAGCCAAAAGAAACTGAGTTCAAAACTCCAAAATCAAACGCAACATATCTTTATCTAATAATATTAGAATGAGTTCCCTCGAGAAGGCACCACGCTGCTCAAGAGAACATAGCCCGCATGTATGGTGTTGACCCTTACAGTCCACGTAGGGCGGGGCAGAAACCTGTCCTCCCTACGGGAACAGTAAGAGTAAGCAACCAGGTAGCACTCAGCGAGTGGAGTGCTTAGAGTAGAATTCCGCAGTGGTTAGGAAGGTCTGAAGGTCGGCCGGTTTGCTGAGAAGTGCCTTGAGGAAGCTGTATGCTTCGGGGACAATTCCATTTCGTATCATATACTAAAGGCGTTAGTTATCCTTTGGAATACAACAAGTTCTATCTTTAATGATGTGGCATATTGGTATGTGTTTTTAGCTTTTTGTTAAAAATCTTAGCACCTTTTTTTTAAGTGCTCTCTTCTTATATGTTCTTCTATACTTCGCGGGGTTTGTGGTTCGGCAGACGGCCGTCGCGATTATTTAAGAATCAGGAAAGTGAAATCAGGAAAGTAGAAGAAATATATAAGGTTAACTGCATTATACCCACATTCATTCCAACGCATTCCAGAATTCAGAATCGTAGTATGATAACAATTGATGACGATAATCTTTATCGAGTCCCATTCGGGGGAGTCAACATGCCAAGACAGTAGCGCCTCGCTTGTGAGAAGGAAATGGGGTTTATCAACTCGTTGGAAAAAACCGAGAACTTTGGAAATCTACCACTACCTTGCTTTCTTTGCTTTCCTTCTCCGTGTGGAACACTACAGCATATGTTGCGCAACTAGACTGTAAAGATATGCGCGGTGGGGCCGTGAATTTATGGTGCCGCAAGATATGATGCGTAGAAAAAAAAATTATCTACTTTATAGAAGCTAAGTTCTCAAGCACTTCCATCAACAGCGAGGAATGGCATGGTGGTTTAGTGGCTATGAGCCGCTGGCCGCTTCCAAGTACACCTGTTGATAACAACGAAAAACCTATTCAATTAGGTTTGTAAACTGGAACCTCTTAATCCCATTCCCATGGATTGAGTTTCCAGTTGAGTTTTGCCAAAATTCTGTATTTTTCTTTCTCATTGTTTTTTCAATTTTTGGGGGGATATTCTTTGTATTTCATATCTAATAG
Organism: Drepanopeziza brunnea f. sp. 'multigermtubi'; assembly: GCF_022702325.1. NCBI lineage: Eukaryota > Fungi > Ascomycota > Leotiomycetes > Helotiales > Drepanopezizaceae > Drepanopeziza > Drepanopeziza brunnea. Next base: position 1,233,157 of record NW_027094076.1, read on the forward strand.
TGAGAGTTTTTTGATCTCCCTCACAACTATAGCCATACATATCCTCCGTATGATGTCCATGGGGCAAAGGCTTCCCTTTATTTACTTACAGCCCTGGCACTTATCTCTGCTCACGCGCTCGTTGGTATGCCGCACCCTCCAGAGGGGCTACCTTGAGCTTTAGGAGACTGCGAAGTTGTCTACCGCGCGTAGGAAAGCTGGCATGTCGGACTGGTGCTTGATTCATTTTCGCGTCAGATAGGAAGGCCTCCTGTTGTGGAGAATTGTCAAACTAGACCTGCTGAAATGATCGTTTCACCGGGGTGCGGCGGATGGATGTCCAATATCGAGCCAGTACCCGGCAAGAATATGATATTATTCGGATGGTGATTTTCTCAGCTGTGGGAGCAGCAGATTTGCATAATGTGCAGTTGGATATAGATAATTGGTAGCCTAGTAAATTAGGCCCTGTTTAATTCTGAAGTCTGTATGATGCGTAAGGATAAATCTCAGTGGAAGCAGATAGTAAATATGACTGAATCTGTGACAAAGACAGAGAATAATAGCAAGGAATCAAGAGTCAAAGCTCTCACCTTTACTGTAGACAGGCAATCGTTTAGCACTTTGGCTCTCACCAATTCCAGCCTCCTTGCTTTGACTTTCTCGCTCCTAGGGCTATCCGTCAACAAGCTTTCACATCACTTCTCCCGGCTTCGACCAGCAACACTTGCTTCCTTGTCTACAGCCTTGCTGTATCCTAAGCTGCACAATCCTCGCCCATTATGGCTTCACCAGGGAACTACTTTTACGAATACGATTCTCTGCTGCCATTCATGTGGAACCTAGCTCAAGGAGAGGCTGAATTGAAGACCGATGACCGCGGCATGACTTTCGAGCAGGCTAATCTTTGGGGGTCAGTCAGGAAGACCCGAGATCGAGTCCTCACCGACGAGAGATACAGAGACTCCGATCAGGCCATTCAGCAGTACATACTCGAGTACTGGGTCTGGGGCAAGCACTGTCAGTCGTTTAATATCCCGTGCCACTCTCAGCCCGCTTGCTAACCTTTTCCTCCAGGGCCGGGTCAGCCATTTCCTGGCAGTTTTCCAACCAAGACCAGATTACCCCATGGCGTGCCAGGTCCTTCCTCTTTCGGTGTACTCGTACTCACTGATGGGCCTCCGCCCTTTCCGACTGCTAATCATCGTCCCGATATGCCACTTCCCGTTGATGAAAAGTCGCAGCAAAACGAGATACGAGCTGCAATATTGAGATACAAGGGACTATCCTACGTGCCTTTCCATGGCTGGGATGAAGCAACAGGTGAGTAACCATACCTCCCTTACTACACGGTCTCCCAAACCCCACCCTCGTTCACCAGACCAAGACTGACTTCTCAACGAAGGACTCCCCCACTACGCCATCGTCTGCACCGCCATCAACGGCTTCTACGCCTTCTGTGGCAAAGGCCAGGAATACTTCAAGGAGATCCGCGACTATTTCCGTCCCGTCGCCCGGGTCATGTTCCAGCGTGTGCAGCACGGTCTTATGGTGGTTTGGATCGAAGCCCCAACTCCCGAGCACATTCTACTATTGAACGCGAACGAGAACGCGTGGGACAACTTCAAGGGGTGCTGGGCTTTCTTCAAGAGCTGGGCCGAGACGTACAAAGATGATACTGCGGAGGATACGGTACAGTTTTTGAGGGATTGGCAGGGGAAGGGGGAGCTCGATGTGAGTGGTGTCGAGCTTGAGAGGCCGCCTATGCTACAGTTGGCTCTGAGTAGAGGGCAAGGGGTGGCACAAACAGACTCGATGGTCTGGGAGAGAGGTCAGTGGCGTACTTAGATAGCATGTTTCTTGTATTGCAGGAGTTATGGTTAATAAATAGACCTGGACTACGCAACGAAGAGTTTCAAAAACGCAGTATCTCTATATCGCGGCATGCTCTTCCCTCATCTCCGACATTGTTCCAAATTGACTTTTTCAAATCCGGAGAAATCCTGAAGCTCAAAGTTATTGACTCGTTCCTTTCAAGGATCCACTCCAATATCACAGCCTTCTTTTATCTTCGGTTTCGTACAGCTACAAATCCTCGAATTTCACAGGTAAACTTTCTGTTGCTTGAGGCTTCTAAATTCTGTTACCAAGGTGTCAATCCTGGAGTCAATCAATAAACCCATTAGAAAACCACGCTAAGCGATTGACCACCGATCCACTGCCCCCGCGCTTGTTTACAAAATCAAAACACAAAACACGCAATCACTACGACATTACCACGACATCACCACGAAGCAGAAAGATCACATCACACTCCTCACACCGCAAAGATGCCTTCCGGAAGCTCAGAAAGAGCTGGGACCGGTTCATACGATACCTGGTCCAAAAACGAGTTGGAGCTCGAGTGCGAGAAGCGCGGTCTTTCTAAAAGCGGACATGTCGCCGTTCTTGTGCAACGAGTGGTGATGGACGACATTTCGAAGCACGAGTACTGCGGGCCGACCGACTGTTTCACCAAAGAGAACGATCCTGACGGGTCGATTGAGAATGCGAGGGTTGATGCAGACGCCAAGTTTGATTACCATTGCCAAAGTATCATGAGCAAGGCATGGCAGAACTACTACGAGGGCATGTTGGAAATTGAGCGCACAAAATCCTACACTACTGCAAAGGACATCTTCGATAGTACCAGGGATAGAGAAGCTGAGATATCCCACAAAGTCGGTGGCTACGCCGGCCAAAATTTACACCCTTCGAAGAAAGAAGCTGCCATGCCTCAACCTGCCACCACCTTGACATCCCGCAAGCCTCAAAGCCGAAAGTCTGCAGCCTCATCAGAGCCCGGAACTAAGCTGAAGAGCGGTTCCTTGACAGCCAAGGGTCTTGCTGTGGTGGAGGTGATGAACGATAACATCGCTAAGTCTACCGCACCTGCCCAACACCCCTCGAACACCGAATCCAGAACCGCGGAACGCTCTCTGCAGTCCAACTCTGCCACCTATACCAGCCCAGTCCACGTACCAGGCTCGGGACCAAAGTCTGACCTCATCGAAAGCCTCCCGGTGCCATTCAGCCTTGAAAGTACTGGCTATGTATTTCTTGCCTGTGCAGACACGAACAAGATCCGAGGAGATTATGTAGCGTACGTATATTCCACGAGCCCATTCTCTCTCTTCCCCCACTCTTCAAATCATCTGATCATCTCAACGATATCTATCTAATAATACATATTCCTTCCTTCCTTCCTCCCTTCCCTCTCTTTCCACCCCCCTGCCCCTTCGCCGCTACGCCTCGCTAACGATACAAACAGACGTTTAAAAGCTGAGTACCGAAGCGTACCCCAGGCTCACGCCGACAAATCCGGCTACTATCTGGTCTTCGAAGACACGGTGGAAGGCCACGTGGCGCTGAGCGACTGCTACGAGGTTATCTACGACGAAGTCTTGAGGGGCGTTTTCTTTGACAAGAACGTGATCGATGTGAAGCTGTTCAACTGGAAGAAGCCGGAGAAGGAGGTTCTCGAGGAGGTGCATCTGGGCTATACCCATGTTCCGTATCCGAAGGAGAGGCGGAGCCGTGTCGCCTGGAATCGTGGACGACAAGTTTTGTAACTGGAGCGATGTGTAAGGATACGGATACAGGAGTCTCAGTCTTCTACTGTATATAAGAAAACAGATACAATTAAAAACATGTGTTGCGTCCAGAGCCTTTTACATGAAGCACCTGAACTCATTCAATAAGCAGATGAAGAATCATATTACCAATTGATATTTTTTCTCCAGCAGCCTCGAGTTGACATAAATACCTAGCCCCTACTAATCAATCTAAACATACAATCGACCTCGCGGACAGCATACCGAATAGACAAAAATGAAATCGCACCCTTTCTCAATCTTATGCACATAAAATAACAGATATTATAATCCAATAAGCCCGAGATTCGAGGTTTTTCACTTCTTACCCCGTCCATGAAAAAACCCCTCCAAAAAAGAGTCCGCTAAACCCTCGGTTAGCAGGCCTCCTCCTCGGTTAACAGGCCTCCTCGGTTAGCAGGCCTCTTCGGTTAGCAGGCCTCCTCGGTTAGCATCTAAATGTAAACAAACAAGTAAACACAAACCAATAACCAATCCTGTTATAACTTTTCCATTACAAAGCCAGATTCTCAAAGATAAAGGTTACTAAGAGAAAAATTCGCGGGAGCAGAATCTTGCACTTCATAATTTAACTCGCGACTTGAGTTGTTGACGGTGGACGAAGATGGAATCCAACATGGCAGATTCCTATAGTTCGGATTTCATCGTGAATCACTAACTTCAAACTTGACTATGGCTCGGGAGATGATAAATGTTTCTGAATTCTGCCATGACTAGCGGAAGATCACCTACTGCGATGAAGACATTTATCGAGGGCAGAGAGGCTGGGGCGAAAACGAGTTTAACAGAGCCGTGTTGATCCGATGCTCAAGCTCACTCAATCGCAGACCATAGACTCCCCAACCTCAGATCCCCGCGGCAAGCCCACACCAGCAGCGTCCCAAGGGCCACTCTCAAGCCACAGAATCCCCCGCCATCTTCGCCTCCACGCCCAACAGCAACCACTTCATAACCCGGATGGAATTCTCAGCGCTCTTATCGTACGGTCCGCACGCCAGTACCAAGCGCGCCAACTCCTCGCCGCCATCCGCCAGTGTCTTTTCCATCATGGCATAGACGTGGAAGATGCGGATTGTCCAGTAGGCCTTTGCCTCCTCCAGTGTTCCGCTGCGGCACGCGTCTAGCTCCGCCTGGAGCGCGTTGAGGTGGTCGTTCAGGAGGTAGCGGACGCTGTCGAAGCGCGAGCCACTGTCTCGCATCTTGACTCGGCGGCATTCGGCTTTGATGTCTTCAACTTTGACGCCGACGAAGGTCGTGTCGCACGGCTTGGTGGGATCGACGACTGCGGAGGGAGATGGGAGCGTGGGATGGAGCTCTAGGAGCAAGAGGTTGCTGGCGGTGAGTTGAGGTGGCATTGTGAGAGGTTGATTTGGTCTTCGTTTGAAATTGGTTTTGTGGATGTGTTGGTTTGTGTTGGACTGAGGACGCAGTTTAGAGGCGGTGGCTCCTTTTTGTTTGGTGATTGGCTGATGCGTAAATTTTCCGGTCTGAATTTGGACGGTGATGCCGGGTAGCGTGAGATAAACGACACGAGGCTCTCACGATCTAATTCGCTGGTATCGCACCAAACACCGAATACCAACACTCTATATCGATGAAGTTGTACAGCCGTGCTCTCAGAATGGTGGAAACTCAGTTGGAAGCAGAAAGATACGAGAATTTCCCGAGCCCAGTCACCACATCAGCTGTGCAGAAAATGGCTAGACCATGATTGTAGCATGACAGACAGCCGTTCCAATACAGTGGCTTCCAACTCAATGGGCCAGTGACCGACTCCAGCTAAATTCCACGCCTTGAGATGAGCAACAGACCGCTTTTTTTATCTCCTAGTCGCCTGTTTGATGTGCTGAGGTTTCGAGCCATGAATTTTTGCCTGGTTCGTTCATCAGACTAAATATTTACAGATTCTGCACAAGAAATTGACCCCAATCGCACTACCGGTGTTTATGTACTCCCGCCTTGGGTAATTACATGCGTATTTCGATTGGCGGCTGTGTAGATATAAATATTGGCCGAGTCTTGCTTGAGCGGCTGAAGTCGTAAGACTAGTATATATTAAGAGGACGCAATCCAAAGTCTCCAGGGCAAGTGCCCCCGTGTTCTGTTGGTCTCCACAGCGAAACACATCTATGAGCGTGTAAACTCGGAATGATCATGGCATTTAAAGTGAGCTATGGGTCCCTATTCCATCTCGAACTGCCTTCTTGGTGACCAGACAACGTGGGTTATGTTCAAAACCACATTTCGTCTATCGCTGCCAGCAGATCAGTAATTTTGGAGATAATTTTTTGAGCCCGGGATGGGTTCTCCTTAGCTTCCTTGTATCTCTGTCCTCCATATCACGGCTTACAAGTGATAGCAACCGCTTTCACGTTGTCAGTAAGGAACGGGGCTAGTAGCGATACAACATGAACTCGCTGGAAAGAATCACCAAGGACAGCGTTCAAGGACTCTCAACCATGAGATTGACTAGAGGACAGCGGTCTTGATTTACCTTTTGACAATGATCTCTGCCAGGTGAGCGAAGAAGGGTCACGAGGTCGTTATTCCAGTCACAATAGATTATTGACGGATTTTCGTATTCGAAATTGCCGTAGAAAATTCTAGATGCGGACCCGTCTGGCCTCTGAATTGCTACGGATTGTACTGATGGCCCGAGGTTTAAGTCAGCTAAAAGCTTATAGCGCTTGCATCCTCTAGTGGCTCGAGACTTGTGGTTGGCCTAGAGCTTGCACTGGAACGGGAGCTTAATTGACATTCGTGCTGAAAATGGCATAAGTGCTCGATTTGACCGGTAATTAAGTTCCTGTGCCAGGTTTCGCCCGCGATGGGTCATATTTTGAGGATTATTGGCGGAGGACTGTTGAGCCGGGGGGGGGGGGGGGCAGGGAGAACGGTAGTAAAGAAAGAGACGATAACATGCCATGATATATAGGTAGAAATATTGAAGGGTAAATAGGTAGTTATTGCAAAGGTCCTCAGACTCATCTGATGTTTCCTGTTTGTTCGGCTTTCCGGCTCGATGTCGTCTCAATAGACTTCCCACCGCAAGGCTAGCGTCTCGCTTCGACTATAAATACATTACCGAGGTGAGACGTGGACTACACCATCCATGCATGAACGAACCTCGGCTCTCCATCGGCTCTCCATTAGTGGACAACTCATCGTGGTAATACATATTCGTAATATAACAGGTGTTGTTATGGAAATAGCGAAAGAGCTCCAGCCCAAGCATGGATCCATCTCGGCAAGCAATGCGATCTATTCTTTCGCTGTCACTGCCTCTGTCTGAACCAATAACCCCGCAATCAGGATGTTTGACGGCCGCGAAACTTCCCTCGCAACGCAATACGATACCAGTCCAGATCAGGGATAGAGAACCAGTACACATTGCAAATCCAAGGCTGAGACGAAACTAAAGCCATGGAAACGGTGACAAGCTGGCATGCGAGCGCTGCCAGCCGCTGACTTCGGTGGCAGACCGCGTCTTGTGGATCGGTAGTGCAACTCTTTATATATATATACATACTTTTGGTTTGGCCTTCAGTATCCTTTCATCTGCTTCCATTTCTGTATCTCGATTACCTATTGCTGCGCAAACATCCCTCGCGATGGCTCCACCTACTCCCTTGCTGTTGACGTTGACGTCGGCTGCGATCTGCATGCTCAAAGCTACTTTCCTCCCTGACCTCTTCCCGGGGATTAAACTCACGACATTCTTTCTCCTCACAGCAGCGGTAGTCTTCGGATCATGGACGATCTGGAAATTGTTCATATACCCCAACTTCGCAAGCCCGTTGCGGCATCTCCCTCAGCCAAAGGTTTGCCCACACTGTCCATTCTATACCTACCCACTGAACTCTGCTCACAACTCGATAGTCTGGCATCATCCCCGGACTTGGCCCCAAACAACTAATTACAAGGAGAGAAATCGGAGAGCTCTTCCTCAAGTGGATCGTAGATATCCCAAACGAAGGTCTCATCAGTTTCCCAGGAATCTTCGGCACCGATAATCTCCTCTGCACCGAACCCTCTTCCCTCGCAGAAGTTCTCGTCCACAAGAGCTACGACTTTGAGAAGCCCACAGAATTGCGCAACTTCCTGCGCATCATCCTCGGCGATGGCTTGATCATAGTCGAAGGCGACATGCACAAATTCCAGCGCAAGAACGTCGCTCCGGCATTCAGCTTCCGTCATATCAAAGAGCTGATCCCGCTCTTCTGGAAGAAGGCGCGCGAGATGGCGGACGAGATCACGGCCGAGATCAAAAACCACCCCGAGCCGGTGGCTGGCGAGAAATCGTCGGGAAACCCGACTGGCGTGGTGGAGGTCAACCACTGGGCGAACAAGGTCACGATGGACATCATTGGCGTGGCAGGTCTGGGACGCGACTTCAACTCGCTGCATAACACCGACGACGAGCTGGTGGCCAACTACGAGGAGATCTTGGAGCCGACGGCCGAGAAAGCGATGTTCTTCGGCGCCAACCTGATGACCTCCCCTCGGTTCGTCAAGATGCTGCCGTGGAAGCTGAATGAGACGTTGTCGAAAACCATGGGAGCGCTGAGAGGCGCGTGCCAGCAACTGCTGGCGGATAAGAAGGCAGCGTTGGCTGCGGACAACAAGGAGCAGACGGTGAACATCTTGTCTCTGTTGATCCAGTCCAACAACTTCTCGGACGAGATGCTCATCGACCAACTGTTGACGTTTATCGCTGCCGGGTAAGCATTGTATCATATCACAAGAGAGAACCTCGCTAAACCTCCCAGCCACGAAACCACATCGTCGGCCTTTACATGGGCAACGCACCTCCTCGCCATTAATCCCTCCGTCCAAAGCAAGCTCCGCGAGGAAATTCGCGCTGCCCTTCCCTCACCCTCTGAACCCTGGGACCCCTCCATCGACACAGCATCCGTAAGTACCATCTCCTCCCCCCCTCCCCTTCTTCCTCATCCCCACCAATCCCTCAACTAACATCTACCCCCTCCCCCTCCCTCCCTAGATCCTCGAAAATCTGCCCTACCTCCACGGCATCACCTCCGAAGTAATCCGCCTCTACCCCACCGTCCCAACAACGATGCGAATCGCCGTGCGCCCAACCCACATCGGCACGCAGTTCGTGCCGCAGGGCACGCGCGTCTTCCTCACGCCCTGGGGCGTGAACCGCTCGCCGCATCTCTGGGGCCCGACTGCCGGCGACTTCGCGCCCGAGCGCTGGATCGACGCCGACACGGGCCGGCTGAACAACCACGGCGGCGTCGCGAGCAACTACGCCAACCTGACCTTCCTGCACGGCCCGCGCAGCTGCATCGGGGAGCGCTTCGCCCGGAGCGAGTTGAAGGCCCTGCTGGCTGTCTTCTGTGGCCGCTTCGATATCGCCATGGCTGATCCCGCCGAGGTGCCGGTGCCGGCGGGCGTTATCACGTCGAAGCCGAAGAACGGGATGAGGTTGAGGTTGAAGGTTGTTGAGGGGTGGTAAGTTTGGATTGAGGTTGGAGAGGGAGAGGGAGGGATCTCGCTTGCTTGAATCGATGCGTTTTTGAGGGGGAGAGGAGGGGAGAAGGGTGAAGGGAGAGGTCATAATATCTGATTCTATGTTGTTAGTTAATGAAATGCTAATATAAGCCTCTGAAATGGAATGTCTGTGTATAGTCTATGTATATACCACCCGCATGTAGGTATGTACCTAGGTCACTTGGAAAATGAATGCAATATCGGCATTGACTTCAGCCTGCGTATAAAACTGAATTGTACAGAGCTAACTGAAACTGTCCAGAACTGTAGCTCGTAGAAAATACGTTGTGACCGCAAATAAGCTCCTCTAGCCACTTCAACGGTCTGCGCCGCTCGCTTGTAGCTCCCAAAAATGACAGAAATAGAAAATAGAAAACGTTTTTGACTTTGTATAGTGTACAGGTGCGTTGCGCCCATCTCGCATTATACACTCTAAACCCTCTCCCGCTATTCACTCCCCAAATCTAACCTCTACGCGTTTCTCGACATGTCATTTCTGATTCTGTTGTAATCCAGCAGACCCTCGATGCTGCCGACCGCGCTGACAGCAATGTCCTGATCCCAAAGCTTCCTTTGCGCAAAATCCATAACGTCCTTCTCCGTGATGGCTCCGATAACGCGCTCAATCTCCTCGGGTCCCATGCGGCGGCCGGTAGTGATGATTTGGCGTCCAATGTCTTCCGCGACTGCCGTGGTGCCGTCAAGAGACAGGAGGATGGATGCCTTCAGCTGAGCCTTGGCGCGCTCAACTTCAGCCTCGGTAACGTTATAGGAGAGGCGAGACCATTCGCGAAGTGTGAAGTGGACAAGGTCGTCAATAGTGGTCAGCTTGTCAGTGACAAGGTAGATACCCCAGAGTCTATGCCATTTAGCTCAAGAACATTCAAAACGTGCAGAGTCCTTACCCAGTGTCGCTGTAGCTTGTGGAAAAGCTCATGAAGCTGTTGGCCAGGTCGTTCTTGTGGATGAAACCGCTGAGCTTGCTGCCCATGTGAGGAGCATTACCCATAGCCTTGTCCCAATTTCCGACGATTGCTTGGGTGACAAGAGCAGTGAAGTAATCATCATCCTTCCAGCTGACACCCTCCACAGCGATGGCGATGTTGGCAGTCGGGATAGTGTCATCACGGATCCGGACCTCAGAGCCTACGAATTCTGGCTTTTTCTTTTGGGCTGCAGCAACCGATGCGGCGGAACTTGTGTAAGGCGCCGTCGCAAGAGTGGAAAAGTTCTTCTCGGCAAGCTCAACGAGTTGCGCGTGAGGGATGCCACCAGCACCAACCAGGACCATACGATCGGCAGTGTAGTTGGTCTTGATGTAGTTGGTCAGGTCGTCTCGGGAAATGGTTTGGATGTTCTCGGCTGGGCCGAGGATGGTACGTCCTAGAGGTTGGCCTTGGAAAGCAGTCGCATGTAGGTGGTCAAAGACAACTTCCTCCAATTGCTTGTCAACCTCTTCTGACTCCCGCAGGATAACATCGCGTTCCCGGTTGATGGCCGAGGTCTCGAGCTTGGAGTTTAGGAGGATATCGGAAAGGATGTTGACTGTCGCGGGGACATCGGAATTGAAGGCCTTTGCGTAGTAGACAGTATTCTCGCGCTGTGATGTATATTAGCTCCTGCCACGCTGTTCCGGATGATTCCAACATACGGATGTGTAGGCGTTCAAGTGGCCACCCATGTTCTCTATCTCCAGCTCCAATTGCTGTTGCGTCCGGTTGCTGGTACCCTGTTCCACCATCAGTTCCTGCCTCTGCTCCATGGGGGTATATATCGAGTGGTACCTTGAAGGCAAGATGCTCCAAGAAGTGGGCGGTGCCGTTCGTCTTGTCTGTCTCTGCCCTAGATCCAGCATCAATCCATACCCCGACAGTCGACGTCTGGGCCCACGGCGAGTGCTCGGTGGCAATCTATCCTCGATCAGCAGTTGCAGATAGAGATTTCGCCCTCCCGTCACCCTTACCGTCAGTCCGTTGGACAGTGTGGTCGACTCGGTCTTCACGCCATTTTTCACGACCGGGCTGGCGTATCCTCTCTTCAATTGCGAGACTGTGTTGAGGGGAGCGCGGTTGCGCAGCCCCTTGGTGAGGTTGAGAGCTAACCGCCGGGACGCCATGGAATTGGGTAGGTTGGGAGATAGGAGGTGTTGAAGAAAGGATTTGTCTTCTTCAAATATGTCGTGAAGGAGCTGGCGATGTGATTTCTTGAAGCTTGTGGATTTCAGCCAATGATGTTGCCCCCGATAGTTTTCGTAAGAAAGTCGGGAAATCGGCTGCCTGAGGTTTCCACACTCGCCTCTCTGCCGAGGGTGTCCGACGAGACAGCCGGGGCTTTTAGAGGTTGGACCTGAACATGAACCTTCCCTCAAGAATATCACCCACCGATCTGACAGTCAAGATGGCCTCAATTACACGATCCGCGATGTTACCAAAGACTTGCCTCTCCGCGGCTACAAAGCGCGCCTTTTCTACGAAGCTCTCCACCAATTCCCCCACCATCAACATCAACAAGACGTCCTCGATTGTCTCCCGCAATGCGCTCCCAGTGTCCATGCGAGTAGCAGCTTTCCACGCAAGTGGCAGACGGGCAATTCTCCCCCCTCTCCCCCGTAGGCATATCAACCTGTGTATCCCCGTGGAACACTTGCTAATTCACCACAACAGAGGTCATTCAAGGAACTGGTATGCCAGCCTGCTCGGTTGCCGTTTGAACTTGACAACAGCTGCTAATCGCATCGAAATGAATTCCAGCAAACGACCCAGCCCCCGTGCCCCCCGCGAATCCATCACACGGCTCTTACCACTGGACCTTTGAGCGCCTGGTCTCAGTCGGTCTCATCCCCCTCACGATAGCTCCATTTGCGTCCGGATCGTTGAATCCAACCATGGACGCCATCCTCTGCGGCTCAATACTTATCCACTCGCACATCGGTTTCGAAGCTTGCATAATCGACTATATTCCCACACACCGTCTGCCCAAGACCCGAAAGCTGGCTTGGTGGACGTTGAGAGCTGGCACGGTCTTGTGTGGAGTCGGCCTGTACGAGTTTGAAACAAACGATGTTGGTGTTACGGAGGCCTTGAAGAGGATTTGGGTGGCATAGACGGCAGGCATCAGAATGTTTGTATTTATTTGGGCGGGGGCATGGGGAACAGAACACGAACGGCGGGTTTGGCTTTGTATTATGCAGAGAATCAAATTCTGCAATGGAGTTTTTTACCATATGACCCCGATCGTGCGAGGCAATGGTGATGGCCTGATGACTTTCAAGTGAGATGTCACCAGGGCTATTGCTTCGCAAGCGATATAGCTTTGTCCTTTGCGAAGGTTTGCTTTCCTATGTACACTTTTGATTTTGTTTGTTTTTTGCCGAGGATGACTTGAACAATGATTTCACTAGTAACTTCATTGCCCGCTTGCCTGCTCAAAATCTCTGATGGGCGAATCAATTGTATATGATAAAGGACGAGGTACCTCTAACACCGAACGCAGCCCATTGCCTACCGGATTCAGCTCGCACTCTTACAGAATTCTTCAACTAAGAAGTATTCCAGTTCATAATTCAGAAAATGTCAAGTATTCTCTTTCCTGATTCGACGCCATCGCGAACTTTCATCGATCAATTTCTCATCTACAATCTCGGCCAATATCTCACACGTGTGTCAAATTCGAAACAGGAGGGCTTGGTCCCCCAGATGAGCAAGGTTCCTTGTAAGTAGTCTCTTCATAACTATCAAAGCAACTACTCAATGTTCAATACTGACCGAGTATGTCTAGGGGACCGCATGAAGACAGACTAGGAAGCCTTTGATCCATGGGTCAACACTCACGGTTTCAGCAAATAAACTCCATTTGGAGATATCAAAGCTCGCTTTTGTTCTGGAAAGCTAGTTGACTAGGACTCTTTAAAGGGCTTCTGTGGAACAAATTGTGACCATTCTGCCAAGAAAAAAAAGAAGAAAAATACTTCACGCAAGCAGCGCTTGTACGGATTAATATTCTGAGTTATGCGTTTCAGTCTCGGTATAGACATTCATCTATAGACTGGACGCGACATGCTAAATCATACTAATCGCTAATCTGGCCCAGCGGTGGCTCCTGCCAGTGTAAATGCACATAGATATGCAATAGAGTTGCCTTCCTCGATTTAGCAAAGCTCGATGACCTCAACTATAGGTATACTTACAAACTCAATTTGAGAGCATTAGTTCTTATAATAGCAACTCCTCTTCCCAAATAATCTTACCACCCGTTGTGTGCGCAATTATCAAGATGCCACTGTCACAACGAGCAGTAAAGAAACAGAGGATCGACAAGAAACAGAGGATCGGACACCACTATGATACCACGTTTCCTGTCGTCTTCGTTGCACCCGACTTCCAGCTCGACCCTCGCATCGTGGTCTTCGATCAAGAATTCCTCGTCCATTCGGACTTGCGTAAGTTTCACAGCACTTTCTTCTGCAATTTTCTCGACTCTGCCGATGAGGTCAGCAAGGGAGCCTGTGATGTGATGAAGGGAGAAAGCATCAAGTACGACTGGGTTTCGGTTGTCGATGGAGAGAAAGAATGGCATTTGGTCTGCAAGAGCTCCAAGGTAAGTCCCTACGAGCCAATGATTGCCCTTGGCTCACTTATTCACTGCCCTCATGAGGAACTGGGAACAGAGTTACTAATCACTTTTAAAGAAGGAACCCAGGGACCCAAATCTTTTTACTGAAGACCCTGCGATCGAGATCAGGGCCTTTTGAAATAATCCTCTGCGCAATCTACAGCCAGCCATATATGATCAATGGTCATCGAGAACTGCTTAAAGCTGTTGCTCTGGCCGATTACTATTGCACACTCCGGAGCCTATCTCGAACATTGGATAGCGCATTGATCAACAATTCTCTACTCGCTGTAGACATTCAGTTCTATTCAAAATAACTAATTGTCGCTGCTGCTAAGTTCACAATGCACTGTTATTCCGGGAATGCTTGATCTGGGTCGTCGGCCCCCACCACGAACCTATATTCCACCAAATTCCGGATCGTCATTTCCGAATGATCGCAAAATGTGCGCATGGCATGGTCTCCATCTTAGCCATGAATGCCGCTCATGGTGTTATTTGTGGGCTCGTTCAAAAGCAGAGAGGATCAAAAGCAATTCAACTGGACAACATTACCACGGAGATATTGGAGGTAGTTAAGGAAGCTTTTTCGCTCCAACCTTCGTATTTCTTCCGACTCCGCTACGAAATTTCCATAAATGCTCCGTACATCGACGATCTATTGGTAAATAATCTCAATCTGGCCGGTAAGAATGGAGGGAAGTATCGGGCCGGAAACTGGGATCAAGGGTTGCAAAATCATTTTTTGTGCGCACAAATTGAGGATGAGGACCTTCCTTGTGAGTATTTCCAGGGTGAACTGGTAGACTATTGGCAACTAAGATGCTGTATCAGGGGATATCAACGAAACAGATTGGTGACGTATGGCACGCGAAGTCTGAGAAGATGAAGGCCTTGACGCACTCTATGTGGGCAGCTTAAGCCACTACATTCTTCAATGCATTCAAGATAGCTTTTCCGGGCATCAGAAATTGCTGGAAAAGGTACGTTATGCACACACCTTGCAAAGGATTGAAGTCATTCCTTTGTCTGACTAACAGAAGACAAACTATCCGTTCTCGATCAATCTACATTCTTTTCAATTCGAAGTAGATTTGATGCATCGTGCCAGAATTCCTTCACTCCATAACCCAATCCCGACTCACTGCCCTCTTCATTCACCCTTTTCAGCCTCCAGAAGAGCGTCCCGTCATAACACTCTCTCAAATCCTCCTTCCACACCCTCCTATCCCGCTGCAACAGGAGCCACGTCGTCCCCCATTCCATAGCGGCAAAGCTCCATCCAGCAACATCAGCGGCCACCCGATTCCGCCCCACCATCCTCCACAGATCCTTCGCGTGCAACCCGCCCGTGCCTGCCGGATCGAATTCCGCAAACATTTCATCGAACGCCTCAGCCCTTAAGTTGCCCTTCAGATCGTAGACGCCCGCATCGGAGCCGTGTTTGGCCTTGTGGATGTCGTCGACGTAGATCCGGAACAGGGGGTCGGGAATGTAGCTGTGGCCGAGGCGGGTCGGGTAGGAGAAAAAGACGGGGATCAGGAGCGCTGTGAGGGAGAAGGGGATGGAGAATCCGATCTCTCGGAAGCCGGTGTAGACATCGTGAGGGTAGATGATGGCGTCGCTGTCGCGGTCCCAGAAGAGCACGTGTTGTTGGAGGGCTGTCAGGTCGGTTCGAGTGCCAGGGACTTGGTCGGAGCTGTTGGACTCGGACGCTGTTTTTGAGACAGAGACAGAGCAATGGGGTGAGCTGGTCGTGAAATAGCCGTAGAAGAAGGAGGTGAAGAGTCCTAAGAGGAGAGCAACCCAGAGGTTCATCCAGGTGGTGGTCATTCTATCGGCAATCAACGTTGGATACTGCCGAGATACAGTTCGCGATGAGTGATTTGAAGTTTTGTAGCCAATTTACTTAAATTTTGAAGAGCCTGCGAAAGATACAAACGGCGTGATCCTAATATGAATCCCGTGAGCTGTGGTGCAACGCAAAACCGTTGATACGTCATACAAATCCACCCCTGAATTTATCACGTGCCAATGTTTACAGCTCGCTAATTGTTAGCCCCTCCCCCTGATTAGTCACCATTGTAAACACAGTCCCTTTGACATCACCCAACAATCAGCCGAGCAACTCCTGTCGTCATTGATATTTCAACACCTCCCCTTCTCCAACACCCACTTTCTCCTTTTACCCCGTTCCATAACATCATCACTCACATCCAAACAAACTTTCGACGTCAAGATGTCTTCTGCCGATAAGCAAAAACCAACGGATACTTTCACCAACGATACCAACAGTCAAAGCGGAAGCGGCGCTGTTCAGCGAGGAGGCGCCGGCACTGAGAAGACGCCTGCGGACTCTGATGCGCCTCAGGATCCCTCGAAGAAGATGGTACGCACTACGCAGATAGATACCTTCTTCTCCTGCCACTGTGATGGTCGCTGGTGTACGTGAGGACCTCTTTGCTGATCATGCATATATATGCTGCGTAGAACACCACTTCCGTCTCGGATTCTGTACCAGATTTTGCTACCAAGAAGCCTGGTGGCGGCTCTGGGATCCTGGGAGGCATCCGCGATGAGTATGTTCTAGGTTCTTACCTTGGATGGAGTGGTTCTGGTGCTGACGTCTATTCCAGGGTATCTTCTGGGCTTGGGTTGAAGTAAGAAATGCTCAGTTGTTCGTGGAGAGACGGAACGTAGGGTGGACTTCCGTAGTGGTGGCGAGATTAAATCAAATCAATTCAACTCCAAAATTTCGGAGTTACTTGGAGTATGAGAACACTTACTACCATGCTTAGGGTCCATCCGGTTCAAACCTATTGAAGTTGGTAGGCGAAACAGTTTGTATGACTCGGTTTTTAGGGGGTTATTAAGATTATGCGATACCGCGGGATCAGAGACTCGGAGCTCTCTGAAAAAGAGCTTTTCCCTAACGTGGATCTTACTTTGGATTGGATAGTACTTTGTATGTAATTAGTTCATCTACTTAGCACGTCGCCGTACCCCATAGGAGGTCCTAGGCGGCAGGACCCGCCCGATATTAATAAATACAACAACAACAATAACCATCCCCCCCCCTCCCCCAAAAAAAGAAAAAAAAAACCATATTCAGAATTTCAGCAAAACTCAAGTGGA
Organism: Drepanopeziza brunnea f. sp. 'multigermtubi'; assembly: GCF_022702325.1. Lineage (NCBI taxonomy): Eukaryota > Fungi > Ascomycota > Leotiomycetes > Helotiales > Drepanopezizaceae > Drepanopeziza > Drepanopeziza brunnea. The sequence goes on from NW_027094076.1 coordinate 1,250,049, forward strand.
AGCTCAATTCATAGGTATGATGGTATGAGGTTCCAGTTTACAAACCTAATTGAATAGGTTTTTCGTTATCAACAGGTGTACTTGGAAGCGGCCAGCGGCTCATAGCCACTAAACCACCATGCCATTCCTCGCAGTTGATGAAAGGGGACGGGGGAACGGCTTCTATAGAGTAGATATAATTTTTTTTTTTTGTGTGTGTGTGTGGGGGTGGAGAGAAGCGAGGAGGGAGAAGCGAAGGGGTGAGTAAATCACGAGCATTGAGTTTCGATACTATTGATTTCGAAATCTAGACTAGATAGAGAGAGGGATAATATCTGGGAACGTTGGTGGTGAGGAGTGGATTCAGACACGCAGGATAAAGGTTTGGATTAATTACTACGAGGGGTGGACATGTTAGGGGATATGCTTCGTATATAACTCAGTTTGTAAAATCGATTTTGAGTCTGAACCAAACTCTAAACACCCTTTCAACTTGTACAAATTGGGCCAGTTTGTACAAAATGGCTTTGAACCAGACGGGCCCCAACACCCACGAATATAGTTCGAAAACGATGTAATCGGACCGAGCTTTTGACAATATATAAGTACTTACTCGCTTCTCCTTCCGATAGGGTGCATAGTATCAAGAAAAACAAATGTACCCGATCAAAATACAAACCCTGACACTTCTTTATCGACTCCAGATTACGTATCAGAGCTTCCGAGCAAAATATTAAAAGTGAGCATGGCCTGATCAGCCAGATTCACTCATAAAATCCCTTTGCCGAACTCGTTTCGCAGTGCACGCTAGCGTCCGTTTGGCCAAACATCTTTATTCTACAGACCTTCCTGCCTGTGGGAATGCAGGCACCAGGTCACGCGGCTCGGGTGCCTTGCTTTTGTTCTCCTGATCGATTCTCTTTCCTTCTTTCTCGAGCGCAATTCTCTTTGCTTCTTTGGCTTCGAAAACAATTCTCTTTGCCGTATGGAAATGTAGGCACCAGGTCACGTTGCTACACTAGGGACGCCTGCCTTGGCACCAGTATATAGCTCTCCCTCAGCCAGAATAGATGAGCCCCTTCAGACTTCACGAATACAATTGGTACCCCCATGTATTCACACTTTTCATCGGTACCGACACTTCCTTTGCTTGACAACTCTCTCAAAGCAGAGTAAAAACAAATCTCTGCTGCTTCGTATCAGACAACATGGGGCAACCTCCAAACAAAAGATAGAAGATCGAACCAAAACTCCCCCCCATCGTGTTCGAGACGCCAGGATACCAACCTGACGTTCGGCTTACAGTGTTTGGTCAAGAATACCACGTCCATTCGGTACTTCTTGTGAGTATTGAGAGTCTTTCTTTCCTATTCCCATCTCTGAAGCCGCCTCTTTCATATTCCTGAGCAACCACCAATATACGCAATAGCTGATGGGCCTTTTTCAAGAAACTGAATACAGCCTTCTTTAGAAAGTTCCTGGACTCACCCGATAAGACTGCCACAGCTCAAGGTGTTGTCTCACCTTTGATCCTGGGCAACACCAGTACCCCCAGAAGTTTGAGCACGTCACATTTCAAATATGAATGGGCTGCGGCCATTGATGGAGAGGAAAATGAGGACTGGCATCTGGTTTCTTGCCAATCAAAGGTGAGATTTCCAAGTCACTAGTCCTAGCTCTAGCATCACTATCTTGGCATATTATCCTCCGACGCAATCCGCCAACCAGTAATCAAAACCCAAACTCCAAAGCTGACCGTAAATTAGGAAAATGAGCCTGATATCTCGACGTTCGCCGGTAATATCGATAGAGAGCTCGGTGTCTTTTCGATATTCCTCTGCGCCATCTACAACAAGCCATACTCCCTCGAAGGTCCGGCTGACTTGGAGGACTTAGTCAAGATGGCTGATTATTACTGTGCTCTGCCCGCCGTATCACGCACACTGGATGCAGCTATGCTCAGGAGTCAAATGCTGGCCTACGACTTGATTGAACTTCCATGCACGTATCTTGCTCTTGCTACGACTGTCAGAAGCGCACTGCTCTTCAGAGAGAGCCTCATCTACGCCGTCGGCCCATATTCAAGCCCAGGTTATCATTTAATCGAGTGCCATAAGTTGAGGAAGATTGCCCGCCATGCATGGGCCGAGGTCGGTGCAAAGGTTGCCGAATTTACTGTCAGAATGCTTAGCCAAATCTATTCGGACCGGCGTATGGGCAGTACTACCACATCAGAATCACTTTTGATGGAGCTCGAGGCTGCCAGTAGCACTTTGGCATCTCGAGTCAATTTACCGATGTTGATTCGACAGCTGGGGGAGCCAAAGAATGGCCTTCACGATCAGATGAGAGAGGCGTTTTATAGCTTACTGGATGATAAGCGTGTCCTGACTCTCACAGAACCTGTCGAATCGTTGTGTGACTACTTCTTGTGTGCAGAGATCGCCGACGAGGACTTGCCATGTAGGTTCAGAATCCAGCAATCTTTAGGAAGGGAGATGTCACATCCTTTCTCCGGGCTGTCGAACTAGGGATGGAAACTTCTTCCTGACTCCTGATCCCTCTAGAAAATTCTATCATGGGTGCTGACTGCTTTCGTTACACAGGGGACATTAATGAACTTGATTGGTAAATCAAACCGAACATGTACCTCGGAAGCTGGGTGCCAGTCATACATTTTCAGCACATGTAGCAAGAATTCTCCGCCAGCCAGGCTAGTAGGACCCAGTCATCTCCGCACAAAGAGCAAGTGAGTGAGTGAGTGTCCTTGCCACTGCTTCCAGCCAACTCCGAACGAACCATATCAGAAACCCTAGCGAAGACTCTCGACAGCGAGATTCAGAAGCCTCGTAGCGGCAGCTACCAAAGAGACAAGGTAGTAAGTAGGTAGGTAGTATTCAAGAAAACCACCTTGACCCAAGTCTTTTGCAAGCCTTACCTACCCAGCCACACAGACCAAAAAAAATCTCTCTCATTCTGGTATCGATGGATCTGCTTCAAACTTCGCAAGGGATATATATATATATATATATATATTATTTTCTTTACACATAGCCCATAAATATCCCCTTATCCCCTCTCCAACAATCCCGATGCCCCATTTCCCCATTCGACCCCTCCATCCCCCCCTCCCCTCGCAAAAATCACAATAACATCCATCTATTTATCTACCTCGCCTCGCTTAACCCCCCCCCCAGACCCCTTCTCAAAACCACGACTCAACTTCCACTTCCACTTCCCACCCTCCACTACACATCGATAAAAAAAGCTCAAACGTAAACGAAAAGTTCATTCAAACCCTTGATACCCAGTAAACCTCGCTGTCTACACACACGAACACACACATACACACACATGAATAAATAAGCCAACCCCAAACCACTCTCCTCCCCCCACATCAAAAAAAAAAAAAAAAAAAAAAAAAAATTATATATATATATATATATAGGAGCCAGGACTTTGAATTACTTCGGCATCTATCTCCGGATCCACACAATCTGAAAAGGTACATAAGAACGCCTTGCGTACATTAGAAAGCCGATGCACATGCACCCACTACCGCCCGTTCTCATATCCATGAGCCTAGTAATACCTACACATATACAGACAATGCCAACTACCTCATTCGATGCATTCGTTCATTCATTTAATTTTTCATCGTTGAAAATTAGAGCTATACGTACACTCAGCCGCAGCCGCGGCTCACTGGTACAAGTTCATTGTCCACCACTCATCTGGAATCTACCAGCTCCCACAGGGCTCTCAAGACCATGATGCCGCCGCCTTGAGTCTCTACGGTCCTCCCTCTCCCTCTATCATTCAGATCCGTGGCTTTAATCTTACCATCCTGATGAGGAGGCTGAGAGTCCCGGTTCTTTGGGGGGGTGTCTCGCCTATCCTCACTTCCCTTGTTATTCCACTGCTGAGGGATGCCCATATTTCGATAATCTATAGCATCATGAGGCAGCTCGACTTCAGCAACGGGGTCGTGCTCAGTGTGTGGAGGGGCACCCCACCACATGCCGAATTTACCTTCTGCGTCAATCGTCGAGAGCGCTGCTTGAGCGTTGTGTTTGATCCAGCGGCCATACTGCGCACAGCTCTGGTCATGCCACCTTTTCACCTCGCGTGGATTCCCAGGCAGCTCGTTTCTGGCATCTTTGCTGAGAAACAACTCGCTGGGGAGGACCAGATGCTCCGGCAGCGGGGCGCAGAACAGCGTCAAATGGTGGAAGAAGATGCCTTTGAACGTCTGACTATCTTGAGAGCAGTATGCCTCTGCATCGCACGCTTCTTCTAAGATGCCAGAGCGACCAAGTCCATGCCAGTTCCCCAGCTTGCGACCAGGTGTTACATCGTCGGCGAGGACACCGTTGCGCGTCAAGCTCCATCCTGTAGCAGCAATGACATCTTGAACGAGCTTGTGGCCCTCCTCGAGATACGATCGAGCACCAGTTGCCTCATAGAGTCCACGTTGGCCCGATAACAGTACGCCCTGATTATACGTATACACCATCTCATTACGAGAATCGCATTTAGTGTTAGATTTAGAATCGTTCATTAAATCACTGCCTGACCACCCAGAGATGTGATACCCATCAACGTATAAGCCTTGCTTGTCAGTCATGTTGCTTTCAATCAACCACTTATATGCCTCGATGGCCGCCGCAAGATACTTCGGGTCGTGTGCAATTCCAGGGCTATCTGCAGTCGGGGTGGCCAGTCCAAATGGCGAGTTATTCTCGTCGCCGGGAAAATATAGATACATGGAGATTGAAGCCGTGATCCAGAGCTCGTTCGTGATGGCGTTCTTATACGGAACCAGATATGGCGACCAGATCATGCCACCGTTGCAGAGGGAGACATCCCATCCTTGGGAGGCCAAGTCCCAGAAGATCCGCGCCCGGTGTGCAAAAGAAGATATCCATTGCTCGCCATACCAGGGCATCTCGTTCTCGCTGTAGTGGGCCGCAGAATGACTCTTGACGAACTTGATGCTTTCCAACCATCCCAGCACTACCCACAACATATCATCGTACGCTTCCTGCCGCAAGGCGAAAGAATCTTGGCCAAAGTACGAGGCGGAGAGCTGCGAAAAGTATCTGTTCAGGATGTTGTCGGCGGTTTTGAATGAGGGGAACGAGGGGAAGGATGTTGAGATGGTGTGTAGAGAGGCGGATAGATATGTCCCTATCACCGCAGATGTCCAGTCAATCGATGTTGGCCAAATGCCCTCCCATATCGCATAGTATTTGTGCTCCAACACGTCCAGCGCGTTAAGTAGTGCCGCGATCGTCTGAGGTTGTTTGGCTTCATCGAGAGGCTTCTCGATATGCCCAAGAGGCTTCTGAGACTCGGGAGCGCTCAGAACTGACCCTCGCACAAGGGCTACACCGTAGAGTATCCATACGAAAATTACTGGAACCTGGAGTCGTCGAATCGTGGGAAGCATGGTGAGGGCGGCGGAGGGGAGGCCAGGAAATGCGAGGCACGCTGGGCAACGGTCAAGGAGGAAAGAAAGTATGAAGACATCTATCTATACTTGCATCGATCAGTTGATAGCAAGAGTGGGGATAGTCCACGCGGTCATGGTCATGACATGGTTGTGGTTGTTGACTGCAATTGAGTGGGAGTTGAGGTTGAGGTTGAGGTCGTGCAGAGCAAGAGTAGTCCTTTGTAGTTGGTTCAGGAGGCTTGAGCGCAGGGTTAAACCTCGTGAGGCGGTGATCGTGCTCAGTCCATCTCTTGGTCTCGGCAAAAGGAGGATTCACGATTCAGTCAAAAAAACAAAGCAAAATGTACGTCCGAGTTGGAACGGCCGTGAACATAAGTCTAAGCATAGAGAGCAACCAACCTCTACCGTGCGCATGCGTGCCGGAACGATTGTTTTGATGTGACACCCACTCTTTAGCCGCAATGCGCGGACGGCTTAAACAAGCTTAACTATAAATGCTATTATATACTATATACTAGTACTACCGGTAGTATGTCGATCCCACATCGGATTTTTCTGGTTTTTCTACTTTGGCCCTGGACCTTAGCGAGGCGAAGCTGACTCATCAAGCACTACCGACAAGACGGCATCTGATGTATACGGGGCCAAAACCCTTCCCCCCCTAAAAACTACAATCTAAAATCAAAAATCGCGAAAAACATAACTTTGATGACTGTGGGACTAGGCAATCATCAGACTCTGATAGCGGTCATGTACTGGTGCTTTATCTTACCTCGAACCCACGCTCTTTCGAACTAGTATGAACGGGAAGTAATTCTTCTTGTCCTGAAACTAGCGCCATAACCACTCTGGATTGTGTTAGATGCATGAAAGAAAGCACACTGGAATATCACGTACCGGCCAAGTCACCTTTTCCGATCTGATGAAAAATTTCCAGAGAGGTGGTTATAGATTCCCGATAAAAAATGATTCAAGCTTGTGCGGGCCGAGTTCGGACTGCCCCTCACTAAGCCGGACTTGGGGCTTTGACCCTACTATTACCCTACTAGTTAACCACGAATGCAGTAGGTAGCTCTATATATGATTGCAAATATACGAGAACACTGGCTACATACAGCTGGGCAATTCAGGGACATGAGTATGATTTCACTACTGAAGCCTGTTATGCTATATTTGCTTTACTCGACCATTCTCAAAGTCATAGGATCAAGATCTGGCAGCCTTCAGTAAAGCCCGTGGAAGAAGAGATGAGAAAGCTCAACCAACCCCAGTCTAATACCTGAACTTACCGCAATAGCTAGAGTCGCTAAGAAAGTGGTTGATCTAGAGCGCCTATCCAAAAGCTCTACAGCATCGAGATGAAGAGGCTTGCCGATTTGTCCCTGGCATTTCTGCGCACATGCAAGGCCACCTACAAGTACAAATATCTCCTCTTCGAGGAGAAGATGGTCCAGCTGTCAGGCTTTAAACCTCGTCCCTATTGTTACCAAATTGCCGATTACGTACACACTATTTACCTGGAGCCCGACGGAGATTGGATTTCCATCCAGGGTATCCAACGGGAATTCGAGGCAGTCGGCAAAATGGTGCATCTCAAGAACCTGACGGTCCACCTCAAGGATAGCTTAGGATGCGAGAAGTTGACAGGACTGTTCAATCAACAGGGAATCAGGCCGATCTCTCAGAAATGGCATATGTGAGGCTCATACCAGAAGCTTTGAGGGCTGTGAAAGATGCATCTCGGGACGGCGGTTCTCTGCACGGCAAAGGGCGGCGCATCGTTATGAACATAGGAAAACCGATTGAAGAATACCAGTATGGAGGCCATGTCAATCTAGAAAAAGCGCAATTGTTCAAAAGGTTTCAACGGCGACTTTCGAGTCCTTTAGGAAATTGTGCTCGGCCTTTGATGCTCAGCTGTTTTTGGATGAGGTGCTGTGTTACTCATGCGGAGAATTGGTCAACTCGTCCGTCAAGAATGCATTGGAGGCAGGATACCAAGTCGAAGAGAGAGGCATATTAGGAATCAGGCATGAGCATGCTGAAATCTCCCGGTCTTTGTTGGTTGACGACGAGAGATGGTGAGCGATGGGAGGCGGCTGGCAGCGGTATCTGTATCGGATACGGATCAAAGTTTTGGTTTCCTCCTTAAAACTTTAGGATTTTACACACTAAAGCTCATCTGTCAGTCTTCTGGCATATCATGAACTTTCTGAACAGATTCTATTGTACTCAATACCCGTTGGCGCTTGTTATCCAGCCTTTGCACAGGTGCTATTATCTCACCCTTCAGCGGCGGATGGTGTATGTTTGAAGGTGTCTCTCTGAAAACGAAGACTGTATGTCCTCGCTGTCGCTGAATCACTGCTCGATAGGTAGACAGTCTCGTAAGATTAGGAATCGTTTCATTTGAGGCACTGGATTTTTTTTAGCAAGAATCTCCTGCCACTACATCTTCATCCCACGTACCTTTAAGGCCATCCCTCACGCGCCGACATGCCTCTCCATTGGACACATCGGCCACACACACGCCGCAGCTTTACTGCTCGCAGTTTTATTCGCCATCCATCCCGTCAGTCATCCAGGTCCTCCCGATGAGCTGGGCTGCGACTCCGACTTCTCGCTCTTCCTCCCTTCGCAGGTCGTCTGGAGTTCTTGCCTGGGGGCGGACGAACGAACGCGAAATCAACCTCGATTGTCTGATCCAACAGTTTGGTATTGTGCAAAGCATCAATCGCCTTGCGTGCCTCATCCAAGGTTGCGTACTCGATCAGCGCATACCCCTGGCGTGTAACTGTCAGCCCGTCTACAGAGTCCCAGCCTTGCGCCGAAATCTTACCTTCACGTAACCTGTTCTGCGATCCAAGTTCAGGTGGAGGTTCTTGATCTCTCCAAAGTCTGCGAACAGTTCGTTCAAGTCTTCCTCGCTAGACTCTTCGTGAACGTTAGTGATGAGGATGATCCAGCCTTCGATGGAGCGGACGGCTGTCGCATCGGAGCGGGTTGTCATTGCAGAATTCTTGGTGTCTTGTTTTTGCTCTGGGGAGAGAGGCTGATCGACGTCCATTTCTGTGTCTGCCATGGTGGCGGGTTTGTTTGTGGAAAGAGGGAGGGTTGTCGAAGAAAAAAGAAAGTACCAGTGGTGGTGAAGACGAAGGAGGTGAAGAGGTTCATGGAGAGTTAAGGTTTCACCGAATATTTGCCGGACTTTCTCCAGGCACAACATCTTCTCTTCGTGATTACTAAACTCAAAGACTTGTTACGTATACAATACAAAGGCCCATTCTGATCGAAAGAGCTGGTTTTAATTGCATCTATAACGCGATTCAAGTCCTTCTGAGTTCAATAATTTTCTGGATCACGAACTTCTTGCATAGCTTTTAAGTCGCAGCCTGGTCATTGACTAGAACTACCTACAGACTCCACTGGTACTCATGGAACAAAGCTGGCTTCATGTCATAGCCGGGCATATCCTCAAGCTGGAGAATCGGAGAACAGGTAGGTATTTGGCGAGTGTCAAGCCAATCCGTATGCCAGGAAGCGGCACAGCTCACAGGCTTCATGTGTAGGCCATCTATTGATTTTGATATCCTCCTCGGCCAAAACGTCCTGTCACAATGCTTCCTTCTCTCGGCCTTCTCAATGTGTGTAATGCTCCTACTAATATCGACCTTCTATAAAGTCGTCTCCGCTTCGGATTTGCCGCCGGAGCAATCCCTTTTCCCGGATTACATTTGTTCAGATGGAATGACTGAGAGGTTGCGATGTGGAAATATAGAGCCCTAATTTGTTTAGCAGGGGATAGCTTCCCATTTAAGGGCTTCCTGTCAATTCTCAAGGTTATTCAATCAAGGAATCACGAATGGACGGTACTTATCGCACCACGGCTCCCGCACAGCACAAGGCATTCGTCTTAGCTGGCAACTTCTCCGCGCCCGTCTCGGATGTGCGAGAACCATCGTTGTTGAAGCATCTGTACCCTCGGGAATCGCCCAGCCCTTCAGTTCTGTCTCGTATAGTCAAGCCTGAGGTCGAGCGCTAGCTTACGTTCAAGGATGCTCAAAGTCGATATTAGGAAAAAGAAAGAAAATTGCAAGGAGAGTTGAGATCATAGAATCAGCTTTGGCGGTTGGTCTCCCCTCACTTGAGTGAAGATGCCCAAAATCGCCACGGTTCCCACTCCCGTTCCAAGATCTTGCGAATTCCGACTTGGCTGTCCGGCCCGTATCTGTGCTCCGACGAGATGCTCTAACGCCACAGCTCTTCAGAAGGCCAGTTTGTCAATCTCCGGCTCGGTGCTATCGAAATAGCAAGTTTTGCTCCTCGAACAAAAAGGTCACCCGGGAGTGGGTACGAGGAGTTTAAATGAGCCGTTGCAATATTCGAATCCGTGGAGTTCACGAAAAGCGGCAGTCGATTTTGAGAGAGGATGTCGCATTGTGAGCAGACAAGGAACTGACTATCTCAGCAACCGCCCGATGCCCATTCCTTCCCGCCCCTGTGATCATTCCCAATGCCAGCCCAAGTCATCCCGAAATCGCAAATCTGCTACCCCATTAGCCACCCACATTCCACAACTGTGTGGGTGTATTCCGTACCATGTAGCCTCGATAAACAGTCTAGCGTTGGGAGCTTCCGGTCCAGACGTTCTTCAGAAGACCATCGCGTTGCGCCAATCGGTTCAAGGAGTCGTCGCTCTCGCCCATTGCTCGTACGAAGCCGCACAGGGCGTAGACCTGGCTCTCCCCGGTGAAACGCCCGTTCTCGTCAACCTTTCCGATGGAAATTTGGACGGAGGCGTGGTCCTTGGCCTTGATGATGCGGTTTGTTGCGCTGCACTTTCTCGGGACGTAACTGTGGTTTGCGATCAGCATTGGAAGATGGCATCGCAGGCGAAGAAACTCACAGGTCAACGAGTTCTCCCTTGTCGTTCTCCATTTTGGCGGTAGTTTTTGAGGTGGATAGGCTGTTGAGGTTTAAGGTGATGCTACCGTCGTGTTAAGAATTTCGAGATGAAGGCTCCTGTGGGCGCGCTAAGTTAAACGACAGTCACATGATCTGGTGCTCGAATCGAGTTTAGGCCAAGTTTGAGTCGCGACTGTGAACAAAGGAGGCACGCATTGGGTTCATCGTATATTCCTTTCCACGACCTCCTTCCTCCGGATATGATCCATTATTATAACAATCCTGTCGTCTATTCCCTTCGTATCAATCTGCATCCGGCGCATCAGGCCGAGCTTGCCAAAAATGGCTGACGTCTACAACATTTCGTCCTCGCCCCCTCCTCGACATCTGGCAACGTTCGACATGTCTTCGTCTCCGCCACTTCCCTCGATTAAGGATATTATCAACAAGAAGGCTCCGGTTTTGTTTGCACGCGGTCGAGAGTCGCCGGTTCCTCAGAATGCCTCGGCATCGTTCACAACCGCCTCGGCTCTATTGAACCAAGCCTCCTCGAAGGACCTGGACGATGTACGAGCGGTCGCGAATATCCACGATAAATATGCTATCTCGGCGGATCCGACCCCGAAAACCAAGAATCCTAAGAAGCGGAAAGTCGCAGCGAAGAAGGTGGATAATGGAGAAGCAAAAGTGGCAAAACCTCGAAAGACTGCCGCAAAGAAGGATGCCGGGGGCGAGTGTGACGAGCCGGTGAAGAAGCTTCGCAAGCCAAGGGCAAAGAAGGCGGATACTGTCGACGGGCAAGGGGTTGCTGTGAAGGAGCCTATTTCACGGAAGCCACGAGCTAAGAAGGCCGACAAGGAGACTCTGGCGGATGATACCCCCACAGCGAAGCCAACTCGCAAAACCAGGGCCAAAAAACCCGATATCAATCCCCAATCGAAACTCCCCAAGGGAAAGGTCACAAAACCTCCGGCAACCGGGTCTGGAGATGGGGCTTTAAATTTGAAAACCGCAGTGCCCAAAAAAGACACTCTCCAAGACTCTGTAGACTACGGACTTGTGGAGGCCGTCAGGAGAAGGACTGCCTGGACTCCTCCCCCACCAACTGCGCACACTGAGGCCATAACACCGCTGAGCATCGACCCATTTGCTGATGGCCCGGCGTCGGCTAGTTCGATTGTGTCAGGAGAAAGGACGAGACGACTCACGGATTTAATCGGAAGCTACAGCTTCATGAAAGCCGAAAACGCCACCAACAGCAAGAAAACATCGACTGTACAGGCCACCCGAAAGCGCAAGCTCATGGAACTGGTCAAAACGAGCGTTGCTACCGCTGTGGCTGCGTCTGCGTCCCCCCAAAAAGGGAAAGCACCCAAGAAGAAGGCCAGAACAATTACAGAACAAGCGACGTCCGCTTATGCCGAGGCCGAGGACGTGGACGAACTGCCCCAAATTCCGGCTCCTTTGCTGCAGTACTTTCCACTGCAGACTACGGAGCGAATAACATCTGATGGATTCGTGATTCCACAAAAGCCGCGTTCGAAAACCCCTGTCAAAGGGGGGTTAAAAGCCAAGAAAGGGTTAGCGAAGGCGCCAATTCTGCTATCTCCCGCATCGGCTCTGAAAGAAGTCGGCAACCAAGACTTTGTATTTGGTACATCGAGTCAGCTTGCACGAGAAGATTCTCCAACCCTCCTTCGTGACTTGCACGAAGCCATGCTAGCGTCTAACGAGATTGACCATGATGATCCTTTGGCAGATTGCCTCCTAGAGTCCGCACCACATACAATTGCGAGTGGTGGAAAGGCTTCTATTTCGACCAAGCGCAATCTCTGGTCTGCTGCTTCTCGGGACGCTAGTGGAAAACTAAAAGACATTGAGATGGTTGACTTGGCAGACTCGTCTCCCGTGGCCACGAAGAAGGCTCCAGCTTTGGATATCTCTGACATACCTAGCTCCATACCTAACGATGATGACGAAGAGTTCTGGCACGATGTCGAAGTGTTGAGCCAGAGTATCTCACAAGAGCCACAGCCCATCGAAAATTTTCAAGTCCCTCCAGTCCCTCCACCCGTCGAGGATGCCAAGAACTCGGGACCTTTACCTACACCACCGCCGACTAGCGTATCAGAACCTCCGTCTCCCCAGCTAACCAAAGCAGCTGCATCTAGCAAGTCTCCAAAAGCCAGCCCGCCCTCGCCGAAGCGGAGGACTGCCTCGCCTAAGCGTAAGACTATCGTAGCCAAGACGAAAGACCTCACCATGCCCGATTTTAACGCCTACACGACGGCGCAACTGGCAAAAGACATTGCATCTTACAGGTTCAAACCAATCAAAAGCCGAAGTTCGATGATCACTCTGTTGGAGAGGTGCTGGGAAGGGAAGAACAGAGCCGCTCTGGCTAGCTTAAGCACAAACAACAAACCTACCCCGCGGCAGTCGCTGGCCAAAGTAAATGCGCCAGTGTCGAGCCAAAAGGAAATATCTCCAAAACGGGCCCGAGGAAGACCAAGGAGAGATGGCTCATCTGCATCAACAGCGAAAGCCGCAGCAAAGTCCCCTCGGAAAAAAGCCATGACTACTGTGGAGTTTTTGGAAATGGACAGTGATACCCCGTTATCACAAATTCGAACGCCAAAGGGGACGCAAAAAAGGACCGAGGAAGTCGAAGATATCGTTGATTCAGATACACCTACCACGCCATCGCCTCGCCGTACGCCCGCTCAAATGAAAATCAAACCTCTCACCTTGACGATAACATCATCAACTAACGACGATAGTGTCGAGCTTTCCCCAATATCGTCCCAAAAGCTTCTCTTCAAGCATATTACCTCGGCGGTTACTGCTGCCCCACGGTCGAAGGATTCGTCGAATCCAAGCTGGCACGAGAAGATTCTTTTGTACGACCCCATTATCCTGGAGGACTTGGCGGTTTGGCTGAATACAGGAGGCTTGGAGAAGGTGGGCTGGGATGGGGAAGTGGATCCAAAGGAAGTCAAGAAGTGGTGTGAGAGTAAGAGTATTTGCTGCTTGTGGAGGGAGAGCTTAAGGAATGGTTCGAGGAGTCGTTACTGATCATTGATAGATATGTTTTTTTTATATAATGGCTTCGGCTCTGTTTGAATAGCGTTATTAGTTGTGCGCTGGCTTTGCATTCGGTTTTTTTATGCTCTTTCGTTGACGATTTCTTTTCGCATTTAACGAATTCGGGCAAGATGTTCAGCTGGCTGTGTATAGCATCTGTAAAAGTCTGCATTCGGTCCTTGTGATATTCCGAAGTCTAGTCTTACTGAGCAGTAATTCGCCGCCGTATTTTGAGCCCCTGAGTGAAGGGAGGAAGGATAATAGGGGCACCATCAGTGGGAGAATGTGGAGAGTTGGCTCTGGTTATGTGAAGGTCCAAGTCACCTTCTCCACTTTGCTTGCCTGCCTGCCTCAATCATAGGACAACTCCGTCCCAAAAACTGCTTGATGCCGCTACAAAATTAAGCAGATTATGTGAGCAATATGTAGAAACTATCCAAGATCTGGAGTGGAGGAATGACCTTCTTCTTTGGCGAACGTTTTGTTGCCCAATGAATCTGCAAGTGTTCTGGACCTTGGAACTCAAAGATGATGTGAAATTGCCGCTCGCAAGTTGCAATAGGGGCTCGCTTAAACCATATTGGTGAACTTTGGAAAGCGCGTTTTTGTTTACGATACAAGCTTCCGAGTACGGGAAGGATTTGTGCGCCAAAAGACTTGATTATGTCAATCGAGTAGAGTATGCTGGGGACAAAAAAATTGCAGTCGGAGTGCCCGAATATCGTACGTGTTGGCCCCAGTATTCCGGCGGCTGGATAAGCCTCAGGGGTCTTGGGCGCAAGTGCTTCGGCAATCGGGCCGGAATTTCGCCTGTCGAGATTTGAAAAAGGGGAATGGCGCATCGTTCCACCATCACCACGATGTTTGCATTCTTGTTTATGATAAGCGCACTTTATTCCGCGTTGAGGGGTCTCTTGACTCTCTTCTGCTGCAGGGCTGACAAGGGAATTCCCGACCTTGGGAGGAGCTTATCTGAATGCTTGCACTCCTTGTTGTCAGGATGAGCTCCAGCACGAGCACCTCTCCACGGACCACCGAGGAATTTTTCTCGTCAAATTGAACGGCTTTTCCATTTGCTTTTGGAGCGGAAGGCATATCCAAAAGCTCTTGCAAAAGCAGTGTGGACGAATTCGCAGATTGATTTCTTAGGTTTTCGGTCTTTTGGTAGAGTGTGCTCCGGTGCGCCAACCAATTTCTTTACAGGTCTAAGCTAGATCCAAAAGAGCAACTCGATCTTGCTCCTTCTGAAAGTGGCTTAGTTTGCTTTACCAATTGCTGTAAGTACGTAGTAAAATATATAGAAGATCTTGGCTTTCGACGACAATTGACAAAGGTATGAATGCGTCGCCTTAGTTAGTAAAGGCTGTGTGTCGAGTGGATGACGATAATCAATAGAGTTTTGTGTTAGTAAATCGATATTATCTCGCCTTTCCTTCCGGCTCGTTCTCTCATCATATACCTATCATACCCTCGAAAGTACCGGTGTTAAGATTTACGGTGACGCAGTATTAGTAGGTATACCGGTACAAGAGTTACAGTAATGACAAGCTACCACGGTACAGGCCTAAGTAGGTATTACCCCTCGAGGGTGCCTCAAAAGTTTAGTTTCCACTTTAAAACCCCTGGTTACTCTACCCTCGAGGAGTACCGGTAGTATTTACGCCTGGGACCGTAGTATTACAGTATGGCGTAATACACGGCAGCGATTCAGGTCGATAATTATATCCGAACGATACTTTTACCAACACAGGTCAAGATTTCAATAATGCTGTCTTACGCGAGCGCAAATCATAAGGTTTTGAATTTATAGTCGGCATTGTGGATCATCCTTGGCATTAGTCTTACTTCTTTGATCCACCCGCAAACAACCTGCAACTCTCTTGCGAAAACTCTCTCGTTCCGGGGACGATGTCGAGGTGGAGGTGGCACCGATAGTTGTCCCGACCCCTGGTCATGAGTTCACTCACCTCACGGATGTCGTCCTTATAAAGAGAACTTCACTTGTCTCGGGACTATCTCCTCATCCCTCTCGACTCTCGTTTTCCTCGTGGTTCATTCCTCGTCTTGTCAATTGTTGTCGTTGGATCTTTTGGCCGACTGTACTCTCGTAGTTTCGCCATGGTTTTTTCCTCCAGCTTCGCAGCAGCTGCAGCTGCAACGCTCCTTACTCTCGCTACAGCCAACACGGGCATCACCGTCTTAGATCCCGTGTCGAGATACGACTGCCCGTTTTCCCCAGACTACAGTTTCGACTCGCCTGTCAATATGACCGAGTACACAGACATCACCCCCAAAAAGAACTTTACTCTTTACTACGAATCCAACACCAGCACTGCCGCCGCAGAAGTCTCTCTCGGCATGAAACACCCCTCTGTCCTTCTCGAAGATATTCCCGACATCAGCCGAGTAGCATGCACACACTGGACTGTAGCGATCACATTCAACAGCAGAAACACCTACAAGAAGAGTGTTTCTACCTGGCCATCCTCCTCTTTCGTCATCTTCACCAACAACCTCGGCAATTGCGACGCACCCTACGAACGCGGGCTCTACTACGTCAGTGGCCTCACATTCAATAGCTCAACCAACACGATCATCGCATCGACCACGCCCACATCTTTCGAGTCCTGCACGGAGACTATGGATATCTCCTTTTTGACTCCCGCCACATTGGCCGGCGCAGAAGCAGAAGCAGCAGTATCCAAACGAGACATCGCGGCGTCATTCAGCAGCGACTTCCCGTCCGAGATCACGCTCGTCAACGACCCCGGAGTCCTCATCACCGCCTCGGACACCAGGCTCTCGGGCTCCTTCAACCTCAGCGGCCGCGTCTCCTACGACTTCTGGAGGTTCAAGTTCACCACCTTCTACCTGGAGCTCGAGGTCTACGCCGAGGGCGGGACCACCATCGACGCCAACGCCACCATCCCGCGCGTCGCCTCGGAGTGGGACTTCCAGGCCGCCGATGTGTCCGTCTCGGCCTTCGAGATCGCTGGCATCTTGAGCATGGGCCCGAAGATCGGCTTCGGGCTCGGCGTCGACGCCTCGGCCGCGGGCAGCGTCGCCATGTCCGCCGAGCTGGGTGCCAGTCTCGAGGGCGGATTGGTGCATCTCGATCTCCTCGACAGCAAAGAATCGTACACCGAGGGCTGGACACCCGTCTACAGCTACGACGTGGACATCTCCGGCGCCGTCCAGGCTGAGGTGAGCCCTTACCTGGCCCTGACGGCGGGCTTCGGCGCCAGCTTCCTCAGCGGGCTCGTTGAGCTCGACGCGGGGTTGATGGTCAAGTCTCAGATAGTGAACGTGTTCAACGTCACGCTCGCGCTGCAGGCGGGTGGTGCTGGTGGTAGCAACGTCACGGTTCCGGTGTGGGGAAATAGCACGGCGTGTCGCAACAGCTTGGGCTTGTCTCTCTCAAGCGACTTTGTAGTGGACATCTCGGCGTATGTGGCTGATCTATATTCGGTGTCGCTTTATGAGCTCGACCTTCCGATTCTTGAGAACAAATGCTGGAGTGTAAGTGATGGATGGACGGCGGCCCTTGCCCATGTTTCTCGCTCGTGACGCTGGCTGACTGTTTTGATTTCTAGTGGGGCAATTGAAGCTCGATCAAGTGATGCAGCTGCTTGAAGTAGTTGGCTGAAAAGTTGGAGTTAAAGTTCAGATGGGTAAAGTTGTTATAGAGTTATTGATGGTCGATGACGAATTCGCAGATATGCATGTAATTATGCATCTGAAACTTTTAGCTTTCGTATCTTTGAAAGAAATGTTTGATAGAAATGCCGAACAAACTCACTGAATCAAACTAAGACCCCACAAACTCTCTTATTGCAACAAATCTTCTCTTGAACTGATCTGTCCTAGTTAAACTCTCAGAGAATGTCCGCTAAACTCGCTTAACCTTCCGTCCGTAGAGGGACCCACCATTGGCCAAGATTTTTGGCCTCAAGTCGTCAAGTGAGAATTGCCTTCAAGAAACACCTACTTACTAACTAGCGCGAAGCAGCTGTCTCACAAACATAGATACGGATTCGTCTCTTCTTCCCAAATCTGGCATCCCAGCGCACACCTCCCCCCCTCCATTCCCATTACAACTTCGCCCCCGCCTCCACCCTCTCCTCAGCCAGAACCTCCCTCTTCTCCCTAACATCCACATCCCTCGGCCCCTCCTTCCCAAATTTCACAAGCACAACCCTCTTCTCGTCGCCGCCCCTCCCCTCCCCCCTCGCCTCCAACTCCGGCCCGGGCCTATTAAGCGCCAGCACGCTCCTACCGTCACTCTTCCGCATCAGGAAGCCGGTGGGACTCATCACCTTGTCGGCCCAGAGGATGCCCTTCCCGTCGCCGCCGTCGCCTTGCAGGAAGTGGAGGACTTGGTCTCTTTGGCTTTGCAGGATTTGGGAGGAGAGTTCGAGCGATGGGGAGAGGAAGGGGGAGAGGAAGGGGGAGAGGAGGTGCATGAGGTAGAATTGGGGCGGGAAGAGGATGATTTCGTTGGCGCGTGCGAGGGAGAGCCATGTTGAACAGGGCGCGAAGAGCGCGGCTGTGTGCTCTACGCCACCGTCTGAGGTCGGCGTGGGGATTTCGGACGAAGGGGTGAGAGAGGATATTGGTTGGGTGAGCGGGAGGAAGTAGAGGTACATCTGCGTTGTGAATCTCTTGGGGATGTTGGTTGGTGTTACCCAGCGGGTGAAAGGGAGCAGTGCATCTGATCGAGGGTTAGCCCGATTACTTCTTGAAGACACGATAATTCCGACGGTCAAGGGTACAAAGAACTAGGCGCAGATGACCCGGGAGAGTTAGTAAACACACAAGCGAGTCGTCCTCGCTTAGGAATGTTTAAAAGGGGCGAACGGACCAACATCAACAACCCCACCTAGTCCCTCAACCCACTCCTCAAACCTCACCCTCCCAGCATGGACATCCTTCCTCCCCTGCTCCCTCACACTGTCCTCAATCTCCAACAAGCCCTCCCCGTTCTTCTTCCGCGCAAGTAAGATCCCGCTCTCTTCGAAACACTCTCTTATAGCACCGACTCGGTACGCCCGTCCGTCCACATGTCTCGCTTCGTCCTCCGGGCCGGGGATCGCGCCGTCTTGCGAGGCAGAGAGGTTCCCGCCGGGAAAGACGTGCGCAGAGGGGAAGGAGGACGATGTGCGGACACGGTGCAGGAGGAGGATCTCATTGCGGGGAGAGATGAGAAGGATACTTGATGCAGTAAATTGTGTTAGCATTGGTGCGTGGGTTGAAGAGAGAGGCGCGACAGTAGGGAGGTATACCTTGCGCTAGGCCTTGGCTCCGAGATCTTCTTGACGGGTTTGGCAGAAGATGACATGTATTGTTTCCCCAGCTCTGTTTTGGGGACCGCCATGACCGCTCTCCTGGGTGCGTATATTGCCTTTGCGATCAATGCCCTAGAATGGAGATGAGAGCGAGGGGTCTGGGATGTTGCGATTGCGCGGAGATGTTCAGGTCTTGGAATTTGGGTCAGGCTTATGGGATAGGCTGGTCGTAGAGACGGACATGGTATTCGAGAGAGATGCATTGAGCTGCGATCCGGTCGGGGCGCAAGGTGGCCATGTTTTGCTGGTTGATGACTTACAACTAGTTGGATGGGTTGACGTTGCGGGGAGGAGTCGGTTGTCAAGCCCTGCCGAGATCTTGCCAAGAATCTGGGGAGCCGAGGTTGCCCTGGATTCGACACGGGGGCGTCGAATATGGGGACGCCTGATACATGTGGCTGGGGGTGTGTATGAAGATGTAAGTGTGGTTTCAATAGCTTACCTTGGTGTAGAGAGTTGTGGGATTGATAATTGACAGAGCGGATGGGGGCAGGAATTTGGAAAAAAAAAGGAGAGAAAGATTGCCAACATCAATAGCTTGATTGGATACTTGTGATCTCCCTAGCGGTCGAGTTGAAGAGCTTCGCAATTGGGGAGAAGATCGTATGGAGTTTTGGAGCTTGCATTTTTCGGGGCTCTTCCTCATGGGTGATGCTTTTGGTAAGTAACCCTTGCTTGTCTGTTGGTCTTTTCGTATATGAAGAGGACTGAAAGGATTAGGTCTGAGGGGAGGGAGATTGCAAGAAGCTTCTTGGAATCGAGTTATAGCCCAGTTTATCGATTCATTGTATAAGGTAAGAACTGTTGATCTCCGTGGTCTTTTTCAACGTTCGTAGTCTCCTCTTCGTAATTTCAGAGGTTTTGCCAACAAAGATCCGCCCCCCATCCAAATGCCCATGTCCAGCTAGTCATCCATACGCCTACCCCCAAACGCCACACCTCCGGATGCCGCTCCCAGTCTTCATGTTTGTTCTTCGTCCGGATACAGCTCCTCCACGTTACTAAATTCAACATGGAACGTCTTGTTCTTCTGCCACGCCTCCGACTCCGTAAACGCAAACGCAATCGGCGTGCTCTCCTTCAGACCCAAACTTTTTGGCGTCTCCTCCAGCCCCGGACCCAGAATTTTCAATCCATCCCACCCTTTGCTCAAATCGTAGAGGTCCTTGGGAACGCCCAGCACGACATCGATGCCCGAGTCAGGGATCGGTGTGAACTCCTCGGGGTCTCCGGTCGGCATGCCTTTCGGGTAGCGTTCGCGAAGGGTGGAAAGAAGTTCTTTGAGGATGTCTGGGAAGGGCGTGAGGGGTTCGGTGAAGAGGAAGACCGTTTGTCGGCCGTATTTGAAGCGGAGGGTGAGGGCGGTGGATTTGACTTCGCTCGAGGAGGCCTGCGGTGTGTTAGCATTACAGTTCACCAGAGCCGTGGACATTCACCCACCATCTTGCAGGGCGTTCGTCAGGATCGAATCAATAGGGTCGTGAAATTGAAAATTCTGAGGACGGCCTTCGCGAAAACCCCACGATATCATGTGCTCGGCTGCGTACTGTGAGATCATTGTAAGGCTGGGTAACGAATCCTCTCAGCCTCGCGTAACCGCGACGTTCAGCAACCAACCAACCAACCAACTCATCATGGCAACCGACAGTGAGGAGGAGGAAAAGAAGAGGCGGGCAGAATGGCATACGGAGGCAATGGGAAGACTCAAGACGGACTCCCGCATGTCGTTCCCCTTCGGCATACGACTCACTCTGGCGACGTCGATATCCTTCGCCGCAGGGCTGGTGTTGGGCATATCGCATGGCAGCCAGATGGCAGGCTACCGGTTCCGCGCTGAGAATGCACATCGCTTGCCGACGACGCCGACCGGGTGGTACCTCTACCACAAGAGTAAGAACTACAACATGGCTCTGGCCGGGGTCAAGGAGGGATTTTGGATGGGAGGGAAAGTCAGCATCTGGACGGCGGGCTTCTTTACGATTGAGGATATGCTGGATCGGTACCGCGGGACCAAGGACTTTTTCAATACGGTGGTGGCCAGTCTGTCGGTTGCAGGTGGTTTTTCGTTATGGAGTAAGTACAAATATGTTCCTGCTTCCCTCTGTTCTTTTCCCTTCGCTCTTTTCGCTTTGCTCTTTTCCCTTTGCTCTCTTCCCTTTGCTCTCTTCCCTTTGCTCTCTTCCCTTTGCTCTCTTCCCTTTGCTCTTTCCCCTTTGCTCTTTTCCCTTTGCTCTTTTCCCTTCTCCTTCCCCTTCCCTTCCCTTCAACATAGCCAGCTTAGCTCACTGCCTGCCACAGACCGCTTCCCTGTCACGACGGCGGCGAGAACGGCAAAGACGGGATTGGCCATCGGGGTGGTATACGGGCTGGCACAAGATGCCATGGGAGCCGCGCGGGGGAGATATCCAGGATACGCATCGGTTCTGGGACTGGGACAATGGACAAGGAAGACGAAGACTAAGAGTCAGGAGGCCGTTACGGCCACGGGCACAGGGACGGGCACGTGATATATCAAGTAAGTTTCCCTTAAGCCGCGCCGGCTTCCGAGGCTCCGATTCCCGGAACGCCCCAGTCCAATCATTTGCCTCAATTGCTCGTGCTAGTCGCTTAACCACGGCTTAGACGATAGACGTTAGATAAGGAGTCGCTTTATGAATGACCCCTCCTCGATCGTCCGATCACTTTATATCAACACAGGATACCAGAGACTCTAAAGTAACACATACTTCTCCGGTTTGTTGCTCTTCAAGTCACTTTCTCAATAACCTCAACTCAACTCACCTCACCTCACATCACAACCCTTCACATCCATTCACATATATTCACCTCATCTCTCTTTCCTGTAACCTCCCATGACAATGTCAAGGACAGTAACAAAAACCAAGCTTAGTGGCAACGCCATGCGTGTATCGCGCAGACACATCTCTTCCCAGACTCTCGCACGTCGATCGGCAATTCCTTCAAACTACGACGACACCAATAGGTTCTCAACAGCCGCAGACACAAACACAAGAGACCAGGTGGTTGCCACGCCCAAGATGCCGAGGCCAACCCCGCTATCCATTCTTCCTCTCAGCTCTATTCTCAGATCACTAGCAACCATGTCAATATCTTCTTCTCCAGTAAGTTCCCTCCTTCCCTCGTCACCATTGACCCATTCTAATACCCCCCAGCTTCTTCTCCGGCCCTCACTCCTCATCATGGACAAGCTCGCACACTCCCACTCCCCCCTCCTCTCTCCCGACACCAACCCCCTCCTTCGCCTCTTCCTCAAGAAGACCTTCTACGCCCAATTTTGCGCCGGTGAGACCGCCTCTGAAGTAAAAGCCACAGTCGACAGCCTGCGCTCCCTCGGTTTCTCCGGCGTCATCCTCGCCTACGCGAAAGAAGTTGTGCTCGACAAATCCCAAACCGCATGTCTCTCCCCTGCAGCCGCGGAAGCATGCATCCGCGACGAAATCATACCCTGGGCAAATGGCACGCTGGAAACAGTTCGCATGACGCGCCCGGGGGATTTCGTGGCGCTGAAGTTTACGGGGGCGGGCGCCCAAGCTCTACACGATTTGTCGGAGCAAGCGGAGCCGTCACCGGCGCTCAAAGAGGCCATTGATTCCGTGTGCGACTTGGCGAGGGAGAGGGGGGTCAAGCTGCTGTTTGATGCTGAGCAAGCTGCATTACAGCCGGGTATCGATGCGTGGACGCTGAAATACATGGAGAAGTATAACCAGGGCGCAAACGGGGCTGTCATCTATGGTACCTACCAAGCCTACTTAAAGGGTGCTCCAGCAGTTTTAGCGAGCCACCTCGCTGCTGCCCGGAAGGGAGGCTTCACGTTGGGGGTGAAGCTGGTGAGAGGTGCTTATCTGGGATCGGATCCGAGGCATTTGATTCACGATACAAAGGCGGATACGGATGCGGCGTACGATGGCATCTCAGAAAGCCTGGTCCGACGCACATACAATACCACCCTCCAACCTGCACCCAGCGAAGCCGATCAGAAATTCCCCGCCGTCGCCGTCGTCCTAGCAGGTCACAACATTACATCCGTGCGCAAGGTGCAAGCGCTGTGCACTCAGCAGAAGAAGCTCGGCGTGTCGCCGAATCAGATCGACATCGTTTACGCGCAGCTGCAAGGCATGGCCGACGAAGTCAGCTGCGAGCTCGTGCTCGCCAGCCGCGAAGCCCGCGAAAGGCAGAGAGCGGATGCGGCTGCCGAGGTGGATGTCCCGAGAGCCTACAAGTACCTGGTCTGGGGCAGCACGGGCGAGTGCATGAAGTACCTGTATCGGCGCGCGCAGGAGAATAAGGATGCGGTGCAGAGAACGCGAGAGGGCCGGGATGCGATGGCTGGTGAGCTGTGGAGGAGGGTTAGGAGGGGGTTTGGGCGACTGGCTTAGGTTAGTTTGGGGATGGCCGAGGGGTCTGATCTTATATGGCGTTTGGCTGGGTGGGCAAGGAACCGGTGGCTTGGCAGGCGATGGTTTTGTAAGTTTGTTGGTTTATAATGAATGTGCTTAGCAGCGCATGGATGCGCTGAGGGCGTACATGTAATGTGAGATTTGTACCTATCATTCCTTTCTCATATAACTTATTTTCTTTCGCACGAATCTTACCTGGGTCCATGAGCGTTGCCCCGAATTATGGAGGTTAATCGTTAATTGGGTGTTTTGTTTACTTTCATCCAAGCGAGCCCGGCCGATCGGTTCCATCCAATGGCGTGGACATGTTTTTATATCTTTCAACTTCTTTCCCTACTTCTACACCACTCTACAAAACAATCTAGTAGTATCCTTCCTTTTCCAATAAAGCCGCTCAGCCAACAAATCACATATCCCCATATAGACTATCGGGAGTCCATGTGGCAAAGTATCCTCCTGTCTGGTAGCGAGCCTTTTTCTTTTCTTTCTTCCCGTAATTGGATTGGGAGACGGGTATGTAGCGAGCGGTTTGTCTGGTGCTGAGACGGCGATAGATCTTTTGCGAGGATAGCAGTTATTCCGGAAGGATTCGTCCCAGGGGGGTAGATGAATTTGGCGTGTCAATTTTGATAGAGCGTGCGTGTGGGCGTGCATGTCCCAGTTGCATTACGGTACGGAAGGGAGATCGAGGTATCACCGGGGATACAACTCAGCGAAAGGGCACTTTCAGGACATCATGGCTTTGGGAATCGCGCCAGCTCGGCGCGGCGCAGTTGTGGTATTTCTTACACTTGTCGCCGTTGGCTTCGGCCTGGAAAAGAGTTTGGACAGGCTGAAGCGGGCCTCTAGTATGACAGTTCACTACACACTTGTCGTATAAACAAGGGCCTCACGCGCTGAATGCTCAAGTAGAAGTGATCTGGTCAATTATCAGCTAGGTGCTTTACATACGATCCGCGTGAAAGATGGATTTCCCAGGAAGCCAGGGCCATTAGAGAATAGGCACGGAACACTTTGCGCATGCATATCTATGCCATGTTACCCAGAGAGAATGGAGCAGCATACTATTAAGAGCTCTTGTTACTCTAGCCCAAAGTATCGCGATAACATGGACCTCTGGTATGGATTCGGATCTGGACCTCAGAATGGACTCAGGACGTAGACCGGTATAGATATCTGGAAGAGTTAGAATGCGACGACGGACCACACAAGTAGACTAGCCCAGACTGCTTTTTGCTATTTAACACTCAAGGAGCGCCACAGAAGCAAGGAAAAATATCATAAGCCGAATCAAGTTTGATCTTAGCGAACCATCCTGTCTTCAAAGGTGAATGGATGGATATCAAGACGCAGGGCCGAAGTATCCCCACTAGCCTGATATCTTCGCTTGGAGACAATATATTCACCTGATCAGATCGATCTCCACGACAACAAACCCTCAACAACAGACGCGTCGACACCACAAAGGCAAGGACACCACCACTTGGATATACGCGCAGCGCCTTGCTAACACTGATCTCACAGTCTCCTCTGCCAATCGACAACGACCGAACACAATGCAACCATACCGCGGACCTCGCGCTGTCGCGCCCAACAAAGAAGGTGGAGATCCCCGAGGAAATGGCCGGCGACCCCAATCGCCCGAGATGGCTCGCACCTATGAGGTGTACGTTACGCTCGCACCCCCTATGATAACCTGGAACGATATCACGGATCTGAAGGAGCCCAGTGGCGACGATATCTGGATCACCGAGGCGGGGCTTGATTTCATCCACCATATCCCCGGCCTGCCTCGCAAGTACATCGGTGAGGAGGCTGCCGGTTTCGCGCTCTATGTCCGCGGTGTCCCCTTTGAACTATCTACCACCGAGTTCCGAGACATATTCGTGCCGTTCGGTCGCGTCATCAAGTCGCCTACCTTGATCTCGACGACCTCGAAACACACCTTCCGGTGGGTCATCATGAAGCATGCCGATGATGCCATGGACGCGCTCAACGCCTTGCATGGCAGCCTTCACAAGAGTGGCTTCCCGCTGTCCGTCAGCAAGGCCTGGAGAACTGGCGACATTCTCATCGCAACGGGAGGGTATAGGCTTCAAAACCCGACAGCTAAGGCACCGGCCAAGAATGAGAACCCATCATCCATTCACGGACACCCGTCGCCCCCTCCACCTGCGCAAGTCAAGAATTCGTTGCCGGCCATCCCAAAGGTTCAGAACAGCGCGGCACGAAAGCTACAGCAGCCAGCAGTTGCCCTCGCAGAGAAGGGACAGGCCTCAACCCCTTTTGTCGGACCATCAACTAAGAACGCATCAACTCAGACCGCATCAACTAAGACCGCATCGACCCAGACCGCATGGACTCAGACCGAATCGACTCAGACCGCATCGGCTCAGACCACATCAACTCCAACCGTCGTCGACCCTGCTCAGCCAGCCAAGCCTTCCTCCTGGGCCAACATTGCCAGCTCTTCCGACCCCAAGACGACCATCATCGACTTGCATCCCCAGCAGCGCAAGACATCTCAACCCACACGCCGCCTCAATCCCATCGGTCGCATCCCACAGGTGGTCGACACGAGCGAGGAGCCTCTCTGCGACCAGATGCGCGTGATCTTCCTGCTCAACCTGCCCCAGCACCTGACCTTGCTTGACGTCTCGAACGCCGTGTGCGAAGGCCCGCTGGCCAAGATCCAGTTCGGCTCCGACCAGGACAGCAACACCCGCTTCTGCGGCATCGTCTTCCAGTACGCCACCGACGCCGACGTCTTCTTCCACGCCATGCAGAAGGAGCGCAGAGAGAGCCGCCCCGAGCGCTTCCGCTTCATCGTCGAAGTCGTCCGCGGCGATCCCCTGCCAGCGGATGAGAGCATCAAAGCCATGGGCGCCCCTATGTTTGCCACTCGCCGCCTCACGATCGTCAAGGGCAAGTTCTTCTTCATCTTTGGAGAGCGC
Organism: Drepanopeziza brunnea f. sp. 'multigermtubi'; assembly: GCF_022702325.1. NCBI lineage: Eukaryota > Fungi > Ascomycota > Leotiomycetes > Helotiales > Drepanopezizaceae > Drepanopeziza > Drepanopeziza brunnea. The sequence goes on from NW_027094076.1 coordinate 1,276,189, forward strand.
CATCTCAAGGAGCTGTGTAACAAGGTCGCCGGAGAGGAGAACGTGCAGCTGGTCTGGCTGTACAACGGTGGGAACGCGACGGTGGTCTTTGCTGACGTTGCCTCGGCGATCAAGGTGAAGGAGGACCTGGACCAGAAAGCTTCGACGTTGAAAGGGGGTGATGGCTATCATTCGCATCTGCCCGTGGTTTGGAAGGGCTTGCAGACGACCTTTTCAAAGGACCCTTGCACTCACCATCTGGATTTGAAGACTGCTATGCATGATTGAATCTGCTGGTAGTGAGTAGCCTGGTACTCTTTCCAGCCTGTTTTTTCTTTTTTACACCTTGCTTTTGCCATTGCCAGCTGGAAGTCGATTTGATTCAGGATCTGCTAAAGGCTAAAGAGAGGAGGTCAAGACGCATTTTGTATGTGTCTAGGATATCTGGTGAAGGTGGTGGTGAAGGTGGTGGTGAGAGTGATGGCGGAAGTGATGGTGAGAGTGGTGGTTGCCTGTTCTACAATTTCGAAAGCACCTGTCAACGCATACTCGAAGCGTTTGATACAGCAGCATGGTGGCCTATTAGCTTTCTCTGGACATGATGTGCTTTTCCATAGCAAATTCAATATGGAATGACTGAACTGAATATGGAAGTTTTTTGCTTGGTGAAGTTCAAACTGGGGTATCAAAACAACCATCCAAATGCCTTCTCTCCTCGATCCTATTTTGGCCTGTAGCCAGGGACCCAGTTTACACACGCGTTGAGCTGATCGTAGGCCCCAGAGTTACTGTGACTTTGTCCATTCGCCCAGTAAGTGACCGGCAGGACCGCCAGGCCCCTCATGTCTTTCTCCTTACCTTCCTTCAGCTGTCTCTGGTCCAACCAGACCGGCTCTTTCAAAGCACGAAACTTCTTCCACGTAACCCTCCTCTCGAGCCCAGCGGCTCTATCTCTTATCTTGTGATCTTCTTTGAGATTCTCACTGAGCACCTCCAGCACAAGATCCGTGAACATCCCCTTGCCAGATACCTCCCCGGAGTCATCCGTCTTCGCCATGTACTTTCCCACCGACCCCCGCCACCACTCTTTCGCCCTCGAGTTCTGCGTCCTGGCATGGCTGATAGTCCGCACGATTGCCGTCCTCAGAATCGGATCGAACTTCATCGGCGCCCACACCGTTTGCAGTCCGAATCCGAAGCTCCTGGTCCAATGCCAGTTCCGCAGCTGCTCGGCACTGAGGTACGGCTCATCCTTCTCGATACCAACCATCAAGCTGACGTGCTGCTGGCCTCGCAGGACGTCCACCACCGGCGGGCAATCCCGCATTGGCATCCGGTCCCACGTATCGACCTCCGTGTAGAGCCCGCCGTGCCACCACAGCAGCAGATACCGTGTCAGATCATCCCTCACCCGCTGCGACACGTCGTTCGTTTCGGCAATCTCAGGTATGCTTTCGAAGTGGCTGTACAGCTCTGCCGGCGGCGACGTGATCAGACTGTAATACCAGTCCTGGTTGTTGTTCTTCCACTGCTCCGTCCACTGCTTCAGACCTTCTGCGTCCTCCGCGGTTGTAACCTGCCATATGGTGAGGTTCGTTGCGAGGTTTTGCTGCTCGGGCGGGAGTTGGGCGAGAGTCTCGCGTTGAAGCTCACGCAGGCGTTCATCGAGAGCGTTTTCGAATGCCAGGTCCGCTGTCTGCCGATAGACCGAGGTGTACTCGTAAGTGGGATATGTGTCGTATTGGATCTTCTTCGAGGCATGGTTTATCAGGGGTAGTTGAACCGGTTCGTATGCCACCAGGACATATAGGAGGACCAGCAAGATGAGGAGGACGCTCAGTAGGCGCAGAATTCGTCGGCGGTAAAATCGAGCCATGGCATTTTGGCCAGCCTCGCAGAATCGCGCCATTGCTCATGGTTTGAAATATGTATGTATTCCAAAGAAGGTTTGGAGTAGGGGGTTCTACGGAGTTTTGATGATCGACGCCTAGGTCTCAGATCACGCGTCGACCCCTAAGAAGAGAAGAGGAGTCTTCAAAGCGTTTCGGTTAAACGGATTCAGGAGCTCGTTTACTTAGCTGATGTCTTGAAGGCAACACATTGTCCGTAGGAAGCCAAGAAGGTGCGTGATAAGGCATGGCAGTTGGAAATTAGGTAGTAGTACGTGGTATCGCCATCACAGGAATCTTGAAAGCCTAGTTAACTCACTGAGTTAGAGAGGATCAGCGCCATAGCCATGAGTTTAGTCAGTAAGGTGGAAGGTTTCAAGAGTTAACGATCACTGACTGATCTGCCGACCTGCGTATCTAGTAGTACTTATAACTATGGAGTATGTGTCATCAAATCTTGCGCATACTTTATTTGGTTTACTCTGCGTCTAACTCAAAGCTAATTCCGTGGTCTGGCCCTTAATTTAAATTTAGATGTTGCGCTTTGATAATAATACGCTTGCTCCGTATGATTTCGTACGGAAACCTCGAACCTCAATAATTGTTGAATATATCTCGTTATAGCTATAGATCACCTTTGATCTGGTACTACACTGATCATGTTATATTATTATTGTCGTCGAAGACATATATTATACAGAAATGCCTGCTTCGTATTTGATACCACCCCTTCTATCTTTTTCAGCGCAAGCTAAAGCGTTTTATTTCAATTTGAGCCAAGATAACCCAGCAAGTTGACTGAACGTGCGAAATGTTGTTCTCAAAGTAAACTGAGTCGAAATTAACTCACTTAACTAACTGTGAGTTTAATTCAGTCTTTACGCGTGTTGAGTTAACTCAGCGGTAGATCCCTTCATTAGCTGCTCAATCGTCCCACGAGTAAAACTAGAATATGATGATGTTTTTCCTCGCCCGAAATTTCAATCTCAATAAGCTTTATTCTGGTCAACATTACTGCCTCTACTACATGACATAGCAGGTGTCCTCTACGAATCAAAGGCCCTGATCGAAGAGCCATGCGAAGTAGACCCGTCTCCAGCAGGCGAACCTTCTGCGTGTCATCATCTCCCGAACATCTTTAACTCCCAGTATCTCAGCGGCGGATATACCATGATTGCCCAGGCGAACCCGACATAATTGCCCATGTCGGCACCATACTCTCCAACCAGCGCGGCAATTGGGCCAATAAAGTAGAACTGTGCCATACAAAGCACAGAGCCTACCCAGCCAACGCAGAACGAGACGAGAGCAGCAATACCGATTGGCAGCTTCTCTTGCCTGCTCCAGTCGCTCCAGATGAAGCCTGGCCCTCTGCGGCGGAAGATAAACTCCTCTTCGAGTGTGATTGCAATCCAAATCACGACCCCTGTCCACGCTATCAGCACGAACAGAATGGAGGGAATCGATAATCTCACAGTAGCCCATGAGGGCAAGAAAATTCGTAAAGATCGCGGACAAGCTATCTTTTCCAGCGAGTGCACAGACCGCAGAGACGGCACAAGCGAATGTAGTCCATAAAAATCGAGGAACAATAGCAAACCATCTGCCCAGGATCTGGAAATTGATGCCAGAGATATAGATCGGCGGTACCATGTTGGCAATAAGTCCGAGAGCTGACAGAACCGCACAGAACTTCCCGAAGCCCCCGAGGCCGTTGTAGCCAGCGACGACTAGGGCGCCGGATCCGGAGCCTGCTGCTTCCCAGGTCGAATCGTTCTCGAGGCCAGAGGCTAACCCGGCCCCGAGGGTGAAGGTAAAAGCAAACGAGAGGGACAAGCCGAAGAGGGTGGCGGCAAATACCTTCCAGCGTGTTGCGATTTTGGGATCGCAGTAGACCAAAAAGTCGGCCGCTCCAGGCGCATAGGTAACAGCTGCGCTGAGGCAGATGGAGAAGAAAGTAAGACGATTTCCCGACAAAGTTGCTCCTGTTACGGCAGATGGGGAAGAAGTGTCAAATTTTGGCCCTGCAGTCCCAGCTAGGGCCAGAAGAGCCAAAATTTGAGGGATGAACGCATATCTGGACCGTGTCAGCAGGCCCCTCTACAGATTTCCTCCAGTCCCACCTTTCAAAATGGTGGAATATTTTGATTCCAAACGTCGTTACCGCCCAAGTAATGACTGCTGTGACTACGATTCCCACTTCGACAGTGAGACTGCCGTGAGGAGAAACGGCAGAAAGCATCTGGCCTGCGATGACGGCGTCTATCATTGCGTATCCAATCAAGATGACCAAATTGAGCAGAACACAGATCTTCACAGGCCACCAGCCCATGGAGAATCTCGCACCGATCTAGACTCAGTCTCGTCAGAGAAGTCTTTTGCATTACTGCATCAACACGTACCATCGTGCGATTTCCAGACCAGGGTCCCCACCCAGCTGTGTAAGCTGTAGGCACACATCCCAAGATACCGCCAAATACGGCGCAGAGCGTCGCATCTACGAAACCCAGCTCATAGACTCCTCGGCCAATGCTTCCTAGTATTATGTTCTGAGGGGCAGTGTTTATGGAGAGCCACAGTATGACAATCTGCCAGAATCCCAGCGTGGTCTTTGCCGTCTGCTCATTCGTTTTCACACGATGTATGCCGCGGGCTTCGAGGCCAAGGAGATGCTCGACTCGCTGGGTCCACTGCAGAAATTTGTGGCTGGATTTCGGTTCGTCGAGGTACAGAGTTGGGTCTAGCTCTATCGACGATCCTTGTTCTCTTTCGATTGAATTTGGTGATAGGGGGGTAACAGTTGAGCGTCCTTTCTCCGCGTCGGCTATCTGGTCGTCACTCGAGGCCATCCTTGACCAATATCAGTTTCTGGTTGCTATTCCCAAGTACCCCGAGGCGGAGAAAAAAGATAGAGGGCGCGGGTGAGGCCTGACTCCTCCACTGTTATTGTCCAGATCCTGTAGGATTGTGTCCCCTCAGACGAAGTATCAGGTTGCGTATCATCTCTTGCGCTCTTGTACGAGGGCGGACTGGGTGGGTAGATTGTACTCAGGTCGAGACATTAGGCACCAGTTTATTGATAAAGTCGACATGAACTGGATGTTCAGAAGGAGCTGCCGTGCGACCAGAATCCGGCAATGTTCCCGACTTCTTGGCCTGTATTGTCCGTGAGTGTCAGTCTGCCGAGTAGTGGCTCAGCCGAGTGGCTCAGATCTGGCGCCGTTCTGATGTGATTGTGCCTCGAAAGGATTTTACTCTTTATTTCGACCGTCAATCTTCGGGAAAATGTATTTCCGACGATGCCGACCGGGGTGCCCGAGCCGATGTTGAGCCGATCGGATCTGGATCGGAGATAACCTCAAGATTTCTACAAAACCATCGGCTGGGCTTCTTAATTCTTAATTTAATTGAATCTTGTATCGCACAACGCATAAATCGAAGAATCTCTTCTAGCACTTATCACTATGCCTGCCCAAGATAGCTGGCCTATGTATGGACGAGAAGGGAAGCTGCAATATAATACAACTTATACAACCCAGGATGGCGCAGCTACCCTTATCCATGCTTGCTGGTTTTTTGATACTGTCCTAATCCTAACGCGTTGTACGGAGTATGGTTTATATATTCTTTCTTTAATTCTCGCAGTTTTCTTACGTTACGCGCTCCTTCTCTTCTCTCGTTCCAGATTCACTGCAACAAGTTGGTTGTATCATTGCCTCGGCTACTTGCCCGCGCTGGCTCTCAGGTACAACCTATAAACCAGCCCAGCGCCTGCGACGATGAGCTCCCCACCCGAATATACCCTCTCCCTCGTCTCCTCTGAAGATGACTTTCTCGCTCTCGCTACCGTCAAAGACTCCGCCTTCAAATCCTCCGCCTTCGCGCAACTGAAGCTGGGTCCCAACACCGACCTCGCCGGCTTAGCGAAGTACCTCCTCGGGAGCTGGAAGTCAGACCCAGAAGCGCGCTTCATGAAGGCATCGCTCCCCTCTGGCCAAATCATCGGCTTCGCCAAATGGAACTTCTTCTCGACCACCGACTACCACTATCCCTTTCCCACCGAGTTTCTCGAGACTGGCCAGCCGAGCCTGTGTAAGATGTTCTTTGACGGGCTGGCGAAGGTTATGAACGAGAAGATGAAGGGGAAGAAGTTTATTTACATGCATTTCCTGGCGGTTGATCCAAAGTTCCAAAGGATGGGAATAGGGAAGAAGCTATGTGATTGGGGGCTGAAGTACGCGGATGAGAAAGGGTTGGAGGCCTACATTGACGCGAGTCCTGAGGGCAAGGGTCTCTATGAGAAGTGCGGATGGCAAGTCATTAACACTTTGGATATCGACTTGTCAAAGTGGGGAGGGCCGAAGGAGATTTCGACGTCGTACAACATGTGGAGGCCACTTGGAGGGGTGGCCGAGAATAGCGAGAAAGTGTAATCTTCTGGTCTGTGGATCTGGACGTTGAGCTGAAGCGCTGGTTGCTGGCTCTTCCCTTCCCTCCTTGACGAAGTCATGGGAGGATTTTTTTTTGTTTTTGTTTTTGTTTTTTGGTCCAAGGATCATGATGTGCGTCTTTGGCTCCACCGGGATATAAGCCTCCTGTGGAGTCACGATACTTTCTTGGAGGCGTGTCTCGAGGTCACTGGATCCTCCTGACCAATTAATATGGAGGTGCGACATGCAACAAAGTAAATTTCATTCAAAAGTGGATCTCTCATGCATTGTTGCCAGTGCGGTGTTGGACATCCTATCAAGCGAACTGGTGGTTCGCTTAAGCACTTCTCTTCGCTTCAGTACTTCTCTCTCGATTACCTATCACAGTCCCTGAAGCATTCGAGCAGGTGCTGAAAAGTTTGCGATAACTGTCATTGCGAGGTCACATGTTCAATTGCAAATTAGAAAGTATCTGGATTGAATCATTGTGTAGCTTTGCCACGCTATTGCTGGACCAGATCCAATGACATCAGATCTTTTGAATTTCGCATCTCCGAACCGTGCTTTGAAGCACGTTAGCGTCATAGTAGACTACTTCAACATTGACCTTTGCAGGCTTGAGTGAGAATTTAGAAATTGCAGTTCAACTCATGCTAGGCTTGTAAAGCTGGTGATATCTACGTCCGACTACTACAGTGCTAACGAGGTTATAATGCATAAACCCCCCTTTTTGCACCAAAACTAAGGGTCAACACTTCGAAAAAAAATTCGCATTAGCCAGAGTTTATTGCTTCCATCTTCGCATAAATAGTGGATTGAACCAATAAGCCTGAATCTGCTAATCTAACAGAACTAGATGCATAAGATCAGAGCTGAAATCGTCCCCGCTTCTAAATACTCTTCTAGCCTTTCCAAAAATTTGCGGGGCTTACTCATACTAGTAAGCGAAAGCCAACCTCTTATACTTTCTGATTTGATTAAATCTATTAATAACAATATAAAATAAAGCCGTCTTATCTTCTTGTGTAGCCAGAAACCCAAGGCCGGCGGCATAGGCGTGGTCGGCCAGCTTTCGGAGTCAGTACGGAAGGCCTAGCACGGGAACTTCTGGAAACGGCAGCAGCGCTCGCATATAGCGGATTCGGGTAGGTTGGATAGGCGTTGCTGGAGGACCTCCTTGCCTTTCCGAGAGGTGGAGTACAATCTGGCCGGCGACGTTCTGACCTGCCACCAACCATAGCGCCTTTGGAGTCCTCAGCTCTAACTTCAGAGTGCTTGCGTTTACGCTTTTGATAACCGCTTTCGTGGAGTTTTGCCTTGGAAATAGCTTGAACCTTTTTCTCCTCGCATGTCTCCCGATGTGTGGCGCTGTCACGACGGGTCGTATCCCTTGCGATCCCTGTACAGCTCAGTAGCCTGAGCATATGAGAAAGAGGACGAGTCTTGCCTTCGTTTACGATCTCCCTGATCCATGTGTAGCCGTTATCGCCGACGCTGAAGACCCGCAGGAAACTTTCGGTATGGGTGCGGACTTGAAGTCCGCATTAAAGTAGCAAGCTAGTTCGAAACTCGATGTAGGGATCTTGAACTGCCACTGAAGCAGTAGTATCTCGCGATATCAATAACCCCGAAACCAAACCAGCTTTTACTTACACTTACAATCAGAGACACTTGGGATATGCAAAGAAAAACACATAATAGGAACACGCTAAAAGCTTCGCCTCCTCAAACATAGTCACTTACAAGTACACAGACCTAGACTTTCTCTGACTTGGAAAGAAACAAATATAAGCTATACAGACGACTATTGTAGATGATGCTCTTTGTGACATTGTGCATATTTATTGCCGAAATAATTGAAGCGAAGACTGCCGTGCCAGACTCTGCCTAGAACAAATCATGTAAAGGAATTGCAGCCAGATGGTTCCAGGTCAGTTCGCTGCTCTTGAATAGAATATTCAAGCAAAGAGAAAACTCACTCCTCGCTCAGTCTTGAATGGATGCTTTGTCCTAGCGAAAAATTCGCTCCGGATCCTACCACGATAGTAGTGACTACCTCCCCTTCCTTTTAGCAACAACTCATCGGTCGCAAACTCGAAAACCACAACCTCATCGAAACAACTCGATCTTGCTCCAACCCCCCATCCATAGAGCCTCCCCACTTCTCCACGAAAATGTGGAACACCACACCAACCACACCAACCAAACCCTCGAGGCTCGCCAGCATCGCAATGATGAAGAATACCTACATGGATAGGTACGGAGGTCCATCGTCTCCCAACACTCACCAAAAGCTGACTTGAAGCGATTACAGCGCCGGTATCCCTATGAAATTGATCATCGTCGTCGGTGCCGACAAGGTCGAGTTCAGCGTGAACAAGGAGCAGCTCTGCGCCCAGTCCGCGCTCTTCTATTGCGAGGTCGCCCGCAACGAGCAGTCGGTCGTTCTCGAAAAGGAGGACCCGGTACTCTTCACGATCTTTCTGAACTGGCTGGTGATCGGTGAGGTCAAGACACGCCCCGAGCTGGTCGCGGTCCCTGCCCGGACGCTCAATGATCTCAAGGCGCATTACCATGCTCAGGTGAGTGACTCCCACGGTCTATTGCCTAATCTCTACTCATACCACCTATCCGCAAGCCTCCCATCCTCATCTCCACACCCTACAAGAGCAAACTACGTACTGACCGGTCCCCCGCGTCCAACAGTGGAAGCAGCTCTGCCAATGCTTCGCCCTCGGAGAAGTCCTGCAAGCCCCCAACTTCCGAAACGACGCCATCGACCAGCTCCTCATCAAGGCCAACGAGTGTCTCTCCATCCAGAGCGCCTTCCCGATCCACACCGACCAAGACCTCCACGACCTGTACCAGGCCTCCCAGCCGCACTCGTGCCTCAAGCGCCTGATCGTCGACCTCGCCGTCCTCAACCTTGGCCTCCCAGCCTTTGACAATCTCGACCTGGCCAATCCCGTCTTGGCCGAGTTCTTCAAGGACGCCATGAAGGAGTCGTGCGCGCAGATGCGGGAGAGATGTCTAGGGGTACAGGCCTGCGACAGAGACGTCTGGGCGGTACAGCCTTGGGATAGAGATGTCTGCACATACCACGATCACTCGCACGAGCAGGCTAATTTCGTCTGCAAGAGGGCAGGCATGATCGACCGGTATGTCTTTTCTTCTCCGGGAGCAAATTCAGTATCAGCATTGACTGAGAAGCCTGGTAGTCACCAGTCTCTACTAAGCAGCAGCTGGCCGTGTGGGCACTGGGGGGAGTCAGGGCGTGACTCGGGTGATCAGATTAGAGACGAAGCTGCATATTCTCGATTGAGGTTCTATGCTGGGGATCAGAACGCGGAGCCAACGCAACACTGCCCTTTTCCAAACAGCTTTTCTCAATAGATCAAAATAAGTTCTCTGATCTTGAGCAGGTGTCCAAAGCGTAAGCCACGAATGCTGCCAGTGACCTGAACACCGAACCCTACTCCCAAGAGAAGTTAATATCTACCGCAACGGCCTTCAACAGCGAGATAGAGAGAGAGGGAGAAAGAGCTAGATTGCTAAAGATATATACCACTCTCTTTCAACGTCCTCATAATACCCCCTTCCCCCGAGCGCCTGCTCCAAAGAGCAAATAACTCCCTCTTAGCCCAACCACAACCACCGCCTCCATCCTATAAAAATAATAGCCCCCCCCCAAAAAAAGAAAAGGCGAGAAAAAAATTATACAGCACCACAGAGCACACCCCCTCACCTGCAAGCGGATGTCGGAAGTGGTATGTACCCTATTTCGTTCTTTAATCACGTGACACGTACATATGTACGTACCTGCCCGATTAGGATGCATAGATCCCATCCCATCACAGTCAGATCGGATCGTTATCGGAGGTAGGCATTCTTAAATGATAGCTCGGTGATCTCGGACGGGGAGGTAAGAGAGAGAGGGACTGCAGAAATGCTGTAGGGGGTATGATTCCGGGGGTTTTTTTTTTTTTTTTTCATTTTGTTTTTTCAAGATTTCGCTGCTGCCTGATTAGTGCTGAGCTATTTGTCTCTACCTTTCGGAATATGGTGGGCTTTTAGAACCCGATCTCGTGCGGAGGAGCAGTCAATGTTTAAGATGCTCAAGTTGCTGTCCGCTCCTGCCTACCTGATCATGAGTCTACGAACGGTCTTGGTATATTGTAATCTCAAATTTATAAGCCACCTGCAAGGACATGATCCAGTAGCCTCTCGTCACAGATCTGAATTTCACTTCAAGCTCCCGTGAGCCTTCCAGAGAATTCCCTCGATTATGCCAACCCACTTCTCAGCGTTCTCATAATCCTTGTCATCGATACTCTCTACCAGTCCCGGGAACACAGCGCCCGCATATCCCGTCCACAAGCCTGGCGCAAAAACGACATGCTTGAACCACGGACGTCCGTCCAGGCCCTCCTCATGCAAAAATTGTCGCTCCATGTACTTGTATTTGTCGTTCACCCGTCTGATCTGGTAGTACAACTTGAGTTTGCTGTACCACTTCCACCACGGGATGTCGTCACCAGCTTCTACGGCGAGTTCAGCGGCCCAAGCGTCGTGGGCTTGAGCGACTTCCGTCAGTGCAAGGGCCGCTTCGTGCAATTTCTTGAAAGAATGCTCCAGAGCAGTCAAGTCACCCTTGGGCACGGCGGGTGTAGGCCGAGCCCGGGCTTCGAACTCCTCCTCCTCGCTCTGGATGCCCATGATGGCAGCGTCCAACTTGGATTCGACCTTGCTGATGTAGCCATCGAGGGCGATAGCATAGTCGGTGGCGTTGAGAGGGATGACAGGCGACTCGGCGAGGCGCGCGGTGAAGAGGGACCAGATCTTGGTGGCTGCGATGTGGTAGTGGAAGCCCGGATCCCCGTAGGTGTTCATCCAGTAGTAGGAATCGTAATTCGAATGGTATTGGTAAATAGGGTCCTGGCTGCCGGCGGCTTGCGCGAAACCAAAATCGACGGATGGGATGCCTGCAAAATCTTGGAATGCAGTAAAATCGGATCCAGAGCCCATAGTATCAATATGACCTCCCCAGACGTCGGCGACGGTTTGCCCAGGGACTGTCTGATTGGGTGACTGTACGAGAGCTGTGACTTCGTACAGCACGTTGTTGAGGAGTGGTGAGGCAGCAGCTTTGAAGTGACTTCCTGATGTAGCAACATCGACGTTGACATAGGCGACATTGGCGTGGTTGAGCCACGGGAGATACTCCTCGACCCATTCGGTGCTTCCGATCAAGCCATACTCTTCTCCATCCCAGCTCGCAAAGACGATAGTACGCAATGGCTTCCAGCCCTTGGCGAGAGCGACACCAAAGGATCTGACGACCTAGAGACAGAGTCAGATGCAGATTCAAGTATGAAAGGAGAGCCACGGTTTTGACGGCCAAAAATACTGAAGGGATAAGATAGCGCCATGTCTTACCTCATTAAGAGCAGCGCTTCCACTGTTTGGGTCTGCAGCCCCACCAGCAATCCAAGCATCCCGATGGTTGCCGATAACAATAACTTCATCTGATAGAGTGCCGTTGATGACACCAATTACGTTCCACAAGGGGGTGGTCACATATTCTTGCTCGTTGACGAGATTGAGAACAAGGTCATCCGGAGATGGGCCGATGTTGTACTCCACCCCTTTATAGCCGAGGCCCTCGTTCCTTCGCCTATTCGAAGTCAGCACAGACACAGGATACAAGTGAGACCATGGGAACAATTTGGCATACCAATACTTGTTGAAATCCTTGGATGACGGGCCATGGCCATTCAAGGCCGTGAGGATAGGAATGGCATCTACGTATGAGATTGGGATTGAAGGGATAGACGGGATAGCACCATCAACAGGTGCACGTGGTACGCCGGGCTGTCAGGTCAGTACTGATACCGATATATGGATGTCACAATCGATTGCTGGAGCTAACCTTTGATGGGTAGCCAGGAGTCGTACTACTTGAAGTCAGAAAGAGCAACACCACTCACTTGATCAACTTACGGGTCACCAGGGGCAACACTCAAGAACTGGGTGCTCCCCCTCTGTACACTGCTTGGATTTCTACCAGGACCGTTAGGGTACAGATCGACCCCATTCTCATCCGTAATGTCTCCGTCGTCGCCAGGGTCCGTGAATATCACCGTGCCGATCTAGGATGACTTAGCATGTTCCAATTCTATGCCGCAAGACTTCTCGTCCAGGGACCCTTGCGAGTCCGAATTCCAAATAGAGATCGAGTCTCGGCTAGGGTTACACTCACCATTCCCAGATCTTGAGCACGCTTGACTTTGAGACCACGGAAGATACCTCCATATCTCGCAATCGCAATCTTCCCTGCAAGGCTGATATTGGCTTTCACCAGATCCTCAAAATCTTGATATGTTCCGTAGTTGACGTAAACATACGGAGCTGTGACGTTACCACTGGCGGAATATCCATGGAAGGTCGGGATTCGATTCTCGAGACCAGTCGTGGGATCCTCTTCCAGCACGTCCTCTTCCAGTCTAGCCTCGAATTTGGCCTTCCAAGCATCTGCATCTTTGCTCTTCACCTTCTTATTCTCGTACAGTGCGAGTCGGTGGCCGAGAGGATAGTTGATATATACATCATACGCAACAATGTCCGCCTTGATGCCAAACTCCTCCCACTTTTCCTGGGTCCACGTAACCTGACTGTAGTTCTTGCCCGCCAGATGGGGACCAGAAGTGTAGTACTTGCTCCATTCTTGTGCCTTTTCCTCCTTGGGGGTTTCTAGCAGTATCTGCTGCAGCTCCTTGTATGTGACTGAGCTCTGGTACTCGTTGGGGACGTGGTGGTGTCGGCGAGGTCTGTCTCGCAGGAAAGCTACTGGGAGGAGGTAGACGACGAGGAGGGCGATGAGAGAAGATCCGAGGGCAATTCTACAGAACCTCCGGACAACGCCATGGGTTTGTCGTTTTCGTGGAGGAGTAATACGGATGTTGGCGAAGAGGGGCGTTCGTTCATCCATGTTCCGGTTAATGCTTGGTCTGCCCATGCTTGCGTGAGTGGGGACTTCCAGTTGAAGCTATCGCAACGAGTGGGCAATTGATGGAGAGAGAGAGAGAAGGGGGGGAGAGGGGGGAGAGGGGGAGAGGGGAGGAGGGGGAGAGAGTGAGAGAAACAGGTGAAGCTATCCAAGTCCCGGCTTGGTATCAAAGGTTGACAGCAGGAGGATGCAGCTCATCCAAACATCGAACTTATCTTATCTAGGGTAGCGCCATACAGCTCAAGTCTAGATAAAGCTTTAGGTCGGCATTGACCTTCCTATGGAGGCTAATAAATGTGGGTGTAGCACAGTGAAGCGTACCAGTAGTACAGTGTATGGAAAGCGAGGGCTGGAAGCTCGGGAAGACGTCATAATGCGGGCAACCTTGTGATTTGGGTAACGTGATGTACGGCTGTGAGCTCCGGATAATTGTTTATCCGTAGACTTATTTCACATCAAATCACGTCGAATCACATCTCATCCCATTACCGTCACCAGATTCCTGACCTCGACGTCGCCGCAACGCCACCGAATCTGGCTAGCGATTGACAGCAGGTATAGAGGCTCAGCAGACAGATGTAGCCGGCGACCGCCACAACGGCACCCTCTGACCTCCTCTGACCTCCTCTCAGCGAATCACCATCCTGTGCTCCCACCGCCGGGTTATACCAGCCGCGAGAGGCAATTTAAGCGAGCCTTCGGAACCAGTGGCCGTCTTATCCATGTAGAAAGGAGAAGAGGCAAAAGAGGCATAGCCGTCACTAGCTCCCGTCTTACCAAGCCAAAGCCAACAGCGTCTTCTTCAAATTCCACTCTTCTTTCCTTGCATCTTTCTTTCTTGAGAACCAAAGACTTCTTTTCGTTCGGTATATAATCCTCGCGGCTTCATACACTCGGTACTCGATTTGCCAAGGGAACAGTCAATTGAGGCTTCCATCACAGCCGTTGATATGGTGGGAAGAAGGGCACCTGGGCCGCCGAAGCTGCCCTCGAAGCAACTCGCAATTCTTGGTACGTCTCCTATCCTTTCTGTTGTCTCTCGAAGTCCAAACGAGTCATTTGCTGCCAAATTTGCTCCAGCGACGGGCCGTGAAGTTGGGGAGGCAAAATTGGCTGGGGGGCGACTTGACATACAAGAGCTGTGCAAGTCTTGCCAGAAGTTGTAAACGACGTTGTGGACGAGCTTGTTACCTTGTAATGAATGCATCGTTCGGACAGTTAATTTGAAGCCAATCCGTCGCGTGCCAATAATTCAGTCAACTTTCCGATCATGTCTTGACGTGAAGTTTCCGGATCAAAACAAGCAGAGCTCCTTGAACCTCCCCGATGCTGCTTCTCGTATCGCCGCACAAATATGCCACTGATGATCCTATAGCGATATGTAGATTTGCAGAGCCGGTTGCTCTGACCTCTGTCTTTCCCTACCTGGTACGTATCCACCCCCCCCCCCCCCCCCAACCTCTCTCGTTCGCTAACATGCACATAGCCCGAGATGATAGAGAGCTTCGGCGTACCTAAGTCAGAAGTTGCTTGGTGGGCTGGAATGACATCCGCGGCATTCTCCCTCTCGCAATGTACCACGGCTGTGATCTGGGGACGAGCTTCTGATAGATTCGGTCGCAAACGGATAATTCTGATTGGACTAACGATGACCATGATATCGGTCCTATTCTGGGGAATGTCGACCAGCTTACCGATGGCCATCGTTGCAAGGTCGTTTGCAGGTGCATGCAATGGAAATGGTCAGGCCCCCTAACCCTTCCTTTACCAAGCGAGACACGGCTAAGCTGTGTCAGTTGGCATTATCCGCACCATGGTGGCAGAGATGGTTCCCGAAAAGGAACTGCAACCGAGAGCATTCTCGATTATGCCTCTCGTCTGGACTATCGGCTCGATCTTCGGTCCATCATTTGGGGGTTTCTTTGCTAACCCCGCCAAGAACTTCCCGGGCCTGTTTGGGAACAACCGATTCCTGACCAAGTTCCCCTTTGCCCTGCCAAACTTGGTCGCGAGCTGTCTATTCATGATTGGAATCGTCACTGGCATTTTGTATCTGAAGGTGAGCACTCCCGAATCAAATCACAACATCCCCCCTAACTCTGCTAGGAAACCCTCGAAACAAAACGTGACCAGAAGGATTACGGACGGGCCTTGGGAAAGAAAGTCAACGCGTCCATCAGAGCAGTACTCTGCCTCCGTCGAGCCCCCAAGCCTTACCGCCGCCTCTCAGCAAGCTATGATGAGTCCACCGCCTCTCTCCTCAGACCTTCGTCATCAGCAGGCTCTGAGTCGTCTCGCTTCAACTCGTTCAAGACCAACAACAAACCCCCGGCCCCTCGTCCAACCCTCTACGAAGTGTTTACCCGTCAGTCGGTCATCAACCTGATCGCCTACACCTTCCTAGCGCTGCATTCGGTCGCCTACGACCAACTCCTCCCCGTATTCCTGCACACCCCTCGCCAGAGCCCGGACTCCTCCGATATCCACCTCCCCTTCAAATTCGCCGGCGGTTTTGGCCTCGGATCCAGCCGGATCGGCACCCTGTTCACCATGTACGGCATCGTCGGCTGCTTCATCCAGTTCCTCGTCTTCCCACCCACCGCTCGCAAACTAGGAGTCCTCAACTGCTTCAAGTGCTGTGCCGTCACCTTCCCCATCGTCTGTCTCCTCACGCCCTACACGGCCCTCATCCAGAACCCTACTACGCAGCAGGCGGCCATCTTCGGCGTCTTGATCATTAAATCATTTGCAGTCATCTTCGCCTTCCCGTGCTCCATCATCTTGCTTACGAATTCCGCTGTCAGCCTGCGGATCCTTGGTACGCTGAACGGTATCGCGGTCTCAGTGAGTGCGGTGGGGCGAGCCATCGGGCCGGCGATGGGCGGTGCAGCGTTTACGTGGGGCTTGGAGAAGGGCTATGTTGTTACCCCGTACTTCCTGCTCGCTCTCGTCTCGGTCATTGGAGCCGTTCCGATCTGGTACCTGGTTGAGATGCCTGGGTTCAACAAGGCGGATGATGGGAGCGACAGTGAGGAAGACGACGACGAGGAGGAGGAGGCTGTGCTACCGACCGTTGAGGAGGATATTGACGGCGAGATTCTCGAGGGGGATGAGCTTGTTGCTGAAGAGGATCTTTTGGACGCTGTCTCGGGACCGTCGCTGAGCGGGACGATGAGGTCGAGGGAGAGCTTGAGGGCGCCGAGCAGGAGTGGTACGCTTGAAGATCGGTTTGAGAGGAGGATGAGCAGTCCGATTGGCATCCGTGGGGGGAGCGTCGGGCCTGGAGGGAGGAAGCTGAGCAATGGCTTGGCCGCCAGCAATGTGGGCGCGGGCACTGGGGGAACGAGTTTTACGTAGGGTGTTGCACTTGTAGGTCTGGTGAGGCATGCATTTTCAGGTGTTTGTTCGTTGGTTGTTGGCATCCATGCATTGTGTAGGTGTCGGATTTGGTTGGAGAGCGCGGGGGAGGGTTCCTGAGGTTTCCTGGCCACAGATTGCGAGACCATGGGCCATGATAGAAGGAGGGAATACCGCCGAAGCTTGTGGCACGGGATTTATGCCACAGTTTTTGTTGTTGTCGTTGTTGTCGTTGTGGTTGTTGTTGTTGTTGTTGTTGTTGTTGTTGTTGTTGTTGTTTTTGTTGTTGTTGTTGTTGTTGTATTTATCAACGTCGGCGGGTGGCTGCGGCCCTGGGGACCCCCATGGGGTACGGCGACGTGTTAAGCTAAGGAGTCACATATAAGACAGCCCCAGAAAGCAGATCAAGGCGGTATTTAGTTGTCCTGGGAAAGGGCTGTTGTCAAACCGATCTTTCTTGCCTCGACGTTCAATGCGAAATATCTGATCAACGTGGTAGTTTGCAAAGTATATAGCACCACCCGTTTCAACAAGATAGTTTTTGAGCTCTTGAAACTCGATTCTTTCCCGCTTCAATACTAATATCTCTTCTCGATTAAGACTTTGGAATTGTCGGTCAAGTGCATTCACCTTTTCGACATTCTTGGGCTCCTTTTTTATATTGTTTTAGGTACCTCGCATATCGCTCAAGTAAGGATCATAGGGGGTGCTAAGAAAGGGCACCGTAGTAGCCAAGGACAAGAAAAAATGTCGAGACGACGACCTCTGATCGTAATCTTGTCAAGCTTTACCTACGTCAATAATTCCATCTCTCTCCATCCCAGAAATTCTCGTTCCGTATCCCTCTCTGAAACCTCCTCTTGAAGCAAAGAGCAGGGTGTTTGGTAATTGGCGTCCCCGCTGCCGATATCCTTCAGGCTGCAGCGAGCCGGATTGATATGGCAGATAGGTAGTCCAAAATCTGTATATCAACGGCTCCCATACCTCTGTTTAATTCCGTGATAAGGATGGGAGGTATTGCTGAAGAGCTATTCTAGTCCAGCTAGTTGTTGAGCCCACTGGCACTTGCTGTTTACCTCTTTAACTGTGGCACGTGATGTAAGTCGGGCTGCGAAACGGGTAGCCACAGAATCTGAATTTGAAAGATTCCTTTATTTTTTTCCTTCTGCTGCTGCTTCTCGTTCACAAATTGAACCGTTTAATCTTTCCGGTTTTCGTCTTACAGAGCTTTTAGCAACTTCTTGAACGGTCGGCTGAGTCGGTGAAAAAGACTGAGGCTGACGCTTGCTTCACCCGTAGTCCCACTCCTAATTTTTTTGGGGGGGGGAGGGGGGTCATCAAGACCACTTCTCCTCACAATAACTACAGCCAACTTTTCAACGACTAATTCCATGTACATTCTACCACAACCTACCATGTATCATTGAAGCGCCCTACAACCCGAACAACATGGCAATGCAGTCCCCGGAAGCCTGCTTCCTGGAGGCCGTGTTTAACCATGGTACATATATGCTCTTTGTTTTCTCCGAGCTGGCCTAGCTACCTCTTCTTGCAGCTTTGGATGTCAGTGCTGACCTTGCTATCTTACAGTCTCCCTTCCACCACGGCTGCCCGACAGACAAGAAGGGAATCTCGACCGAATCGACCGCGCGCTCGTCGAGCGAGTCCTTGATGCTGTTGCCGGACTATCTCCCATTCTCGCAAATAATGCATTTGAGCCTCTTCGCCGATCGCTTCAGGTCTGCAAGCACGTTAACACAGGTGGCCGTCTTGCCAAATCTTCTCTCCTCATCGCCTTCAAAGAGCTGCCAATCAACCCCACCGACTTTCTTCTTTTGCACGTGGCCGAGCAGAACGCTGCTCTGATAGTTCGTTGCCAAAAGGAAGATGAGCATGGGGAGGAGATTGTCTTTGAGGCATTCGAAGCTTCCCCTGTTTCCGAAGACGTGCTCGCCGCTGAGGGTGCGCTGCAATGGGACTTTCCGGTACGTTTTAACCCTTTTAAGTCTCCTTATACTGGCTCTCCCTATCAGCTTCCTGACTTCTCGTGACATGCTGAATCTGTGTGTAGGGAAACGCCGTTGCAATACCTCTCGATACGTTCAATGACCCAAAGTTCCAGGAAGAGCTGGCGACTTTCCTCGAGAAAGCCAGCGTCGAGTCCATCAAGTAAGTTACTAACAAGCTCTTTGTGACATGTACTTTTCTAATTGCTCTAGACGGTTTGCTGCTCGCGCCAACAAAGCTGGATCTTCGGCCTACGAGTCTCGTGGCACGGTCGATCCCTCCCTGATAACACAAATGCTCATGTCACTCCTGGCAGAGATTGGGGGCCGTCGGGTATTCCCTACGCTTTTGCGTAAACATGTTCGAGATGACGTTCTTTGGGAAAATGGATCGGAAAAGCCATGGCGGCGGTCCTCATTCTGGCTGTACGTATTTGGATAGACCATTATCGACTATTCCCGATATCTCAAGATATTCAAATGCTGACTCATCCTCACCCAGAGCGCTTCGAGTTTCAATCCATCGATATCTTTCACAGTCAGGAGATAGCGGCATCGGACGGGCTCAATACAAGTTTATGATGTGCCTGGTACTTTCGAAGCTTCTAGACGATTGTGTTGCACATATCAGTCTTGAGCTGTCCAACCATCTCAAAGCTAAGCTCTGCCGTCGCCTCGTGAAGCTTCAAGATGACAGAGATGGGTCCGTGAGTCCATTAGATACGCAATATGCCGCATTCTTCTCAGGTCTCGGTCCGGCATTGCGCCACTCTGTCAACTCCGCTACTGAAAAGATCAACGTCGCCGTAAGTACCCTCATCAACTTTTAGTCATACTGGATTCCTACATACTCTTCGTCACATGGCAACATGACCCCACCTTCATCTCTTTAAATACTTGGCACTAAAATTTATGAAAGTGGGAACGTTATACAAAGCGAATGGAGCGTCGGATCATGCCCTTGCCACAAAGAGCTCTGGACATTGACCTACGCCTCTCTCTTCGTAACAGTGGTGACTACTTGAGACAGCTTGTCTACAACAACTCATATTCACAGTATGCAGTATCTAGAACCACTTTACATCAAGGGCTCCCTCGAGATTACTCATCTTCGGCACGCGTCTCAAAATCTGGCTCGGTCTACGTCAAACGCTATTTTTCATTGTCTGAAGCCGAGATGGACATTGAAAATCAGCTGAACGATACGAATAAATCAGAATCCGACCCCAAAATCCACTGCTCGCTTCTAGCAAGAACTATTGGTAGCTACCTTGAAAAAGTTGGCGATTCGTACGATCAAAATCCCGAGCAGAAGAGTCTTATGATTCTGCATGTTATGGATCTTTGGGTAGCAATGGACTCATCGGCTACCAAGGCGTGCAGTCTCTTGAAAGACTACAGTCCAGGATTCCCGGTCGACATTTTGGATGTCTTGCATGTTGCTCGCCGTAAAGATATGTTGCGTCTCCAGAAAATAAGACAATATCTTCAAATGCGACACGGAGCCTGCAAAAGTCACAGCACCATTTTCAATGACCCGGCCAAAGGCGTATGTACCTCCACTCCTTACACTGTCACATGATTTCTGGGGACATTCCCAATATGGCCAATGCTGACCTCCCCGCTATGCAGTGCTTCGCAGAACGTTACTACGACGAGTCCGAAAGCAAATACAAAATGCAGGCCCTACATAAGCGTATCGAAGAAGATGCGGAATCCCTTCGTATGCGAAAGGAACAGGTCAGATACCTTATAGCTCACCCTACTCAAGTCGATAGCTTGCGCATCCTTGTTATCTTTGGGGGAAAAGGGGCACGATGGAATTCAGTCCGCTAACTGATAGGATAGGAATGGTGTCGAAAATCATTGGAATTCGAAGCTCTCGTTGAGCAAGCAGCTGATAGTTCGGTAAGATCCCTTTCAGTATCGCTACGAGTTACCAGCTAACAACATCTCTCCAGTGCCTCTTCACGGTTGACGAGTACCAGGTAGGTAATGAGAGTAGACGATTTGTTTTATTCTCTTCACAGTTTCTGATATCTCCGATTCTCCGAACATGATGTGTGACTTTGGCCGCTGACTCCTTGCAACAACAGGTCAAAGTACACAATGATCACCAATGCACTAAATGTTTTCTCGAACGTACGATCAAGCGATTCTCGATGTCAGGCTTCGAGTACCCATTGCCCTCGGACCCCATCCTGTGAGTATCTAATGTCTCCGAGGTAGTAATACTGCTAATTCAAATTCAAAACAGAGCCAAAGTAGTAGTCTTCGAATTGTCATGCCCAAAAGCAATCCGCTTATATCGAGACTTGACCTGGCGCATTCTGAGCACTCTCGCGTATGGCTCTGTGCCCACCTCGTCAGGGGAAATTCAGCTGACATAAGTTAGACTGACGCATTTACCCACGCCGGGCTCTAAACCGCGAGTTATGCTGAAGGAGTACTCAGAGTTGAACGAATACTCGCGCTCTATGTAAGCTTGATCTGAAGAGTCATTTATAGATACTTTTGTTTGGTTATGATACTGAACTTTTCCAGTCCCTCGGCGGACAAATTTAGTCTCGCATCAATGACAAAGTCGTGGCTGATTACACGTAAGTAAGACCGAGCAGCAGCTATTCTCCTCTTTCCAGTGCCCCGTGTGTATTCTCCTAAGGCTACTCCTGAGACTCTTGGATACGAACGTTTACTAATCTCCTGGTAACCTAGAGTAAGTTAGTTGATTTGGACAAAATTCACGAGATTATCCGGCAGATTCTGACCTGGTCATTCAGCTACTCCAAATGTCGTTTCCCAATTGGACTGGAAGAAGTCTGCAAACCTAACGGCTTGAAACTCAAGGTCAGTGCTATTTCCTCCTACTACTCCATATAATCAGAGCAGTATGTTGACTCACAAATTCCGCAGTACTACGATGAACGCCTTGGTAGGTCCATTTCTTCTCTCGCACTCTCGTATTATTCGAAGCCATTATCCGAATTCCCCTCGATGAACTGATGAAATATTTTACTGATCTTAGGACAGAATCCTGGACGGGAGGACTTAGTATGCAGAGACCAAGCTTTGCGCATCAGTAAGTGCAGGCCATCTACTCGCTGAGGGGAGGATCCCACAAGTATCTTCGCGAATTTGCTGACCAGGGACCTTAAAGTTGCCGGATGACCGTTCCTCCTGACTCGCCCTTCTCCGTTTTCAACTTCTCCTCACAGTTTGATGCTTCATCTAATGGGCCCTCGTCTTATGAGATCATTGCTAGTCAGACAAAATGTCCTTCTGTAAGTATTGTGGGCGCTTACTTTGCATCCCAAGGACTCTTTAGAGCATTTCTGACTCTGGTTTTCTCAGGGCTTGAACGTCCACGAATTTCTCTCGTTCCAAACTTTGTTTGCTGGAAGAACTCGTCGATGGCTTCAGCTACTCATTGAGCTTGGATCGTCCAACATTAATTTCAGTACCGAGGGAGCAACATCACTGATCTCTTACCTAGCCTTACAAGCTGGAGGTGAAGAGCAAGGGAGTTTTCTGGGCACAATTCATGGTGTCTTTGAGGATGCAGCTTTCTGCAATCGATTGCTGGAACAACTGGACCAACGCATAGATTCTATTTCAACAAACTGGAGAGATACAAATTGTATGGAGTCACTCATCACCATCGGACTCCGCTTATTCGAACTTGGGACCGCGTCCATGGAGGCTGCAGTCATGTTCCTTGAAAAGGCACGTCTTATCACCACCGCCTGGATGTCTACACTACAGACCGAAAGCAGACTAGCCACAGATGCAGAAACAGTTCGACGATATTCAAAATACGCACTTTTGGCCGCGTTGCTATGTAGAAGAACCTTTTGCATATATCTCAATCCACGAGCAACGCTCGACCCGGCTGCCCTCAAGTGTTTCTTCGAAAGTTCGATCGTCGTCCAAGATAATATGGGAATTGATCCGCCTTCGTTGCCTTTACCCGTTCGGCATGCCTTGATTCGAGATATCAAAGCCACTTCTGAACTGCGACACCTGTTGCGGTCTTCGGTCGATGAAAATCAGGACAGCCTGATCAAAGCACTTTCCAGTGTTTTTCCAGGTGCCGGCGGTTATCAGGACCAAAAACCAGCTAGCTTTCGATTCCTTCCAGAGCCAAGTCAGTTGAATCCTTTTATTTTGCAACGACTCAGAAAGCGAGCACGCTATTTTTTGTCGCCTTGCCCCGAATCTTGTGGTATTTTAAGGTGATATACTGACTGACAAATGGAATAATAGATGAGTGGTGGGTCAAAATTAAACACGAATCCTCTATTCTTACTCAAGCACAGGTCGTCCACTTCAATCTTTTGGAAGGTCACTTGTTGGTAATGGGAAAGCCAGTTGGGAAACTGCCGCAAGAGTGGAAGGACTCTGCGGTGATCCAAACACTGTTCCGCGACCAAGACTTGCAGACATTCTCATCGCCACTGCCTGGCATGACTTACATGCTGCTTCGAAACCCCGTATATGGCTGCGAGGTTCACCTTGGGATTCGAGATGGCACCTATATCGTGCGGACGCGGATGGGCGATGCTGTGTCGGAATATATCCCCAAAGAGATTTTTGGCGACGCTCAGGATTTCGACCTTCCCGCAGAATTGGTAGACGATTCTTTTCACTGGCTTGACCTTCGGACCGGCATGCTTGAGATTAGAGCCTCCGCTACGCCATGGAAGCAAAAGTTAAACAACTGGTACCTCAATACTAAAACATCTCAAGCAACTCGTGGAAAATGGGCTCTTGTTGATCCACGTGGTAGACTATTTCCCTTGTCAGTATTAAAAAAGTCCATTATTTGTTTCCTAATTCCCCAGGACCTTCTGGCGACCAGCTTTGCTCCCAGGGGAACTTGCTGATGTTTATGTTACGTAGGATTGCGGACCAATTCTTATATTTCGAAGACCGTCGACACCTAACGGTCACTCAGGTATGCATTGAATATCCATATCGTATTCTGTTTGGTCAATTCGCAAGAGAATTTGTCAATGGCTAATGACTCGGTGGGAACATAGCCACTGCCTGTTGGTGGTAGATTGACTGTGAATCTACGCCGCCTTGATTTGCTGTTCTACGTAAATGCCAGGAGCCGTCTTGAATGCCCACAGCTGCATTCTGAGATTGACCTTAACCAAGACTGTGGGACATTGTATGGATTGAGTTCGAAGTAAGTACCGCCTAAGCTCTATCATATTTCCAGTGTCTTAGGGTCTGTCCGGCCCCAAAATTTGCGACTTCAAGTCTCACTATTGCATTGAGTTGACGAATTTTAAGGTTAGTTTTGAAGGAGATTGGGAAGACTCAACACCCGGCAGGATACATAGTACCGATCCCACTCCAGCAAAGAAGCGTTCTCGTGCCAATGGGGCAGATCACCAAACAAAGAGCCGGTCCACACGTCAAGATCATCATCCAAAATAATGGTGATTACGTGCGTCTCCTAGTCAACGAAACCCTGGGCCGTCTCGACTGTGCTGCGGAACCACTACTTCTATACCTGAAAGCTATGTATCATGCTTACACGTCTTTTTTCATTCCTGATCCTCTTACTGGCCGAACAGGTAAATTTCAGCATTCTCGTCACGCGCTGTAGATTCGTAAAATCAGAACTATTGCTGACTGATTGATAGGCACGGAGGAAGCATTGCATTGTTTGAGATCCGGTTACTGCCAACCTTGGTCTCCATTATCCTTTGGCTCGTACAATGTATTAACAATGATCTCGAAGCTTACTCCACACAGAGACTACTACCCCTCTGACCTCAAGGTAATGCAAAAAGTGCATTGGGACGACACCCTGACCGTCACTATCCAGAACGATTTCTATCAAGCAATCGTTGGAAGTATCTTGAAAATATCTCATCAATTGTCGATGTTCAAGACAAATGCGACTGATTATCCCCCTCTTGATCCCGCTGGGTCGTCTCACTTGATTCTCCGTAGTAGATTGAGAAGACAGCTCTACCAACGCCCCATGGACGCCGACGATACCAAAGGCATTCCTGCGCAACCATATAGCTCCAGAGATCTCATACTTGCCACTGGAGGTAGGAAAAATGTCATAGAGTGTACGAACCTCATTCTCTCGTGGCCTACATCTTTCGAAACAACTAAGGATCTTTCTGGATTGATACAAGCCTGGCCCAGCTTTCGAGGTTTCAATGGAAGTTTCAGCCATGCCCTGCTCTCTGACGTTCTCGATGTTCAAATGGAATCCGACTGGTAATCATTCTTTCAGCGAGACATTATTGTTCGGACAGGCATGTAACAAATAACTAACTATAAAAACAGGGGACCTTTAGCCAATATGTGCCTATTGTCAAGCAAGGATGATCTGTACCGACTGATATTCTTGCTCGGTACGATTTCCTTCCGCTCCGATGCAAACATGGATGCAATCCGCACCCTGATTGCTTTTGCCGTGTTTACGGATCTGAAGTCTATCAGCACACCGCAGTGGCCCATGTACGCCCAATTCAAAAACACTTATACGCCGAGAGTTGGTAGTACCACAAATTTATTCAAGTCGTACGTATAGGGAAGCCTTCAGTTCTATGACCTGATTATCTTGAAATCGGTGTAGATTTCTATCGTCCTTAGTATACTCCGAAATCGATCACTAACCTCTTCTGACTTAGATGCTTGGTCCCGTACGAGCGTGGAGATACTTTGGGAATCGTTATGGGTTGCAAATTACGCAAGAAACACGACAAAGCTGAGCAAGCTCATAAGCGGCAACAAGAGAGAGACGCCACAACGTTAGCTGAATTTCTTCTCAAACAATGGCCATGTGTGGAGCCGACCGTTGCAGGCTTTGATACACCTATCTGTAAGCGGCAACCATGATCGAATCCAGCTCTTGATTATATCATCCTATGTCACGAATCTACGCTGACTTATCAATCATGTAGTGGTTGATATTCAACAAGCACTCGAGGTCATTCGTCCGGAGTGGCTGCGTCTCTACCAGAATCTAGATCTTGCTGATTACCTTGCCCGGGTGCAAATTGTCTTGGACAAACACAGGTCAGCATATCCCTACTCTCTTTGGATCAGTGCTCTATGATCCGTAGGCGCTTTGGGAAGCGAAGTCATACTAACTCACCACAAAGTGCCAAGCGTGAGGCGTCTATTTCGCCATTCGTGGAAGTTGTCGAACAAGAAGTCTATCCAACTCGAGTTTATGACCATGGATTAGTACCTAATTTGGGGCAAATGTTTCAGATGACACTGAGTGTGCCCAAACTCAATATGCCTTTGATCGAAATCCCGCCTCTGGTTCCCGTAGAGTCCCGACTTCAGGTGAGTCTAGACCTCATAAATGTCAGAATGATGCCAGCTAACCTCTTCCATAGCTGCCATACTTAGCAGAGTCTGTAAAGCCCTGTGATGAAATGAAACAGCTCCACCGAATCATTGAGATCGCCGTTCATTCAAAATCCGTCTTTGAGCGACAATACGGAGAGGACTTGGCTCGAAGTCTGAATGCATTGCAGAAGCACAATCAGAATGCTCCTAAGCAGCGGCAAGGAAAAGTTGACAAGAATTTGCTCGGTGTAGCGATTGCCAGAACAAAATTGTTGGTCCGGCATAGACTTCGACACGTACGTATTGTGGGGGCCCGTTTCTTTCCTATATCAAATGTCTCAGGATATTTCACAGATATATCTCAACCTCTTCTACAGATATTCCTATGGCGGCAATGGCTGACTTTTCTGTTATGTAGATCCAAGAAATACTAGTAGATAACCAATCCGCCAAGGCCTGCTGGTTGAAACAAGGCTATCTATGGCCGTCCACACACCCCGTGTCAACTCTAGAAACTCTGCGATCTGTGTCGAATCTCGCCCTTCCGGATAAAGTGCGCAGTGTCATCATCGGATACGCTCTATCGTAGGTAGCGGCGAAGCCCATTTTCACGTTTCTTATTCTTGGACATCTGTCAATTGTCCCATCCTCTTTGTAGCCTGTCCCGAAACCACCTGGATAGGAAGTTACTAACTCGCCCGTTTTCGACAGGATTACTTCCCTGCAAAGACTGCACCGACTGGAAGAGGCTATTCTCAAGGAAAACATGCAGCGCCTCCGAGAAGAGGAGCAGAACGAGGGCCATACCAATTGGAACCCCGCGGAGCATCCAGACTGTACGTGCCCTATATCCAGACAATCCCTCGGACATTCCAACGGCCACCTTTAGAACAAATGTTAATTCCAGTCACTAGGGCTCTTATTGGAGATTGATTGTAATGTGCTCATCCGTCCAGGTCAGGTGGACGTAGCGTTTGCCACAATCTCTCCCGCTACCAACTCGAATTCAGTTCTTCAAATGAACATGGGCCAGGGTAATGATAGCCGGATCCCGATAACTTGTTGATGCTGACACCACAGCAGGAAAGACGGCTTGCATTATTCCTATGACTGCCGCTGTTTTGGCGAACGGAACTAATATCTTGCGAGTCATTGTTCCAAAGCCTCTGCTGGTACGACGCGTTCCGTTATATTTCTGTCGCTCCTTTAAACAGGATCTTAGAATTTGCCCTCTCTTCTTTCCAACATTTCCGAGTCCAGATACTAACTATTTGAACAGCTACAAACAGCTCAGCTTCTGCATGCTAGATTGGGCGGCCTGGTTGGTCGAGAGCTACGACACATCCCATTTTCTCGCAAGACTCCAACCAATGCAGCTACGATAAAAGCATTCTTGGACATACACAAGGATATGCAACAGTCATCCGGTGTTATTATTGCTTTGCCTGAACACTTATTATCTTTCCTGTTGTCAGGAATACAGCGACTGTCCGATGGGCGTAACCAGGAGGCAACATACATGATCAAGGTGCAAAATGTAAGTAAAACTTGGCAGCAGCCCACTCCCACACCCACTGTCTCGCGATTAATCGGCCCCCGATCAACTTGCCTGTGAAGTGAAAGAAAAATGACGCTGACTTGGCGCACAATTTAGTGGCTTTTACGACGAACTCGAGACGTAATTGATGAGTGCGATAGTATTCTTGCGCTTCGTACACAACTAATATATCCATCTGGGTCGCAGAAGGTGGTCGATGGTCACCCTCTTCGGTGGGAGGTAGCTGAGGTTCTGCTTAGCCTGGTTGACGGGCACCTCTACAACCTGCAAGTGACTTTCCCTCGAAGTATAGAAGTTGTTCGGAGAGACAAGGGTGGATTTCCGGCTATCTTCTTCCTCCGCAAGGATGTGGAAGTTGCATTGATCGAAAGACTTGTCGACGACATATACCGTGGCCGAACCTCAATTTTCCCCTCGGACTGTACAAAGTCAGATCGTCTCATAATCAAGCAATTCATCTCCGAGGGAAAGATCTCTGAGAAGACATCGGAACAGGTCAGCAAGATGTTCAACGACAAGCCGGCTTACCGAAACGCCATTTATCTCCTGAGAGGACTTCTGGTTCATCGAATCTTACTCATGACTCTAAAGAGACGCTGGAATGTTCAGTATGGACTCCACCCTGATAGAGATCCCATTGCGGTTCCGTATCATGCCAAAGGAACGCCCAGCGAGCAGGCAGAGTGGGGTCACCCCGATGTCGCAATCCTCTTTACCTGCCTTGCCTTTTACTACGATGGCCTAACTGTTGCTCACCTCCGCCAGGCGCTCGAGCATGTGCTGAAGTCCGACGATCCTACTCAGGCTTACGATAGGTTCTCCCAGACAACAGACCTCCCCGATTCCCTCAGAGACTGGAACTCTATCAACCTCGATGATGAAGTACAGCTCACCGAGATCTGGCGACATGTTCGCTTCAACGTCGTGGTTGTTGACTATTTCCTGAATAATTTCGTCTTCCCTCGACATGCGAAGCAATTCCAAGTGAAGCTCCAGGCATCTGGATGGGATATCCCTCTATTCTCAGCCAAGGCTCAAGAAAATTCTTTGGATAGGAATGAGCAAAAAACAAAGAAATCAAGCAGCCAATTGACGACGGGATTTAGTGGGACTAATGATGGGAAAGGAATGCTTCCCCTTACAATTAGACAGCAAGATCTCCAGGGTACATCTCATACGAATGCGGAGGTGTTGACGTACTTACTTGCCTCTCGAAACAGAGAATACATCCAAGGTCAGTGTACTCCACCCCCTTTTCTCTATATCTCTAGCAGATGGAAGCCCGAGCTTTTCTGGTGTTCCCTCGATCTCCGAAACATTCGGTAAGTGATATACTAACTGGCCGAACATAGCCGCCGACAGAGACGGAAAGCACATCTCTGAGTATCGTCTTCTTGAGAAGATTGCAGACGCTCGCATCCGCGTCTTGATAGATGCTGGCGCTCAAATATTGGAGATGGACAACTCCACCCTGGCCAAGGCCTGGCTTGAAATCGTCCCTAAGGCAGCTGCCGCCGTGTTTTTCGATACCACCAGCAAACCGCAGGTAATTTATAGAAACAAGACAGGCCGCCCGATCCCACTCCTAGCGACACCATTTGCGGATGACTTGAGCGAGTGTTTGTAAGTAGAGGACGGTTTCATTGCCCTTTTAAGTTCCCAACTAGTCTGGCGATTTTCAGCTGCCTATTCTGCCAGTGATGAAGCATTACTGACTTGCCAGGGTCTACATCGACCAAGCTCATACTCGAGGAACAGATCTAAAGTTGCCAATACATGCCCGAGGTGCACTGACGCTAGGCTTGGGTCAAACCAAGGATCATACGGTCCAGGCTGCCATGAGATTACGCCAATTAGGAACTACGCAGTCGATCGCGTTCTTTGCGCCACCGGAAGTCACTCACAGCATTCTTGATCTCAGTGATAAGCAGCCCGGGGATAGGCTTGATTCCTTCGATGTTGTGCGTTGGCTCCTCGAGCAGACGTGTCGCGGTATGGAGCAATTGCAACCTTTGTACTTCTCCCAGGGTGCCGATTTCTGTAAGAGAACTCAAGCTGCCTTGGATTACCCAGACCATCTGAAGAACCCAGACCAGCGTGAGAAGTATCTTGGCTGCCTTCAGCAGATCGAACAGCAAACACTGGAGCAACTTTACGGATACACGGGTATGGGAAAGTCTTCAGTGTCACTCGACAAGCTCTCGCCTGGAGTCAAGACATTCATGAAAGAACTCAGGTCCAAGAGAAGAGGGTTTCAAGACACTGGCGATGCCGTTCATGGATCTGCCCTGCAAGAGGTTGAGCAGGAGGTTGGTCTTTCCTTCCTTACACAAAAAATGTCCCCCTGAAATACTGGTTACCTCTACTAAGCCAAATCACAGCGCGAGGTTGCCTACGAGATTGAAGCTGTACGAGAAGTGCAAAAGCAGACCCATTACCCGGCTATGGATTTCCCTGGTTTGCACGGAGACATCACGAGCTTTGCGAGGTCTGGTAGGAAGATTGGAGGGACTTGTGCTTACGAACTGGCTTTTACGGCAATTCGGAGATTCTCCGTGGGCAAGAAATTCAGAGTCGATAGTGATGTGAGTACATGCGACTACATGGCACCCATCCTGCGATATGGGATCCATCACAGATAGCACGCTAATAATTCGATTAGGAAACATCCCGAAAATTATACGTTTCGGCTGAGTTCATGAAGACTGTGCACACAAAATCTGGTGGTGCAGCATATGATAACTTCCAGCGAGATGTTCATTGGGTTCTGTGGAGTCCGACGGCAGATATTGCGATGGTTGTCATACCCGAGGAAGCAGAAATCCTACTTCGAATTGTGAAGGAGCCTGACTCTGCAGCCCATCTGCTAGTCTACGCTGCTCCCGTCACCCGCAAGATGCTCCACTTCAACGACTTCAAGTACTTTGCTACTCCAGCTCTCCCGTCAGCTTGGGAGCCCCCGTCTTGGCTCTGCACGGAGCTGGGGATATTCTCTGGGCGATTATACTTTGAATATTCGGAATACAGCTCCATTCTCTCCTTCCTCGGGGTGCGGGAGAGCAATAGCAGAATCAAGGAGGAGGAGGAGGAGGATGCTGATGCTGATGCTGATGCTGATGCTGATGCTGATGTTTGCGCGAATGACGTTGTCCGGATCGAAGGAAGCAGGGAATCTGCTGCGGAACCGAAGCCTCGAGTCTTCGCTCGAAAGCCCCTCATGTTCCTTCACGAATGGCTGGCTCTGCGACGCAAGGGCCAAGATTTCTCAGAGACGCCCATGGGTACGTCACTCGGGGCTCTCTCACCTTCTCGTGCCACGCTTTGACTAACTGCTGACTACCCTCGCAGGATTCGTCTGCCAGGGCAAGCAGCTACTCGCGTCTCACTCGTTCTTCAGTCGACGAGACCACAGCGCCGGCAAGAGAGCATTGACCGTCAAGACTAGAGCCGTCGTTGACGACGACGAGGATGATGACGACGATGACCATGAGGTGTACGATGTAGCTTTCTATGGCCCGGTGCGGGAGGAGGATGACACTTTTGATTACGCTACGCTGAAGTAAGAGGAGATTGAAGCCGGAGGACGCATGACTGAGAACGGAAACGGCGAGTCGATGCAGGTCTGACGAGATAGGATAGAACAATGTACAGATATTGCTTGTAATCTCCATCACGTCTTCACAAGGCCAGAACGCTAGTTTGGAGCGTGCGTCTCCCTACGCGAATCCCTCTATCTCGCGCCCCACGGGAGAGTCCATTTTCATTCCATTCCATTCCAACTCTCTTCCTTCCCATCATCGGTGTAGAGAAAAAGGCGAAACAAGGCGGGCTAAAGCGGGCATGAAGGCAAACGCTCATCCTCACAATCGGGATGAGCAGACGGATAAGGGCGGAATTATGTAGGACCCCATCCGGCGGATGTGGATTCCACTTTCCTCGGTCGAGACCCCGCGACGCCGGTGTCCCAAATTCAAGGCTATGCAATAGGGACACACAATTCAGTACTCGGCCATCTCCAGAGACCCGCCCCCGCAGGTCCGTCCTCGCAATCCAACTTCACCTGCCATGGATGTGGACGACACTCCGGAAGCATCCGACCGTCAATGGGCCTCGCATGGTCTTCAGCAAAGGTAAAGATGCGGCTTTGGACCTGCTGTCCCAGCTGCTGCTCCTGCCATTTTCCAATCTCGGGCCGACGCCGTAGTTTTAGGTGCAAAGCATCTAGGAAGGCGTCTCGACTTTAGAAAAAGGGGGTTTTTTTTTTTCTTTTCTTCTCTTCTCTTCTCTTCTCTTCTCTTCTCTTCTCTTTTCTTTTCTTTTCTTTTCCTTTTTCGTTTTTCTCAGAAGAAGGTACACCGATTTCTCAAAACCCAAACCGGGTTCGCCCGTAGCTTCGCATTCAAACATGCCGAGACAAGGCGAAGATTTTTCCAAAGCAGAACAGCACCACGGAAGTCAATGCATGAGAAGAAAGTCTCTGGTCGATGGGGTCGACAAGCCTCCAGGCAGAGATGCAGAGATGCTCCAACCGGCCTCTGGCAGAGGGGGTGGAACGACCTTAATCGAGAATCGTGCACATCATCGTGCGAGACGCGACGATCCGGGACGGGAAACGGCACGCCCCGCGCGGCGCCAGTCAGTGGTTCCCCGCGGATCCCGGCATCGACTCTGCCATGATGAAGTCAGTCCTGGACCGAGCCGCAGTCTCCTGCGCTGTGCTTGGCGGAGAAGCGGTCCCGCGAAAACAGCGCGTCTCGTGTTCCGCAGAAGCGACTCCGAGATAGTGACGGTGAGACTGTAGCACGCTCGCCTCGCCACGCAGAAACAGGCAGTGCCGAAAAGCCTCCGCTGTTCCGCGCTGGCGAGGCTTTGGTATCCTGTACTGCGTGTCGAGAGCGAGGATGGGATCGAAATTCAGGCCGGTGGTGTTGTATTCTCGTACAGTATTGATCCTTGACTTGGAGATTGCTGAGCCCGTGTCGTGGCCTTAGGCCACCAGGCCACCAGGCCACCAGGCTACTACAGGTGGCACAGACCACTTGGGAGGGGTATGGTACCGGTATAGCAGGCTCACGTTGCTCTGCGCTTCCTACTAGTAGAAATAACAACTACCTTGCTCACCATCATCATTAGGTATCCTCTATGGTCTGCCCGTCGAATACTATTTCAGGCCTCTGCTCGTGCGCATGCGCATGTCAAATACTACTACGTAGTAAGAGCACCGCTGCAGCTTAAAAAATCAGAATATACCGGTAATTCCGCGACGGGGACGTAAAGCTTAGCGATACCGTATCCCAAAGATGTTTTCGTTTCGCACGCGAAAACTCACTGCCCCACTTATGCCAGGGCGATGCGTAGTACCGGTAGTACTTACTAAGTTAGCCGAGCATCTACCTACTTCAGCGCGAACCTAGACCTAGCTAACCGTCCAACGGTTGCCGTGCTTCGCACCTCTTCCCGGAAGGTGCCAGAGCTCGATACTTTCCTCGAGAAAGGCGGTCGACTCAACCGTGCTATTCTCTCGGGTCCAGCGCAGAAGCCATATTATATTATCGAAGAATGCATTTCTCTCACATGACCTCTGTTTCATTCTCCATCTCTTGCTTCTGTAAATATTTGTCATCGTGATTTCCTTCGCAGGAACCACCCCGGGTCCCGAACAGGGCTGACTGTACGGAAATGTTCGGCACGTACGTACGGTAGTACGTCCCCGTCGGCTATTGCAACAACCAAGCTCCGATCTTTTTCATCGGCACTCGATACGAGATTCGCATATACTACTATCCCCCCCCCTTGCCCTAAACCAAAGGCGAACCCACGTGGTGCGAGCACATACTACATACAGACCTGAAAGCCGACCGCTTACCAAACGTAGCAAAGTACCGTAACGTGTCGATTGATCTTCTACGACTGTGAGTCCTCCGCGTGCATCCATTACCGTATTGCTTGATAAGGTATCCATTTCATCAGGGATCACCCACCCAAGGAAACGATGAATGCTCGAGGGGCGGGGCTGCTTCCTAAGCATTAGGGTAGGGTAGGGTAGGGTTACAGTACTACAGTACGTACTGTACAACCCCCTGGTAAACCCCTAGAAGAAAAGAAAAAAAATATAAACTTTTCGGCTCTTATTCAGGGAAGGGGGATACCGGTACCGTAGTACAGTAAGATCCGAGCGCGCCTCCTGCGCGTGCGCCGCACAAGGCGTCGGCACCTTCTCCAGGCCAGTTTTCACCCCCGTGTACCTTAGGCATTGTATTCTCGCTACCGTTTGA
Source organism: Drepanopeziza brunnea f. sp. 'multigermtubi' (assembly GCF_022702325.1). NCBI lineage: Eukaryota > Fungi > Ascomycota > Leotiomycetes > Helotiales > Drepanopezizaceae > Drepanopeziza > Drepanopeziza brunnea. Next base: position 1,310,021 of record NW_027094076.1, read on the forward strand.
CGTACGGGCTCGCCCCAGACGAACGCCCCTTCACCGTTGCGATGCGCGTGCGTGAACCGGTTCTCGCGTATCACATCGGGTACGTCGACGGAGAGAAAGAAGCATGCACAGCGTACGAACAATGGAGCTGGTTCGAGGACTGGCCGAGGTAGGTAGGTATCTTGCCTTTCGCATCTGATCCTGATCCTCGTCGTGGACGCGAGAATCATTTTCGGCAGTCGAAGCGTGATGGGTGGGTGGATGGATGGATGGACTGCCTCGATTCCACATGAGCGTCGCGTTGGGAGAGGCTCGGGACGGCCCTTGGCTTCGTTGTCTGCCGTGGTCGCTCGGTGGATCGGCGTGGCGAGTTCTCGTGGGTGTTAGAGCGGCTATGGTTTTAACGTGCGTTGTGCTTACCTAGGTACCTATACTTATCGCTTCGCGACTTTGGTACATATCGTGTAAATCTCTTTCCCGCGAGGGGACATGTACTAGATGCACTATTCCGCTTTCTATCAAGCGCTCCGAGCTTTCCAAACACATGTGAAACGTGTTCGTTCTACCTCGGGGGGGGGGAGGGGCAGATAGAGAGAGAAGAGCTCTTGCAAAGGAGTCTTGGGAAAGCGGAGAGTAGATCGGGGGGAGCCAACCCCTCTGAGCGTCACGATTATGTGGAATGGAAGCATGTATGTTGCCCAAGGGGATCAGCTCCACCAAGTGCCTAAAGCAGGTGCGCGCTATCGGCGTCATAGGCACTCGAGACAATGGATGCCATACTTTTGTTCGGATACCATGGAAGAATCACCAAGAGAGCGCTGGGATCGAGAATGAGACTGGCAACCTGATGTATTGATACCTGACCAAATTTACATGGCACGCCATTCCGCCTCGCACCTCGAGCGGCTCCTTCGCCATTGCCCTCAACCCGGTAACCGGTAATGGCACTGTGGTGCCGTTAGTCAGAACACCATCTCTTTTCGGAAGGACATTGTACGTACGCAGCTGTAGTAGCAACTCTATAAAGCCCCAGCCAGTAATGTCAGTAACGGTTCTCAATCCATCCTGTATGCGGGCAGGATGATCGGCTGGGAAGAAGTATACGTACCCCATCGTAACATCCGCCATCGAGACATTGATCGCCCTGGAGGGGACACCGGTTAACATGTTGTCCTCTTCCGCTCTCGGGTAGGCACCCGAAGGTTCCGTGTGGAAAGCACACCGGTGCGCCGCAGGGTCAAAGGGGACAGGGGCTAATTACACCACATGGGTCCGCGTGATCAGAGCAGTATTCGGACTGAGATCGACGTTAGTCTCTCGGGTCGTGCGCATATGGTTTTCCAGGTTGGGAGGTTGGGAGGCAACTTACCGCCGGGCTGATAGTCCTGCATGACACTTGACGCTTCTCTAAGCTGGTGACGGATGCGTTGTACGCTGGAGCTGCAAGGCAGGGGGCGAGCGTCGCGAGTGTGACGGCGAGTAGAGTGAGCTTCATTTTGGGTGTCAGGATGGGTTGACGAAGAGGGACTGGAGAGGGGACGGAGAGGGCGGGAGGGAATAGGTCGTGTTTATAACACAATCGGCTCAACCGGCTCAACCGGCTTCGTACTCGAAAGAGGGCATATCTTTGCTGTATTCATCTGTATCATAAGAATACCCAGCTTCGGCATCCCCACCCACACGGAGCCCTACAACTACTGCGTACAATTACTGTACGTAGTAGATGAATACCTAAGAGCTGGAGCTCCAACCTGGATCGATGGCTGAGGGTGTCGATCGCACCAATGATCTGTCAGCTTTCAGCCTCTAAATCCCCTACTCCTTGGAGTTGACTTAAGGGATATAGGTGTCGAGAGCTGACCAGGAGCGGACCTTCGAAGTTTCAGAATGCATTGGAATAATGAAGCGCGGCATATACCCCGCCCTCTGAAGCCCTCTGAATACAAGCCGGACCCAATTCAGCCCCATAGATCGTCGAGCGGCGGACAACTCTATTGCACAGACTAGATACGTGTCTAAAAATACCTCTTCAAGGCTGAACCGTCATACAACTTCATTGGTTCAGGCCCTGGTAAGAGCCCCTTGTGGACCCCGAGCCGAAAACGCCCCTCAAAAACCCTAACGTTATTCAGTGGGGCTTTCTCGGCTGACGCCTGGTATGCGTAATACATAAACTTCCTCAGCTTCTCCCCTTTGAATCGTCGAGTTCCCGCCAGTATCTTTACTGTAGCGGAGGCCGGAAATGGTTGTTCCGAGCCGGGATATCAGAACCGGGTCCAAATCCCGGTTCCGGCCCTCTATCAGCCTTACTCCCTACTCTGTACACACTAACTATTAATCTCGAATATATACGCTTCGCCGAGAATCTTCACGAGAGACCTATCGTCCAAGATCATACATACTGTGACTAGAGCAGAAGAGGTGGTTAGGCCTACACCAAGCTCTGGTCTTTGCTCTCTGCGAACGAGCCACGACATCGGGTATACCAACCCGCAATCGTTATCACGATGCGACGCTACGTGCTAACGCAGAGCGGTAGACCCAGACCCGAAAGGCGTACGCCAGCGCAACCCATCTCCAGAGATCACGCATCCAGAGATCACGCAGTGGCATGAAGAAACGCGGCTTGGGACACCCACAGATGAGCGAAACAGAGCAATCCATTCCGCCCTTGCTTCTTCCAGATCCACCGTCCTCTCAATCTCGAAATCCGTTCTCGAGCTTCATGTCGCTACTCCTTCCAGGGTCTTTCGCTTCTCTCTCTCTTTCTTTGCTGACAGAGTCCGTCTTGGGCTGTAGACGTCGCAAATACCCTGTCTTCGGGCAGATAGCTCGACTGGCTCCTCCCGTACAACTTGTGTCGTTGGTGCTGATAACGCTTTTCATCGTGGGCCAGAGTCGGACCTCACCGGGGGCCTGCTTTTTGCAAAAGACTTCCTTGGTCGTCTTGCTTTTGCCAGGGGCCGGATTCGAACCTCGCCGGGAGCCTGCGGCTTGCGTAAAACTCCTTTGGTCGTCTCTCTCTTTTGATGGGAATAGGAAAATCCCTAGGCCTTGCGGTTCTATTTGCGAGGGGGATAGGAAAATCTTTAAGCCTTGCGGTCCCATTTGCGAAAAGGATAAGAAAATCCTCAGGTCTCGCGGTTCCACTGATGAAAGAGATAAGAAAATTCTTAAGTCTTGTGGTTACATTTACGAAAGGGGTAAGAGAATCTTTAAGTCTCGCGGTTCCACTTATGAAAGAGATAAGAAAATATCTGAGTCTTATGGTTAAATTTTCGAAAAGGATAAGAGAATCCTTAGGTCTCGCGGCTCCACTTGTGACAGAGATAAGAAGATCCTAAGGTCTAGCGGTTCCATTTTCGAAAGGGATAGGAGAATTCCTAAACCTTGCGATTCCACTCGCAAAAGAGAGTAGAGAACCCCCAGGTCCTGCGGTTCCACTTGCAATCGAATATTTCCCCCTCGAGACAGACCCTCCCAGACCCATCGCAGTTATCGCCGTGCTCCTAACATGGTGCTGGTACCCAAGTCCCGGCAAAGGTTCCGGGAACATAGCCAAAACGCGCCTCCCAAGATCTATATTGACGATGAAACTGTAGTCCTCTTCGTAGTCAAAGTTCACTTGCAGCCCTTGTGTTAGCCACTCCGTCCTTCGCCCTTGATTGTGTATAAGAAATGGTCGATGTTGCGCTCGACGAGATTCGAGCGCCAGCTGAAGACTTCCAGCTGCCTGTGAATTCTGAGTCGAAATACGGGATCCATGACAGTCGGTGTTAGGAGAGAGCGGAGGGGGGTAGTGATATAAGATGGCCGAATGGCGTGGGGTTAGGTATGAGCAGATATACGAAGAGGAGGCTATGGTAATGGCGAGATGGGCTCGAGATGCTTCAGATAGCATTCATCGCCGACGGGAAGGAGCATGACGTGGCGGAGGTTCCTTCCCTGTTGAGATGATCCGGTAAGTTTTGGACACAAGAGCGAACACCCTGCAGATTCTGTGAGTGGATAAGATGGTCACAACCCCCCCCCCCCCCCCCCAACACATACCATGCGCTGCCGGCAATCGAGGGACCAGAGAAGAAAGAGAAGGGGGGCAGCAGTGTGAAGAGCGTGACGGAGAGCAGACAGCACTCTCAAACCGGATCAGAGAATCAGGCTGAGACCGACAAGGCTTTGTACACTGTTTTAAGGTGATAGGGAACTTGATTAATAAAGACGGACGGCCGAACATAGATAGTGCAAGGAGGAAAGCTGAAGAAAAATACCCATGAAGTTTAAGCGATGCGAAACTCGAATTACCAAAGCAGTATCAGATGAGCAATCTTCATTTTGTTCGCCATGACAAGGTGAGAAGTAGATCTCAATCCCGAGTGAAAGTCAGACGTATTCAATCCGATAAGGCCATTCTCGACATAACATGCACTCCATCTGAACATACACTCGCATTGTTCTTCAGTTGGAGTTGGAGAGTTGGAGAGTTGGGGATGAAGGTAAATTTGGCGATGCAGATGTCGTTGGGAAAAAAAGTGGAATCAAGTGCCGAGGCTCCTCCCGCAGAGCCTCAATCTACATCTACTAAATAACGGCATGTTAATCTACTCCACGTTTTCTATTCCACAATAGTCCCACCCCCTATTATTGTAATTAACATGCTATTGTTTCCATATGGCCCAGTGATTGACTTCTAGAAAGAATTCGGGCTGGGATCTTATGCTGCCCATACATCAGAGAATATCTTGCCCTATACAATCACTCAACCTCGTATGAATGCCTTGATTTTCAGTCCTATTTGCAACAATTACGTCGCGCCCAAGATCAGACCCGCCGCCAACTCCAACCCGCCGTACCATAAACCATTTTTGCCACCCACGACCCATCAACTCCCTTAAGAGACAACTCTAGGCGTAGAGCTTCTTCTCGTAACTCTCCATATTGACACCACCCTCCACTTGAGCACTGGCAGTCCTCAGTTCGAACCTCGTGGTACCATTCGCAACACTCTCGTGCAACTCAGCCAAGCTCTTCCGCCCACAGTCTTGGAGTGAGTGCTTGAGACCGGCAGCAAGGTAAGGAACAAACTTGGTGACGGATCCACGGTGAGCGACGGCTCCAGAAACACCTTGGGCAACGAGGACGCTGTCGCCTTCGGAGAAGTAACGAGCGGTGCCGGCGTTGCTCTTCTGGCTGTCCTTGGCACCGGAACCAGCCTTCTTGTCTTGCATGGCATCGATACTACCCATGCCACGGTAAGCCTTGACGAGCTTGCCCTCGCGACTAACGAACGAGGTCCCAGGGGACTCGGTTGTACCGGCGAGCAGACCGCCCATCATGATGGTTGTAGCACCCAATGCCAATCCCTTGACGATGTGACCTACGTTCTGGATACCGCCGTCGGCCATGCAAGGCACGCCAAACTTGGCTGCAAAGCTGGCGACGTTGTAGACAGCTGCGGCTTGGGGACGGCCGACGGCCATGACTTCTTGCGTGATGCAAGCGCTGCCGCTGCCCATTCCGATGCGGAGACCGTCGACGCCGGCTGCGATGAGGGTGGCAGCCTGCTCGCGTGTCACGACATTGCCGCCAATCACATCAAGACCAGGGTACTTGTCCTTGATGTACTTGACCATCTCAACCTGGTACATGCTGTTGCCTTGACTGCTGTCCAAGATGACAATGTCCAATCCAGCATCGACCAGCTTCTGCAGACGGATCTTGTCTTCCGGTCGGGTACCAATGGCCGCAGCGCAGATCAATTGCTTCGAGTCCGGCAGCTTGGAGGCCAGCGGAAAATGCAGATTCTTGGTCAGATCCGATCGGGAGATCATGGAGATAAAGTTTCCTTGGCTGTCAACGATTGGGAGCTTGCCCTTCTTGGACTTGGCCAGGATCTTGTTGGCTTCCAGGAGGGTGGTACCAGCTGCAGCGGTGATCAGGTCGGTGACCATGACCGAGGAGACGGGCAGGTTATCCTCATCCTCGAATTGGATGTCTCGGTTGGTGACGATGCCAACGAGCTTGGATCCGAGTCTACCATTTTCTACATCCCAGTGCATCCAGTTAGCAGGTGCAAACAAAGCGAGCTGTGTTGGAAGTGGCAATTGCGTGACGCTTTATTCATAAAGATCATAATTTCTCCCCAAGACCTCGCGGTCAGTTACGGATGAACGAAAGTTATATGTATAGGTGATAATCATGGAAGTGTACATGGAATGAAGGAGAGGGAGTCTGAACTGACCAGTGACTGGAAAACCGCCAAAACCCCACTTCTCCTTCAGCGCCTTGACTTCTCCGACGGTGGTCGTTCGGCTGAGGACGACCGGGTCCAGAATGAAACCATTTTCGAATCTCTTGACCTTCTGGACCATCTCGGCCTGCGCATCAGCAGAGCAGTTGTGGTGGATGACCCCCAGGCCTCCCTGCAGAGCCATGTGTGTAGCCATTTCGTGTTCGGTGACGGTATCCATGGGCGAGGAGACAAAGGGTGTCTTGAGGGAGATGCGTTTCGTGACGGGGGAATCGAGGACGACTTCGTGGGCAGGGAAGCCAATGTAACCTGGGAGAATGAGGAAGTCATTGTAGGTCAATCCACCGTGCTTCTTGGAGTCGAGCAGCGATTGGATATCCAAACCGTCGCTCTCAGGGTAATTCTCGAGGATCTCCAGGGCCTTGGTGTGGTCCAGCAAGCCACTGGCAGAGCCAAAGTGCGACTTGACGCCGTTTGTTTGCGGCATCTTGACTGAGGAGCAAGATGAAGTAGAGTGGAATGAAGGGAACAGGGAGAGGATATTAGATAGAGGTAGTCGAAGTGTATCTCCCGAAGAGGATTTGTGTACACTTGACGGGGTGATGCCCAATTTTTGTAGGCAGAGTCGAAGAAATTTATTTTTATGGTGGGGAGATTTTGCCGGCGCTAGTCCTTCACCGACAAGCTGCAGGTGGGTCAGGTGATTGGCGTTCGCCAGAGATCTCAATCCTCAATGCAGGTTTTAACGCGGCGGAGATTGCGGTGGACTTGAATAGCATAAAGGCTTGGACATTGCTGCTCACAACTTATTCTTTTTTGATGTGATCAAGTATTTTTTGATTGAGAGCACACAACTTGCCCCCTCCGCTTAAGCCCCCTAGGCAAATCCGTGTATAGTCTCCTCAGTGAGCTTCCCCATTGCACCCCTACCATTTGTTTTTTGATAATACGCCAATAGGCATGTTTTCAGACTCAAATCATTCTTAGCTCTTCCACTTGTAGATGCGGATTTCAACAAAGCTTTGTCTAAACATACTGTCAGCTAGATTATACCCAGGCTTGGCTTATTTACACTTGGAGTGCAGCATGTTAATCGAAACAGCAACAGCTGCAATGAGTCAATAAGCCTCAGATGCAAGGGACATATACTGAGACGTAGTAGTACATCCTACGGAGATACTGACTGACGTATCACTTATTAAACTTCGTATACTTTCTCTCTTCCGCGCCGGTGCGCTGTCACAAAGTTGCTCGCTGCTTGGATGTTCCCACCAGGCCGCGCGCCAAGTAAGTGAGGGACCTCCCTCGTCTCTGGCAACGCTTTTCGTTTGTTGACTTTTCTCGGAGTAAACAGTGCACCTCCCCCCTCCCCCTCTGTACAACCCTACCCTACCACCTCTATTCGCACCACCGACCATAATCAAAATAGCCTCCTCATCCCATCCCATCCCGTGGCTGAAATCTAGCATTCTTCAACTCCATCACTCGTCATCCAGTCTCAGCATTCACGTTGTCGCTGCTCTGCGCTGCGCTGCGCGTATCTGAGCCTACTATCGCTATTGAATTTCCTCCACGTTGATACGCGAACGTCAAACTATCCGATCCTACCAAATTTACTCTGCTCCAGCCTGCCAGGCGGCCCTTCGACCATATGCGGACGACATAGGCTCTGCCCTGGATTGACCTGATATCCGCCAAGTTTCCACCCACCCTAGAGGTCCCGCCGTAATGTCGTACCAGCACCCTCTTCGACAAACACAGACGGCCGACTACTACTCCTCTACCAAGCGCCAGCCCTCAAACGCCTCCACGGCCTCGTCAGCCTACTCAAACTCCTCTGCGGTCTTCGAGCTGAGCCGGACAAGCACGCGGTCCTCAGCAGCATCGAGCGGATATACCAGTTACAAACGGGGGGTCAGCGACGCATCAGCCATGGCGCCCTCTGCCATAGAGACGAGGATAGCCAATCTGAGCCTCGAATCAAGCCCGGATAGCGCATACAAGAGTGTACGACAGTCCCTCCGACCCCTCCCTCAACCGCCGTCCCCGACTCCCTCACGACATGTACGCAGCGGACTCCATATGCGCGGGCAGAGTGTGGATATCTTAAAGAGCTCGTTTGGAGAGCCCCCACCGAGCCCGACCTCACGCAATACGTCAATACGACCCAACTCGATGATCCTCAGCCGCGCAGACTCTACATCTCGCGCGGGTCACGGTCGGAGTAACACCATGCAACACGTTCATAGCCCACTGACTGCTCCAGATCTGGAGCAGCTCCAGCGCTCTTCGACAAGTCAACTACGAGTCCTGTCGAAATTCGCAGCAGATTCGAACCCAGACGAGTTCACGATCAAGAGTCCTGCGCAGGAAGTAGCTGGGCTGCATGGGCGGAGGAGATTGCAGCGGCAGGATGGGCCCAAAGGTGCCAACAATAACGTTGCGCTGACTAGGGGAAATGCTTACGGCTGGGAGGGGCGGAATTGGATGGACAAGCAGAGACAGTTCTTGCAGGCTTACGAGTACCTCTGTCACATTGGTGAAGCCAAGGAGTGGATTGAGGATATCTTACAGCGCCCCATACCACCGATTGTCCAACTCGAGGAGGCGCTGAGGGACGGAGTCACGCTGGCCGAGATAGTCGAAGCATTATACCCTGATCGAAGAATACGCATTTTCCGGAATCCCAAACTTCAGTATCGGCACTCTGACAATATAGTTACATTTTTTAGATTTCTCGCCGAGGTCGAGCTGCCCGACCTCTTCCGATTCGAGCTGATCGACTTGTACGAGAAGAAGAATATTCCCAAGGTCATTTACTGCATACATGCTTTGAGTTGGCTGCTGTTCAGGAAAGGGATCGTTGATTTCCGGATTGGAAATCTCGTCGGACAGCTGGAATTTGAACATCACGAGTTGGAAGAGATGCAGAAGGGTCTGGACAAGGCAGGGGTCAGCATGCCTAGTTTTGGAAACATGAGCGCGGATTTTGGAGTCGAGCCAGCACCAGAGCCCGAGCCCGAACCCGAACCGGAGCCTGTTGAGAGCGAGGAGGACCGGATCCATCGAGAACTGAACGAGAATGAAATGGTGATCCTCGACCTACAGGCTCAGATGCGCGGAGCAGCTGTTCGGATGCGCCTGGGAGACACCATGCAACGACTCTGGGACTCGGAGGATATGCTCGTAGAGCTGCAGTCAAGAATCCGGGGTGACTTTGCACGGCAAATTGCTGAATACCGCCTCAACATGCGGAAATTCGCGATTGATCTTCAAAGCCACGCACGCGGATTCCTGGTCCGGCGGCGTAAAGCGAATCGGGAATCGTTCTGGAAGAGCCGAGAATCGGATGTGTTGAAGCTGCAGAGCTTGGTTAGAGCGAAGAAGGCTCGGAATGAGGTACGCACCACACGCTCTGAGCTCAGACGGGAAGCTGCTCTTGTCAGGGAATTGCAGGCTGGGATTCGAGGACTCCTGGTCCGAAGGTCAATGGCAGCCCAAGAAAAAGAGACGAGGACTTTAGCCGGGCCGGTGAAAGATCTACAAGCAGCAATTCGGGGCATGTTACTCAGGAATCACGTTGCAAATGACCACGCATCTCTTTGGTCCGGAGAGAGCTCTACTAGTGCGCTACAAGCAGCCATCCGGGGCATGTTTCTTAGAAACCAAGTTGCAAATGACCACGCATCTCTATGGTCCGAAGAGAGCTCTACTAGTGCGCTACAAGCAGCCATCCGGGGCATGCTGACCAGGAACAATATGGCCAGCGACCACACATCTCTTTGTCATAGAGAAAGCTCTACCATTTTGCTACAAGCCGCGATCCGGGGCATGTTGCTTAGAAACCATGTTTCCAATGACAAAGAATCTCTTTGGCGCGAAGAAGGCTCTATCAGTGCGATACAGGCTTTCGTCAGAGCCATGCTGACCAGAAACCAGCTTTCTCGCCAACACGAAGCCCTCGAAGCATCAACGCCAATCTGGGCGGCCCTCCAAGCGTGTGCACGGGGGCTGCTGCTTCGCAACCAGATCGCGTCAACAAAGCAGGAACTCGAATCCCACTCTGCACAGATCACCGCTCTCCAGGCTTTTGCTCGTGCTGCTGCCGCTCGACGCGAGGTAGAGGCAACTCTCGCCGCCTTGCAGCATGAGGAACCATCCATACTAGACGTTCAGACCTGCATCCGAGGGATGCTGCTCCGTCGGGAGGTGGCTGCCGACCACGAAATCCTCTTTTCTCAGACGTCCAAGATCGCTCAGTTTCAGGCCCTGGCTCGGGGATTCCTACAGCGTCAAGAAACTGGAGCTCTGCTGGACGAGCTTCAATCTCACGTCGAGGAGATTGTGGAGCTCCAGGCTCTCTCGCGCGCCGTCCTCCTTCGAAATGATGTCGGGATGGTTCTTGCTGAGCTCGACGCCGAGGAGGAATCTATTGTGGCCTTGCAAGCGGCCGCGAAAGCGTCATTGGTTCGCGCCAAGTTCAGGGAAAAGCAGCGCTTCTTCAAGGAGAACATGGAGAAGGTTGTCAAGATCCAGAGCTTCGTTCGAGGTCGCCTGCAGGGAGAGGCGTACAAGAGCTTGACCACAGGCAAGAACCCTCCGGTCAACACGGTCAAGAACTTTGTGCATCTCCTGAACGACAGCGATTTTGACTTCAACGAGGAAATCGAGTTTGAGCGCATGCGAAAGACTGTTGTACAGCAGGTCCGCCAGAACGAGATGGCCGAGCAGTACATTGATCAATTGGATATCAAGATCGCGCTACTGGTTAAGAATAAGATTACTCTGGATGAGGTTGTCAAGCATCAGAAGAATTTTGGTGGCCACTCGGGTAATCTCCTGGTCAACACTAACATGCTCTCGGGCAACCAATTCGACCTGAAAGCTCTCAACAAGAACTCGAGAAAGAAGCTCGAATCCTACCAGCAACTGTTCTTCACTCTTCAAACCCAGCCACAATATCTTGCGCGACTCTTCAGGCGGATCCGCGAGCAGGGAACAGCCGAGCGAGATGCCAAGCGCATTGAGACCTTGATGATGGGTCTCTTTGGATATGCCCAGAAGCGGAGAGAGGAGTACTACCTGCTCAAGCTTATTGCACGCTCCGTCAAGGAGGAGGTCGATGGAGTTCAGACGATCCAGGAGTACTTGAGAGGCAACTTCTTCTGGTCCAAGCTCCTCGCCAACTACACGCGCTCGCCGAGGGACAGGAAATATCTTCGGGAACTTCTAGGGCCTCTCATCCACGCCAACATCATCGAGGACCCAGCGCTCGACCTCGAGAGTGACCCCATGCAAATCTACCGGTCCGCAATCAACAACGAGGAGCTGCGAACCGGTCGACCGAGTCAGCGTCCGCTCGACATCCCTCGAGAGATTGCCATCAAGGATCCGGAGACTCGAGACATGTTCATCGACCACCTGCGTGACCTCCGAGAAATCTCGGATCAGTTCCTTCTCGCCCTGGAAGCACTCCTTCACCGCATGCCGTATGGGGTCCGATTCGTCTGCCAGCAAACATTCGAATTCCTGTGCGGGCATTTCCCACGCGAACCTCAAACGCACCTGCTCCAGATCGTGGGCCACTGGCTGTGGAGGTTCTATCTCCAGCCAGCCCTCACCGCACCGGAGTCGATGGGTGTAGTAGAGAGGCAACTGACGCCACTTCAGAAGCGTAATCTTGGAGAGGTCGCCAAGGTTCTCGGCCAAGTCGCATCCGGCCGACTGTTTGGCGGCGAGAACATCTACCTCCAGCCGTTGAACGCGTACGTGGGCGACGCCATCGAGCGGATTACGTTAATCTACTCGAACATCATCTCGGTACCCGATGCCGAGGATACCTTTGACATTGACGAGTTCAACGACTTGTACGCACGCACGAAACCAACCCTCTACATCAAGATGGCAGATATTTTCTCGATCCATCATCTCATCGCGGCCGATCTCCCCCACATCTGTCCGAACCGCGACGATATGCTTCGGGAGATCGTCCAAGATCTTGGAAGTGCCCAGAATAACGAAACCGAGATGCTGGGCGTGACGTCGACCGAGATCCACATGAACCTGACCCCAAAGCTACACGATATTGAGGATCCCGAAGCAGACGTCAAGGCACTCTTCATGGAGACCAAACGATGCATTCTGTACATCATCCGGGTTCAATCGGGTCCAAACCTCATGGAGATCCTCGTTCGCCCCATCAGCCGCGAAGACGACATGAAATGGCACTCGCTGCTTCGAGAAGAGTTTGCAGAGGGTAGCAAGACGAGAGGCGCATACTCGGATGCCAACACAATGGTGGATATCAAGTCCTTGTCGTACAAGGAGCTGAAGCGGACGGCGTTGGAGAACATTATGGAACTTGAGCAGATGGGAAGGATTTCTCGTCAGAACTTCTACCAAGATATCCTGAATGCGATTGCGTTGGACATCCGGACCAAGAGTCGACGACGAGTGCAGAGACAGCGCGAACTCGAGGGGGTCAAACTCACGTTGGCGAACTTGAACGAGAAGGCCGAGTGGCTCGAGTCACAAAGGAAGAGTTACGACAACTACATTGAACAAGCCATGATGACATTGCAAAAGAAGGGGTATGTTGCTCCACTTTTCCGTCCATCTTTGACCATCACTAACAACCATACAGCAAGAAGCGATTCCTTATGCCCTTCTCCAAGCAGTACAACCACGAGCGAGAACTGGAGCGATCTGGGCGCAAGCCCAAATTCGGATCCTTCAAGTACTCGGCACGGACACTGTCCGACAAGGGCGTGCTCGTCTCTTGGAAGGGCTTCGATCCTCGCGAATGGGACAAGATCAACCTCACCATATCCTGTGACGAAGTCGGTATCTTTTTCATCGAGGGCAGCAAAGGGAGCATCCAGATCCCGGGAGCCAGCGCCCAAGTACCGATGGACTCACTCCTGGCTGCCCAGTTCGCCAATCACCAATACATGGATTTGTTCGAGGGCTGTATGAGGCTCAATGTCAATTTGTTCTTGCACTTGTTGTACAAGAAGTTCTACCGCACGGACGGATAAGGTTTTCTCGACGCGAAATATGATAGATGAGTGGGTTTGTTTGTGTTAGCTCTGGCGTCCTTCTTTGCATCATGTATGGCATGGTCACGGCGTTGCTCGACGTAGGGATATGAGGTCCACAGGGTGCAACTAGGAATATGGTGTTGTGTGTACATACGTTTCGTTTCTGGATGGGGCGCCCTGATGGCAGTGGAGTTGATGATATTGGGAGGAACATCATGGTGAATGGAAACATCTCTTGTATCGCCGGGTTCTGCGTCTGTGAGCTTTGCCTTGACTGTTGACATGGCGGGTTGCCGTTTCCCCCTTTATTTTTATTTTTCTTTTTGTCTTATTTCTGACGTCTCCTTCCAGCTTTCAGGATTGGATTGGATTGGATTGGCGACGGCCAGGATCGAAGGCCGGTCCAGTCTAGTCCAGGGAAGGATGGTTCTTTCATGGCTCCTTCTTCGCCAACTTGTCGCCAGTTTCTTGACAGTACTTGTTCGTATTAATCCTCTGTCTTTGCATCCAGATTCCAGCCAGCCCTTCCTTCTTTCTCATGATCTGATCTTATACTCATCAGACAGAGCATGAGATCACATTTCAAGCATCACGATTCAGCAGCATCTCACATCACGACCGGTCAATCAATCAATCAATCCATCAATCCGCCAGTCAAATTCAGCATCAAAGCTTAGCCTTACTACAGGAATAAGCAAGCATCCAAATACTTCATCAAGGAAAATGCGTCACATCAACCTCAACCTCAACCTCAACCTTCACACCCACCTCTTCATCACAATCCTCCACCTCCCCTTCTCAGCACCACACATCCTCCTGACCACGCCCACGTCCATTCCCACACGCACCGTCACCATCCGGCAAGCAACCGTCCCAGAACCCACCCCGCCACCCGCCCAACAACTCGCCCAAAACTCCTCCTGCGCCCTCCTCTCGCAAGTATTGAGCATCTGCGTTGGCCTCACGCCCGGCTTCGTCACGCTCACGCCGGCGGCACAGGCACACTGTCTCTGCTACTCGTCCACAGTCTGGGTGCCCAAGGTGCTGGACGACGCGGTCAAGACGTGCGCAGACTTTGCGAGCACGGCTGCGCCCGCGGCATTCGGGCCGCTGGTGAACCTGGAGGGCTTCTGTGAGAGCGTGGGGGACGTGGGGAGGGGCATACCGGCGTCGGGGGCTGTTGCTACTACGACTGCGAGTGTGGGTGGGGATGGGAATGGAAATCCGAGTTATAGGAATGGAGGGGGTGGGGGAAGTACGGCGAGTGCATATGTGCCACCCGCTGCAGCTATGCCGAGTTATGAGGGTGGGAATGCAAATGGGGGAGGACAGATTGGTGAGGGGAGTGCAGCAGGTACTTCTAGCTCGGGTTCGGGTTCTGGTATTGGAGGATCCGGTGCTGGTAACAGCAACGGCGGGGGCTCACGGTCGTTTACCCTCAGTGACAGATCCGGATCAAGTACCAGCCAAGGTATGTCCAGCATGACGAGATCAAGTACCAGCCAAGGTGTGTCCAGCATGACGAGTCAGAGCACGAGTACAGGCACCAGAATCCCGACCATCACAGGCATCAGCATGACGGTCAATGATGCTGGCACCACGAGGACGGGAGATGGAGCGGTGCGGAATAGAGGGGAGGTGACGGAGGGGACGGTAGTATTGGTTAGTATGGCCATTGCGATGCTGCTCATTTTTTTATGATTGGGGCCCTGTTCTTCGGGGCGATCATTACGTTTTTTCGAGAGTGGTAGGAGGGTAGGCTATCTCTTGGTGGGGAGGAGGGTACCTTATACGTCTAGTTGTTTTGGGAGGTATTATAAGTAGGTTAGTAGAGATTAGGTAGACTCTAGAGGAGGGGATCTCGAATAGAATTCTCTCTCTCTCTCTATCTCTCTCTCTCTTATATTGGTATCTCCTGGTTGCAGGCCAACAAGTCTCACTCATTTCCAAGTCATCACAGAGCCAGCTACTTCCTGCGGAGAAATCAAAGCTACCGTGAAGAGAGTTCTCCTTCATCGCCGTTTTTTCCATGATTGTTTCAAATTGGGTGATGGAATACCCTGCCCTGCTCTGCCTCTCTCAGCGCAATTCCAAAGAATTACAGTACAGCGAGACTAGACTCTGAGAGGAACTAAGCTAACCGACTGC
This sequence comes from Drepanopeziza brunnea f. sp. 'multigermtubi', assembly GCF_022702325.1. Lineage (NCBI taxonomy): Eukaryota > Fungi > Ascomycota > Leotiomycetes > Helotiales > Drepanopezizaceae > Drepanopeziza > Drepanopeziza brunnea. Next base: position 1,325,435 of record NW_027094076.1, read on the forward strand.
ATTGGGTCTGCCCAGCCCCATCCCCTTATTTCGTCCTCCCGTCCGTCTCGCAATTTTTAACTGCCTTCGTACAGCCTGCACAGCTTTGCGTCCAGTCTTCTTCTTCTCGCCATTCCCAACCTGCCCATGTCCTCCATTCGTACCACTACCACCACCGATCGGTCCCATCCTTGACTCAAGCGACAGCCGTCTGATGCTTGACTCCTGCGATGTTGGTTGTCCCGGAGATGTCCCGCTCAGATATGGTCCTCCTCCTCCTCTCCGTCCACGCGTGGGCCGGTTGTTGTAGGCGCGTCCGATGGCCACGTCCGCGGAGACCTTGGCTGGTAGCGGGCTGTGGTGGCGGTTGCTCATCGACGAGGCTGCCGCTCCTTGGGTGCCGAAGTTGTGGGTGGCGCTACTACTGCCTCGGATGCGAAAACTGGCAGAGCTGCTGCTGCTCTGGGAAGGCAGACTTGCTCGAGATGTCGCTGGCTCGGGCTCAGGGGAGCGGGCACCCGGCATGTAGACTGGTGGGTACGGGTTGAAGACTGCAGGGAAGGGGGAGATGTCTGTAGGTCGGGGGTGACTCGTTGGTTCTGGTGGCGCCGGGTTTGCGTCTGAGACGAGCATGGCCTGACCTGAAGATGTTGGGCAGGGGAATGGAAACGGCTCGTTGGGGACTGGAGATGGGTCGGTCAGTTGCATTCTTCTAAGCCGGGTGTGCTGCGTGCGCGTCTTCGATGAGGGAGCGAGGCATGCGCGCGGGGGGAGGGGGTTGTTTAGAGACGTACAGTAGTGGCTCCAAATGTAGAGCTCGACGTGCCATAACTTCTCCGTCTCGCTGTACTCGCCGTACTCGCCGCAGTTTCGGATAAGGGAGTCTATCTTGCTGTACTCAAGATCGAAGCTGTACCCTGCGATTCTCCAGATGCGAGCTTTGTGCTTGATGTTGGTGATGCACGAGGCGTAGAGAGGGACGTTTGAGACGGACTTGTGGCCTTGGGAGGAAGCCATGTTTGTTGCGATGATGATGGTGTTGCGTTTATCTTTGGGAAAATATCGAGGAGAAAGAATTGCGACGTGAATTTGAGGCTGTAGTCGAGAAGCGACGCATTCACTTTCGGAGCTAGCTCGTCGGCCTCGTGATTGGAAGGACCGGTACCACGTGATGTTGTTTCTAGTACAGCCAAGCCATGTAAGCGAGGCGGAACTGTTGACATTGTAAACATGGTCCCATCAATCACCGAGTTGAGAATGTGTTGCGCAGTGTTTACAGATACAATACTAGATTCTTTCTATAAGAAAGCCCCTTCTTGGACATAAAGAGCCCCACAAGAGAAAGTCCCGTCATTTTATCAACTCTGATCAGCCCCCCCGCCCCCCCACACTCCCCATGCGCTTTCCCCCACAGCCCACCTCTCCATCCGTCTCGGTGTTGTCTGCAATGTCTCTCTTTGATACATCGCATTTAAGCACCGTTGCCGTTGTATGCGATCAAGTTTGGCGAGCCTGTGCCTGGGCTGATGACCTTGCCAGCAATACCGAGGGCCTTGATGCGAGCCTGGACAGCAGCGGGGGTAGAGAGACCCTCGAGGGCAATCAGGTAGGCAGCGAGGCCAGCGACGTGAGGGGTTGCCATGGAGGTTCCACTGATGGTGTTGGTAGCGGAGTTGCTGCCGATCCACGAAGAGAGGACATTCACGCCAGGGGCGAAGATGTCTACGAGGGCGCCAAAGTTTGAGAACGAGGCCCGGTTGTCGTTGATGTCGATGGCGCCCACGGTGATGGCGAGCGGCTCGGACGCCGGGGAGAAGCTGGCGGCGTTCTTGTTGTCGTTTCCGGCCGCGACCACGACGGTGACGCCCTTGGCGATTGTGTTACGGACGGCGGTGTTCAGGGCGGTAGAGAGGGTACCTCCGAGAGACATGCTGAGAACGGACTTCGCGGGAGCGTTGGTTCCAACATACTGGATACCCGAGATGACACCGGATGTGGTTCCGCTTCCATCAGCGGCCAGAACCTTCACAGCGACGAGCTTTGCAGCCTTGGCAACGCCATACGTTGAGCCGGCAATGGTACCGGCGCAGTGGGTCCCGTGTCCGTTTCCATCGGTGTTCTGGCATTGATATTAGTAGGCTCTTCTAAATAATGATAAAGCAGGTGTGAACTTACGGATCTGTCGACGTAATTTGCCCCAAAGGTAGCACGGCCACCAAATTGGGTGTGGGTGGTGAGAATACCGGTATCTACAACGTAGACAGTAGTACCAGATCCAGCGGTGGAGTCGTAGATGTAGGTGGTGGAATCTTGAAGGGTGTGAGAGATTCTGCCAAGACCCCAAGTCGCACCGGTCTGAGAAGTCAGAGCCGAGGCGTAGACTTTCTGGTCCTTCTCAATGTAGGCAACCTGGAATGGTCAGATGATATATTTCAATAGAATATATGGGAGGGGATATGAGACTCACATCTGGAGAGGCTGCAATCTCAGCGAGAGTGGCAGTGTCTGCGGTGATCTGGTAACCCTTGAAGTCTCCGATGGTGTACTTGGCTCCGATACCACCAGCGACGGCACGCTTGGAGATCAAGGAGCTGACCTCGGCAATGCTCGCTTCGAAAATATCGGCCTCGACGGCAGGGTTGTAGACAACAATGTAGCTGTCTTTGACGACATCTCTGGCCTCAAGGTTGCGGATCTTGAGGTTGGCAGGGGCCGGAGCAGGAGCAGCAAAGACAGCTGGGACGACGACAGCAGCCAAAGCCACGAGCTTTCCGATGTAGGAGACCATAGTTGGCTAAAGAGTTACCGTTGAGAGAGTTACCGTTGAGACAGAGACAGAGGCGAGAAGAGTCTGATCGAGTGAGGCTGGAGAGATCGAGCTGGGAGATGAAGATTCAAAACTATCAAGCAATTCATCTTGTACTTATACCTGTTGGCCATAATGCTCTTGAAAAGCTGGAACTGAATCCACATGTCGAAATCAAGCCGGCTCTGGGCTGGACCTCCACCGGCCAGATTCCGTGATCAGTCACACCTGCCAATCTGGACCCTGAAGTCCCCGAAAATCCTGAACACCTTCTCGAAGGGTATTTTCTCTCGGTGATGACCAATGTTGCAATTGTTAAGGGGGGAGCTCTCGAAAGCCAGAGGCACTGGCCGTGGGGGATGCATTCGTGATTCCTTGGCCCGAAGAACGTATCGGGAGGGCAAAGTTGGCTTCTCGCTTGCGATAGGCATGTTTTAAGCGCTGTTGAATGCGCGAGAAGTTATCGCGCGCCTTATTCGAACGAAGGTAACAGAGCAGACTAGATAAGCTAAGCTTGCCGATCACTCGCTTGACAGGAGGCCAAGTGCCCAGCGAACACAAGCATTAGATAACCTTGAGATCAAGCTTCTGTTTATCTTGTCCCTGCATGCAATTACTAGCGTGGTACCGGGTTCCCGCATCAGGAAGTTGGGAAGACTTTTGTACACGGGAAATCTTGATGGTGGCAGAGCTCAGGACTTCCGGCCAAGGATAAATACAGTAGTTGTCCTTGAGATGGTGCTGCCATCGATATGCAAAGAAGGATAAGGAAGATAGAGCCCATTCCAGGCCATGATCTCGCCATCATATTCATCGTCGACCTTCCCGAAAAAGACTTGCTCCGACGCAGTCGATGGCCTTTCCTTGTACCTCTGGCATACATGCTTGGCATGGCGAAATATGAGTGGGGATAGGAGTTTGGAACAGCTCGGTAGGATATCGTGCCTCGACCAGCAGCCTTCATCGTTCCAACGTATATTCGTTCATCAATGCAATGTTGATTGATCAATCGACTCGACTCGCCTCGCCTCGTATCGCCCCGTTCCTGAATCCGATGTTTATGTTTTGCTACCCCTCGCCTCCCCTTTTTCGCTTAGCGGGTACTAAGACAATCGACAATCGTCGGAAACTCGCTTGCATATTTGCTTATCACGGCCGTTATCCTGGCATTATGCAGCAGGGGGGTCGAACGAGCCCTATACGTCGGGTTGTTATTATTCGCGAGCATCCGCGGAAGAGCTTCCTGCCAATAAACCTCGAGACTTACGATTCGGTGGTGTGATAGGGTCGTAGTACTCCATCGAGAGAGGCGGGGAGGGGAATTGAGCAGGACGACGGCAGGAGAGAAGATCCCAGGGGAGCCGGCGGTGGTTGACAATAGCGCGTTGGGAAGAAAGATAGGATAATTCATGTCAGTGTCGACGATAGCGTGGGACGCTATCGAATACTGTTGGATTTGGATTTCGCATTGCGTTGTGGTTCGTTTTTGTTTTGATTATCTTTTGTAAAAGTAGATGGACGAGGAAATTAGAGTACATACCCCAAGGAAGATCAAAGCTTCGCTCAAAACCCACCTGATATCAACTCCACTTACACATGCTTCTTGAGTAGAAGAAGAAATAATCCAAGGGGGTACCATGCAACTAGCTGTAAGTACCGTTTTCCCCATGCTGAGAAGATAGACATAGATACGTAGAGAACACTATCGCGCGGCGACAGCCACTGATAACGACCGGCTCATCCCTTCCAGAAATGGTTCTTCGGTCACTTTCATTGTTCAGTTCGTATGAAAATTCGGAGGACTCCTGCAGAGCATCTTCGTGCTGCCTTCTCTGATCACACCTAGAGAAACACACGAACGCTACGAATAGATAATTAGATTTCGTTCATTGCTTGACCTACTTCCCGTGCGCAGAGCCACAGAGGTTTTCGAATTTCCTTTTCCATTAGCCGATTTCCCAGAGCTTCTGCAGGGCGCTTCCATTGCATAAGCCACTCTCTAAGATTATACTTCTCTAGCCTTCCCAGCTGTTCCACAGTTCCAGGCATCAAGGCTTGTTAGTACCAGGTCTTGCTTTCCTCTCTGGCTCAATGCCGGCTAGCAGAGGTAGATGCCCTCAAGCGCCAACCACCACCACCCAGACGCTGTAGGATCTGCCTCTTTGAGAGATCACGTCTTATAGGAAGACAATTGCGCAGCGCTTGCCTTCTTCAAAGAGAGCTGTGAACCGGGGTCAAGGAGACCTGTCCTCTGGTGTAGAACCAATCCCAGATTGCAAGAGCGAGAGAAACGTTAAGGAAAGAGAACACAATAGACCGTCCAAATATGATGGAGTGGTAGCGCCACGCGTTATCGGGCGTCATCCCAATCTTCGTCACGGCAATGGGCCATGGCAACATCCAGAGGAGGTTAGAGCCAAGCGCCTGAAGCAGATACCACCTCGTCGTGGTTGCAAGTAGTATTGCCGCTCGAGCTTTAACGCAATATACACGCAGTATACCAAACCCGTCAATGCTGATACCAAGTCGCAGGCCATCCGAATCAGAGCTTGCCCGTGGACCGTTGGTGTCCTCTTTCCAACGTGGAATTTTGACATGATGAGAAGATCGAGGATGATATTGACGACAAATTTCGTCGAGCTGATAGAAAGAGGCACATCAGGATGGTCTAGAGCTCTAGTGGCAGAGGCCACCGCCACTTCAATAGCCGACGACAAAGCCTGCACCGAGGAGATCCGCACGTATGTCAGCGAAGTTTTTCTAACCTCTGCTGGGACAAACGCAGCCACCAATTGCTTTGAGCTCCCGATAAAAACCAAGGTCAAGATGATACCGAGAATAGACTTGACAACTAGGAGAGTGTACGAGAGACTGATGCGGGACCTGATGGTCTGCGTCGACCTGTCGCCGATAACACCCCATGCCGTCCTCGGAAGCCCTTCATTCAGGACCTCAACGACGACACCAATGTAGGTGTAGACATCGGTTGTCACCACCTGACTCGAATCGATGCTTGCCACCCAGAGCTTACTCAATGTCCCGCAAAGAGCAGGTAAAACGAAGGCTCCAAAGTTGAACAGTAAGGAGCCACCGTACCTGTTTGTGATCAGTACAGTCTCATACCCAGAACAAATAGACGTACGTTTGCCGATCAACAGTCGCTCGCAGCTTTGACTCCAGACCATCACCAGTATCTGCTTCGGTGACTGCCTGTACAATCTCCGGCTCGATTGGGTCGTCTTTTGAGGGTAACATCCTGTATCTAAAGTTGCATACGGACGAGGATGAGGATGATGCGTTCATTTCAACGTACACCCCCGCGATGAGAGGTGCAATGTGGAGGAACGAATCAGACGGGCTCGGATTTCCCGATATAAAAATCTGAGCCAATCGGTTGCCTACTACATGTTTAATCTGTGGATGTAGTTCTGTACAGGTTGCTATCGAGTTGCTATCGAGTGGGTGTGAGATTGTCCCTATGCCGTGTAACCCGATATAGACCCCGCGTCACGATCACGACGTCGGCCTTAGTGAGTAGCAAATGGTTAGAGAACACACCTTCCCCTTATTCCCGCAAAAAATTTCAGCGGTTTTCACGGCCACATCGACGCCAGAAACTCAGGATGCCCTCCCGGCCTCCCAAAAATCTGACTCAAAGCATCGCTCAACGCCTCCGGGCCGGCCTCCGCTTCCTCCACGCCACCCGTCACAAATTGCCGTCTCCTCAACGCAATATTCCACGCAAAACTGGAGTGACCAACCCCTAAAAACTGCGATACCCGCCCCAACACAAGAAAATCAACCGTACTTTGCTGATCGAACGTCAATCCCAGTAAACGCTTACGATGCTGGCCTTTGAGAAGTTCGATCTTAGTGATAGCTTCCAAACTGAAGTGCGAGGCATCTTGCAGAAATTGCGGGATATCAGTAGACTGAGCGGATGAGGAGGCGGCGTATATGACGGACAGATTGGACCGGAGGCTGTAGTCAAGGTAGAGACTTGATTGCGTGGCGTAGTCCGCATTTGAGCGGTCTTCTTGCGGCAGATCTTCCAGGGTCGACTCGGTGCTGAGGTAGGCGCCGAGTACGAAATTCTTCAGCAGCGGTTCTTGCCGGCCCATACGGTCGTACGTATCGATCAGCTTCACCAGGGCAGTTGAAGCGAGTCCTCGAATGTCTGCTCGGATCTTCATGATTTTCCCAAAATGGTGGAAAGCTGTTCCATCACTCGCTAGTGGGTACTTCAAGTATGTATCCCCGAGTTGGATGATGACGGGTCCTTCTACGTCTGTTGCCGGGTACTGTTTAAGCCAAGCGTAGAATGACTTCTTCCAGCCCTTGGCGAACCTTTCCCCTTCCCCAAAACTCTCCTGGACAAGCGTCTCCGGCTGCAAAAATACAGGTCCTGTAGCATTTTCCCCATCCTTGATATTGAACGCCGTCCTATACACCCTCATCTGCGGACATGACAAGCGCAGGGACTCGACGAAATGCGCAGTATCAAACAGATACGCCATATCCGTCGAATTGCCCTTCCCGACCCCTAATTTCCCACCCTGCCCTCCATATCCCCCACGCACCACAATCCTCGGTACGACCAAGCTCCCGCCAGCAGCCATCGCATACCGCACACAGCTCAATATCGAGTTCCTTACTTCGGCGACATTTCCAGACGGCTCGTTGCAGATAAAGACTACACTTTCGTTCCATTGCGTAGCTTCGCAGGTTTTCAGGAATGGAGGGGAGGTGAGAGGTGGGAAGTCGAAGATGTCGGAGGGGGGAGATTGAGGCGTGTTGGAGTATATGTTCCACGTGATGTGGCTGGGTATGCTGTACGGTCGGTCGATAGCTACCCATATCCAGACGGTGACGAGGAGGAAGGTGGCGATGCATGCGTAGCGGCGGTTGAAGCCTGCTGGAAGCTCCATTACTTATTATGCGGGAGGAAAGGGGGGGGTTGATGAGGCCATTGCGACGAGATGGATCTTCATGTTCCCGGCCGACGCGCTGCGTTGAGGATGGAGGCAAGGAGATTATGGAGCATCTGGATACGGCAAGATCTTCATTGATGGAAGAGGTGGATATGCGGCGAATAGGTAGGAGGTTTTAGATGTTTGAAAGATGGCATGAAGGCATGAGGGAATGAGGTTGTCTCGATCTTAGCGAAACGCTTGGCCTGATTTGGTCTCTACGGACTTACTCCGCTCCATCTCCGTTCGAACTTCGCTTGGTCTTAAGGGAAGTGCAGAGATTGATCCAGGTCGGCGAACGGAAATAACTTGGGAGTCGTACACAGATTTGCTTGTGAACTTTGGAGCACCAATGCCAAAACTCCTGTGCTGTGTCTATTCAGAAAAACGGTCTTAACGCCTTCTCCTATGCATGCAAGAAGCCCGAGCCTTAAATCGTAGCTTTCATACAGTCAAGGGACCTTATGCCCAGGCTCCAACTAACGCCATCAATGTAGCACCTGCCATAACGGCACCGAAAGCCTCAATTCGCCGCCTACCCTTCAGAATCTTGTAGCTCTTGTCGCTTAAAAAGTCCTCTGCCAGTAGTTGTACAAGACCAGCAAACAGCAATAGCCCACTTGATATGGCGTTCATAAACCCGACCGTCAACAGCCCAGCCGCACTACGCGGATCGTACAGCTTGTGAACAGACAGGCCAATCGCCTGTCCTATTGGTGTCGTCGTTCCGTATGCTAGAACCATGAGCCATGGTCTGGGGGAGTGTTTGGGGAAGTTGATGGCCGCGATTCGAGAACCCAATGCCAGACCTTCAAAGGATTGGTGGAAGGCGATTGCGACAAGGAAGACTATAAAGGTTGGCCCTGTCGCTACCGAGACAGCCATCCCGATAAATATGCTATGAAACAATATCCCAGCTTCTAATAGGAGACATTGGAGAAGCTGCCTTTTCTGTTGATCTTCAGCTGTAAGAGTAGACCCGTTCACGGCGGGCGTAGTTTCCATGTCGGTAGGAGATCCTGCGAAAGCTTCGGTAGTAGGATCTAGCTCATCCAGGTTCAGGTCGGAATCATTATCATCATCTTTTCCATCGTGGTAGTTGCATTGTGGCTGGTTGGCTGGAGACGAGACCGAGAGGGGGGAAACGCCTGCGACAAGTCCTTCGGACGCATCCATGTCCTCCAGGGCAATATCTTTTGGTCGGCGGCTCATTATCAGATTTCGCAATCTGTTTTTGGGTCTCCTCGCAGGTTCTGCCGACCCATTGCCAGCATGACTGTGTGGTTCGTCTTCCATATCCGGATCCGTATCCCACGCCTCTCCATGCGAATGTGAATGACCAGCCCCTCTTGTTGTCAAGAACATCTCAAGTCCGACCACAACCAATGCCGAGAGCATGGCAACTAGTCCCGCTAACGGGTGATAGCCCTGGCTGAAGAAGAATGGCAGACATGGGTCTGTAAGTGACGTGAAAGCGGTCGGGAGCAGATGGACGAAAGCCGTCGCGATCAGAACGCCGGTTCCGAAATGTTGTGATATGAAGATGAATCTTTTCGGCCCAGCGCCCCCCTTGGAAGTTCTGCGAGAGACTAGAGGAAATCCGCATGCTGTTTGCAATTAGCAGCAGCTGATATATATCCGCAGGAGTTGGAAGCCGACCTATCGTGCTCAGGGCCAGTATCAAGAACAGCGCAAAGACATGCGCCCCCGTGTTGTAACTCCCCTTCTTCCCCGATCCGCATTGCGGCTTCACAACCTCCGCGTTTCTCCGTGCCAATTCCGCTCGTAGGAATTCCGTCGATATCCAGGAGGGAACTGCAATGAATGAGGACAGTTCTCCCGCCACCAGCTTTGAATGAGTCTTACCTGCGCTTGCAACATCGCCGCTGCTCATCTTTCTTTCTGTTCAGGTCGGGTTACAATGACTCCCTGGGCCGGAGGATCATGGTGGGATACAGTATATACGGAGAGGCCAAGGCAATGCCGTCCTATATTTCGCGATGGGTTTTGAGACTTGAACCGATGCGACCAAGGATAGCTGGCATAGATATTGCATCGGCTTCTCCAACCCCCGTCATGGGCTCACGTGCGCATTGGTTTCAGGTTCATGAAAACTCCAAGTACGGAATAGCGTACATACATCGGCAAGTTTGATATTCTTTTATGCTTTGTTTTCTATTTTGCTATTCTTGTGGTATGCTCTCCACAATTATTGCGCTTCTATGTTACGTCCGTCTTTACTATTGGGTCATCAGGACTGTTTTTCCATCATGAATTATTGCATCGAGCAAAACATGCTTGAATCTTCTCAGTTACTTTTGTACATTTGCCAATGCCTACACCGACCGTCCTGGTGTCAACAGCTGGGCATGACCCTGAGTCCGATGTCTTGCGAAACGACAAACTATCGAGTGGATGGATACAAGACATCTACCTCCGTGCATTCATGCTTTGGCTAGGTGCTAAGAGGCGATTCGGTTCTAAATCCTGCATAAACATTCGCGGTGCTTTTCTTTTCTTCGGTCTTTCTTTCGATATTTCATCGCTTCCTCTTCCGGAATCTGTCAACAATCATTTTACACCGTCTCGATTCCGTTGTACACATGTCTCTTGGGACTTTGAAAGTTAGTCAAAGTTGAAGCAATTCTTGCTATACCTAGAGCACAACACATCAAAGAAGTAGGATACCCCAAGAGCTTCTGATGCCAGAACTACTCACAGCTCGTTCAATACAGCTTGCAACACAGACAGCTTACCTCATACGACACACGTTTCCACCAAGCCTGCCAGCCATGTCACAGGATAGACATCCATCCAATCCTTCAGCGTTGAGATCTCGATGAATATAAGATACGGAGCACTAGCGCCACAAAACCAGCTTACCATCTCACCAACTATCTTCTCTTTCGGGGCAAGCAAGCCAGTTTTCTCCACGAATTTCCCACCAGCAGCCCAGAAGTACTTCGACTTGACAATTATGAATTATTCGAGAATGGAAAACCTTGGAAATTACTTATTCGATACCGGACAACTCTTTCTGTCGTTTCCTCGTCCATCGATGGCAGCCAGCCTTGCTAAGGTAACATCTTCTAGAGACCCAACTCCTATAGTAGTCATAGGTTGTACTGACTTTGTCTCTCACATTGAAGTTTCTCGAAAATTTTCAAGTACAACGGTGAAGGCTGTAAGACGGCCAGACGTCTTTAGCTTCGTTGTTTCTGAACTCGATATACGGTAGGGCAGACTTATGCCCACCTTCTCTGATGCCTGTACCATTGTAAGCCATTCTTTCTTCGGATCCCGCCATCGTGGATGCTGTGATGGGCTCGATTCGAGAATTGTGGATTACGTCAGGCGGACTCGGACCTATGAAAGAGATATTTTGAGTCGAGTGGCCGTCGGGGAACATTTATATCGAATAATTGATTATGTGAGAAGAAGGCATCAATGCACCAGAAATGATGGACCGGATGCAGGCGAGGTGTGCCGGTGGACGTGGCTGCAGCCCAAGCAGGTTGGGCCGCAACCAATGCATGTAAGTTGACACCTTACATTTGATTTGTTATGATCCGACAGCATGGACTTCCCTACGGCGCCATGAGCGGCATTGGGCATGAAAGGACGTTTGTGTGCGAATCGGTAGGTGTGTTTGGAGGAGGATGATGATGAAAGTATAGGCTCGCTCGCATGGAACAGGCAGGTATCCTTTCCTTCGTCCCGAATCTCGCCGCTGCATTTGCATATCTTCTCTCGAGCCTGCTCTTTTCTGCTACTGCTTCTTTACTTTTCCCGTTTTCTATTTTAAAAGCGACATCTCGGAATCTCTTACGACAGCGACTTTCTCTTCTCGCATCAAGTCTCGTCTTCGACTCAGGTTTCCGCCGCCGCATACTTCTCCACTCAGCCTGCAGTCCCGCCTAGTTATCCATTTACAAGAATGGCATTACAAGAAAGGTACCCGCCTGCTGAGCAAACGCGACGGCCGATGTTCGCCCCAAATCCGTACCCTGAGCGGGATCCTCGCTGGAGAGGCCCAGCCCTCATGGATGTCGATGCCGCTGGCCTCAATGCCCAGCGTGACGAAGTGTATCGAGATGCCCGCCACTGGAGTCTCAACTACGAGAGCAGCTACCAAGTCGGTAGCAGTGCGGATGCTCCCGCATCAGACAGGCATGAATGCTCTCCTTCTATGTTAAGCAACGCCCCTTTCTATGTCCCAAGGAGCCCACCGGCAGTGAGCCCACGCCCCCAGTACCACCACAGAGGTAGTGATGTCAGAGCCGGCTTCAACATTGATCCGGCTCGGGGGTACGAGTACAGAGGACCTGTGCAGTATCATGGTTACCAGCCGCCTTTCGCCTCGGAGCCTCAATACATAGCAGCACCGATGCCGATCTATGACTCTCCCACCCGATGGTCTGATCGTCTGCCCAGTCCCGAACGTCCCCCGCCACAATACATGCCGGGACCATCATTCCGGGAACGCGAGCGGGCTGGCCCTACTCCGCCGAGAGATGCGCCCAGACCGCCTCCTCCGGCCCAGCGTAGCTACTCCCAAGCAAGACATCGGAGGAACGTTCCGAGTAGTAGAAGGAACCCGTACCCACCGCCTTCCCATGGAAGATTCTCGGGTGCTGCGAGGTATGGCGGTGGGAAGAGGAGAGGAAATAACCAAAGGAATCGAAATTCGAGCGGTAGGAAGAGTTCTGGATCTTGAGTTTCTCCGAGTGTATGATTGTCAGAAATTGGACGGCACCTCCCGGCTGCCTTTGACTTCCGGATTTGATTGGGAGGATTGTTGATCACGGATAGATGGCACCTGTCATCGACCTCAATCCGAGGCAAGGAATGAGTGGGCTGATGCTGTGTGGACTGTGCCGAGTAGATTTCTCCACGCCGTGGATGGTCTTCAGGCTCATATGAGGATATCCATTCCCAATTCCTGGGTCGGGTGGACAACTTCCTCGGAAACCAATGGAGAACTCATGTCCGAGTCTTGACTCAGCTGGACTGCCGCATTGCTGACCTTGACATATTGCTACTGCTTCCGGGTAGCTACCCTCCAAGCGAAGCGGGAAACGATGATTCTCCCTTCATTCCGGAGCTTTGCCCTGTGTCAAGACATCTCCTACCCCTTCTATTTTTACCCATGATTTGGACGTTTGCATTTGCCATTTACGTTTTCTTCTTTCTATCATATTCGTCATCCACAAGATATCGACCCCCGGACCTGGATTTGAGGAGGCGTCGCGGCATTAAGTCTGCATGCATGGCTGTGGAATGCAGATAGGAGTTGTTGCTATACACTGTTGATGGATATACCTAGAACATATATAGCTAAAAATTGCGAATGGATATCCTCGAAGCAGCTTGCTTTGGCGTAATGATAGACTCCGATCTCCCGACAATATTTCAGCGTGTATTTCATTCAGACTTCGGTCCTAGCCTCACGTGCCCTGTCCAACCTCACGTGTCCAGTCTAGCGCTATCATTTTCTCTCGACCACTTTATTCTACCCACCTTCTCTTTTCCGTATATACTTCATCAAAATCGAGATTTGTCACTCCAAAATATGCCACTCTGCATGCAGATAGCCTACACATTTGCATTTTCGTTTGTATGACAGCTGGTCGCAGATTTACAGCTCAAGTCCGGAGTGCTCATCCACAACGTCGCGCACAGTTAATTAAGCAATCTTTGAAATCCATGCGGTAAGGCAGAATCACCAGATGCATGTTGCACATTCCAGCCACAAAACGGCAGCGAGCCGTAGGGCGCAGTGTCACTTGTACCATGGCGTAGGTATCACATACACAGCGATACGTGAGTGAAGTGTCAATGCTGCCGGGATCACTGTGTACAAAGTAAGACGACAGAATCTCCGAATTCTTCGGCTTCACTGCGCTGCTCTTCTGCGTGTCGTCCTCTCTCGTCATTTCTCGCTATTTCGGCATGGTGATGGTACGCTGTGAGCAGACTTGATCTTTCCAGAGCCAAAAGCTGCGCTGCAATTGGAATGATTGCGACTGTATACCCGACATTTTGTGGGCGGGATTTCCAACGCAGTGGTTGAGTTATTCAAAAAGCCCATGTTAACTATGATTAACTAGTCTCGCAGGCTGGTCGCTTGCTCTGACCGCATATCGTGTTCGGGCGATCGCGACACCGAGGTCGACTGAAGACCGAAAGCTATATGTTAATTGGCTCGATTCTATGGATACACGTATCGGTATTGCTCCAACATCTTCGAATGGATGACCAAGGTAGGCGTAGGACCCGCGAGATTGGTGTCCCCGCCTCAAACGCCAAAGTATGCCTTGTCTCCAGCAGACCATCTCCGTGTCCTTCTTATCCAGCGGTTCGGGTTACAATCGGATTCTTCAGTTGTACAGCGATGGACTTGCGCCACCAGCCGGGTACTTCTGCTAGTGCAGACTTGCGGCTGCCAGCAGCAGTCATCGTTGATGCGATAACATCTTTTAGCGAACATGCTCAAGACTGCCGTGTCAGAATTACTCTCGCTCGACTTTCTGTCTTATCAGACACTCCGTGACGGGTGTATGGCTCTGAATGGTGAAATTCATTGGCGAAAATTTCTCGCTTACCTTTGAAACCGGGCTCGAGAGTCGCCTATCGAGATCACCTATCCCTTCTATGTTTACTTCCAGGTGGTTCGCAAGCATTGAAGTCACTGAACGAAACTTACTTGAACGAAAGTTGCTTGCACGGTACCAAGTATGGTCTGAAGGGCTACGTATCCAAGTAACACTAGGCTGAGATGAGCACAGGATTCAAAAGTGGCCACCAGCAGTTAAGCGACGGCCATACCGCTACATGCACACGACCAGTCTGTACGGAGTACTTGATCCGAATAAACATAGTTTCTGGAAGCCTGTTGGTCATTTGTTAGCTTGGGAAAGCCAGAGTATCTGAAGCTCGAAACATTGTGGTTGACAGTTGCCAATCTTTGGTCAAGTGTTCACGTAAGACCTAGACATAGGAGCGTGTCATATTCTCAACCCCGACCGCTTTGGAGAAAAGCGACGATGAACAGAATATTTTCTCATATAACAAGTTGAAGGGTCTCGAAGTGTGAGCAGAACGAACTCCCTCGATGCCGGCATATGAGACTCTATGGAAATTTCAAGGTCTAGCTCCGCCTCCACAAGTCGAGGGCTATCCGAAGACAGCTGTTCTGGAAAGGTTCCTACAGAAATCACATCTATCTTGGAGTCCATTTTCGCTGACGAGAGGTCAGAGAAACGCAGATGATAATAACTCCACACTGACTGCCAATGCTAAGCGTGTTCGGCGTAACTCTTCACGTCCCACACCGGATGATGCTGAACAATTTATTATAGTTCCATCCAGAAGCCGTCGGAATCGAGTCTCCATTGGGACCGAGACGAAAAGAGAAGAGTTCGATCATCTACCACCATTGGTCTCGGAAAATTCCACGTTACCCATCGACCCAGCATCTAAAGCATCGGTGGAGGTTGCACAGAAAGCCATGGAGGTCTGGAAGAAACTTCAACATTCGACTAGAGACGTCGAGATTAAGCAGTCGCCGGCCCTTACATCAGAAGCGGATTATAAGATCAGCTCTCACTCATCAACCTCGGGCCACAAACCCTCTTCGATTGGTGACCAACAAGGCCATCCAGCGAGCGCCAGCACTTCGGTATCATACGCACCTACCCCAGAGATACCCCCCAAAGACAACGGGATAGATGTCAAGACCCCCACCTCTGATACCCAAATCGACAAGCGCTCCGTCTCTCGTCACTCAAACCAAAATAGAGCTCAGCCACATTTTTCGTCGATGACCCAGCCAACTGAGAGGAAACAGCGTACACCTTTGCCATCCCAAAGAGACAAAAGTCCGCCACATGAGATCGAACGCGATATGCTTATATCAACGATGCAGCCAGCTGAAGCATTCTCCTCGAATAATGTCGATTCTGGAGGGAGCGAAGACGAGACGAATCAAGTACCTGGAAATGTGGTGGACTATCTAGCATCCAGGACTAACGAGTCTCCACGGCATGGTTCTGCCAGAGCCTCATGGGAACCAGCTAGCGAGATTCGAGATGAACGTAATTCGCAGGGCCAGAGCCCAGCCCTGGAGGTCGATGGAAGAATACCAATGCCGCAATCGCTACCGGTCACGGCTTCTCAATTTCATAGTCCAGCAGCCAACCCTGCGTGTTCCCCAGGCATTATTCATAGCTGCCCTCCAACCAACGTTGTTCTGAGTAAGGCGATGAGAGAATCTGGGCCTCTCAACACTTTTCCATCTGCATTTTCAGGTATGAATACCGACTCTCTCGATCAGCAGCGGAGCCAACCTGCAAAGCGGCGAGGACGAAAACCAGCTAATGACGAGGGTGGAAAGTCTCAGAGGGATATAGTGGCGTCTACCATTTTGTCGCAGTCGCAAATGGTGCCGTCAACAAATGTACATACAGAAAACCGCGGATGGGGTTCAAGTGCCATCCTGACGGGGAGCCCGCGAGGTGGCTCGCCTACCATTCCACATGGCTACGACCAGAGTCATCAGCCTCAACCCCCAAGGCCGTCTGCATCACCGCCACTGGCAGCGTCTAGTCAGCCTCCCGAGCAATATCGCCCACCAGCTGTCATCTTCACCCTCGACAATCGAGCTGAGAGTCTCCTCACGACTGCCGATGCCCAAGCTTTCGTGGAAACGTTCACACAGAATAGCCGAGTCGTCTTATCTAATTCTTACCCGATTCGTGTCGAACCCATCGGTGTCATCATGTGGCAAAACTGGCCAGGCTTTTCCAAGTGGTATATGGAGAACACTGGTGTTGCAGAAACCGGAGATTTAAGATTCGAACTGATTGATGTTCACTGGCAACCCGAAAAGTCGTTCGTCGTCCCCGAAGGCAGCCTACACTACTTCCGGACACTCAAGCAATACATCTGGGATCTCTACTGGGTCGCGTCAAACATGAACAAGGGGCCAGGCATGTTCAGGGTGTCTATTTCGCAGTTCCAGTCACGTGCTGTGACTGGTACTGCTCCTGGTAGTCCCTCCACGCGTGGATGGAAAGCTACGAATTCGAATAAGGTGGAAGTTCCGGTGAACACGGCCACTTCCATGAACCTGCAAAACATCATGCTCGTACCCGATTCGCACGCTCCATCTAGACGATCCCCTCAGGCGTTTCCTCACCAAGCATCGCATTCTTCTTCTTCTGGACCCTTGCCGAACAGGACCGGCATGAGCGAGCCGAAGTATCCCGTCTGGGAGTCCAGCCGGTCATCGCCCATCAACGTCTCTCGAGGACTTTCGTCGCTCAAGAGTCAATCATTTTCTTCTGAATTCAGCCCAAATGACTTTCAGCAACACAATAGAATGGTCTCTGGCAGTGACAAGCGATCCTCCGAGCCTCAGAGGCCATTCAGTCCAGTTGCGACTAGGCGAAGTCTTCCGGAAGCAATCACACTCGGTGACTTCGCCCGAAGCGTAAGTCTCAGCTGTCTCGTCGCCCCTTTGCGAAGTTTTGCTGATCTCATTAGATCGCACACCGGTACGAGTTTGAAGTGCTCGACCACGAATCGACAGCCCTCGACGAGCTGCCGTATAAGACTGGGTCAGAAGTATGCGGCGCCATTATCGACAGGAGGAGCGGCAGAGGCATGGTCACCCTGACAGGCAAAGGCTACACCACCACGAACATCGCCACCAACCCTGACGAGGCCGGCGACCGCTATAGAGAGATCAGCATCCATCCCAAACAGACCTGTACGCTTCGTGGCGGGGCAGTAGTGCACTACTATCGCCATCGCAGACCCGGACTGCAGCCCCCGGCGCCAGCAGCCGCAACCTGGAAGAAGCCACCGCCCCAACCAGAACCAGAAGCACGTAACCGCGACGACGACGTCTCTCCCGGGTCAACAACCCTCTCGCAGCCAGGCCGACGCGGCCCAGGCCCACCCTCCCGCCAGCTGTACCCCTCCAGCTGCACCGCGGCCCCGAGGCCTCAGCAGCTCGACATCATAATCCGCATCCAGGTCTCCGCCTCGGGCAAGTTCAGCGCGCCCTTCCCCCGATCCGTGCTGCAGCGCCCGCACCTCACCACCGCCGACTTCTTCGCCTGGTTCGCCGCCGAGTCGCGCCACTGCCTCCCTCACGGCCCGCCGCATCTGCGCTTCACCTTCAAGGACGCGATGCCGGGCCCGTCCGCGACGGAGGTGGAGAGGGGCAACGAGGACCACTTCAACTACATGCGGCGGGATATCAGGGCCGTGTGCGAGAAGGCGAGGAGCTACTGTCCTGAGTTGAGGGAGTTCGGGGTGCTGGTTACCGTGCCCGGGTGGGTTGAGGAGGGGGGGCAGGGGGGCGAGGAGGAGCCGGAGGACGAGGATTGGTGAGGCGTGGATGCGTATGGCCTTGAGGACTTTACAAGTCGCGTTCGGGATTTTCATTGGTTTCTCCGGGATGAGTACTATCAGCTGAAATAGCCGCGCTACGGCTGCTTTGTCTATAGTATATCACCGTGGGATGATGGTATGTATTCCGTAGGATTGCGTACGTTAACGATCGGAGGCTAGCGTCAATATCTCTGTACTCGCTGTATACGATGTGATGATATGCAAGGTTGCTTGTACCGTTTTGTAAACCGGCGAATTTCTTTTTCTTTTTCTTTTTCTTTTTCTTTTTCTTTTTCTTTTTCTTTTTCTTTTTCTTTTTCTTTTTCTTTTTCTTTTTCTTTTTCTTTTTCTTTTTCTTTTTCTTTCTCTTTCTCTTTCTCTTTCTCTTTCTCTTTCTCTTTCTCTTTCTCTTTCTCTTCTTTCTTTTCTTATTTCTTTTTTCCCCCTTCATAGTCCACAAAGAAGCCCGGACAGGACAGAATTATTCGAGCCCGAAACCCCCCCCCCCCCCCCCCTGATTGATAGATACGACCAGTATCGAATCCCTTCCCATTCCCGCCATCGTATCGTCTCAAGTCCTCTCTCGGCATACACAAGCAAGCGCGTGCGATAGACTGTTTGTTGTTGTTGTTGTTGCTGCCTACTACTTGTTCCAAGCCTTGGCTACTCGGTTCTCGGTTCTCGGTTCCAGCCTCCCATTGTTCACTTCCAGCTTCCCTTCCTTACTTCTCCACAAACTGCAGGACTCTTCCTCCGCGTAATCTCGATAGAAACACTCGTCCAACCTATCGAAAACGAAAGCCCAGAACCAGAAATTCCTCCCAAGCTACGCTACGCACCGAACTATCTCATATAGCCGCCACGTGACCTATCAAGCGATCCCGGAGGCTGGGCGTACCATGGGCGGAGACCCCGCCGGTCCAGTAAACATCGAGCAGCAAACGCGCGGGAAAGTGTATCTACTTTTACGCCGGTGTGATGCCTAGACCGAAAATAGCCGAAAATAGCCCAGCGTGCGTCTTGGCGATTCCAAGATCCGAGTCGATCCAGGAAGCCAGGTTTCGGGACTATGTATATTTGAGGGAAAATTGTGGGAATCGAGGGTAGCGTGAACAAATTAAAAGCAATAACCACCCTATTGTGTATCGGTTTTTCGTGGATGTAAATGTTCCCTGGCCTCTTCGGCAAGATGGCGAGGTGCCATTACGCTATAGTGTGAGTCCCGGTGCTCCAGCCAGAAGTCGTGAACAATACCGCGTTTCTCTTCACTGCTCCTAACGGGTACTTTGTCAGATATGATCCTCTCAAACAGGCCTCGCACCTCGTGAATCATGTTTTCAGCATCTCCGTCGTGTGTGAGATGTCCACATCCAAGTTTGACTCGTGCGACTGAATCATGTTCACGATCATGCCGACGTCGTAGTTCCGTGTTCTGGTGTAGAACGAACGAGAGTAGTACGTCAAGCGATGACATGAATTGGATCCAATTTCCTCCCTCCTCCGGGAAAATGATAGCACCTTGGGTGTCTGGCACGCTTGGGACCTGGCCTGCATTATCAGGTAGTTCAGGAATCGGCATCGCACGCCTTCTCTCGTAGAAGGTGTCACCCACGTAGAGATGGTGCTCGTCAATATCGTACCAAGCCAGTGAGTCGGGAGTGTGGCCAGGAATGTGCAGGAGTTGAATTCGGAGAGCAGTATTGTCCACTGACAGATAGGACATGTGGCTTGCCCAGTGAGATATGGTATATCTCGGGGTTTCAACTTCCATGTATTTGCAAAGAGAATTCTTTGGTAGATCATCTAGGATGAACGACTTGTCGAAGTTCGAAGCAACAATGGTCGGCTCCGTCCCCAGGAATTGCGAGATCCCGAGAATGTGATCGTAATGACAGTGTGAGCATACAATGACGTATTTTCTTCTTCCATCTGGATTCAGGCATTTGCCCTGGTTGGTTTCTACAGGGCATTTTTCCAAGTACTGGCGGAGGGATGTCAAGGACTTGTCCTTTTGCCGAGGAGAATCGCAGCCTGTGTCCGCGACGAGAATGTGGTTTGGGTAGAGTTTGACGTAGATGTTCGGCTGCTCTGCGTAGGCATCGTCTTCAATGACGAGAAAAGTTGACTCATTAATGCGCCTACTGATGAAGCTTGCAGTTGGTAGAGAAGGATGTTCTCTGTCAGAAAGCCACGCCATAGTGGAAAGCTAGGTAGTGAGTGATGACCTGCGGCGCTATGTGACCGATCAGGGTCAGCGAATGTAAAGACGAGCTGTAACATCTGCCCCTTAAACTATACCTCACCGAGCGGTATAGGATGGACTGGGCCAGTCCTCACCCCTTTGCATAACTCTGTTCTGATATAAGGACAGCGTATGAAACTCTCTCACAGGGAGGTCTCTTCAAGAGTGTTTTTGAGTAAGATTGCGAAAGAAATAAGAGATATCCGAGCTGGAGCCCTGACGGAATAAGAAACCCATTGTTTATTCACTGACCTTCTTCACTGACCTTCAACGTTGACTGACTGTCGGTCGAAAGACAGGGGGAAAGCACTGAGACAAGATGGATAAGATCAACGAGCCGCCCACCTGAACCCTGGTGGCTCTCTCAAGAAGTTTGGATTGCAGCGCATGAAACGGATGTTGAAATTTGGAGTCGAGAGAAAGTTGAGATGACATGAAGTTGGAGTTGAAGTGTTGGAGATGAGAGGGAGAGAGGTGAAGCATCTCGCTAAAAGATTAGCTACAGCACTGGCCCCTTGGAAAGCTGGGCATCGACAACCACAGCTTTTCTTCTTCTCTGTGCTGGCATCTGCCCCGACATCCATCACAATAGTTACCACTCAACCATATCGAAGTATCCACGCGCAAGCTGAGCTTCTGCTTTCGAGATCCTCGCCGTGTGCCCTGAACTGCCTGCCACAGGTATGTAGGCAGCGGAGTAGCAAGCACATATTATGGTGTCGAGAAACCCTCGAAACACCAGGAGTCCCATCTCCTTGGAATCTCTCACATCCTCCGGCTGGCCCTCCCATCCTGTTCCCAAGCCCAGCCCATCCCAGCCCATCCCAGCCCAGCATGAAAGTGTGATCGGCGTGGATCTCGACAACGGACCATGCCATATGCCGTCCGACTAAACATCGAGCTCATCCGAGCATACGGAAGAAGATGGGAGAGTTGGCACAAATACGTGGGATCAGGATCTATGGCGCGGCTCTCCATGCTTGACGCCGATACCATGCGACGAACCCTACTTCCTCTCGCTGGGATGCAGCAATAGGGCCCTTGGAAGTCTTTGTATATTTTGAAGACGGTATCGCAAGTCTGGTCGAGTGGTACTCGATATTTGCTGTCGCCTGGGCCATGTGGATATTATAATTGACCATCGCGCGTATCTCTGGCGCACCCAACGGTTTTGATGCCGAACACAGCATGGCGACCAGTAGCTGGGAGGTGGATATCTGTGCCTGGAACCCTCGATCGTCTTTCCCGTGCAGGCATGCTCATTTCCATTTCCATGTCCAGGTCCAGGTCCAGGCCCGTCTCCATGTTCCATATCCATATCCATATTCATATCCATCTCATCTCATCTTATCTCATCTTTTTTGCCTGTCGGAGCTTTGACTGGCTGTCGTTTGAGATTCCTATTTCTTAGTTCTTTGGCAGCCCAGACGCAACGCGACCCCGTGAAAAGGTGAAACCTGTCAGATATTCTGGCTGAGGCGCGATGATAGGTCGTCGATCAACCATACCCTCCGCCACTCAATCGCCTATCGCCGACTCGAAGAAAGAGGTGAGTGAGTCTGGATCTGTCAGAGAACATGAGTATACATTCTTTGTTTCATTGCCAAAATGTTCGACTTGGTTGTTTCTCGAGTTGCTTGGTCTCACCTTTCGAGATGTTTTGTTTGCCCTTCCCTTGTCACTTAAGAAGCTGTCGCCTGTCGCCTGTCGCCTATTTCGGCTTTGTTCACAGCCTTTGACATTGCGCTTGTTCTCCCTTTGCCATTGAATCACAGACAAAGAAAACCACGAATAACTACAATAGTTATTGTCCTCGGCCACTATTCATCAGTGCCCCTCCGATTGTTGTTCCTTTTTCCCTCTTTCAAGTTCCACTATTTAAATCAGAGCCTACGTCCCCCAGATCGGTTCTCTAGTAAACCACACTACACAAACACATACAAATACTTTCAAACTGCTTCAAACAAACTCCACGACAATCTCGAACATACCAGCTGTACTCCATCAACAGCAGCAACCACTTCAACTTCAGACTCGCCGGCGAGCCACTTCCAAATACACAACCGTCGACATCACTCGACCATCATGAGATCCACACTGTCCCTCTCAGCAGGCTTGGCCGCAGTCATCCTGTTGACATGCAACACTATCCGCGCTCACACCTGGGTCGAAGAGGTTAGGAAGATCGCCTCAAGCGGTGCCTTCGTTGGTGATCCAGGCTATATCCGCAACTTTGGGCCCAGACTGCCAGGAGTCAGCCCCGATATCCCGAACGTCCACCTCGTCCCTCCCAACGGTAACGGTCGAAGCAACGCCATCCTCCCGACAGACCTGATGTGCAAGAGCAACCAACTTAAAGGTCAACAAACAGAGGGCTTCCCAGTTCTCAGCGCAGCTCCTCAAGACCAGATCGCGCTCCGATACCACGAAAACGGCCACGTCACGCTCTTCGCTACCAACCCAGGCAAGCCAGCAGGCAGAGGAACGGTCTTTGTCTACGGCACCTCCCAATCTCTGGACAGCGACACCTACCTTGGCATCCATCGCGTCTGGAACACCGACGGCACTGGAGGCGACAAGCGTGGCAAACTGCTCGCAACCCGACCTTATGATGACGGACGTTGCTTTCAAAACAATGCCAATTCCAAGTTGCGAGCTGCAAGCGTAGGCAACTTCCCGGAGTCAGCCGGCGATCTCCTGTGCCAAACCGACGTCCAGCTTCCGGCAGACGCTCCTACGTCAGGCAGCTACACCCTCTACTGGGTCTGGGAGTGGCCAACCCTCGATGCCAGTGGCAACATCGCTACCAACGAGAGCTACACCTCCTGCATGGACATCAGCATGACATCCAACGCAGTGGCTGCTGCCGGCGCCTTTGACTCGAATGCCATCAATGGTCTCGCCGCTAACTCTGCTGCCATCGAAGCTCAGATGCTCCATCCGTTCCTCGTTGACCCGATCGCAGCACCGCAAATAACCCCCGATAACGTGCCAGGCCCTGCGCCCACCACGGCTCCTCCGATCCAGCCCAAGACTGAGTTTGATGTTCCAAATATCGCGGTCCCTGTGGCAGCTCCTGCACCAGCTCCGCCCAACAAGCCTGCTGCGGGCGTCGACGCAGCCCCTCCACCACCATCCAAGCCGAATATCTCGGTCCCTACACCCAAGGGCGCTTTCATCACCGTGACTGTCACCGGAGCCAAACAACTGGTGACGGTCACTGTTACAAAGGAAGTCGCAGTCGCCACCTCTGCCATCTCTACAAGCCTCCAGATGCAGAGCACCGTCGAGACCGTAACCATGACCATCTCACGGAATCCCGCGTCCTCCGCCTCCGCACTTCCCAGCTCCGCCTTTTCCAGTTTCTCTGCCGTGCCCATGGCCTCAGCTTCTGCGTCCGGCGTCCCCAAACCAGCCCCGTTCCTCTCCCCCGACTCGCAGGCGCGGGCAGGCACTGTCCAGAACCGAGCTGAAGCAGAAGCTGCGCCGCAGCCAAAGCAGAAGCGTACTCTCCGATTCCACCCCCGCTCATGATGTACGCACGCACGCACACGAATCAAGGTGTGAAAGTCGAAGAGGGAATTCTCAATCTACATACACTTGCGAAGACAGGACGAACCGTACATAATAAAAGTCGCGAAATTCCGGGGCAACGGCACTACGATAAGGGAGGGCATCTGCATTGCATTTTGCAAATTTTTTCCTTTCTTCTCTTTTCACAAAGGCGTCCTAGGGGGGTACAACAAAAGGGAAATACCATATCTTGCGTTTTGGCCTTTTTACAAGCAGGCAGGCGTTTTCATTTCGATTGTGGAGTTTTACTGTAGATACAGAGGCGTTTATTTTTTTGGCCTCACTGGTTTGAGAGCGGCAATTGATCCGGTACATACGAAAGGGAAGGGAATAAAGGCAGGGGTGGGATTGTGAAGGGATGAACCCTTTGTCTGTCTGTAGATACTGGAAATGATGTCAGAAAGAAAGAAAAAATGAAATAAAAATCACAAAAAAAAAAGAGGAATGTGTTACGGGAAGGAAGGAAGGAAAGGCTGGTTTGGGATGTGACTTGACTTGACTTGATTGGATTGACTGATTCTGATTCGCTATACGAATTTATTAATCTGATCTGATTGGGAAAGATGGAGAGAACGAGGCGTCGAGGGTGGATTCTTTGTTTGCGAGGTATGGTAGATGAGAAAAGAAGAGGAGAGGAGAGGAGTAGAGAGGAATACACATGGAGGAGTGGGAGGAGAGTGGGAGAAGTAAAAGGGGGGGAGGAGAAGAAGAAAGAGTGCAATACTTTTCTTCTTCTCTTCTCTTCTCTTCCTATACCCTCTTCCACACCCTCTTCTATCCTCATCACACACATCAAGAAGCTAATTATAGACCCCCGGATGCATCCATCCGCAAAGCTTATACCTACCGTACCTGCCGAGGCTACGCAGGGACATCAAAAACTCTCGACTACGTACATACCGGTACTTACTTCTAATAGCTAAGAGCGCCAAGTACCATCAAAGAAAGGAAAAGGAGAGGGAGGAGAGAAAAGAAACAAGAGCGGAGTGATTTCACACTACAACACCTAGGTACATACATACATACATACATACATACATACATACATACATACTACATACATAGGTACTACATACATAGCAACAAAAAATACAAAAAACTACCACCCGCTCGCTCCCCGACCATCCTGTCCCGTTTAACTAGTAGTAGTTGGACTAGGTAGGTAGTAGGTACCTAGTTGTAGATCCAACCTTATTCGCCTCTCTGACGTTCGTTTAAATCAAATCAGAAGAAGCTTTGGGATACGTAAAGTAAGGTAGGTAGGTGTGAGACTCCCTCCCCCCCCTCTTTTTTTTTTTAAAAAAAAAAAAAATTTGACTCCAAGTCGCTTCTTCCTCCTCCCACCAGGTTTTGCGCGATCCGGTGAGAGGCTAGGTACCGGTACTCCAGGTACGCTACTCTAGAACTCTGTCTACCAAGGCGGAGATGCAGACCTTTTCCCTTTCTTTTTCCCTCTTCTTCCTCCCGCCAACTACCTACCTACCTACCTCCCTACCTACCTCCCTACCTCCCTACCTACCTCCCTACCTTCCCCTACAAACGACACAGGAAAGCAGCCACCCCCAAAAAAAAAACCCCCCTCACCCATCCTCCCAAACACTGACCCTAAGAGAAAAAGAAAAAAAAAAAGACTTAACTGCCTCTAAAAGGGGAAGAAAAAAAGAATATCTACTCTACTCTACTCTACCCCACTCCACTCCACTCCTCAAGGAGACACGCCCGCATATCTATCTATTTATCAACGATTCGATTTCTTTTCGGCTGCTCTCTCTCTCTCTCTGGACTCTCTAGACTCTCTAGACTCTCTAGACTCTCTAGACTCTCTAGACTCTCTAGACTCTCTAGACTCTCTAGACTCTCTAGACTCTCTAGACTCTCTCGACACTCTCTCTTTCTCTACCGCAGGAAGAGAGAGAGAGAGAGAGAGAGAGAGAGAGAGAGAGAGAGAGAGACAGCTGAAGCAGAGTTCGTAGGAGGCACCTGTGACGTCGTACGTACAGGTAAAAGAGAGAATCGAAGCCTCCTACCCAGAATGGTCAAGGAAGGGGGGTTGGGAAACCGACAATGACTACCTATGCATGAATGCAGTCAGTGGCGTGACGACAAGAATTGGGACTGGGAAGGGAGAACAAAGAGCCCCAGAAAAGGAAAAGGGAAGAAGAGAACGTTGTAGACGTGGGAGAAGTGGCAGGACCAGCTCCGTGTCAAATTTCAGCCTAAGCTAACGATCAGGACCAGTCCAATCCGATCCACTCTGCCTCTGGGGGGAAAAGTCTCCATGCACACATTACGGCATAGCTTGTATTAATTTCTCTCCCTCCCTCTCTCCTCTCCAAGATACCATCCCCTCCATGTTCTCTCCGCCGAAGATCCAGCGCACTCCAGATCTCGATCTCAAATCAGGCAGGCAATACCCCATTGCGATACCCCATTACGATCCCTCAAGGCCGTATTTCCCTCGGTACGTCCCTTTCCTCCCCAGGCCCGGCCTAGCTAAGCCCAGCTTCATCATGGGTCAACCAATTGCAAATTCGCAAAACAATATTAACGGGAAATGGCGAGAATAATCAACGCTAAAGCAAGTAAGGAGAGCGCACAAGATACGGAGCGGAGGAGAGATCGTGGCATGTGGCACGTAGTATTTCGTATACGTAGATGCATGTGCACGTCGTGAAATATTCTCGGTTCTGTGAGGTGTGGTGGGTATATCATAAGGGATGGCCTCTCGTAAACGCCGCCGGCCAGCTGGGCGGGGTATAGCAGTGAGATTAAAGTGTCAGATCATTAGTGAGATCATCTAACGACACCTGCTTCGAGTTGAGAGGGTGTGGTGGTGGTGGTGGTGGCAGCAGCAGATTGTTCGGCAGCTCGTCGATTTCGTCCTGAAGAGCCCACCAGAGGCACTCTCATGTTGCGGAAGGGATTCGCCGGCACCCATCTCCGTGATGCCGGTGCAGCGGCATTCTGCTCGCCTCCAGTAGTTGCATCTCGTAGTTGAGCTGCAGCGACGTCTCGAGGAGATCGGCGGCTACTTCGCGTCTCGGTCGCAGTTCCGGAGCGTCCTCCCGGGCGTCCTGGAACCATGAAGCGGCTTCTTTGGACGGTAAAGAAAGCATTGGGAGGAGGTTGTGGCGCGGTCCTAGCTCTTCTGGAGATGCGCTCGGGAGGCTCTGCTTCTCCCTCGGGACGTGGCTTCGGAGTGTAGTAGTCGGCTTTGCAGAGCGGACAGCATGCACGACGAGCAGTGAGCCAGGGGTCCAGGCACCCGGCATGGAAAGCATGACCGCAAGTCAGTCCTCTAATCTCGTCGTCGTCCTCCAGTGCGTCGATACAGATAGCACACGAATCTCCAGGATTGGCGAGGAGATCAGGAGGAACAGCCGAGTGGACATGATCATCCTCTTCGTCGTCCTCCTCACTCGTCGTAGTTGGGTGCTTAGCGATGGTCTCAGCAGTCGCTGGGACGGCCTCCAGCTTGTCGTCTTCGACGACTGTTACGGACGGGAAGCTTTTCTCCAAGATGGTGGCATCGATACTCTTGCGATCATTCCCAAACTTCCTACCCACGTTGTTGATAGCAGGTGAGAGCGACACGTCCTGTTCCGTAGCCACACTATCCGGTCGGGTATTGACAGAATGCTTGGTTCCCGTCGGCGAAGATGGTAGGGCGATGGCACCGACTTCCCGCACGCTTGCTGGTCTGCTTAGTGGGGCTGTAACGCCGCCGTTCGTTGACAGACCCTCACTAGCCCGCGAAGCTACCCAGTTCTTGTACTTGGTCAAAGGGAATCGCTCGTTCACCTCGTCCATCGACATGAGCTTCTTCTCTCTCCTCCTCCGATGTGGTCTCGCAGGCACGTTCTCCAGGTTGATGGGATCGACGCCCTCGCCGTTTCGTATCGCGCGGATGCGAGCATTGTATCTAAAGCAGTACTTGACGCCTACAATAATCCTGGAGGACGGTCAGCTCGGAAAACACACCGATCGGACCTGGGAGTCGCTCACCATAAGTTTGTAAACACCACTCCGAAACCGAGGGCGACAAAGAACAGCAAGGGAGAGCTGGTGGGCCCCCCCGGGGTGCTGCTGCTGTTATTGTTGTTTGCCATGCTTGGAGTCGGGAAGGCAGCTGTTATTTGCGAAATCGAAGAGGAAGGCGTCGAAGTATCCCTCGGATTCAGGTTCCTGCCGACGACATGGGCGGCCTCCGCTACGACGTGGTTGTAGACCGACATGTTCGATGGTTGCGGATGCTACTCGGGAGCGGGAGCTACGAGTAGGAGGTGGCGCGGGTGGACAAAGGGATTCGGAATGGTGGATGGTGCACTCGCTTCTCTCCTCTGCGGTCAGCGCCAACCGAATGCAATGTCTTCTCCCGACCATTCACACACGGTATTTGTTTGTCGTACGGGTTGCCAGGTGAGATGGTGATGTGGTGACACGGCCAGTCGGGTTGAGGTTTGAGGGTGAGGGTGAGGATGTTGTCCGAGTGACCAAGGGAGGCGCTGAGAATCCGGAGGCCGGAGCGGAGGAGGACGAGGGAGACGATTAGGGCGAGGGAGATGATTAGGGCGAGGGAGACGAGGAGGACGAGGGAGATGAGCGTTGGAGCGCTACTGAGATGGTGAGAGCTACTACTAGGTGCGGGAACCAAGTAAGCGCGGATCCGATCGGTGCGGTCCGGTGGTCACCAACCGAACGAAGTAGGATTAATTTAATCAAATGAAATCAAATGAAATCAAATCAAATCATTCATTAGGGTCCTCGGGGAGAGAGGGTTGACGGCGATGACAACAAAGGGGAAGAGGCGGAAGAGGAGGAGGAGGATGAGGCGGAGTTGGTGGAGCGGGAGCTGGAAGTCGATGTTGAGGTGTGGAGGGGGAGGTGGAGGTGGAGGTGGAGGTGGAGGAACGTGAGGCGCAGCGGCGGACGATAGGCAGCGGGAGGAACAGGTACGGTAATAGATGAGATGGCAGACAGCATGCCGCCAATGCACTCTATCTGTGCAGTACAGTACAGTACAGTATAGTACAGTACAGAGCCCTATGGAGTGAAAGAGTGAAAGTCCAAGTCCAAGTCCGTGGTTTATCAGCATTGATCAAAAGCGGGAAGGATGACTACTGAGAGGAAGTAGAACTTAGTAGAAGTAGTACTTGATTCGATTCTGTCTGAAACATACAGTATAGAACGTCGTCGTACGTAGGACAACTATCTCGATTACGGAGTATGGCGAATGTAGTAGTATTACCGTACTAGTACCTAGAAGTAGTACCTAGTCCGTAGTACGAAATACGGAGGAGTCGTCCATGTTTCCGAAACCAGGATTTTCCCGCGCTTTGACTACCGGTAGATCTTCGCTTTCGCCATATAGAGTATACGTCGTACTTAATACCTACTAGTATTAGTACAGCCAAATTTCGCTATCAACCAGCCTATCAGCAAACCTCCCTGCCGCCCGGACCGCCCGATATCTACCTGATTAGGGCATAGTCCGACGACCCTTCCTGTCTCGCTTCGTGAGGATTCAACTACTGTTTCTTGTTACAAGAAAGAATTAAAATAAGAAAATTCTTCCTGTATGATCAACAGATCCGATCGAGCGGCGTCGTGTCATTTACTACTTACGTAGTAGTACTACAGAGTACAAGTAGAGTACGGTAGTATACCCTATACGAACTATAAACAGACAAAGAAACACCAGCCCAACCCCAAATGGCCACTTCAAACATCTTCCCTGCGCGAGGCCCGAGTACTAATTACAGCAGCCATCTATTCACCCCTTTCATCATGCCCGTTCAATATTTGCAGCACTTACTTGTACAACTATCCTTAATTGCGGAACGATACCTCTTCTCCTGCAAAACAAAACCCTCTCCAACCCGCATCACCACCTACCCTCCCACCCAAGAAGTAAACGCCAACATGTCCCTCAGAGATCATCGGTCCCGTTGAATCGTATACCTACCACGTGGAATATTCTGCTGCTCCCAGCCTTCGATCCTGCCACGCACCTAAGCGCCAGATCTAGAGTTCGGCGTGCGGGAGCGGGACTCAAAGCTTCACCTACCGGTCGCTAGCAGAAACCAACCAGACTACGAGAAAGTCCGCTTCGTCCCCGGACCCTTTGTTTCCGCCGCCTTGGTCTACCGGTAGTGAGTTGGTCCGGTGAGTTGCTAGATTGAGCGACCAGCTACTACAACGGTGGTGACCCGGCTTCTGGGGAATCTGGAAGGAAAAGCAGCATCGAGTGGATCATGGGGAGCTGATGTTGAGGGTAGAGCGAATGTATTATGAAATTTAGGAGAGGGTGCTTGGGAATCAAAGGAATATTTTTTGGGGGGTACGGGATTGAGTTTCGATAGTGCTGATTGATTTCGAACTCACTGCAGTTCCCCCAAACTTCTGAAAGCTTGCCGCCATTGTTGACATTCAAGCCTGATATCCTAGGCGCACTTCTCACCTCAAGCGAGGACGGACAACCAGCTTTTGCCGCCAAGGTATCCCAACCAGCCATCTCTTGATCGACAACTTCAGCTCTATCAAAAGCTCCACGACAGCGGCGACCAATTTCCTTCGTCTCACCGATATTAGTATTGGTCGGAAGACACGGATCAAGCGGCAAAGATGGCGCCCACTGTTCTTCCCGCATCAGGCAACCCGCTGTAAGTAAATTTGCTGATTCGCAAGTCTGAAATCACGAGACCACCGCGACTCATCAACCTCCATCCAGGGTCTTCTTCGACATCACACTCGGAGGTCAGTATCCCGCCCTCTCATGCACCATCACCATCTCCGGGATCTCGAAAATTCCCGCGACACGCGCGCATCGCATCAGAGCACGACCAGTCAGTCGCCCGGGCCTGAAAGCCGAGAGCCAGATTCTGATATCACGTGATGCCAAATATCTTCTCCGGGGCGGGGGGAAGAGAGCGCAAAGAAACAAGAGTAAATACTGGTGATGACCGACTGACATGGCCCCAGGTGAGAAGCTGGGCCGCATAAAATTCGAGCTCTTCGCAGACGTCGTACCCAAGACGGCGGAGAACTTCCGACAGTTCTGCACCGGCGAGACGAAGAACCACCTGGGCAAGCCGCAGGGGTATAAGGGGAGCAAGTTCCACAGAATCGTATGTCCGGCCTCTCGTTCTCCCTCTTCTCATCCTGTTTTGATTCTTTCTTGGTTCTCGTTATGTGAGAAGGAGTGGGATAGAGAGGGGATGTGCATGGATATGGATGTGGATAGGATATGGTGGATGGATGGCTTTATGGCTATATGGCTATATGGCTTTACGGCTAACGACCGTGAGAGCGCATAGATCAAAGACTTCATGTGCCAAGGCGGCGACTTTCTCGCCGGCGACGGTACGGGTTCAACGTGCATCTACGGCACCACGAACTTCGCGGACGAGAGCTTTGAGCGGAAGCATACCGAGCCCGGATTGCTGTCTATGGCTGTATGTTCTCCCCTCCCCGCATCTCCCTCTCCCATGCCTTTAGATCTGGGAGATAGGAGGGCTGATGGATGGAAAAACAGAATGCAGGCCCCAACAGCAACGGCTCCCAGTTCTTCATCACCACCGTCCCCACACCGTTCCTGGACGGCAAGCACGTCGTGTTCGGCAAGGTGGTTGAGGGCATGGATGTCGTGCACATGATGGAGAATACTAAGACGGGGTACCGCGGTGTATGTATCTATCCTGATCTGTCTCTCCCCCCCCCCCTCTCTCTTATTTAGCACTTTTCCGGAAAAGAAAAAAAAAACAAGGGAATGGATATAGATTGATAGGCTGACTAACACGTCGCCATCCACAGAAAGATGTCCCGAACCAGGAAGTCCTCATCAGTCTCTGCGGGGAGATGTAAGTAAAATTAACTCGTCGGCAAGAAATCAAGAATCAGGTTTGCGAGGAGCCGAGTGCGAGATGGGATGAAGCAAAGGCAAGGCAAGGCAAGGCAAGGCAAGGCAGAGGATTGTCTGGACCCGGCCAGATAGCATCATACACGCAAGCAAGCCGAAGGATAAGTCATATTTATTTGTTTATCCATCCATCCGTTCAATCTCATTCTGATGGCTGACACCCAACGACGAACGGGCTGCTTGCTTGCTGCTCAAGAACCGAACTCGTTGATGGAACAGCATAAGCTCGCTCGTGGTTTGCGCGTGGCTCTCTCTCTCTCTCTCTCTCTGTACTAGACCTTTAAAGTAGCTACCCTCCCTAGGTACCCCCCTCCTTCTATCTACACGTAGAGAGAAAAAAGGAATCGCAGAATGAATAGAAGAAGAAGAAGAATCTAAAGAAGAAGAAAAAAAGGACAAAGTCTACATATCCACATCTACTTACCTTTCCCTCCCCTCCCCCTCCCTATCTTTTCCTCTTCCTTTCTCCCATTCTTCTCTCCCCCTCTCTTTCTCCCCGCCCCTCTCCTCCCCTCCTCTACCACGACACCCGCCAACCAAACATCTAGCAACAACGAACCCAGGCAAGCCAAGTGAAGTGAAGCGAAGTGAAGCGAAGTGAAGTGAAGTAAAGTGAAGCGAAGTGAAGTGAAGAAAAGAAAAGGGACTTCAACGCGGCGGCGACACGATGGATCCATCCCTCTCCCATAACTATGCTATCAAAGCCAGCTGGCTCTCTTTTGAAAAACGCAGCGAGGAAAGCGTCGGGCCGCCGCTTCGGGCGATCTATCAGTCAGTCAATCCGTTTTTTTTTTTTCACATCTGGGAGAACTTGAGAGGAGGGGCGGTGGATGTGCAATGGATGAAGTTTTTTTTTTGAAAGGTTTTTTTTGGGGGTGTGTGGAAGGAGAGTTGGTTGGTAGGTGAGTGGGTGGGTGAGTGAGTGTTATAAACGGTCTAGGCATATTGGATTTGATATATTGATGTGATATATTGATTGATTTGATTGGTTGGTTGTTTTATTAATTGTGTAATTAGAAGCAGGAGAAGATTCCACTTTTTACAAATAAGATGGGCTAATGGCTAAGCGTTCCGCTGATTGAGTTGTTCGGTTCTCATCTTTACATCTAGATCCGTTGTGGAGTGATTCAAATGAGAAAATCAACTGGAATCTCGCGATTCTAGGCGAGTTTTCAAGCTGATCTTGGTGTGTTCGACGGAAGACATGCTTTTTTCCCCCAAAGACTTCTTGTTTTCGCCCACTTGAGGGACGGGTCTCTAAAGTTGCGACGGCAGGTCCCACTATGAGGAGGGAAGGGGCCTCTTTTCTCTTTTTTTTTTTTTTTTTTTTTTTTTTTTGCCAGGTTTGTTCGGATCTAAGAGGAGTGCGATATGCAATAGGAAGTCTTGAAGAAGCCACGTAGGTATAAACTGATAACGTTTTTTCTTTTTCTTTTGAACTTTGCGGAGATGTAAGAAAAGTTCAATGTGCAATAAGAAGTTTTGAGAGGCTGAGTGGATTAAAGTAATGGGGGTTCTGTTAGGGAGGGCATGTTGGAACCCGAGAGGATTCAGGTTTGCCGAAATTTGAGAACAGTGCGATGTGCAACAAAAAAGTCTCGAGAGGCTAAATGGCTGAATGGAAGCAATAGGAGGGAGGGGTTCTTTTTCTTTCTTCACATTTGCCGAAATTTGACACGAGTACGATGTGCAACAAACCTCGAGGATCCTATAGCGAGGTGGTTGAGGCGTTCTGTATACACCCGAAGTAGGATGAAGCTTCAATAGGGCCTCTGCAGGATTATATTCGAGAGCGTGTATTGCCAAGGCATATTTCGTGATATTCTACGGCATAGCTGAGCCAATATGGAGTGATCTCAAGACGGACTTATCAAGCACGCCAGAGAAGACCAACTACAACATGCACCATATCACAGATATCTCCCCTTTTGGAATCTGGATCCAAAGTCCGCCGCCTTGGCTAACATCTCTCTCTTCTGTCCATGACCCAACCGTCCACCCAGCGCCATATCCTTCTCACGATCGAATCCCCTCTTACTTGGATCATCGTCCTCCTCGACCTTCTCTCCCTTACTCTCCTTCGCCTTCTCCCTCTCCTCGTACAAGCTCCTTCCCCGGTTCTTTTCGTTGTACTCCGCAATCCGCTTCGCCGTAGCAATCTCCTCCTTCTCCAATTCTCGACTAATCTCCTTCTTGATGCCTCCCCCCCGGCTACCGGTAGCCGCATCTTTCCTCCCCAGAACCTCATCTTCTAATCGCTGGCGCTTCTCCTCCGGTGTCTCGGTCCAGATGGCGCTGATACCGCTCTTCTCAGCTGGGGCTTTGGCGCCTTTACCGGATGCGAATTTGCGGTTCTTGAGTTTCGTTGGGTCGACGCGGCCGCTCATGTCGGCGTCTGTGGGTGGTGCCAACATCCACTCCGCTCGCTGAGGCTTGGCTGACGCTGCCGCTACTGCTGAGCGATCTGCATCTTCCTTCTGCTGCGCGAACATGGCAGCCTCGGCTGCGGAACCAGGTGCGGGTGGCAGGGAAGGACCAAAGTCATCGTCGGAGTCCGAGGAGGAGTCGTCGGCGGGGTACGAGGGGCGCTCTGCGAGGTTTGCTGGAGGGGGCGCCGGGCCAAGGACTCGTCTTTTTGGGGCTGGAGAGGGTATGGGCTGTATTGTGCTTTCTGGTTCGGGTACCGAGGGGCCGTATTCGTCTTCTGAGCTGTCGTCGAGGTCGAGTTCGTCCGGGTTGGCAGTAGGTGGGAGGGTCGGTCCTAGGGTTCGTGGAGGGGGAGCTGTTGCTGCTTGAACTTTGCGGGGTGGTGAGGTGGGAATCTCGTCGTCGTCAGTCGAGCGCTTGCGCTTTGCGAGATGAGGCGGTAATTGGGGGCCGACGGAAGGCATTTTGGTGGTACGGAGTCGAGTTGTGAGGTTGTTGGTGTCGCGTTTAAAATGTGTGTCGCGTTTAAAATGTAAGCCAGTAGGTACTTGACTACGTAAGTGTTGAAGTGGTCGGCAAGTTTCCGCGAGCTGTCTCACCCACGCGATACCTGTCGTCTCAAACAATTCGTTCTCCCTGTCAAACAGTTCGAACCTTTGCTCGACAGCGATCAACGTTGCAAACTTCGTGAGCAAGGACGTTACAGTACAATACAATACAATATAACCATGCAATAAGTATTCATCTCACATGCCTTGTCCTTGAACTGAGCTTCAAGCCGTCCGCGCTAAGCGAGGAACCTACCTACGTAGATCTAACTACAGCTATCAACTCTGTCTGCGAACGTCGACGCCCTAAAGATTCCTCGATATTCCGGCATATTCGGATTGCGGCTTCGCGAAACCTTCTTCGGTGGCACCAAAGCAGGTCCCGGAGTGACGGTTTTCATGATTCCACGAACTGCGGCGCATCGACTTGCTTGAGTGGTGGAACCATGAACCGATGAGCTCCTCTTCTTCGGAAAACGACAGCGGTGCGGAGGAGGCTACGGTCAATGGAGATGACTTGAATGTAGGGGATGATGCGCCGACGAGAAACGAAGATCGCACACCCTCTGCAGGGCGCTTAGTGGAACTGTTGGAAGAAGTAAGAGAGGCTGCCCCAACACCAGAACAGCTGGGCAATGGATCCAACCGCTACAAAGCTGCCCGCCCGATAGACAGCCCTTCTGAAGATGGATCCTTGGACGCTTTACCTCGTAGAGCTGAGAGTCCCATAGATTCGCTGCTGTCGATCCCGGACGATTCCCCTTCAGTCCAGGTAGGCTAGACAACGTATATATATACAGGATTCAATTTGACAGACTCTGCAGGGCTCAGTACTCTCATCACCTGGTGGGAGCGGCATACTTCCGTCAGTAGCCTCCAGACCCGGTCTCGAAAGTCCTACTCCCTCCTTCCAACCCTTCGACAGGCGATTCCAATCCCGTCTCTCGTCCTCTAATCTCTCCATATCCCGCGTCTCCTCGCCATTTCTCAGAACCCACTCTCGCGCTGCGTCTCTGAGTAGTCAAGTAATACCAGACCCCGGGGATACCGACACACCATCTCCACCATGGGAAGTTGTACGATGGACGAAGCTCAAGAAGATGAACGGGCAAGCCTTTTCTGAAGTTGGCAAGCGAAATTTCGGCGTGCCGACATGTATATCAGTTTCTGCGTCTATAGTGTTGGGGACCTCCAAAGGAATAATCTTAATTTTCGATTACCACCAGAATCTCAAGTCAATAATAGGACCCGGCACCAAAGGTGGGTTTTCGGCTCCACGATCCAGGGGGAAATGCTGATGGATTTAGCTGTGGAATCCGGTGCTGTGACCTCCGTTGCGATTTCAGCGGACCACTTGATTATTGCAGGAGGCCATGCCAATGGAAGCATCTTTACATGGGAGACTGCCCGAGCTGCCCGTCCCTTTTTGCACATCCCGTGTCTCGAACCTGCTCAGCTAGTCAACAGAACGCTAGATGGACACCTTCCCAACGTTGCTGTTAGACACGTGGGGTTCCTGGGTACCAGACATACAGCTCTTGTTTCGGCTGGTGACCGTGGCATGGCCTTTTCACATCTCGCAACCAGGGGTCTGGGTGCCGTTGGTCGTACTGTCAAGACCACTCGGATACTAGGGCGGTATCCGAACGATGGCCCTACAACAGGAAAGCCCCGAAAGCCAAGCACTGTGCTGGCATTTGCGCCTCTCCCCCTCGGAAATGCCGAGAGGGGAAGTGATACATTAGGCCTGACCGCTATGCTCACTCCGTATCTGCTAGTTATCGTGTCTACGACTCCTATTGCTCAAACACAACACAAGGCAGCACGCCCCAAGGAAGTGGCTGCTCACAGTGCGCTAAGTGGGTGCCTGGCCTGGTTTCCAGCCGTCAAGCTGAAAGTAAGAGACCCGCAAACGGGCAGTGATGTGTCTAAAGTAAAGCTGGTATATTGCTGGTCTAACGTCCTGACCTTACTGGATGTCGACGAGGTACCATCCTCAGATAAAGATGAACCGCCGAGTCTGTCGTTCAAGGCTCGGAGTAGATGGAAAGCAGAAGAGGCTATTGTTGCAGTCCAGTGGCTCAGTCGATCTGTTCTGACAGTGTTGACCATCACGCAGCGGCTGATCATCCTTGAAGATGGTAGTATGCGGATGACCGAAGCATTTGACCTCATCAATAAGCACATATACCACCAAGACCTGTTTTCGGAACAGTTACATACCCTAGTTGAGCAGCTGGACGAGGAGGACGATTCGATGCATGGCGTTGTAGCCGATGCTTTCCACATGAGCTTTAAAGCCTACAAGAGCCGAATGTTTCTATTGGGCTTCAACGATGTGTCCATTGGCACCTTGTCAAACTGGGCCGATCGCTTGATCGCTTTGATGGAAAACGGCGACTACATCGGAGCCGTCCAGCTGGCAACGTCCTACTACACAGGAGCTGCGGACAAACTGACCATCGGTCTGCCGGAAGACACAACTCTGCGCCACTCGATGGTGCAGGATAAGCTTCTAGAAATCATGACCGCTTCATTGAAGTTTGCGTTTGGCCAGAAGCAGACGCCGACTGTCTCTCCGGATGCCATTCCCCTGAGAAGCTTGGCCGAAGCATGTTTTGAGGCCTGCCTCAGCATTGGAGATGTAGATTTCCTCTTTGAGGAAGCCTACGGCTGGTACGAGGATGGAGGCTCCGAAGGCGTCTTTCTCGAAACCCTGGAACCCCGTATACTGGAGAAGCAGATCCTTACCATACCACCGACAGTTGTGAAGGCTATGGTCACGCATTACGTGACGAAAGGGCTGGAAAGCCGACTTGAGGAAATGATCTGCAATATGGGGACCACGACTCTCGATATCGATCAAGTTACGACTTTGTGCAAACAGCACAACCTCTATGACGCACTCATCTACATCTGGAATCAAGCCCTTCACGATTATATAACGCCCCTGATAGACCTCTTAACACTTTTGATACCCCTGGTCCAAAATGGAGATTATTTCATGAATGGTAACGTCATGGAGGATCCCATCTATGGAGTAAACGCACTGAAAATGTTTCCTTACCTTTCATACACTTTCACCGGGCGAGTCTACCCTACCGGCGAGATCCTCGG
Organism: Drepanopeziza brunnea f. sp. 'multigermtubi'; assembly: GCF_022702325.1. Lineage (NCBI taxonomy): Eukaryota > Fungi > Ascomycota > Leotiomycetes > Helotiales > Drepanopezizaceae > Drepanopeziza > Drepanopeziza brunnea. The sequence goes on from NW_027094076.1 coordinate 1,363,416, forward strand.
TGAACAGGAAGCTTTGGACGCCAAAGCAGAGCTTTACTGGTTCATATTCTCTGGCAGAACGATTACATGGCCTAAATCGACCGGGCAGCCCTTCCTGACGCAGCCCACATTGGCACACGAACCATCGTTCCCATACCTGCGGATGATCCTGAAGTTCGATGCACCTAGCTTTCTGAGCGCGCTAAATGAAGCTTTTGAGGACTCCTTCTTGAACGACTCGCCTGATCGAGCTGTCAATGGGGGTTCGAGTCGTGACCTCCCAGAGGAACACGTCTTTGGACTCTCTATGGATCGACAGTATATCATCACAATCCTGCTGGAAGTCATGAATCACGATGACTTTGCATCGGAAGATACCATCTACCTCGACATGTTCATCGCCCGCAACCTTCCCAAATTTCCCCAGTACTTATTGCTCTCAGGGACGGCATTGCACAAGGTCCTTGCCGGCTTATGTAACTTTCCCGGAGAGGATCTGGCTGATGATGCTCAGCTGAGTGCCGAATACCTGCTCTCAGTCTACCACCCTCCTGACTTGAAAGCATTGATCCCGTTGGTTGAAAAGGCTGGGTTCTACCGGGTTCTAAAGAGCATCTACCGATCAGAGAAGCAGTACAGCAAGCTTATCCAGGCATACTTTGACGATCCAGAAGATGGGGATGCTATCTTCGACTGCATCGCCGACTGTCTAAGACCTCGCCCGGGACTGACCAAGAGACAGATTCGAGATGTCCACGATGTTATTGAACGACATGCGAGTGAGCTTGTACATCGCAGTGCGAATAGAGCTGCCCAAGTTGTCGAGTCCTACGCACCCGAGCTTCATCGGAAACTCCTGGATTCCCTACCAGAGGACTCCGAGCTACAGTATACTTACTTGCATACGATCTTCGAACCGGAAACGGGTGACGAAAGCAAACCACCCGCGCATTCAGAGTTCACGGAAAGATATGTGCAGTTGATGTGCAAGTTCGACTCCTCGCATGTGGTATCATATGTGGAATTGGTACAAGCAAGCGACCTGCGTCTCGACAAGGTGCTGCCATATATGGAGGATAGTGGGATTGTCGATGCCGCTGTGGTCTTGATGGCTCGGGAGGGCCAGTTACGAGAAGCTATGGATCGACTTGTCAAACACCTCAAGAAGCTCGAAGTTACACTTCTTGGGCTCTTGAACAATTCGACTGAAGACATGCAGTCAATGCATATCGGAGAAGCTACCGAAGATCTCTTGGGGGCATTGCAGAAGTACACAAATGTTGGGATCTGGTTGTGCCAGGATCATAGCAGCCAGCCCACACGGACGGCAACATCTCCCGTGCGCCGTAAACACCCACCGAGGGATGAGCTGCTTCCAGGAGAGGCTCTCTGGCTGGATCTTATCGAGGCCACCGTACAAATCACACGGAACCTCTCGGCAAGTCTTAGTGAGCTCGAAAGCACCAGAGACATCGGTCACGAGAAATTGCTGGCTCAACTACGGACTCTTGTGCAGCGAACTTTTACGGCTTTGCTTACCTCAACATCCACACCTTCCCCTTCAGGTGCAAGCCTCTCATTTCTTCGCATCCTCCGGGCTTTCCTCACCCGGGCCTCGATCTCCTCCCCCAATCTCAGCGATCTTCGCGCTGTCCTCGCCTCGATATTCTCCGCCTACGCATACGAAGAGCGGATCCTCAGTCTGGCGAACCGTCTCCTCGACAAAGACCTCTTCGTCAACGTCCAATCCGCCACGGCGCTCCGGCAGCGCGGCTGGAGACCTCGCGGCTCTACATGCGAGGGCTGCGGGCGCCGAGTCTGGGGCCCTGGCGTCTCGGGCAACGTGTTCTGCAAGTGGGAAGAGAGGGAAGAACGAGACTTGGAACGCAGGAGCGAACGGAGATCAGAACAAGCTGGCGGAGCCGCCCAGCGCGGGAAGGGCAAAGCGCCTACACGAATTCCGAGTCGAGTCAGAGGTGCTGTTGAGGTGGCCAAGGGGAAAGGCCAAGGTACGGGAACCGATGCCGGGGGGGCGGACGACGAGCAGCTGGTCGGTCCAGAGGGGACGGCGGACCTGGGACCGCTGGTGCTGTTGGCCTGCCGGCACATCTATCACCAGAGCTGCCTGGAGAGCGTGCAAGGCGATGATAGAGTGCCTGCGGACGGGAGGGATTTCAGGTGTCCGATTGATGGATGATAAGCGGAATAGGAGGTATCCAGGCTTGTACGTAGTACTACGTCCCAGGCGTAAGCATTACCCCCCTGCGGGTAGGGTAAGCAGGGGTTTTATACTGTAAATAGTGGAAACTTGAACTTGTGAGGCACCCTCCAGGGGTAATACAGTAATTACGCCTGTACCGTGGTACCGTGGTACCGTGGTACTCCGGTCGCAATCAAGCTACGGTACATACCGCTCTTGGAATTTTCAATTTTTCAATTTTCAATTTTCAATTTTCAATTTTCAATTTTCAATTTTCAATTTTCAATTTTCAATTTTCAATTCGCTCGAATCTAATAGGTAGGTAGGTAGGTAGGTGGGTAGGTACCGGTAGGTGTACCGGTATCTCCACTTCCGCCCCGCTCCGCCCCGCTCCGCCGCCGCGTCAGGATCTGTGAAGCGACTTTTTCCTTACTGTACCGTACTTACTGTGCTACTTACCTAGTACCTTCCTACCTACCTACTTGTACTTACTGTGCTACCTACCTAGGTACTTCACTCACTCACTCACTTACTCACTCACTTACGTAATAACTACAATAAGGGATTCCTCAGATCAGATGCAGGGATGCAGAGATGCAGAGATGCAGGGATGCAGAGATGGGAGGGGAGGGGGGGGCGGCGCTTTATTTATTTATTTATTTATTTACGTCGTGTTTTATTATTTTGTTGGTTGGTTTGTTTACTTTACTTTACTTTATTTACTTTATTTATTCAGTAGTCAGGGATTGGGGGCGGGAGTGGGATTGGTATTGGGGGCGGGATTGTGATTGTGATTTGGAGTGGGAGTGGGAGTGGGAGTGGGCTAGGTGGATGGATGGGTGGATGGCCTTTTCTGTTCTTGAGTAATCTTAAATTTCATCTTCATCTTCATCTTCATCTCTGGCTTGGGCTTGGGCTTGGGCTTGGGCTTGGGCTTGGGCTTGGGCTTGGGGGGCTTGGTCTTCTATTTTATTTTATTGGTTTATTGATTTGCTTGTTTGTTTCTTTATTGTTTTATTTTTATTGATTTATGTGTTTATTCTAGAGAGCGGAGTGAGCGGATGGTGGGTGGTGGGTAGGTAGGTAGGTAGGTAGGTACCTAGGTAACATTAGCGTAGGTACAGTAGGTACCTAATCAACCGTCGGCCATCTTGAATTTCATTTGTAAAAAATCCCGACCTGGCGCGCACTGCACCAAGGCGGGGACACCGAGCAAGGCGGGAACAGTAACGGTATACCACTGATTCCATCACAACTCTCAATATCAATATCAATAAAGATAAAATAAAATATCTACATGCTCCAAAAACTTGGCCTCACAAATGTCGATTCTAAATATAAAAAAGCATGTATTGTTGACGATATGATACATTCCAACGCAATGAAAACATCGTGAAGAACTAACCGTCTGGAAGAAATTCGAATGTACTTGTTTATCGCGAATCTCTTCAGAACTACAACTTTCATTTTTTTTTTTTAAAAAAAAAAAACGTCACATGGATCGAGAACCAAGGGATGCAATCTATGATGGTCTTACGACAAGTAATAATTTTTAAATAAAAGTTGGTCGCGATGCACGTATCCTCTTGCTAGGTTGAGATCAGAGTCCGAATTTTCGCCTGCCTCGCTGATTCGAGGATTCATTTACGCGGCAGAATTCTGATGTATAGGTAGGTAGGTACTCAATCGTAAAAATATATATATATATATATATAAATGAAAAAAATGAAAAAAATGAAAAAAATGAAAAAAATGAAAAAAATGAAAAAAATGAAAAAAATGAAAAAAATGAAAAAAATGAAAAAAATGAAAAAAATGAAAAAAATGAAAAAAATGAAAAAAATGAAAAAAATGAAAAAAAATGAAAAAAATGAAAAAAAATGAAAAAAATGAAAAAAATGAAAAAAATGAAAAAAATGAAAAAAATGAAAAAAATGAAAAAAATGAAAAAAATGAAAAAAATGAAAAAATCAAAAATCAAAAATCAAAAATCAAAAATCAAAAATCAAAAATCAAAAATCAAAAATCAAAAATCAAAAATCAAAAATCAAAAATCAAAAATCAAAAACCCAAAATCAAAAACCAAAAATCAAACATCAAAAATCAAAAATCAAAAGTACAATGTCAACTAACCTCAACTCGACACCATAAAAAGAAGAATAGGTAACCTGTCACGAAAAATTCCACGCGTCGATTAAGATCGAAAACTCAACACGGGGCAGCTCTCTAGACGTGAATACCTACCTAGCTAGGAGATGATGATTGGGTAGGTTAGGTTTGATTGGTTGATCTGCTATTTTATTTTATTGTGCTACTACCGGATCCGGTAGAAGAGCGGATTTCACGGGCCCGTCGTGGTGGTGCCGACTTGCTACAGCAAGTCTCGGTCGATCCTTGCGAATTGAGAATTTTTTTAGAAGGGAATTGACGAGTAGGTAGGGAGGGAGGGAGGGAGGGAGGGAGGGAGGTGCCTAGGTAGGGAGGGAATTTTTTTTTTTTTATTTATTTTTTACTTTTCTTTTTTCTTTTTTCTGTTTTCTGCCCCTAAATATACAACTACTACTACGGTTACTACGGTTACTAAGTAAGTAAGGTAAGTAAGTACGTAGTAGTAATAGCTCGTGTGGCTTTCGGGACGGTTGGAATTGGGATTGAAATTGGTTGGTTGGGATTGGTCGGTTGGTTGGTAGGTACTACTATACCTAGTATATACGATAACTCAAATTGGTTTTTTTTTTTCTTAAAAAAAAAAAAAAAAAAAAACATGCTTTCGGAGGATTTTGGAGCTTGATTTTAATTCTGCTGCGTGGGTTGGTTGCTGTGGGGATACCGAGGTGGATACCGTATGTGGATGGACGGTACGGTCAGGATGGAAGTGCCAAGGGGAGAAATCTCCGGGTTGGGTGGGGGGATGTGATGTGATGTGAGGAGGGGAGGGAAGGGGGGGGCCAATTCACTATTTATAGTTATGCTTAGTTGGGTGGGAGACCGACCTACCTACCTAATACAGGTACCTAATACTACAGTAGGACCTAGTGTAATACTACCTAGTGGGGACGTTTGGAGATGTCCGAGATGGAGAGGAAGAGGAGGAGGAAGAGGAGGAGGAAGAGGAGGAGCGAGAGGAGCAGGAGGTGTGTATTGGAATTGGAATTGGAATTGGAATTGGACTTCTGGAAATATCTCCTGTATCTACGAGGGCACGGGATAGTGGACAATACCGGTACGTAGACGACTGTTTTCTGTGCGGGCAAGGAAGTTCTGGGCGGTGGCGGTGGGGTGGCGGTTGCGGTTGGCGTCGGGTTGGGGTTGGGGTGGGTAAGCGAGTGAGTGAGAGGGTGAGTGTTTGTTTGCGAGGAGAGGATTACCTGGAGGCTTGGAGGGGGGGGGCGGAGAGAGGGAGAGAAGGAGAGAATGGAAGAGGGAAGGGGGAAAGAAGGGGAGGGTGAGCAGCTGGGAATGGAGATGGGATTTTTTTCATTTTCATTTTCATTTTTATTTTTTTCGCAACGCATGGGATGGGAGAGCAGAGCAGAGCAGGGCAGAGCAGGGCAGAGCAGGGCAGAGCAGGGCAGCAAGAGAAGCGAGGGGGACTCGCTACTCCGTTTCGCAACAGACGTGGAGTGAAACGGGCGCCACCGGTTGCAGCTGGAGCCGAGCGGTTTGCGCATGGCCGTGTGGAAGCAGAAGCAGAAGCAGAAGCAGAAGCAGACAGACCAACGGCCAAATGGCTCGGGTCGGTAATACCAAGTAAAGTACGTCCCAAGTAGAAGTACTACTACCTACTACTCGTAAGTAAATCCTCCTCGTGATCGGGGCCCAGCAGGAGCGAGCCGAGAGGAGGATCAAGCCTTTGGGGGAGGGGGCTGGCGGGGATGCAAGGCTTGGCTGGGCTTGAGCTTGAGGTTGGGTGCCCGCTTGCTGTGGGCGTGGCCGGGCTGCGCTTCTGCTTCAGCCTGGGTTCGGTGTTTCCTGGGGAATTGGTTGTCGGTGTTTGGTTTGGGATTTTATTGACGCCTTGCCTTTCTTAACCTGCTCTCTCACTCACTTGCACACTTGCTCACTTGCCCACTTACTCACTTACTCACTTACACACTTGCTCACTCACTCACTCACTCATCTGCTTGTGGTCCTGCTTTGCTTTTACTTACGTTACCTATCCATCGACACCTCACGTACGTTTATGATTGTTGATTTGGGTGTGCGGTAAAGATTGGATTGGATTGGACTAGATTGGACTAGATTGGGATTGTACCCCGTCCGTTGCGATCGATTAATACCAGCTGTGAATACCGGTGTTACATACCTACGTGCACGCACTTGCACATGCATCTGCTGCTGCCACGCTTCGACGACGACATCGCGGACGACTAATCGAGGCACTTGATTCCACACGGCCTCCCATTTACCCATCCTGAGAAATCATACCGAGCGAGAAAAGGACGGCAGCCGAGGAAAAGGACGGAAGGGTACACAACAGACGAACACGAGGCGAAATGGCTATGCGGCTCCGAGAGAGGCAGATGTTGGGCAGTGAGGAGGACTTTGGGCCGACCGATGAGAGGAAGGGGGAGGCCTTCTGGTGGACGAAGGAAGGTTCGTGTGGTCCTATCCCGTGCTGTGCTGTGCTGTGCTGTGCTGTGCTGTTATGTCGGTTCGATATGCTGTCGTGAGAGTGCGATCATGGGCTGACGCGGTGCCGGTGCTGCACAGGACAAATCATCCGCTGGTCGGTGTTCTTCGGCCTGATGTTCCTCTTCCTGACCTACATGATTGTGGGTTACTGGCATGCGAAGAAGCGGATCAGCAATGGACTTGCGCCCCTGCCGTATCACCAGGTTCGTTCCACCTCCTCCCTCCCCACTTTCCCATCCCAGACACGAGAGAGCATCACCAATCGCTAACGGATGCACGTGTGACCAAACAGTGGCTACTAAGCCGCCGCGACCGCGCACGCTACGACCCGGCCTTCCAGAACCCGTCAGCCTACTATAACCAGTATCCCCCGCAACAGCAGAGCGAGTATGACCGGTTTTCCATGCCGCCGCCGCTGTACACGAATGCCGATCTGCCGCCCACCTACCAGCCGCCAGCGGGGAGTACCAAAGTCGACCCTGCGCAGTGGCGGACGGATCCTACGCGACGACCGCCAGAGGGGGGGGCAAGTCAGTCTTCTCCGCCTTACCAGGCGCCGGCGGGACCTCCGCCGGTGGCTGTAAATCATCCGGGTGCGAGCGCTGGTAGCAATCACCCTAATCGACCGTGAGAGGGAAAGGGAACAGCGTGGGTGGGTTCGTGTACTGCGGTTCGCTCTGGGCAGAGAGGGGGCATTGTAATGAGTGGCATTTGCTTTGGTATTTGTTTTGGGACGGGGTGAAGCGAGCTAGAAACAGTATTGCCAATAGATTAAGTCAACAAGAGAAGTGAAGCTTGTCAGAGCTTCTTCTAGATTGCGATGTCTTTGAACGCGTCTTCTTCTGCTCAGCCCAGGTCCATGGCATCCGGGTCGTTGTACATAGCTTCCTGGGCCATATCCGTTGGCATTGCGGGTATATCCTCCATGGTTTCCTCTCCTAGTTGCGGTACGCCAGGGATAGAGCTGGGCGGGTTCCCGCTCCCTGCCATACTCGGGTACCAATCCCGGGCCTCGCAGGCCTTCGAAGCATTCTCTTGCGCATCACCATCATATTCTCCTCCCGCCTTCTGCGCCTGCAACGCCGCGCGAGCTCTCGCCCGCGACTCAATGACAGCCTTCCGCACACTGTCCTTCTCGGCCGGCACGCTCAGCGAGCTCGGGACGTTGTACAGCACCAGCTGACTATTCGCGCCGGCCAGCTCGCCCTCGCTGTTCGCAAACACCATGGGCGGGATCCGCGTCTCGCGGAGGTGTTGCTGGATGTCGGGCAGGAAGACCAGCTTGCCATCGTCGGACTCGCTGCCACTGCCGTCTGCGAGCTCGGCGTCGAGGTCGTAGATGTAGACTTTGTGCTTGGTGTCGTCTAGGTGCATGGTGTCGTCATCGCCGGTTTGCACAGCTGCCAGTAGAGGTGATGATTTGAAAGGCGAGAGCGTGCTGGCCGACGGTTGCTCGACTGGGACGTAGAGTTTCTCGCCATTGCGCTCTGGGAAGTGTAAGTAAGCTACATGTACAAATTTCGTAGTCCTTTCTGGTGTTGTGGTTGGGTATGGGGAGAGGGAGAGGGAGAGGGAGAGGGAGAGGGAGAGGGAGAGGGAGAGGGAGCGGAGGAGGAGGAGGAGAAGGAGGAAACGTATACGAACCCAAATTCAGCAAGCTGAGCCGCTTGGAGAGGCGCTCGTTGTCCTGCGTCTCGGCCTTTCTCTTCCTGATCTTGCCTGTCGCTTGATAGCGATCCATTTTCTCTCACATCTCAACCGTGCGACGACGCCTGTCTGGGCCCTTCCTAAGTATCCCCCTTCTTTCCCTCCCCAACCCAATCCAAGTGCCGCAATTCGTACAGGTGGCGCAATTGGCACAGTTGCGCAGAAGATATCCGATTTGCGCGTGTTGTATTTTCGCGTGGGTGGTTTTATTTTCGCGTAGGCCACCTATCGGGAACAGACCGATGAATTGTCGGGGTTGTAGCAGTGGAAGGTCGAGAGCACTGCCTCTGAGTCACCTCTTCCGAATTCGACGGTATTCCATCGCAACAACAACCGAGAATCTGCGACCCTCCATTGCATTCTTCTCACCGCGTCCACGAATCCCGCACCGCACAACGATCACCAGGACGGCATCTAGAAGCTTCTCGAACTCAAAGGGAGCAGCAGTAGCAAGGATGGCGCAGGAGAAGTGGACTGCACCCGTGGTGAGGAAGACCTTCCTGGAGTTTTTTGAGGCCAAGGGACATACGATCGGTAGGTGGCGGGGTACTCTGTTTGTTTGGAGGGGGGGTTATCTTGGGAGCACTCCACGACAATGGCAAACGCTCCATTGAGGGTCACAGATCTGGATCACAGTATCCTTTCTGTGAGTGAGAGGCCCTTAAAGATTATGGCTAATAAGTGCTGTCTGCAGTGCCGTCGTCGTCGGTCGTACCCCACAATGACCCCACGCTGCTATTTACCAATGCTGGGATGAACCAGTTCAAGCCAATTTTCTTGGGCACGGTCGGGCAGACAGATGATTTGGCTCAGCTGAAGAGAGCGGTGGATACGCAGAAGGTATGTTTGCTGTGCTAGTGGAGGTGGAAATGGAAGGGGGCATGCTGACCGTTGACAGTGTATTCGTGCGGGAGGAAAACACAATGTGAGGATAGATTCTGTATGGAAGAGAACTTGAGCTGAAAATACTGCCTTCTAGGATCTGGACGATGTTGGAAAAGACAGTTATCATCACGTATGTGGCAGTTTCGCAGTATATAGTATTCTGCTGATGTGACTTAGACTTTCTTCGAAATGCTAGGCAACTGGTCTTTCGGCGACTACTTTAAGCAAGAAGCTATCGAGATGTCATGGGAGCTTCTGACGAAAGTCTACGGCTTGGATCCCGACCGTCTTTATGTCACATACTTCGAGGGCGACGAGAGTGCCGGCGTGGAGCCAGATTTGGAGGCCAAGGACTTATGGAAGAAGGTTGGAGTTGCAGATGATCATATCCTGCCCGGAAACATGAAGGACAACTTCTGGGAGATGGGTGATCAAGGACCTTGCGGACCCTGCAGTGAAGTCCACTACGACCGAATTGGCGGTGGCCGAAATGCTGCCCACCTGGTCAACATGGACGACCCCAATGTTCTCGAAATCTGGAACAACGTCTTCATTCAATTTGATAGACAAAAGGACCGCTCTTTAAAGACGCTGCCTGCAAAGCATGTCGATACGGGTATGGGATACGAGAGATTGGTATCGGTTCTGCAAGACAAGTCCTCGAACTACGATACCGACGTCTTTCTACCGCTATTCACCAAAATCCAGGAAGTTACAAAGGCTAGACAGTACACCGACAAATACGGAAAAGACGATGTTGACGGAATCGATACCGCTTACCGTGTTATTGCTGATCACATTCGTCTCTTAGCGTTCGCTATTAGTGACGGAGGTGTACCAAGCAATGTGGGCCGCGGATACGTTGTTCGACGAGTCTTACGGCGTGGTGCTCGATATGCCGAGTCATACTTCAATGCTGAGATCGGCAGCTTCTTCTCCAAGATACTGCCTGCACTTGTTGAGCAAATGGGCGAGCAATTCCCTGAGATTGTTGCGAAGCAGCAAGAAGTCAAGGAGATTCTGGACGAGGAAGAAGAGGCATTCGGTAGAACTCTAAAGCGCGGGCTGGTGATGTTCGAGAAGTACGCTGCCCACGCCATCAAGAACGATAGCAAGAAGCTTTCTGGCGATGATGTTTGGCGGTTGTATGATACTTTTGGGTTTCCAGAGGACTTGACCAAGATTTTGGCTGAGGAGAAAGGTCTCGAGACTGATGATGCCGAGATTGAGATCGCCAAAGAGAGAGCTCGTTTGGCTAGTATGGTTGTCAAGGACACTTCGCAGACGTTTGCCAAGTTTGACGTACACCAAATCGCGGAACTCGACAAGATGGGTATACCACGACCCAACGACGATGCTAAGTTCTCGAAAGGAGATAGCACTGCCAAGGTGTCCCTGGTCTACGACGGGAAGGCCTTTTTGAAGTCAACTGAGGGTCTTGAACCTGGCAAGCCATTCGGTGTTTTGCTGGATAAGACGAACTTTTACGCCGAGCAAGGAGGACAAGTTGCGGACACTGGTAAGATCATTATCGATGGTGTTGCTGAGTTCAAAGTTCGTGATGTTCAAACCTACGGAGGCTACATTGTCCACAATGGTTACCTAGACTACGGCTCGCTAAAGGCTGGAGACGAGGTTATCTGCGAGTACGACGAACTTCGGAGACAACCTATCCGCAACAATCACACCGGCACACATATTCTCAACCACGCTCTACGAGAACATCTCGGTGAGGATATCAACCAGAAGGGATCTCTCGTCGACCAAGACAAGCTTCGATTTGATTTCTCCCACAAGGCTCAAGTCAGTCTGCCTGAGCTGAAGAAGATTGAGGATTCGTCCAACGCGTACATCAAGCAGAATTGCGAGATCTACGCCAAAGACGTTGATCTTGATCTTGCCAAGGGCATCGAGGGTGTGCGTGCTGTGTTTGGCGAGACATATCCCAACCCGGTTCGTGTTGTTTCCGTCGGCGTCCCAGTTGACGAGCTCCTGGAGAACCCCAAAAACCCCAAGTGGAGAGAAGTCAGTGTCGAGTTCTGCGGTGGGACTCACGTGGAGAAGACGGGGCTCATCAAGGATCTGGTTATTGTAGAGGAGAGCGGTATTGCCAAGGGGATCCGCCGCATCATCGCTTACACCGGTGATGCTGCCCAGAAGGTCCAACGAGACGCCATTGAATTTGGCAAGAGAATCGAGGCTTTGGAGAAGATGTCACACGGTGCCGAGAAGGAGGCTGAAGTAAAGTCTGTACAGAACGACTTGAACCAACTCACCGTCGCAACTCTGACCAAGGATGAGCTGAAGACTCGCCTCGCTAAGGTTCAGAAGGAGATTCTCGACGAGCAGAAGAAGAGACAGAAGGCCGAGTCCAAGACTGCGCTGGATTCTGTCACGGGTCACTTTTCGACGAACCAGGACAGCAAGGTGTTTGTTGGTGCGCTGCCGATCTCTGCGAATATGAAGGCTGTGACGGATGTCATGAACCACTTCAAGTCCAAGGCGAAGGACAAAAGTGTGTATCTTATTGCGGGCAGCAAGAGCGAGGTTGTGCACGGTGTTTACGTTGGCACTGCAAGTCCCCTCTCCTCCCTCCTACGAACATGGCTAATCAGTACAGGATCACTCTTCGAAGGGGGTCACTGCCGAGCACTGGGCCGCAGCCGTCTCCGAAGTCCTGGGTGGCCGCTCCGGCGGGAAGGAACCGACGCGAACGGGCCAAGGCACCAACCCCGAGAAGATCGACGAGGCAGTCAAGGTTGCGGAGAAGTGGATTGCCGAGAAGCTGCAATGAGGATGTTATACCCGTGATATTTTTCACTCTGGTGGATGGATCAGATGGCACGGGCGGAGAGATATCTTGTAGCGTAGATGCTCCTTCGCCGGCGTGAGTGGTGGCCAGGTGGGTTGCAGGCTTTTGATGAGGGAATCTTAATGCAGAATGCCACCCTATCGTTTTATACTTCATGATGCCTGGGATGTTTAGGGTATGGAAAGGGGAGTTGTACTTAGTTGTACTTGATAGGACACTACTGCGGGCGACTTTGAAGTATATGTATCGGCATGGTCGTTGGTCGCACATGAGATGGAGAGATACCGGTACCGGTAGTTGTCGCTGTCCACAACGCAGAGATCGCTCGAATGCAGCCACAGGTGCATGGAACGTACAAGCCACACGGTACCTATACAGTAATACTCACGACGTCATCCGGAAATTGTGAACTCAAATCTAGCTCCTCGCCACTCTGACGGCGCTCACCCAGCAGCCGTGCAACTTTCACGGAGACCCGTCTGACAGACCGACCGACTAGTTCGGACAGACAGACTAGTTCGGGCAGACAAGACAGACAGACAGTTCGGACAGGCAGCAGACAAAGCGGACGCAATCTCCATGGCTAAAGTTCCTGTACTACTACTATATCCCAAACCTGCCCTCCTCCCCTTCTGGTCGTTAGCGTTGGTATGGTTTAAAAATACCTTCTCGCCATCGTTAACGCGTTACGCGACAATCCTCTTAACTTGTAACTTCAGATGAAGATACTCCGCTACACATACGTAGGCCGAGCCGCGCCGGGGCGTCTGCGGGCGCTGATCGACCACCCCCGCAGCCCTGCAATATACGTCTAATCGTCGGCTCGCTTATGATTAGGGATCCCGAGTCTCCAGGATTGATGGCACTGGGGGACTGGGAGAGGTGCTCCGGGTCGGGGGAAGGGCGCATCAACAAAGGTTTCCGTTGTACTGCTGTAGGTACCTACCTACGTACTGTAGTACGTGCTACCGGTACCGGTACCGGTAGATGTTGGTATGGATACAACTCCCTCTTCTGGGCTGAGATGGTGAGATGGGTTCGTGACGGATGGAGGTTAGGGACGGAGTCTCATCCGGAAGGTTTTGATGGCTATAAATAATCACTATCAACTGTAGGTAGTAGTAGTAGTAGTAGTACCTAGTACTACGGTATATGCGGTCATCGCAAAGCGGCAAAGCATGAAACGCGACCTCCGTCATGGACGCCGTCTGGCCTCTTGTAGGTAGCAGTAGGCAAAGGGTAAATAAAGATACGGTTTAATTAAGGATATGGCGTTTCCGTAGATAGATGATGGTCTAGGCCGTGATGGAGATGAGGATGAGGATGAGGATGGATTTCTTTTCCTTATCGAAGGATCTTATCCCCTCTGCTCCCCCTGTGCCGATCGAGGGGTCCCCCAGGGCAGGGTCCAAAAGTTGCCAAAGTCGCTCCGTTCCGTATGTCACCGCCGATGTCTGGTCCCGTCACTTGTCTCGTCTTTGTCCTGGTCCCGGTCCGTGGATGATTGCGGAGTCTGATAAAACACAAGCACAAGTACCGGTACCGGTACCACTCCGTATAAGTACTCCATGTAAGAAAATATCCCGAGAGGTACCCGAATTGGCCATACAACAAGGCCTGTTCTGCTCTGCACCACCCACTTCCGACTCTTCAAGGTTGAATATTCTTTGGTGGCTATCTAGCTACAAGCTACAAGCTACAGCTACAAGCTACAGCTACGGCGACAGCTACGGCGACAGCTACAGCTACAGCTACAGCTACAGCTACAGACAGGACCGGCTAAGCCCAATGGGAAGACGGCCGAGGGAAATACCTCCGCCATATCAACCCACCCTTCCCTTCTTCCTCTCAACAACATAACTAACTACATCCCCCAATTCGCCTCTATAACCCACCCAAATCCCGTATTTTCTGGCCGAGGTCGAACCAGACTTACCCAGATATATCGCGACATCGATTGGAAAGTGGACGGACCGCCGACCCTCCGCCCATCTATCTTAGTTAGCATCTATCTTAGTGAGCCTCAGGGATATGACGTGGTGATCGAGTGGACAAGGAGGACAAACATTGTAGAGTCAACACCTCCAGAACGGCAAAATCTCCGGACTTTTATGCGACGAGATGATGCTCGCCCTCGATACCGCCCAACCCGACTCTGCTCAACCGGCTGGGTATCGTCACGAATCTATCCACGATGAACTCCTGCCACATCGGATCGGCGACGATGATGGCCACCCGCGGTCTCCGCTGCACATGCCCCCAGGTCAAATCGATGGCCTCGAGTCCTTGCAAGCAGACAACCTCCTCAAGATGCGTGGACAATCAACTCATCGGAGAGACTCTGATGACAGCCTCCTTGATCTCGATCTCGATCTCCATCTCGGAGGACCTCGTCCAGCGGCACAGCTCGCAGTGTCCGCATTGCAGTATCTTCCATATCCCGTCATCGTCTTGAGCGCGCTGAAAACACTCGTCATGGCCAACGATGCCATGGGAAGACTGCTGGGGATGGAAGAGACGGATGGCGATGTCGCTAGTGACGACGGGACCACAATCTCCGATAGGCTGGGTGGGCAAACTTTGAACCAGCTTGGTATCGATATGCTGCAGGACGGCCGGCCGGTCTGGGTAACCTGGGAGGCGTTCCTCAGCAGCATCGCGGAAGAGATGGGCCAGCAAACCACGGAGGATCCGATGCGGCGGACGGGCTCTGAAGCTGGAGAAGGGGATAGAACCCCAACGGTCGAGAGAACAGAGCCTTTGAGGAGCAGTCGATCGAGTCACAAGGAACGGCCTATGGTTCGCGATGCCGTGGTGGAGGTAGTCATATCCCAGGAGAAGATTGGCCAGAGTCTGTTTGCGGCCCATTACAGTGCCAGAAAAACCCCAAGGCATGTTTTTGCCAAAATGATCATAACTGTCTGGGAGATCGAGGACGAGAAGTTCTTCACTTTGACATTTACCAATACAGACGCGCAGCAGAACTCACTCCCAGCTTCCACGGGCCAGTCGAGGCAAGTGACAAGGGCCACGAAGAATTCCTCCTTCGGCTCGGCAGGATCGAGATCGCACTCCTCCTCCTCTGTCAGCTCCGGCAAAAACTCAACCCGAGGTGGTGGCTCCTCCTCATCGTCTGCTATCACGAGCCCTACTACCCTCTCCATGTCCACAAGCCCCTTTCCGCCGTTAGGCCCTCCGTCCAAGCTCAGCACCTCAAGTGCCCCGTCGACTTTTCAGAAGATCATCTTGATGAAAGATGCTCTGATGGATACCACCTCGGTACCCATTCTGGCCATGTGGAAAGACGAAAGCCTAACGATACCCAATAGAGCTGCAAGGCGATTGTTTGACCCGGCAGCGGATCTCTCCAATGTCAAAGACGGGGCTGACTTGATAACGAAATGGGAGTTGTACGACGAGACGTTGACCACCAAGCTGGACCCTAGTGAATACCCGATCTCAGTGCTCATCAAAACACAGACACCGTTTTCCAGTCGCAAATTTGCCATGGTCGACCCCGATACGAAGCAGAAGACCGTTTACGACGCCCTCGGGGAGGGTATCTATGGCGATGACGGAGAGTTTCTCGCTGGAGTGGTGTCATGCCGCGATATCACCTCCCTGACGGAGACGATCACGGAGATCAAGGCCAAGGATGAGCAGCGATTCTCAATGATCGTTGACAGTATGCCGCAAATGATTTGGACTGCGACTCCGGATGGTCTACATGACTGGTTCAGCCAAAGATGGTAAGGCGTGCCCGTGGCGCTTGTGACACAGTGGCTTATGTTCGATAGGTATGACTACACGGGATTGAGCCCAGAACAATCTCTCGGATTGGGCTGGAAATCATCGTTCCACCCCGAAGACATGGTCAACGCTGGTAAGAGGTGGGCACATTCCCTCGCTACTGGTACACCATACAGCACAGAGTATCGCTGTAGGAGCAAAGAAGGCGAGTGGAGATGGATGCTAGGCCGCGCCTTGCCAATGAGGAATCTTCACACTGGAGCCATCGAGAAGTGGTACGGAACGTACACAGATATACATGAATCTGTCGAGACGCGATATGCCGCGAAACGATTGGTGAGTCATCCGTCAGAGCTGAAGGGCCGCAATCGCTAACATCAATGCAGCGACAACAACTCCTCTCTGTCATCACACACGCTCAAGTCACACTTTTCTCAGTGGACAGGGAACGCAAGATAACCCTGCTCGAAGGAGCTTTCATCTGGGATCTGGACAGCGATATTGGATCCGGTGACGAGAGTTCGAATAGCAAAAACAGGGGAGGCGAAGACTTCATTGGCAGAAATGTCTACGATGTTTTATATCAGAGCAGAGCCCTTCGCGACCATGATGGTGTTCCTGCGTCTCTGAAACCGATCGAAGACATCCTGACTGGGAAGACAATGGAGGAGGTTCAGGAGCACTGCATCGATGACCGATGGTACCGGACGAAGTTCGTACCAATCCTGGGCAAGAAGGACAACGGTGGCCAAGCAAACGAAGCGTGGATCGATGGGGTAATCGGTGTCAGTATGGATATCACCGAAATCAAGGATCGTGAGCTGGATCTACAGGCCCAAGAGAAGGAGAACTCGAGGCTTTTGGCCAACGAGGCGGCTGCTAAAGAAGCCAGTCGGCTGAAGAGTCAGTTCCTCGCCAACATGTCGCACGAGATTCGAACGCCCATTGCTGGAGTCATTGGGATGGCAGAACTCCTGACAGATATGGATCTAGACGAGGAGCAACAAGACTGTGCAGAGAACATCCAGCGCTCTGCCAATGGTCTTCTGACTGTCATCAATGATATTCTTGACTTCTCGAAAGTCGAATCTGGTCGTCTGGACATCGAGGAAGTGCAGTTCTCACTCTCTGTGGTGGTCAGGGACGTGAGTAAAATGCTCGGATTCGCCGCCGAAAGGAAGAACCTCATGTTCAAGTCGGACATCGATGTTGGTTTAGATACAGATCTGATTGTGATGGGGGACCCAGGACGAGTGCGCCAGATCATCACAAATTTACTTACCAACAGTATAAAGTTTACCAGCGAGGGCTACGTCAAATTCTCTGTTCTGAAACAGAGGGAAACGGCCGATGTCTTTGAAGTCAAATTTGTGGTGGAAGATAGTGGAATTGGAATCGAAGAGGAGGTGCGGAAACGGCTCTTCAAGCCTTTCAGCCAGGCAGATTCCTCGACGGCACGACGCTTCGGCGGAACAGGTCTTGGACTGACCATCAGCAAGAATCTCGTGGATTTGATGCATGGAACGATAGGCTTAGAATCGTCTCTGGGAGCTGGCACCACTGCCACATTCACGATCCCTTTCAACAAACCCCAATTCCACAACGGTTCATCGGCACTGATCGATATCGGCTTGCTTCCCGATCGTTTGCAGTCTGAGATGAGCGTCTCGTGCAGCAGTTCTGATTACGATCAAGTTATGGGGACACCGCCCATGAATATTCCGATGATCATGTACGGCAGGGGAGGGACGAAGCCCCGATCCGTCAGCATGACTCCACCTACGCCATCGGAACTCGATCTCTCCCCCGAAGAGAGGGCCAAGGTCAAGATCCTACTTGTTGAGGATAAGTATGTTGTTACACCCACTTCTCACCCTCCGGGAACCTCGCTAACCGAAGCCCAGCGCCATCAACCAGCAGATCGCGCTCAAAACCATCAGGAAGCTCGGCTTCGCCGTGTCTGCGGTCTGGAACGGCAAAGAAGCCCTGGATTACGTCCTCGCCTCCGACTCTCGCCACCCCCCTCAGCCCAAACCAGACATAATCCTCATGGATGTGCAGATGCCCATCATCGACGGCTACCGTGCAACGCACCTTTTACGCCACCATAAACCCTACAACCATCTCGCTCGTAACATCCCAATCGTGGCCATGACTGCCTCCGCCATCCAGGGCGACCGCGAGAAGTGCAAGAAGGCAGGCATGGACGACTACCTCGCCAAACCCGTCAAGGGAAAGACGCTCGAGAAGATGCTCGTCCGCTGGGCCATCAGCAGACGAGTGTCGCAGAGTGCCGGCGGCGACACCTCCAGCGATGCCGAAACGAGCGACTGCACGGAGCCCGAGGAGCACAATTGCGGGAGCGTTGCTGTTCCGATGTTTGGGCAAGGGTCGCCAACGAGCGTGCCGTCTTCAGGGACCACGGTTCCGAAAGCCAGCTCAGGAAACTTGGGTTCCAAAGGTCTGACGGTTGCGGAACGGCCGACTATGAACGCGCGACGTGATTCACATCACCTTACTCTCCCCGGTCCGGAGTCGGAAGGCGAAAGGGCCGGTAAGCGGGAAGAAGCCGAGGAAAAGGCTACGGCGCTTAGAGACGAGAAGATGGTTATTGCTGCCGCTGGGCCGGGGGGCCTGTTGAGTCTGGGATCGAGTCCCATGGGTGAAGAGAACCGAGGGGGGCATGCGCTGACGGAGGAGAATGTAGGGAAGCTCGAGCGAGAGGCGAGGAGTAAGAGTAGGAACAGGCCGGGGCATAAGAAGCGGAATGTTAGCAAGCTTGCTGGGGCGAGCTTGAGAGCTGAGGATACGGGGAGTTCCAATGGGGATGGCGGTGGTGCGGGCAGAGGGAGTGAGGAGCGTCCGACCTTAGGGAGGAGGTGGCGAGACAGTGAAAGGACTGTTATGACGCTTGATGATCGGGAGAGAGAGAGGGACAGGGCGGCTGGGCAGCACTGATATCATACCATTCGACAGGGATTCTCAAGGGTGAAAGGGCGTCTGGAGTTCTCGCAAGATTGGTATGGGTACGGATTTTAATTGGGGGGGGGGGGGGGTGAATGGTGCATAGCGAGCGACCGACTACAGTAATTGGGGTGTGGGGGGCCCAGAACCGTCCTGGCTTCATCTTTGTCTCTTCTTCTTCTTCTTCTTCTTCTTCTTCTAAATATATAACTCGGACGCTACGGTACGATGTACGATGATGGGCTTGGATTGGGTTGGAAAGAGATTGCAGCATCAGCATCTGCTTCGGCGCGAGGGGGAAGGGGGGAGGGTGGAGCGGGGAGAGAGGTGCAAACTGCATGGACGGGATTGGAATTGGAATTGGATACGGAATTGGAATTGGATATGGATATGGATATGGATATGGATACCAGGCTGGCTGTATAGTAGTAGATTATTACGCACATGAAATGAATCTGAATCTGAATGAATGAATGAACAGAATATCGTCAATGTCCGACTTTTGGAATTCTAGAATCGGCGTTTACCATTCCTTGCAGTTCTCGGAAACAAAACACAAAAGTCACGCTTGGGTAGGTAGGTGTAGTGGTGATTCATTTCATTTCCGTAAGTACTCGAAAAGCCGCTAGGCTCTGAATATAGGCCGGGTAGGCTACATGTGCCACATGTCCGCTGCGTCAAAAAGCTTGCTCAAAAGATCCCCTGGTCGCTTCACATCTCTCTCTGTTCGTCCCTCGTCGATGCCATGTGCCATGCAATTAATAGTGTTTCCATCTAGCGCCCTCAGAAATTGACCCCTTCCCCCCTCTCCCCCCGCCCCAACCCGTAGGTCATGACTTCGAAATGCATGCAGGGAAGAAGAATCTAGCTCAAAAGTTGCTCAATCGCCCCCTGGACGCTACCGCCGCTTCGTCGTAAGGCTGCTACGTTACCTGGGAGTAGTTAGTTAAGTGACCATTTAGTGCATATGGTGGAGTGGAGAACCGCTGGCGGCACTTACGGTCAAAATCAAAGAACCCCATATCGTTCAACTGCCTCAACTGATCCGCGTACATCTCCTCGGGCGGTCGCGTATCAGCTGGCACGGGCGTCCTAGGAGCTGCTGTTCCAGCAGCCCAAGGGTTCGCCCCACCAAAGATGTTGCCGAAGCCGCCACCCTGCAGCATTTGCAAGCTCTGTTGCAGCTGCTCTGGCGTAGGATTCGGGATCCCTTGCATTCCGGCACCGGGGAATAACGCAGCGAAAGGGTTTGCGGCAGGGTCGGTTGTTGAGGGTGCTCGGGGTGCGGATTGTCCAGCTGAGCCGGAGGCGGGAGGTGTTTGACCGGGTGCGCCAAAGAGGCTTGCGAATGGGTTCCCCGCGCCGGCTGCTCCCCCTGGCGCACCGAAGGGGTTGAAGGGTGGTTGTGGTGGGTTCTGTTGACTCGGAGTGGTACCAGCGGCTCCACCGGGGGTTGTGTCTGCGATTCCGGGCGCGGGGAAGGCGTTTGCTCCTCCTTGTCCACCCATCATTCTTCTCATTGCTGCAGCTTGCCTCAGGGCGTCGGGGTTGGTCATCATTTGTCTAAACTCGGGGCTGCTGAGCATGGCGCGGGCTTGGGGATTGTCTCGTAGGCCGGGAATCTGGTTGATCATCATGTCGACCATGGCGGGGTTCTGGAGAGCTTCATTCATCATCTGCTGGGTATTTGGATCGTCAAGCAAGCTGGCCATCTGGTCTTCGCTAGGAGGAGCACCCATCTAGAACGGATGTTAGCTCTTCTCTCCGCCTGACTATGGCACTACTTACTCCACCGTCGGCGCCAAACATCTCCATCCCCGGTAATGCCATATGCCCGGCGTATCGAGCACCTGTCAACCCCGCAAGGGGATTGTTTGCGGTACCAGCTGCCATATTGGTCGGGACGCCAGCAGGGACCGAGCCAGGCGCCGAAGAGCTTGCCGTGTTCTGTGCAGCGTTGCTCTGCGCGCTCTTCACCATGTGTATCGTGTTGCCCGCCTTGATCTTGTATGTGCTCAAGGGTTCATGGTCTTTCATCACTCGACCGGAGTAGATCAGGCGCATGCGGTCTACGGTTACTCCTTTCTCAAACTCGTCCCCGGACAGCTTCGTCTTGAGGTCCAAGACAGTCGCAGACTCTGCCATTGTCATGGAGTGCATGCCCTCGCTGGATGTCTTGACCTTGAAGGTGATTTGAGCGTCTGCCTCGGTGGTGGTGGCTCCGTCGGCCATGGTTCGTTTGCGGAGGGGGAAATCGAAGGGAGAAAGTTGAGCGGGTGTTTGAGGGTTGTTGATATCGGGAGAAGATGTTGCGAGTCCCTTGGAGGTCAGGTCGGTTCAGGTCAGGTCAGGTTAGGTCCAGTTGGGTCCGGTTGACGTAGCGTGGCGACTTGATACGTATCGGACCCGGGTGGCTGGACTTCTTCCGCTTATCAACAGGCAGAGAAGATTGACGGTGATAGTATTCGCGGCGTCGCGGCTTGAAAATGTACTTGAAAGTAAAAGTAATCGTTGGGTTGGGTTGGGTTGAGTTGGGTTGGGTTGGTTTGGGTGTGGCTTGACTTGTCGAAGAGTGGAGGGAGTGGAGTCGAACGAAGTTGGAAGCTGAGTTGGTGTTGAAGTAGGGAGATTATGTGCGGTAGCGAACCTTACCTAAGTACCGGTACAGTATACAAACGAAAGGACGACAAGATTCCGGAAAGTTGTATACGTAGTAATTAGTAGTTACTATTTGGAACGACCCGCTGCGGCTCTGCTCCACGGTGAAATCACTCCTTCTACGCCCGCTCGATACAGTAATTATTAATCATTGCCACGAATCTATGGCCGTTCGTTGGGTTTCTCTTATTCCGTGGATACGAAGTACAGATACAGATACTGCATACTATCGAAATCCTGGCAGGCGATGACAGCATGCCCACGTGATCTCAAGTACTTACCGTACTTGCAAGCCAAGCTGGAAACACCTCGGTCTGGCATCTCCGGCTCCCCGCGATCAAGTACGATACCTATCCCGAGCTGGATAGATAGTAGTAGTATTGTGCCCATATACAAGTACGACTTCAACGATCAGCTCCAATTGATACTTCTCTATACCTACTCCGCCCTCTCGTTCTTGAACCCCAATTGCACTTGGGATACGAGAATATACCATAAGTAAAGACCTAGAGCACCGGCCGCCTTCACGATGCGCGGAATCCAGATCAAGGAATATGTCAAGGTAAAATAAATACCAACTTGTCCCTCCACCTAATTTTGCCCAACACAACCATCTATGTGTATATAAAAAAAAACAAAAACATCAGTATCTAACCCAGAGAGACAGGGCCCCTCAGACCTCCGCGTAACCGACCTCCCCGACCCTATACCCTCTCCAGACCAGTACCTCATAGCAATCCACGCCACCGCAACGAACTTCTTCGACCTCCTCCAAATCGCCGGCAAATACCAAAACCAGCCTCCTCTCCCCTGGGTGAGCAATCAGCCCCTCCCAGCCCCACGTCCCTCCCCCCCTCCAAGCACCTCTAACAAACCTCCGCAGATCTCCGGCGCCGAATTCGCCGGCGTAATCCTCTCGACCCCAACCTCCTCCGCCTCACCCCCCAAATACAAGGTCGGCGATCGCGTCTTCGGCGCCTCCCAAGGCGGCTACGCCACCAAGGTAGCCGCCACCGAAGCCGTGCTCAAGCCCGTGCCGAAGGGCTGGTCGTACTTCGAAGCCGCCGGCCTGTTCGTAACCGCGCCCACCTCCTACGGGGCCCTCGTCACACGCGCAGGCGTCAAGGAGGGCGACTACGTCCTGGTGCACGCGGCCGCCGGCGGCGTGGGGCTCGCAGCGGTGCAGATCGCCAAGGCGTTCGGCGCGACGGTCATCGCGACCGCTGGGACGCAGCACAAGCTCGACGTCGCCAGGAGCTTCGGCGCGGATCACGGCGTCAACTACACGGATCCCGCGTGGCCGGATCTCGTGAGGAAGATTACGCCGAGGGGGAGGGGCGTCGATATCGTGTTCGACCCGGTCGGCATGATTGATAAGAGTACCAAGTGCATTGCGTGGAACGGGCGGCTCCTGGTTATCGGGTTTGCGGCTGGCGCGATCGAGAAGGTGGCCATGAATAAGGTCCTGTTAAAGAATATCAGTATCGTGGGGCTGCATTGGGGAGCGTATGCCACGTATGAGCCGGAGATGGTGGAGCCGGTTTGGGAGGGCTTGTTCAACTTGATTGAGGCGGGGAAGTTTAGGGGGACGGTGTTTACGGATAAAGAATTTGTGGGCTTGGAGACGGTGCCAGAGGCCCTCAAAGCACTGGGAAGTAGGGGTACTTGGGGGAAGGTTGTTGTCAAGGTGCCACAGGAGGGGCAGAGTAAGCTGTAGCTCGGCCACTCATATTAGCAATGGATGGATCACCTGGGCTCTGAGTACGTCTCCCATGGGAAAAGCGACATCAGATTATCATATCTTGTCTCGCGACACTAGAAATATATAGATCGCCGAATGCGCCCGCTCATAATGTCTCAGCAGCAAATCTCTGTCTCGAGAGGGTATTCCCGCACGTCAAAATACCCAAACAGCCCAAACAACGCATTCAAAAATGCTCCTTCCAAAACGAGAAGTTGACGTCCTGAGTAGTCGCATTCTTACACGCCTTCTTAATCTCCCTCGCTGCGACGTTGGGTCCTGTTCCCGTCATTAGTAAACAGTCTAACGTGCAAGCGAGAATCTAAGCGAGAAAATGGGTAGGGGGCGAGAAAAGGCAAGAGAGAGCGAGAGAACAAAATGCCATGATAGCACATACCACAGAAGTAAACCCCAACTTTGGTCTTCATAGAACCCTCCAAGCCACTCAGATACGTGCGATCGAGTATACCCTCCCTCATGCCCTCAAACAGGCGCCCAAAGTCCGGCCTCCCGAAATTCGTCCGCGATTTGAGCTCCGTCAGCGGGTCGAGCGCGGCGCCTACGCTGTTGAGCACGATATTCTGCGCCGTGTCCAGGTCGAGCTTCTGCGTCAGGTAGGTATGGATGCGCAGAAACTCGGCTTCGACGCCGCCTTGGCTCTGCTGCGCGGCCTCCTGGCTCTGGGCCTCGAGGGAGGACAGCAGGACCTGGAACCACTCGAAGGAGGTCGTGTCCCTGCATACCCAGATGAACTCGACGCGGCGCAGGCGTCGCGGTGGGTCCGGGCTCTGCCGCATATGCCAGATGTTCTTGAGGATGGCGGCCCAAGGCGTGACGCCGATACCCGTGCCGATCAGGACAGCAATCTCGTTGTCGAAGACGTCCTCGGCGGGTGCGCCGTACGGGCCGTCGATCCTTAGTTCTGGCATCGTCTGCCCGTTCTGCAGCGCCACTTCATACATGCCCATCGGGTCGACGTCGTCGTAGACTTTGCTTTGGGACGGTCCCGCACCGAGGGCGTCGCCAAGGGCCCGCGTGAAGTCGCCTACTTGCCGGACGTGCACCGAGATGTAGGGATCGAAGGGGCAGGAGGTGATGGTAAAAGGGTGCCATTGGTGTTTGGAGACGGAGGGGACGTTGAGGAAGAGCCACTGCCCGGCTTTGTATTTCATGGAGGGCTTGCGAAATTGGATTTCCATAGCATCTTGGTTGCATCTCAGCGTTGCCTCGAGTATTAGGTAAGCGGGGACTTACCGTATGGATGGCGGACGACTCGCACGATAGAAGTATCTCTTCTCGATCTAATCTCACGGTAAATTCGCTCGATCAGGTAGAATGCGCCTCCCCAGAGTTCCCATCTCCAGCCATGGTACCCAATGCAGTGATCCCAGAAATCGTCGCCAGCAAATGGCGAAAATGGATGCGTGGTATCGCGAACGAAGCACCCAGTGGCGTGAGTGTACAGGCCAAGCATGAAAGGGACGAACAAGTGGTGAGTGTACCAGAACGTCTCGAAGGACTGCTGGCGGATCTTGGCGTGAGAGGTGGTATACATGAGGAGCATACACAGGAGCATAATGTGTCCGGTAATACCTCCTACTTGACTGTAGTGGATCTGGAGTGCTGATTCTTTGCGTATTTGGGTTATTTCGACGTTGAAGAAGCTTCGAACTGTCAGTCTGCCATTGAGAGAAGTATCGCGGCGAAGCGGCTTACTTGACGTAGTGGGCGGTAGTATGGATGATGGTATACACCAACAAGGAATAAGCAACTTGGCGATGGAACCACTGCGACTCGTCGAGTGGGAGGAACTTGACCTTCGGTCTGATGTATCTCAGGATATTCCTGCACATGGGCAGGAGGATCAGTGCCCCATCAACGGACAGGACGAGTCCAGCACCTCGAGACAGCCATACGGAATATGTTAGAGTATTCAGACCCGCGAGTCTAATTTCTGTTGCTTGTTTGTACCTGACATACTGTTAATACATACTGTCAACCTTCAGGTTTCAGATATCGCTTACCATCCCAGTGCAAAAATCCCGATATGGAATCCATGGAAGAGAACATTGAATAATAGTTTAGACCCCCGCGTCTGTGTCTTGAACTCGCTCCAGAACCCCATCGTGGATCGTCTCCCAAGCCCCCGAGGGGATATTGAATTTCGACCAGCGACGGCACTGTCGCAAGCGAGGCGGTCCTCGATATGTATTGGCAACCGGTAAATGAAAGATGGGTTCCACTATAATCGAACCGAGATATTAAAAAAAAAACGTTGTACTGGCACCGCAACTGAAAAGAACGGACGACCAGCAAGGAAGGAAGACCTGAGCCAGCAGGAGAAGTGTATATGGAAAATCTTTAAGATGAAAGCTTGTTTCCTTTGCCACACGCGGAGGCAGGAGGTGATCCAGACGTTTCGGTGGATGGATGGTTGTTGAGAAAGGTTCTCACCTGGGTGGCCCGGCCGTTCACGGTGTACAGCCCGGTGGATATGTGCACAATTCTGGGGAAAATTCTCCGTCGCTACCTTGGATTTCACGGTTCTAGATGGCATGCCATCTGAGCTTGAAATGAACCTGTATCGAAGATCAGACGTAGCAGATGGTTTCGGGATTCCAGAGGCCTGTATCAGACCAACCCGATGCCAGAGACAGCCGGAGTGTCAAAACGATTGGCCGCCGCTTGTGAGAGCTTGAGACGCTGTTTGTAGAAGAGCTCGCCGGCCGTATTGAAACCGCGAAGAGTCGATGGGCCTCTTGGATGTACGGAGTAGGGGTGTTGTCTGATATATTGGATTGGATCTGGTAAGATAGCCGAGCTGAGGTCCGAAAGATGCAACAGCCGTGCCGATTCTGATCGATGGTCGAGTGGCGAGGGTAGATATACCGGGCAGAGTTCCGGGGTGAATTGAGTATTGTATAGGTATTGTGAAAAGGAGGATTTGCGATTTTCACTTACTCCGTCTTCGTAGAGAAATAATATGGTAATGAGTCGTCCCTGTCCTGCAGACCATGGAAGGGGGAGGCTCCGACGCCGCGTGCCAGCCCCGGCGCTTTAAAGCCGACTCGGATTCGTCAAGCCAAATGTGGACATTCCCGCCCCGGCCTTGGCCCCTTCCTCGTCTATGCGGAACCAACCAGTCACTTTGCGCTCCTCAGACTTTGTGCGAGTCTCTACGGACTATGCACGCCAGCCGTGATGAGATGGAGAATCAGGCCCTTTTGGACGACCGTCGACAGCGTATGGAAAGAGCGCCGTTGCACCAAAGGTACGTGGCGTACCGTGGAAGAATATCATCGTACAGTACCAGACCGGCCTGCTCATCCATCACGCGCGCGTTCGACGGAGAGGCGCAAAACCGGTGGATGTGACGAAGAGGCCATGATTTCCGTATATTGGAGGTTGGTCACCTCGGCTCGAAACTCGACTTCGAACTCGACGACGGAATCTCCTCACGGACTTGCTGCATAGAGTTAAATTTAGAGATTTACACGGCAGATCTCCCAATAGTAAGTAGTATCTTGGCCAGCGCTTCCAGCCGTTGCATGGCGTTGATAGGCCAATGGTGGAGAGGCTCAGTGCTGCACGATGAGGCTGCATCCAATAGCCACTTACCTTACTTGCCTTGGAGACAAGGTTTGGAGACAAGGGTCAACTCTGATCACAGATGCCGCCGACCTTTCAGACGACGAGATATGGGAAATAAGAATTTCCATCCAGATCTCCGCTCATGAATATATATCCCGAAGCCAGCTAGCTGTTCGGTTCGGTTGACCAGTGTTGTCGCATGCCGAATCCGTGATGAGTTGCGTTACGAAAGCCATTGATTGTATGGTAAAGATCTGATAAGTTAGCAGCAGCAGTATCTGTGACAAAGGTCAAATACCGGTATGCAGATTACGAGAGTCGCGCCCGGAGCTAAGCCCCATCAATACAATGCTAAAAGCTACCCGTACCGGTACCACTGCTCTTTACTCCGCTCCGTATGCACGTGTATGGCAGGTGGGTTGATCTCCGATCTTCCGGAACTTTGTTTGCCGCCCTCGGCCTTGACCTGGAGAATATGAGATACCGGTACCAAGCTCTCAACTCCAAGATGATCTCGCGACCAGTGGTGATTGGAGCGCGGGGCTCGTATCATGGCGTGAGAGATTGATTTGCGTTGGGATACTCCGGTACATTCCCAATCGAGTGAAAATGCAAGCATTTTCTGGAGTTCGGCAGATACATCATGGCCTTTAAGAGCCAGGTGTATACCGCTGATGGTACCAGTTTGTAGAGAGACCCGGTTGCTTGAAATTCGAGGCAGCACTAGATCAACATCGGGTGAAGCCAAGTGACGACCGATAACTACTGACTCTGTGCTTACCTACCACTCAAACGCATCTGCTTGTTCTAGCAGGACAACCTGATGGAGTGGATCAGACACTCCTGGAGATGGTGGTCCGGAATGGACAATCGCGTTTGCGGAGCCTCTGCGCTTCGATCTTCACCATGAGCTTTACGGCTAGTGGCCAGCAAAAACCCGAAAGTTGCTTGCGATCAGACTCGAGTGAGTACCTATTGGGACAAAAAATGAGTGGAGAAATTTTCCACTGGGTAAAGTCGCCCGTCCACATGCCCATATCCTAGGCCAGGCCGAGAAAATAAAATGTTAGAGACGGCCACTCCAAGTGATTTGGAAATTGGAGAGGCGCCTGCTCGAAACGAGCAGAGCCTCGTTCGAATCAAAACAGAGAATTTCACAAACCACCAAAGTCTCCATCCACAGTTCTCATGCGACGATGGCAAGTCCTGCATAGGCAACAAGAACAGACGGTTCGGTTGAGTCCAGGTAGGATATTCGCAAGCCATTCGCCAACGGCAAGAGAAAGATTGGTCTCTTTAGGCGTCCTTTCCATCAACAGTTTCCGGATTCTGATCGCTTCTGTTGTGCCTCCGTAGCTGGATCCTGGACGATTCGAGCAGAACCGCAATGCCAAGGACTTTTGGACACAGCTACATCGGTATCCTCTTGTGGATCTCCGCTTTTGGTCCAAAACAATGGATGCTATGCAGCGCCGACACGTTGCTTGCAGGGCCATGACAGGGGAGCGTGTTTTCCGCACATTGTGTAATATGGCAGAAAAAGAGGATCATGCCATAGGATAAGTGTGCATAAACTGTTACGTGAAGTCCTTTCTGGAATCCAATTTTGAATCCAATTTGAAGAGTTTCCCACCAAATATGTCGGTTAAGTTGCAGCCTCAAAGGCGGCCATCCTCAACTCCCGGTAGTACGGCAAGACCGCTTTGCATACCTGCCTCAGTGGACATGCTGACTTTGATTGCTCTCCGAAAATCCTGGACTCGACAAGGCGGGATATATATTTCGAGTGTTGTCGTTGCTGACGGGCTGGAATGCGATGGCTGAGGATAGATAATAGGTAGCGTCATGTTCCTCGCAGTAAACCACTCACTCTTCCTTGCGATCCAGATCTGTGAATCGTAAACACTGACCCGCTCCTCTAGGATTCATCAGTTGCTAAGTAAAGCAACGCGCAAGAGGGTGGCGAATACGTGAATCCGACGTATTTAGGAGAATATACGTGGACGAGGCTGAGTAATTGACCTCTTGCGTCAGCTTGGCCTTGGGACCCGACCCCACAGTAATGTACAGTAGCGTAGCGAACGTCTGTGTGTTGTTGAACCTCTGACGATTCGGAAACTTCTATGAAGTAACATCCAAATATCCTACGCTGCTCACGATCATTCCCATCATTGGAAGAAACCCCGTTGCATGCCCCGGAAATAATCTACACCATAAGTACCTGGATTCTGGCTCTCTGGCTCTCTCGCACATCCGTAGCAGCAAAACGTGGGCTGGGCGCATCCTAGAGCAGTGTTTACAGGACAGGGGAAACTGTCAAGATGGTGAGTTGCCAGACTGTTCGCAGAGCATCACACAAGAAACGCAAACTGATAAGGGATCTTTTCAGGGCATAAGTCGAAGACCGAAGGGCGATAAATCCGCCAATCCGGGCGGTGGGCGTGCTGCGGCATCAGGCAGTTCCCAACCCAATATCAAGAAGGCTGCCTTCGACACGACCAAGAAGAAGGAAGTGGGAGTTTCTGATCTGACCCTGATCAGCAAAGTCACCAATGAGGCCATAAATGACAATTTGAAGAAGCGATTCGAGAA
This sequence comes from Drepanopeziza brunnea f. sp. 'multigermtubi', assembly GCF_022702325.1. NCBI lineage: Eukaryota > Fungi > Ascomycota > Leotiomycetes > Helotiales > Drepanopezizaceae > Drepanopeziza > Drepanopeziza brunnea. The sequence continues at coordinate 1,392,930 of NW_027094076.1, forward strand.
TGCAGAGATCTACGTACGAGCTTGGAATCCGAAACCGCTGTTCTTATGCTGACAGCAGTTAGACTTATATTGGACATGTGCTGGTGTCCGTCAATCCCTTTCGGGATCGTAAGTATATGTCTTGGGATTTTTGGGGTACGACTGCTGACATCCCGTTCAGTGGGGATCTACACAGAAGATGTGTTGGACAGTTACAGGGGGAAGAACCGTCTGGAGGTTGGTCAAGTGCTGCTAGAGACCCGAGGACTCATGGCTAACTTTCACCAGATGCCCCCTCATGTTTTTGCCGTTGCCGAGTCTGCCTACTATAACATGAAAGCATACAAGGACAACCAGTGCGTGATTATCTCGGGAGAGTCAGGGGCAGGAAAGACAGAGGCTGCCAAGAGGATAATGCAGTATATCGCAAATGTGTCCGGCGGGAGCGACTCTTCGATTCAACAAACCAAAGATATGGTTCTAGCTACGAACCCCCTCTTGGAATCTTTCGGGAACGCGAAAACCCTCCGAAACAATAATTCGTCTCGGTTCGGAAAGTATTTGCAGTTGCAGTTCAACGCTCAAGGAGAGCCTGTTGGTGCGGATATCACCAATTATCTCTTGGAGAAATCGAGGGTTGTCGGGCAAATTCAGAACGAGCGAAACTTCCACATTTTCTACCAATTTACAAAAGGAGCGTCAGCGACTTACAAGCAGAACTTTGGTATTCAGGGTCCGGCGACATATGCTTACACTGGTAACTCGAAATGTCTAGACGTAGACGGTATCGACGATCTGGCAGAGTGGAATGACACCCTTCAAGCAATGAAAGTAATCGGCTTGGCGCAGGAAGAACAGGACGAGATATTCAGGGTACTAGCGGCCATTCTCTGGGCAGGTAACATTGGGTTCAGAGAAGACAAGGATGGATATGCCGAAGTTGTAGACCAGTCCGTCGTCGACTTCTTAGCCTACTTGCTTGAAGTAGACCCAGCCGATGTCATCAAGGCCATCACCATTCGAATTCTCACTCCTCGAAATGGCGAGGTCATCGAGTCTCCAGCGAACCCAGCACAAGCCATGGCTACCCGAGATGCTCTCGCGAAAGCATTGTATTACAATCTTTTCGATTGGATTGTAGAGCGCGTCAACGTCTCGTTAAAAGCTCGCGCGGCTACCTCCAACTCCATTGGCATTCTCGACATTTACGGTTTTGAGATCTTTGAGAAGAACAGTTTCGAGCAGCTCTGTATCAACTATGTCAATGAGAAGTTGCAACAGATCTTCATTCAGCTGACCTTGAAGACCGAGCAGGAAGAGTATGCACGAGAACAGATTAAGTGGACTCCCATCACATACTTTGACAATAAGATTGTGTGTGATTTGATCGAGTCTGTAAGGCCACCGGGTATCTTTTCCGCTATGAAGGATGCTACAAAGACTGCTCACGCAGACCCCGCTGCTTGCGATCGAACATTCATGACAGCCATCAATGGCATGTCGAATGCTCATCTGACTCCTCGTCAAGGAAATTTCATCATAAAGCATTATGCCGGTGACGTTGCCTACACGGTCGATGGAATTACGGATAAGAACAAAGATCAACTTCTGAAGGGCATTCTTAATCTCATCGACGACAGCCAGAACGAATTCCTACATACTCTATTCCCCCACCAAGTCGACCAGGATAACAGGAAGCAACCTCCTTCTGCCGGTGACAAGATCAAGGCGTCTGCAAACGACCTCGTCGCTACTCTGATGAAGGCTGAACCCTCGTATATCCGGACAATCAAGCCCAACGAGAACAAATCACCAACTGAGTACAATGTTCCCAACGTTATGCATCAGGTCAAGTATCTCGGTCTCCAGGAGAACGTTCGCATTAGGCGAGCCGGGTTCGCCTACCGTCAGACTTTTGATAAATTCGTCGAACGATTCTATCTTTTGTCTCCACAGACGTCCTATGCAGGAGACTACACTTGGACAGGAGACGCAAAGTCTGGCGCGAAGCAAATCCTCAAGGACACCAGCATCCCGGCTGAAGAATTCCAAATGGGTGTAACAAAAGCGTTCATCAAGGCACCAGAGACGTTGTTTGCTCTAGAGCACATGCGTGACAGGTATTGGCATAACATGGCGATTCGAATCCAGCGGGTCTGGAGAGCTTTCCTGCGGATCCGAATCGAGGCTGCCACCCGCATTCAACGGGTATGGAGGAAAAAGAGAGTTGGCGCCGAGTTCCTTGTTCTTCGAGAACGTGGACACAAGACCCTCCAGGGCCGTAAGGAGAGGCGGAGAATGAGTCTTCTCGGCTCAAGACGCTTTATGGGTGACTACCTCGGTATTGCTGCCAGTAGCGGCCCTGGGTCCCGAATTCGGAATGCTGTCAACTTACCAGCCAACGAACAGGTCATATTTTCTTGTCGAGGTGAAATCTTGGAGACGAAGTTTGGTCGATCGAGTAAACCGAGTCCTCGGGTTTTAGTGTTGACGAAGAGCAAGTTCTACATAATCTCGCAGCATCTCGTGAACAAACAAGTTCAAATTGCGATCGAGAGATCGATTCCTCTGGGCGCTATTAAATTCGTCGGCACTTCGCAATGTCGAGACGACTGGTTTTCGCTAGGAGTCGGTTCTCCACAAGAACCCGATCCTTTGTTGAACTGTCTGCTTAAGACTGAGCTTTTCACGCATATGGCAGGCGCCATTCCTGGAGGCGGCTTCAACCTCAAGATTTCGGACTCGATAGAATATGCCAAAAAGCCTGGTAAGATGCAAACCATCAAGGTTGTTAAGGATGCAGCAATGGAGGTCGATTACTACAAGAGTGGAACAATCCATACGAAACCAGGCGAGCCTCCAAATTCCGTGTCAAGACCACTGCCCAAGGGAAAGCCCGTCGCTGCCAAGCCATTCACGAAAGGCAGACTTATCAAGCCCGGTGGGCCTGGTGGAAGGCCCTCCAAGCTTTCCAACGGGAACAGGAATACAAAACCCGTGCCCCAGCCAAATGGTGCTGCTCAAGCTCGAAACATACCTGCACCTCCTGCGGCTGTATCGGCAGCTGTATCTTCTATCCCCAGCCACACACGTACCAACCCCTCAGTATCATCAAGCCGGTCCGTCCCTCCACCACCGCCACCTGCTCCTCCTGCAGCTGCGGCTGCGCCTCCTCCCAGAGAGCCCCAGTATCGGGTCCTGTATGATTTCAATGGTCAGAGCGCCAATGAAATGACTATGGCGAAGGATGAGCTTGTAACTATTCTCCAGAAGGAGAGCAATGGTAAACAAGCCCCAATCCTCCAGAACTTATCAATACTAACCTATTCTTAGGATGGTGGCTAGCCAAACACTCTTCGGGCCAACAAGGCTGGGCACCCTCAGCATACCTCAAGGAAGAAGCGCCCCCGCCGCCTCCCTCCCCAGTCGTCTCTCGCCCCCAACCTCCACCCCCGCCGCCAGCAGCGAAATCCAACGGTCAAGGCCCTGTGGTTCGGGCGAAACCCACCCCTCCTGCACCACCAGCAAAGCGTCCCGTAGCAGGCCGCAAACCAGCACCCCCTCCCGCTCCCCGCGATTCGGCTATGAGCGTCAATAGTTCTGATAGTGGAAGAAGTACACCCACGCCCAGCTTTGCAGGTGGTCTAGCAGAGGCACTGAAAGCGAGACAGAGTGCTATGCAACGAGGACGAGACGACGACGCGGATTGGTAGATGAGTGCTGGGGTCTGGCGATGGACAAAGTGAAATTGTATTTTTGTTTTTGGCTTTTGAATATTTTTTTTTTTCAGATGGGTGCGGAGGTGAAAACTTGCTTCAGCGTTATGCGTAGATGAGCCATACGACTTACTTGCTTCTGTTACCTTGATATAATTGTTTCCACTGGAGCACGGAGAGGGAGATAGATGCATGGCTTTGTTTGTAAAAAGACCTTTCCTGCCCGTCCGTTGGTGTGTGTAGGCGGCCATGGGCAGGGTAGGCAAGATAGATAGATAGAGTCCGAAGACTCGTACGTGTGGGATATATATTTTTTTTTTTCTGCAAGGCGCAAGAAGGGCCGTACGATGATGAGTGCTATGAGAATTAATTCAGCAGTCATTAATTACCATAGTACAGTCACGATCCCGCTCTTTCTTTACAGTTGTTCAGCAGGGACACAGGGATGTAATGCATGTCTCTCTCTGTCTCTGTCTCACTGCGCTAGCGAATCGGGCAGGGGGCATCGAGTTCTCCGCGGCTCGCTCAAGGGGGCTTGGCTGGCTACGGTATTTCTTTCGCTTTCGGTAAGCGAGAACGAGAGAGCTGCTGTGTTTGTGTTTCGGTAGGTAGGTAGGTAGCTAGGTACCGGTAGCTAGGTAAGTAGGTAAGTAAGTAGGTACTCTTCCGCCCAGCGAGCGGGGTCGGTAAAGTATGTACGTATCTGCCGGGTTGAGTACGGTACCTAAGGTATGTAGGATACCTAGGTACCTAGGTACCTACTACTACCAGTTTAGGTACTATGGGATTACCTGTGTAAGCGGCCGATTTTTTTTATCGGGGCGTTTCCGACTGTATCGGCGGTCGGCTGGGGTCAGAGGTCGCAAGCTCCGACGGCTGGTTTTGACGGCGGCAGACGGGGTCGATGAGGTAGCTAACTAGAGAGGGGTAAGTAGGTTTCGCCCTTGCTCGGGGGGGGGGTTTCTTTTTTCTTTCTTTTTTTTGGGGGGGTACAAGAGAGAGCCTGTGGGGTGGGATCGACGTTTGGAGATCTGATTATTGATGGATGATCTTGGTCTCTTTTCTATGTGTGTATCTGTATATATCTGTATATATATACGTCTTCTATCACTCAGCACAGCGAAGTAGTTATTTGTACTGCATCACTGCAATCTTTACTCTACTCGCAGCCTGGGTCAAGCGTTCCCCGTCTACTGGGCTCGACAGTGACGATAACATGCAGTCCAGCGCCTAAGTAGCCCTAGTACCGAGAGAGTTGATTGGATGAGACGCGCTTATCGACAGTCTGACAGAAAGGAACTGCGATCCTACACCTTGTGCCCGTACCGTGTGCGACGAGAGAGAGCATTTGGTGTCAATAGGAGGAGGAGGAGGAGGAGGAGGAGGAGGAGGAGGAGGAGGAGAAAATGCCTCCGTGGCGCCGGGATCTGAGAGGGCCTTCGGACTGGCTTGAACGCGGCGGCGTATCTTGGACCTATCGATGGTAAACAGGGCGAAGTTCGAAAGGTTTTCGGTGCGTCTGTGGATAACATCAATGGGCGAGTGATGGCTCTTGGGGAATCTTAGCCTCAGGGTGATGATCATTTCACACATGGAATTCCCGGGTCGGGTACGCTCACCCTGAGAGAGGTTGAATGGGTCCATTGAGAATGGCTCCTCCTACTTCAGTGCTCAGCTCTCAGTTCGCGGGAAAGCTGGTGGCTCCGGCTGCCTGAAAGTTTGTTGCTAACTTCGCAAGTCTCAGATCCCTAATCAGGTGCTATCAATGACTGACTGCATGGCTCTCGGATTTCCAAACTTGGTGCAGAGCAATTGTCAGGCTATCTCAATGGTATGTTGGTCACCTTAGAAAGCACATTTGATCCAGACTGAACTGTCAGAAGTTACAACTGGAAGGGGTCCTTCCTGGCTACTAGAGAATATCCAGACTTCACCTGGACTCCTGGCCAGGAGAAGATCTACCTGTGTCGGTGCCAATGGCACTTTTCGCTGTCCAATTATCATATATTTTTTAACTTCAACGGTGTCTTTACTCACTGGCGGTCGCCGCAGACCTCTTCAATGATACCACCCTCGGATGTTTTGCCCAGCTCCAGTGACTGTATCTGTTTTCAAGTCTCGGTTTGAGTGGGCTTCTTCCCACAGGAATCTCGAGTGTTCAGCAGCTTATAGCCGATGCTATATCGCCAGTCATCGGCGCTTGAGCTGTCATGAAATTGAGGACAAGTCACTTTGACTTCATCATTTTTGATAAATCTCCTGGCGCAAACTATACTGTACTGTCAGCACCAAGAATCGGATGCCTATGTTGCACAAACGTTAATCGGTCTCCGTGTATTTTTGGGGGGGGGGGTGGCTGAACAGCGACGACAGAACACCCGTATCTGCAAGGCCAGAATCCGAGGACGTGGTGGAGGTCGAACACCAGCCAGCTACTTAAGATTCCCCTTTCCAAAGTGGGTCGCCTTAGCGAACTTGGCTGCTTGGCCCAAGCAACGAGGAGGTTGGCCAGCCCTCTGGTCTACCAGGTCAATACCTATGTCTTTTCCCTCGGCCACCTCTTTCTCGTTGTTCTACATTCCTCATTCTTCAAATTCGTGAACAATCCTGGATCCCAAAGGATATTATTGTGTTGTTGTCACTCTGAGACATTGTGCGAAACGACGGATAGCTGCCTCTCAACAACATGCAGAACTCTCCCAACAGGACTGCACCTCGAGAATACAACGATCGACGAGGTAGTGGACCGCATTACCCCAAGTACTACGATGCAGATGGACAAAACATCAATCAACGCCCGCCCACTAGAAACCCGAGAACGATGGACATTCCCATCCAAGATCACGTGAGTCGGCTCGCCTGCCCTCTCTAGATCATCTTTCTGATATAATCATAGAGACGAGCTTCTTTGACCGAGCAATACTCACCGACAAATACAAACAACCCGTCTTCCGCCCGTGGTGTGTCGCACGACATGTCTCGGCCACCAACCTACGACGGACCTCAATACGAAGACCCAGTGTTGCAGCAGCAAGTGCAACAACCAAAGAGACGCGGATACCGCCGAACCGATTCCGAAGAGGTGCAATACCGAGATCAAAACACCGTTCCGCAATCCTCGACCGGGAGAGCCGTCCAAATTCAGAACTCTCGAGCAGAAGCCAGTCCCAATCAATCCATGCCCATGGCGCGTGATCAGCGTCACGGCTCTCCCCCCAAGAACCATTCCCCTCACAGATCAAGTGGTCCGGAGTCGCCAGAGCCTGTCATCTCCACCGCCAGAGCCGCATCCATCCAGATTCAGAATGCCGCTGCAGGTGCCAGTATCCAACGCCTTGAGAGCCCCCGGATCATGACCAGCGTTCTCCAACCACTGGACGGCAAGGTCAAGGAGTACAGCTCTCGCATGCAGAACGCGCAGGCGCAAATGGCCCAGCTGGATGCCGAGATGGCGGCGCTGATGGAGAGGAAGAAGCAGTCCGAGAAGAGATTTCTGGAGGCCAAGACCAAGCATGATGATTACAGACGTCAGTACCAGGGGGTAGAGAGGGCGCTGAGAGGGGAGCCCGCGGATCTTGTGACACGCATCAATTACGAATCGTGAGTCTCGAATTATCCTCTCTGCCTGCAGCCTTTTCCATCACAGTAGGCAACCCAAACCAGATGCGTTCATGCTCGATCCGTTGAAGATATTTGGATTGTAAGACTGACTTGTAAGCTCCTCCAGCGACGAGGACGAAAGTCCTTCGAGACAACAAACCATCCAGTTGCCAAACCGCCAGCAACAGATCCGAGGCTCGAACTCTCGCTCCGAGTCTTGGAGCTCCGTCAAGAAGCCCAACACGAAGAGCGGGAGCCGATTCTCGGTCAGCAAACTCTTTGGTGCTTCTTGAACAGCGTCTTGAAAGAGGGTATGCTTCATTCGACAGCGGAATAATAATTGGTTGGTAAGGCGAGATGTGCATGGGCGGGTAGGGGAGGGAGAGGGGGAGGCGGGTAAACTGTAGGTTAGATGGGTCAGTAGACCAGTACACGTTGATGACTTATGATTTCTTTATACGGGATATTTGGGCTAGGATATAAAACGCGCTATAGTCGTATAAACTTCAACGATAGTTCCAGCATACTTCCTTCACATAGAAGAAAAAATTGGACCAGTGCCAGATGTGTGAGAATTGAGGCGCGCGTTTGTATGCATAGCTTTTGAAAACACCCTTTATCTTCTGCCGCGCGAAGGCTATTTCATGGCTGGAAGAGTGTCGGGAGCCCAAGCAGGAAGAGGAGGAGGCACTTATGTCTCCCCATCGGGAAGGAAAAATGTCTCGTTCGCTCTCACGTAAATCCTCATCCGAGCTCGGACGACCGGATACGATTCCAGGCATCTCCCAAGCGCCCAAGTACTGTACCATACCGCATTTTCTCTCGCCATCTCAGGCTCGTTGCCTGCTCCGGATCCCTGTGGCTGATTGATTCCTGACCGGCAGCGGTCGAGCCGGTCGAAGCGTCCAGACGGTTTCCCCCCCCCCCAAATTCGACGCAGTGCTGGTACGATCGTTTGTTGCTACGTGCACGCCTCGGAGGCGGAGGAGCGAGGCTCGATCTCCTGTGATCTAGATAGCTGTAGAGGAGGAGGTGCGGGCGGGATACTGGGATGTAGAGCTGCTCTTCTTCCCTTGTGGTGGGTGACGGAGACGGAGCGGTGTATCTACCTATCTACGTGTCACTGGAGGATGCGGGCGGTGGTTGTTGAGGGAGGTGTGTGGAGTGGCGCTGAGAGAGGCGAGTAAGTAAGTAAGTAAGTGAGTGGTTGGATATATATATATATATATATATGTATATAAATAAATGTTTTTAAATATACACAAGGGAGGTAGGTTTCGTCATGAGGTTTTCAAGAGACACGACACTCGTGTTTGTCTGGACCCTGAGTCTGCTGAGCATGGCGATGACTGTGAATTGGCGATGCAAGATTTCAGTCAGGAGGCGTTGGTTTTTGAACTCGCGATGACTGGGCCGTGGGCTTGGGGCTTGGGGCTTAGCGCGATGGAGGACTTGGCGTGGCTCGAAGTTTTGGTCTGGCGGGTGTGGAATGTGCAAGTGGGGAAGGTACGGAGTCTGTGGCGCAGAACCAGCTTCGGTGAATACGAAGAGAGAAAGGAAATGCTACGTTGGCTCACTTGACCGTCAAGATGCGTATGAAATCATATATGGCGACGTGTAGGCCTTTTTTTGTTCTTGTTTTTCTTTGGAGGGGGGGGGAGATTCTCAGTGATGCATTGAAGAGCTTCAATCCAGACCGTGAAGCGAAGCACGTCTAAACCGACCGGGTCGCTAAGCGAGATCCAGCCCCCTTTCCACCTCTCCCCTCTGCCTGAATCGAATATCCAGTCCAACGACACATCTATTCCGCAGAGGGCAAACGAGGCGAAAACTTAGACCTCTTCTCGTGCATACCCGACTAACAGCTCTTCCCCAAACACTCCGACAGCAGACCCTCAGCATTGCCATCGTCGCCGTACCTCGGCGGTTTCGGAACCGCGTCCTTGCAGACAGGACAATACCTCCCGCAGTCCGGACAGGCCCCGGGCTTGCTTCGCTCGCTGAACCGCGTGCACGCTGGTCCGCTCGGGGCGGGACATTGGTCTACCTCGACTCTGACGTGGGTGCAGGTGAAGTGCCAGATGATCTGGTTGCACATGGTGGATGGGTATGGGAAAGGCTCGGATGTCGCAAGAGGGTGCCGAGATTAGAATTTATCTTTTTCTTTTTTTTCTTTTCCCTCTTCGCGGGCTCGATATCTCTCGTCGGAAGGGAGAGAGAGAAACTTGGTTGGAGTGTTGCGGGAAAAGGTTCTGGCTCGGAGGGCGCTGGGAGGGGGAGGTAGATATAGGCTCGGAAGGGACTCCGCGACACAGAAACACGTAATTACTCATACCTGCCTGGTGGCCTCTTGATTTCACAGAGACAGACTAGCAACGGCGTGCATACATCTTCTACGATAAGTCGGTTTGGACAGCAGGTCATGATATTCCTTTCGACCGATGGTCATCGCCGTCCCTTAGATCTCTCCAGACAATACAGGTGGATCCCGCACATTCAGGAAGTGCCTCTTCAAAGTTTGCGATCTCAAGTGTCTAGGTTGATCTCCGAATCAGATTGCCTTGGACGGGCCCAGCTAATCCGGGAATTCACACTCGCCCTGACTCGCTTCCAAGTCGAGACAAACGACCCTTCAGCAGCCAAATCTCGCATAAGTGGTACGAATTTGCCATCTTGGCCGGTCAGTTGAGCTGCCACCTCAATCGCATGCCGCTTGACAGAACACAGGTCGTACTGCATCGTGCCTGACAGCTCAAACACACATCTCGGAGATGAGTCCGACCGAGTCAGATCGTGGCTTTGAGCAGCGATGCGATCGATAGAAGCCGTGCTGCGAGGAAAGGTCCTGACTAAAACTCTGTGAGGATATGTTCGTTCCTAGACCAAATAGCAGGACGCCCTCGGAAAATCCACCTTTCTTCTTTCGAGATATCAGCAGCTCCTATCTGGTTAACCATGCGACGAATTCCGATTAGGAAATTATAAAGCAAGAGAAAAAGTCAAAGATGATAGTAGCCTCTTAAATTTAGCGTGGCCAGGCTGATATATCGATGTAGCCGAGTGCTGCCTAGGGAGTAAACAAATGTATATACTCCTCTAGACACTCGGGCGACATCTCAACCATAAACCAACGCTTCCTCTAGCTAAACGAGAAAACGGCCGGTGGGTGGGTGGTACCCAAGAAACGACCTGATTCTTTCGTCTGCCATCGAACCATGAAAATAGCCTGAGATATCCACATAGCTATATCCAATCCCCAAAGTGTTCCCAATTAGAATCCAACAACGATTCTGACATTCCTAGCCCCGTACCACATACCTACACACACGGACACACTCGACAGCTGGCGGTCCACGTTCAACCAGGGAGAAACGAGCGCTGTAAAACACAAGTAAACGAACGAAAGAAACCACGCGAGGGAAACTCTACTACCAATACACTCGCTTGATCTTGGACGCAGTTCCCCGAACCAAGCGAACCAACGGGGTCGCGCAGCATGCAGAGGGATCGAAAACTTGTGGGCAGTTTTGCGTTCTTCAAAAGGTAACGACAGACCACGGCCAGCTGCATGAACAGCTCATGCGAAACATGGGGCGCTATCTTCAAGGCTTGTATCGTGGGACAAGAACTGGCAGGACGTCGGCCCCCTCTCCCTCTCAATATTTTTTTTTTTTTTTTAAAAAAAACATTCTTTTCTTTCGGTCGAAGCCTGATTCCCAATCCCCCTTTTGTTTCTATGTCGTCATCCATCTCGAAAGTCCCCGTACGGTACCCAGCTCGCTGCGAGATGAAACTCTCAGGTCTCGTCGACTCTTACATCGGGCGTGAATGCCCATCGCGGTCCAGCTGGGCAGAGCAAAGGTATGAACAACACACTACAAGCTACCTCACTAGCTCGAGAGGTATACTTTTCCGACAGAACTCACAGGATGAAGGTGCAAAACTCCAACAGTCAACCCAACCCGCGCTGCCCCGAGGGAGATCGAGATCGAGATCGAGATCGAGGCAGTCGTACCGCAACCGAATCTGTCCAGAGAAAGTGAGCCCGACATTGAAATCCAAGGCGAAGAAGCCGAAGCCAGCGAAGGATGATCTAACCTCAGCGCCCCAAGCACTGCTAAGATAAAAGCATGATGCGCACAGATACCAGGGAGGCACGTAATAGCGCAGTTTCCAACAGGGAGAAAAACCGCGGTTGATATCGTCACCGAACGCCACGGCTACCAGCCCACCACCCTATAAACCGTTGCACCCACACAGCCATGCTCGGACCGTGTAGATCTCGGAGGGGGGGCGAAATCACAAACAAACAAGAGCCGTCAGCACAGGACGCGCTCCAAAAGCTTTCGAGGGGGGCAGAGATCCGTCAGCCCTCGATCCATCCCAACGAGGCCGGCCCCAAACCGCCACGGACCTCGAAGTCCGCTCTTTTGACGGGCATCAAGCATTAGATCTCCTCCGCATAGATCCGGGAAGAAGTCCTGCTCGTTGCTCGCTCGTGCGTGCGAAGCCCATACATACATAGCAACTGGTGGCAAACGAGTTGAACGTCATGTCGCCTTTCCATCCGTCGGTCGGGCAGACTCGAGAGTAGAATAGTCTCGTTGTCGGCACGATTCCGCGACATGAACGCGGCACGGAAACTGTTCTTCGGGAGGACCACCTGGGAAGAGAACATGCGTACTGCCGTCAAAAGGAGGAAGAGGGGATCTGGAAAGAGAGATCGGCCTGCTAAGCTGTCAGGGCTCGTGCTTTCCAAAGCTGAGAAACAGGGCGCCAGAAGGTAAATACAATATATATATATATACCTATCATTCCAGAAGCCATGCCGCAAGCTATCAAACGAATCATATCCCAAGTTCAATAGCTTGTTAGAGCTCGAAGAGAGACTTGCTTATACCAAGACAGGTCAGGTCGGCTGACAACATCATCCAAAGGCGAACTTCGTACACTTCATTCGTATACCCCTGAGCCAAATTCTCCCAACCGCAATTTCCTTCCAATCCATTCCAATCCATTCCAATCCAATCCAATCCAATCCAATCCCACACAAGCTACAACACCAATCCCCCCTCCCCAATCAGAACCACCACCGCCGCAAGACCGCAAGAAAGCAAGAAAGCAAGAAAGCAAGAAAGAAAGAAAGAAAAAAAAAAGCCCAGGGAAATAGCCTCGGCACACATATCCAACCAACACATGGCACCTGCCTCTTATCAATGAATCAGGCTGTAGGTAGAGAAATCCCCAAGAAAGAATGAATGCTGCGGGGAGAGCCAACTGACGGTAAAGAGGGTAACAGATTCGCAACAGGTGTGCAGAGAGGAAGACAAATGGGCGTGCGCGTGCGCGTGCGCGTGGCTACGTACCGGGAGATCGGGGAGAATCATCGGGGTAAGGATCTGGTTTCCATCAAGTGAGACGAGAAACAAAAGATGAACCCCCGCCCCCCATCCGCCGCAAAAAAAGACCAGGCACGGAGTTACTTCCGGAGCCGAAAGATGATGACCGAGCCGAGGGAATGATGAGAAGGAACAAGGTAAATAAAATGGACCAGACAAAGGGGGGGTATCAAATGAAAATGAATTAGATACATTTTCCTACTAACAGGTGCTCTGGTAACTCAAGACCCTGATACAAGGGTTAGCTAATTATCTAACATTTATCAATCCATCACTTTTTGGCGGCATCTCCACACCTCCTCCTCCTCCTCGCATCTTCCAGTGCAAGATCTGGTTGATATGAAACAGTAGAATGGAATATGTTGTTCCTCAACGACAGCTCCTCATTTAGAACCACCCTTGTAGTTGTAGATCGCCGAAAAGATGATTCCTTCCTTCCGAGGGCCAAGTCCCAGATACCCCGGTGCCAATTCCTATGCCCTGAAAACGCCACAGGTGCGTATACCCAAATAAATCCCCGACGAAAACTCCACGCTGAAGAACAAAACGTAACCACAAAAATCATTAATAGCTTAAATCCACATCGCCCAGTTGAGCAATGATCTTATCTTCCTCGGTCATCGTGGTGCCACTCTCAGCCGTACTAGTCCACGTGCCAGTTCGCCGTCTCGACTCCTCGGTATCAGTAAGCTGTATCCCACTAGCTGACACACCTTCATCGCGCATCACCTGGAAGCTCCAGCTGGGTTCAAATGCCCTGGAGTTCCATGCGTGATCGACGCGCTCGTACATTTCGTCGATTTGCTCGAGACTGATTCGGCTGGTTTCGTAGACCATGAGCCAGACGAACAGGACAGATATTGCGCAGAATGTACCCCAGATGAAGAACACCCTCGCTTGCAGATTCGCATAGCCGTGACCGGAATTTACGAGATAAGGAGTGCCGTAGGCGAGTGAGAAGTTGAGAAGCCAGTTCGACGCTGTGGAGATGGACATCGATTTCGCGCGAATTTTGAGAGGATATATCTCCGAGGTAACCACCCAGGCAACTGGGCCCCAAGAAGCGGCGAAGAAAGCGAGGTAGATGCAGACAAAGACTATGAGAATCATGTTCGCCGCGTATGAATTAGGAATGGCTGTCCCGACAGATGCGACTACGAGCTGGCAGATAGCCATACCCCCAGCACCAAACATGAGAAGACGACGCCGCCCTAGTGATTCAACGAGGAACATACTCGGAATGGTAGAGACAACGTTGACTACGGCGACGACGAGGGCGACAATATAAGGGGATTGAATGCCGATGCGGGTGAAAAACGTAGTGCCGTAGTAAAATATGAAGTTGCAGCCAGACAATTGCTGTAGAATCTGTAAGCCACAACCAGTCAAAAGGCGACGTCCTAGATGTGGCGAGCCCAAGAAGACGTCTCGGTATGTTGATGGACCAAGACTAAGTTCGTACTCATGGTTAGCTTGGATCTCAGCAAGCTCCTCGACTAGGGCAGGATGAGTGATATCAAGCCGCCGTAAGCGACTAAGAGATAATGCTGCGGCGGCATGTGAGCCTCGCTTGATAAGATAGCGAGGTGTTTCTGGTAAGAGAAGCAGCCCAAGGAGGAGAGTGCCGGCCCAGATGAACTGCAACGCCAGGGGAATACGGAAAGCGTTCGTGTGGGGTATCGACTCGGTAAATATGTTGACAATTGCGGCGAGCAGGAGACCAGTGGTAATGGCGAGTTGATATGCACAGACGAGAGTACCTCGAATCCATTTCGGAGCCATTTCAGATTGGTATAGTGGGACGAGAACTGAGATGGTCCCGACACCCAGGCCGGCAAAGAACCTGTACCGCGTTAGTGGCCATATCGGTTGTTGAAGCAAAGGTCCAAATAAACCTTCCCCAAACTAGTAGCATGATTGCCAAAGCCACAGTCTGTAATAAGGTGCCAATGGCGAAGATGGCCACAGCGATTATAAGGGATATGCGGCGACCAAGTTTGTCTCCCATAGGTGCTGCTAGAAGTGCCCCAAAAAAAGTCCCAGCACTCAATATCGCAACAATCACGGAAGACTGAGCCGGCGATACATTGGGTAAGTGATCGTGCAGATCGACGTACCCGGTCGAGAACTCGTCGCGAAAGGCCTTCATAGCCAGTATTCCGGATATTATACTGCACCCCTGTCGTCAGTCTCCTACCAGCCAGCCTTCAGTTCCGGAGCAGCTCACCCAGTATCATATCCGAACAGCAACCCCCCGGTGGCGACAAATAGGCCGATCATGATCGCCGGAGCTGAAGATCCAGCAACATTGTCGGGCTTCTGCCAGGCCATGGCTATTGCCATGGTGGAAGAGGAGGGTTTGTCAGGTCGGCGCGGATAAGGGTCGATGTTGTCGTCGAGGAGCTTGGGATGAAGGTTCGTCTGTGATCATCGGGTTCCGGTGCTTGGGAACAGGCATCCCCATTGGCAGACGGGAGTTTTCGCAGAGGTGTATCCTATGGCGGGGGCAGACATTCGCAGGCCCTGTTTCCAATGTAGTCCCTGATTCGATTCGATCCAATCCCCAGAACTTTATTCGCAGACTGACTCCCTGGCGGTGTTTGGTGATGGACGGGCGGACGAGCGGATGGGCGGATGGGCGGACGGATGGACCGATGGATGGAGGAAACAATGAATTAGAGGACTGGGAGTGGACTGGGAGTCGGCGGCGGAGGGCGAGGAGGAGGAGGAGGAAGGACTGGTGTGGTGTAGTGGTGTCGTAGTGTAGTGGTGTAGTGGTGTGGCGGTGGTATTGTTGGCGTTGGCGTTTTTGTTGTGGTTGGTGTTGGTTGTGTGGGGATGTGTGGGGAGAAAGCGGGAAGGAGTTGGAGTTGAGCATCAGGAAGTTTAAAGGCCGGGGATTTTGGGCTGGGCTGGGCTGGGATGGACTGGGCGAAAGTGATCACGAAAAGGATCGAGGTGGGGGAGGGGAGGGCAAGGGGATACAGACAGACATCGACACAAGCACAGGCACAGGCACAGGCACAGCAGAATGAAGCTGTCGTTTAATCGAGAATATGAGTAGGTAAGTAATCACAGTTGGACAGGCATTGGCTCCTGAGAATCGATTGGTTAAGTCGTTGTTGAATTGTTGCTGTTGAGATTCGTACCGTCTGTACTTCGTACGTTGATCTTTTCAGATTGGAAAGGAATTAACACTGCAATACTATGAATAGCCACCTAGCTAAGCATAACCTTGTTTTTAGATTTACTCCGTAGGATGATCTTCGACATAAAAACAAAAAGACGCTGACTATCAGTAATAGTGGGACTTGACCTCGCAACTTTTGGGGCCCTTCCTTATACCTAGTAAAGTGGGCGAAAAAAGTATGTCCCTCGAAATAAGTCTGTCCCCCGTCAAATACCACCAAAATCAAGCAAAAATCCAATACAAATCCCGATGCCAATCGCATGCGTCTTGATAAGTGTGAAAGCTATATTAATAAAAATAATATATCAAGATAGATAGATATATTCGCAAATCATTGACATGCTAAGAATATATATATCGATTTATATTAAAAAGCTTGCAATTGCAGGAAATGTGGATTTTCAAAAGCTTTTGTAACGATTTCAAACAATATTAATCGCTTGCATCTTCACGAATATTGAATCTATAAGAATGAAAACTTTAGAATATTCGTAAAGTATCGATACAGTGAATATATATATATATATATATATATATATATATATGTGTGTGTGTGTGTGTGTGTGTGTGTGTGTGTTTGCGTTGTTAAGTTTCGAGTTAAAAAAAGTATTAGTTTTCAATGCCTTTTACCGATTTTGACGATTCGAGTATACCAAAACCAAGCGAATCTTCTATTACGGAGGAACATCCGTCAAGTGTCGCAACCCTCATCGACCAACAGCCACTTTTTCTAACTTGATCGGGTTCTGTTACAATGAGGTTCTTCAAAATTCCGTGCCTAGCCCTCACGTTATTGCCCAAGTGGGTAAGAAATAGTAGCCGTGGGTCGACGAGGGTTACGACACTCAACCGCTGTACCTCCGCAAATCAATACTATATGAAAACCCCAATAGGACGATAACTAATAATATCAGAATATGGAAAATCCAATATATGAATCCGCATACTCGCATATTAACAGACTACAACTTCTTGTTATCAAGCCTCGTGGGGTATGTTATAAGAAATATCCAGAAAAACAATCCGACGAGGGACCGACTCGTCTCGGGGGACGTACTTTTTTCCACGCCCACTTTAGGGACGGGCCCCAAAAGTTGCGACGTCTGTAAAGAGCCGCATTTTTGCTTCCGCTGATCCGCAAGTGCTTTACATACCGACTACCGATTAAGACCGAAAGGGTGATAAGAGGCCCCCCCACCTAAGCGAGCCGACGATTACATCCTCCTCTGCTCTGCTTGTGCTTCTAACGGAGGTACCTACTTCATTCGTACCGTATCGTACCGTATCGTACCTATGCTCTCGGCACTTGCAGCCCTCGCTCAAAGCTCCAAATCATCAACTTGTCCGCGACCATATACATCCATCTCTCTCCAACAAAAGAAAGGCTAAGAAACAAGACCGGTAAGGAGCTGTTAGCTCTAATGCTCCAATAGGCAGGGCGCTAGTCTTTGTACCCAGAAATGACAAATTATCGTCGTGGTGTAACGAAACGAACGGCTGTACGGCTGTCACCTCTTCCACGCATGCTACCTGCAGCCAGCTAGCTCTACTTACGATCTCTAACCCTACTCACTTCTCGTACCGTCACATCCTAGGTAAGCAAGGAATCACAAGGCAACAGGAGTATCTATTCAAAAGCAAAGGCAAAAAGATGGACAAATGCAATTTATGCATAGGCTGATACCCAAGAGCCCATGACCATCCCAATCATCCAGTCAAAAAATATCAATACACCCCGGCATCCGCTTCCCATCCAAAAGAGCCTCGCACGTCTATGCCTCCAAAGTAATCTCCTGTCCCTTCACGCGCCCGATAACCTGACTGGGCGCGTACTTCCTAATAACCTCGTCGTCATGCAGCATCTCGAATTCCTCCGTGGCGTCTCGACCCATAAAGTTCATGATCGCCTGAGGTCCACCTGGGTGTTCATCTAGCCAGTCACTCACATCCATCACGACGCCCTTGACTACAACCCAGAGGTCCTCCTTCGTGTTGTGCTTGGCAACTTCCTCCATCGTAAACTCCTTCTCGGGGATCTTGAAGGCAGCCTTGTTGGGCTTGCTGACCTTTCCTGGGTCCGCAGAATCGGCCCCTTGCTTGAGTACGGGGGCGGCGGATGTTTGTGATTGCGAGCTGATCTGAGAATCGGAAGAGGAGCCAGCGCTGTCCCACTCGACGGAAATCTTGCCTGGCTGATTAGGGTCGATGTGCAGGGAGATCTGGCCCAGACGGGAGGCAGCGACTCCACCAGCGCCGCTCAAGGCGTTGCGGAACAGGTAGTTGGAAGCGGTATCGCCTGCGACACGGCCATAAACTACACAGCCGAGGAGGGATGATCCTCCAAGACGGTTTGCACCGTGCACACCTCCAGCCAGCTCACCGCAAGCGTAGAGACCCTCGAAGGGCTTGCCTTCCGAGTTGAGAATCTCGGCCTTGTCATTGATCTCGATACCACCCATGGTAAAATGGAGCACGGGCTCCATGACGGCGACGTGAAAGTCGTCGTTAATATCGACGGGGCCGTTGTGGAAGAACTTCTTGCCATATGGGTCCTTCTTCTTGCCATCGGCAATCTCGTTGTAGGCGGTGAAGGTGGACTGGAGGTGTTCCTCAGTGCAGCCAATCTCCTTAGCAAGCTCCTTACCCGTCATCTTCTTCATCAAACCACGGCCGGAGTAGTGGCGCGTGTGGAAGTCGAGAACGTTCGAGGCCTTGGAGTTAAGGAGGAGACGGACAGGGAACTTGCCCTTGTCCTTCTCCTTCCACATCTCGCCGGAAACGTAATCACGGTGGCCGAGCTCGTCGCAGAAACGATCGCCATCTCCGTTCAGGAGAAGACCACCCTCACCACGGAGAGCCTCAGCGGCCAAGAATTTCCACTTCGAGCCTGGGTCCTTAGGGTCGACCAGACCAGTAGGATGCACCTGAACCTTGTCCATATCGATTCCGTTACCGCCAATGGCCATGACCATCTTCTGTCCATCACCAGTAGCATGTACGCCATTGGTAGAAGCCAAGTCAAAGGTATCTGGGCGCCATTTCTTGAGCAGCGATGTCTCTGTGAAATCGGCCGCATATCCACCAGTGGCCAAGACGACCGGTCCCTCAACGGTATACGGCTCCCCTTCAAACTCGTAAGAGACACCGGTGATCTTATTACCATCTTTGTTCACTGCTGTCACGCGGGCCTTCTTGATGATCTGTACCCGCTCGGGCTCGTTCTCTGCGAGCTCCTCGAGTCTTTGCATCAGAGCGTATGTGATGGCCATACCAGGAAACTTGGCATCGTGGCCTCTGTGTGTTCGTGGCTGGGAATGACCTCTGAGCAGTGTGTTAGCAAGTGATCGTAGATGCCGTACGAGTTATTTATAGATACCCTAGCCGTGAAACAAGAGTCAAATCGAGGTTGAAGACATCCTGAAGCCACTCGACCGCAGCTGCAGACTTGTACGTGAGGACCTTGATCAGGTCTGGTCTCGCCTTGTCTCTGGCGGACTTGAGGGTATCGTCGTAGAATTGCTTGACGCTGTCTGAGATATTGGAGTCGACTTGTGTCCGAGTCAGGGCACCGTTGATTCCGGAGGTGGCCTTGGTCGAGTTTCCGCCGAAGAAGCCTGGATACTTGTTAGAGACTGACTGGCAATCATAGGTCGGTAGATAGTAGTAAGAGTAATTGTGCCTACCTTGCTTATCGAGCACAACCACGTTGCCACCAGCCAGGTAGATAGTATGCGCAGCACTCAGGCCGGACACTGTGAACTGAAGTCAGCAATGGAATTGATTGGGTGGGGGGAGAGGGGGGTGAAGCGACTGGGGGCTAACTCACGTCCACCGCCGACGACAATAACTCTGGGTGCCATATTGAAGGATTTTGAAGAGGAAGTCGGGATAGAGATAGAGATAGAGATGGAGAAAAGGAGAAGGGTTTTCTTGGGAGGAGTTTTCTTGTAGCAGTCAAGATGGAAGATGGGTGGAGATGTCGGTGGTTTTGTCTGGATATTGCGCAAGCCGAGGCAGGAACAGGGGGGCCGGGGCTGACTTTGATTTGCTGGCCAATGAGAAGACCGGGTTCAGTCAGCGGGACAATGCAGACAAAGATATCCCGAGAGGATGGAAGTTAGTAGGGGAGTAGGTTAGGAAAGGCTAGGAAGGTTAGGTGGGGTGGGTAGGCAGTGACTACTTAGTGAGGGCACTTGGGGGAAATTCCATGTCAGCCATCTGAGATCTGAGTACTGTAACTGACCTAAGGTAGCTGAAGGTAGCTAGGTTCGGTAGCTAGGTCGGTAACTAGGCTCCTCGACAAAACCCACGGCCATACGAATATCCATCCTAACGTCTGGCTCCGATTCCATTTCCTGGGGAATCGACTGACGGACTCCGGGGTGGCCGGCATGCGAAGGACCGTGCAGCCCCTCAGACAAAGCTTCTCCGCTTCTCCAGACTTTTAGCGACTGTGGCTGTCAGATGACCCGAGCCCCGCATATAGGTAAGTATCATTCATGACATGTGAAAAAGTCCCTGTGACAAATTTGGAATTCCCCGGAGTGGTATGGCTTTTTGCTTGTTGTCATAAATAGATACTAAAATATATGTATATAATATATATATTGTCATGGCTTTTGTGGGCTGACTTGGGGAAATGTATACATTTCCGTCTATCTACGGAGTGGAGTCCTGCTGCTGCACGGATCGGCTGTCGCTACAAAGGGTGGCGAACGGTAATTCTTGTGCCTGATATCCAGACCATTGGCCGCTTGGGAGGCATTTGTTGGAATTCACACTCCAGGAGCCGAGCACGAGCATCACTTCCGTTTTGTCTATAGTAGACAAACCAGACGCCACGGATAGAGCAGCGCCCGAGGAAGAAGAGGATTGCAGCAATTCCACTAACCAGTAAATGAGGATATATTACCGATCCACCCAAAGTTACTGGAAGGTCTTCACGTACCGTAGATACCTGATGCCTTGCTGGTGATCGTGCCGGGCAAAGGTCGGCATGATACAGACGAGAGAATCTCGTGAAGAATGCTTGAGGGCTTGTTCCAGTAATGCATTGCCGATAAAGCCAGTTGAGCCAGTAAGGATGACCTTCATCGTGATGATCACTGACCGCGATGAAATTACTGGAACAGCCGGGCAAGGCGTTAACGGCGCAGAGCTCAGTGGCTGCTTTGAGAGCACTGACAGTCGAGAGAAGGTCCTGGGGGAAATGATAAACGTGGAAGAACAGATGACAGATTCTTGTAACCAGCGAAGAATAAATAGAAAAAGTGTGACCAAAAGCAACTCAGACTTACCACTTCTCTCCTAATCAAGAAACGAAGATGTAAAAACCCAGGAAAAGATCAACCATTTCATAGAGTCTGGAGAATCAGTTCCCGACACATATGTAAAATTCTTATATGATACCGGTAGTCATCAAGCGTGAAGAACCGAAGCCTAAGGGTATAATGCCAAGACACATCCAACCCGCCCACCATCGTCATCGTTCCCATCAATCACAACCAACCCTAAGCCCTCAGTCTCACAACAAAATGAAAACCTCGACCCTCAGCTACGCTCTGCTATTGCTCCCCTTCACAACGTCCGCGATCCTGCAGAAACCACTATCACCAGCACCCCAACTCGGACCCGCCATGCCTCCTCACCCACCAGCACCCTCCTCAGATACCCCGTCCTCGCCCCCCTCGGGCTCCGTGATGCTTTCCGACGTCCTCGGAAACGACCGCAGCATCAACATCTTCGCAGGCTTCACACGCGACTTCGCCTCCCTCTCCCAGCGCTTCGAAGACTCCTCGCTCAACACCACCATCCTGGCGCCCCTCAACAGCGCCATCATGGCGCTACCGAGGAAACCGTGGGAGGATCCGAAAGACTACGATAGTCTTGGGGAGAGCGCTTACGAGGGCGAGAAGGGGGAGGAGCGGGCCCATCGGAACATGAGGAGGTTTGTGGAGACGCATGTTGTGGGGATGGAGAAGGAGAAGGGCGAGTGGAAGGAGGGAGACAGGGCGAGGACTTTGAGTGGAGAAGAGGTGTGGTGGGAGGAGAAAGAGGGGAGGAAGATGGTGAGTGCTGCTCCTTTTGATGTCTGAAATAATAGAAAGGAGTGGATGGTGCCTGTGATGAAACTGGGCTGATAAGGTGTAGATTCAACCGGGGAATATCGAGGTTGCTTCTGTAGCGAGTAGGGTCCATAATGGAGAAGTTTGGATCTTGAAGGGAGTGAGGAATTATGTATGAATTGCAACGGTGCCTCTGCCGTCGATTTCGGGACTTGGGGAGTCTGGGCTGGGTTGATATCATGGGTTAGATGTTATGGGATTGGAAAACCGTCAACTTGCTTGCGGGCACGAGTAATGAAGAAGAACAGTTGTTGGGAAGGAGATGAATGAGACGGAGATCCACGCGTGGGCTCATCGAGCCTCGAGGGACTTGCTGATGTGTCAGCTCCTTATTTTGGCGCTCTTAAGATACCTAGCCATCATTCGCTGGGGAGGAAGAAAGGTCCTGAGCAAAGAGGCAGTCGAGAACGAGATGCAATGGTAGCCCAATAGCTTCCGGTATACGCACATGGTACCTATGTTTGGTAATCTGGCTAATAAGTGAGATACGCTGCTACTCTCCAAACTCACGAAGCTATGGCCATTTTATTACGCTGCCCCAGCATCACCTTCTTTGGAAATAACTGGTTTATATCTTCG
The DNA here is from genome assembly GCF_022702325.1 of Drepanopeziza brunnea f. sp. 'multigermtubi'. Lineage (NCBI taxonomy): Eukaryota > Fungi > Ascomycota > Leotiomycetes > Helotiales > Drepanopezizaceae > Drepanopeziza > Drepanopeziza brunnea. The sequence continues at coordinate 1,415,518 of NW_027094076.1, forward strand.
AACGAAGCAATTGAACAGCGTATTCACTTTCAATCCAATAGTTCTGAGCTCTTTTCGAGTTATGGTTGGGGCGCTCTGCAGACATACGCAGCGTATGTTACGCATAGTCAGGTTATCCTGTAGCCCAACGCACTAGCTCCAAGGACCATCAAAAACACCGAGGACAAACAAATGCCCTGTGATCTGTAACTTCAGATACTCAATGATCTGATCAAGACCTGAACAGCCGTCAACCATGCTTCGATATCTAGATCCTCGATCAAAATTACCCTTGAAATTCTAAACGACAGCAGCTTACAGATTCTTGAATCCGGGCTCCTCAGGAGTCTGATAAAATAAGCAAGGAAGTACTTACTAAGATCAGTGACGATCCGCGAGGCTGCAGCCGTGCGCTACTCAGTCTCGGCAGCCACTTTGCCCGTCTATTCAGACAAGCTCTTCAACCCCCCCGAAATACACTCCATTGTCTACACGGCTGTGAATCAATCCCCGACCATTCTAACCACTGTGAATTCCGACCCGGTACTCTTTACAAAGCATCATCGTCTGGACAGTTTTTTCGCTTGTGGTACGTAACGCCTCGTTCTGAAACTCCTTTTCTCAACCCGCAACAGCGCAGCACAACTGACGTTTGCCAGAGCGCTATAGTCGCATGGATACGTGTCGACGTGAAGATCGAAGCTTACCATCTATCTCACATGTTTTCTGCCAGCTTTACTGTCGTAAAGTCAAGCAACCATGAATAACGAGCCTCATGGTCCACCAGGGGGCTTCGACCAAGACCGCCATCCTCAGGAGCAGCGCAGAGTAGATGCGATGCGAGAAGAACAGCTGCAGCGGGAACGAGAACATGAGCGCGAGCGTGAACGTGAACGCAATGATAGAGATAGGCAGATGCGAGAGCAGCAATACCAACAGCCTCCACCACCCCACCAAGCCAATACTGGTCCGATAACCATTCACCAACCCGTAGCATCACGACTGCCAGGTGCCATACACAGTCCTGGTGGTCTGCTCGCAAATCATGGTAGTGCGCCGCCGTCAGGTCCTCTCGGTGCGCCCAGCGGGCCTGGGAATGCCTTCGGTGGACCTCTGCATAGTGAAGCAAGTCGCCCCATTCAACACAACCCTCAGCAGGCCACGAACCAGCTACAGCAACAGCAAGGCTTCGGACCTAGTATACTGCATCATAACTCTGTTGGCGGACCTGGTGGAAATGCTGGATTCGGAGGACCGCTTGCAACCCAGCAGCAGCAGGTGCAACAACAGCAAGAAGCCGTCTCGAGGATCGCGGGTATTCCATTTGGTGCGGCACCTATCCCACAGGGCCATGCAATACCAGGTGGTGCTCCTCAAATCGGCCAAGGCGGTCAACAACCTATTCTCAATGTAAGATTCTGTCCTTCCATTCTGTCATGAACTTCCACACCCTTGCCGGTCGAGACAATCGCGACTCCTTTTTCTCTCTTGGAACTTTGTAAACGTAGACCATCGAGCAAAGATGCCTGCAGTACGGAACCTTGCGCTCTTCGGGTGCCGTCAATCTTGTTTGCGTTGAAAACTTGCCGGCAGTCGAATCGAAATGTTTAGCTCTAGCAAGACGCTCAGGAAATGAATCCGCCAACTCGGAACAGGAAGTTGAGGCCCGTGTCTTTGCGTACAACGGCTTAGGAGAAAAGAGCAGTCCGTATGCTAACGATGATACTACAGGATGCCTTGAGTTACTTGGACCAAGTAAAGGTTCAGTTTGCCGATCAACCTGATGTGTACAATCGCTTCCTTGACATCATGAAAGACTTTAAAAGCCAAGCGTACGTTCCCTTCCTATACCTTCTCATACGGTAGTCGGGATCAATCGTCTAACAACTTGAAGAATCGATACCCCTGGCGTGATTAACCGTGTCTCTGAACTCTTCGCTGGCCATCCCAATTTGATCCAAGGCTTCAACACCTTCCTTCCTCCAGGATATAGGATAGAATGCGGCGCAGGAAACGATCCAAACACGATAAGAGTCACCACTCCTATGGGTACCACGGTCCAATCCATCACTGGAGCTGGTCGTGCTCTTCCTGAATCTGTAATGACCCAAGGCGGCCAAGGTAGTGGAGGATATTACAACCCACAGCGCACTGGTAATTGGCAGCAACAGCAACAGCAGCCACAGCACAGTATTGAGAGCCCCGAAGCCGTTTTCAGCCCTCAAACCCAGAACGCTGTGCCCATGTATAATCAGACTCCAACACACAGCGCCTATGACCAAGCGGCGGCGGCGGCGGCGCACCAGCAGCAACAAAGAGGCGTATCTCAGTTGACAAATGCTGTGGCCAGCACCTTGGGCCAGCCTCCAAGGAATACGCAAACACCGACTCCCGGTGGTCAGCCAGGCATGAACAATGGTGCCCAGGCAGGGTTGGAAAAACGAGGTCCTGTCGAGTTCAATCACGCTATAAGCTATGTGAACAAGATTAAGGTTAGTGGCAGTCACTTTCTCGGCTTAGCGGCCGCCTCGGATCTTAATTAATACAAACAACAGAACCGATTCCAAGACCGACCCGAAATCTACAAGCAGTTTCTTGAAATTCTGCAAACCTACCAGCGAGAATCAAAGCCAATTCAAGACGTGTATGCCCAAGTCACGACTCTCTTCAACACAGCGCCGGACCTACTCGAAGACTTCAAGCAATTCCTCCCTGAATCTGCCGCGCAGGCCAAAGCCGCAGCAGCAGCCAAGGCCGCGGAGGAGGCTCAACAGAACCAGGCAACTCAAGCACAAGTACAAGCTACTCGCGGTGAAGGAAAGTTGCCTCCTTCAGGAACCTTCTCGGTGCCTACAAGCGCTGTCAAAGATAGCAATAAGAAGCAGGGGATTAAGCGTAACGCGCAGCCCAGTGCTGCAGAGGGATCAAATCGAGGTGCGGGTCAAGGCAATGCTAAGGTAAGTCGATGCCTCAGAAATGCGAGAGAAACAGATCCCGAGGACGCGTTCTGTTCTCTGTTTTTGTTCTCCCGTCATTTCCCCCCTCGCCCATGCTTTTTTCCCCACTTGTTCTTGTCACGAATTGGTGTACTAAACATACCATAGAGACAAAGAGTAACTCAAACCCAAAAGAGTGCGGCAGACGCGCCAGCAATGTCTCCAACTCTAACCCCTCAAATGCCCGAACCAATGCCTCCTACCCTTACCTCCGGCGCGACGTCTGAGGAGCTCGCCTTCTTTGACCGCGTCAAGAAGTACATCGGCAACAAGCAGATCATGAACGAATTTCTTAAGCTCTGCAATCTATTCTCGCAAGACCTCATCGACAAAAATGTCCTCGTGCACAAAGTTAGCACATTTATCGGCGGTAACCCGGATTTAATGAATTGGTTCCAGAACTTCGTCAATTACGACGGCAACCAAGTTGTCATTGATAACCAGCCACAGGCACCTACCAATAAGGTTGCATTGAGTAACTGCAGAGGATTGGGACCCAGCTATCGCCTGCTTCCAAAAAGAGTACGTTGTCCCATTTTTCATATTTCTCATATTGTGGGTCCGTTCCCGCAGCTTAGCGAGCTTCGGAAGTCTTCCTATTGTCGTTGAACGGTATTGTCCCTCGCCAGATCACCATCCTATTGTGCTCTGCCTAGCTTCATATGTTAACAGCCTCTTCTCATTCTTTCCCCATTTCCAATCTATCCATTTCATTTCCAAAACACTCCCTCAGCACCATTTCCAACCATGAGCCCTCTTCACAACCGATTGTCTTACGTCCAAGCTGGATGCTCTGAGAGCGCCTGCCCGAACCCAGCAGGGCCCAGTGGTACCAACTACGCCCGCGTTGGCCATGGCCAACACGCAAAGCATCAGCTGGAGTACGAGCTGGACTCTGTTGGGAAAAGTGCATCAAAGCGCAGGAAGTTGTGCGCCAAAGAGAAGATGGAGAGAGGAAGAGTCAGAGAAGAAGTCAAGGAATGGACAAAAATTGACAACCGTGATCAGGAGCGCCTAAAGCCTTGCTCTGGCCGGGATGAGATGTGCCGAGAGGTGCTCAACGACGACTGGGCCTCGCATCCAACATGGGCTTCTGAGGATTCTGGTTTCGTTGCCCACCGTAAAAATGTCTACGAAGAGGGTCTCCACCGAATTGAAGAAGAGCGGCACGACTATGACTTCAACATTGAGACAAACGCCAAAGTCATTTCACTTCTCGAGCCCATCGCCCAAACACTGACGATCATGGACCTCGAGTCGCGAGCAGATTTCCGCATGCCAATCGGTCTCGGTGGTTTCAGTCAAGCTATCTACAAGCGGGTTTTCAAGAAGATCTATGGTGAGCGAGGGCCTGAGGTTGTCGCGGATCTGTTCAAGGACCCATGCGCAGTGCTTCCAATCGTGTTGGCGAGATTGAAGCAAAAGGATGAAGAGTGGCGTTTCACTCAGGTTAGTCACCAGAGCCCTTCCTGTCGGATGACATCTGACATGTTCAGCAGCGTGAGTGGGAGAAGGTATGGGCCGCCCAAACCTCCAATATGTACTTGAAGAGTCTCGATCACATGGGTATCCAAGCCAAGCAAGCAGACAAGAAAAATTTTGCTGCAAAGCACCTCGTCGATGTCATCAAGACCAAGTATGAAGAGCAGCGTCGTCAGCGAGCCACCACGGGAAAGAAAGCTACCTTCCAACTCTCCTTTCAATTCAAGGACCGTGCAGTCGTTCTCGACGTTCTACGCATCATGCTCATCTACACCGCCAATGCAAGCCAGCACAACACCAACGAGCGTCTTCGCATTCAGAACTTCTTCGAGACCTTCGTCCGCATCTTCTTTGGTTTCTCAGAGGATGAGATTGCTCGCTGCAGTGCCGGTATTGACCGAGGTACTCCAGATGACGACTCCGAGGACATTGCCCCGCTGGAGCTCACCAACGGCAGAGGTAGACGTCCAGGCAACGGCAAGAAAAACGACCTGCGGCGTGGCGTCCTCGACAAAGGCCGCAACGGGGTCCGGGGTCGGGGCCACAAGGATGATAGTGCTACCGGAAGCAAAGAGTCAACTCCTGACGTCGATTCTGTCGCAGAGGATGATGCAGAGCATGGAGATGACTCTGCTATCAACCGGGTCTCTGAGCAGCGCTGGATGTCTTCGACACCAGGTGCGATCGACAAGGTGGGCACTGGCGTGGAGTATCCTCTTTATGATGCAGACCAACCCCGCAAACGCGTCTCGTACAGCCTATACGCCAACCAGAATATCTTCTGCTTCTTTAGCATCTTCCAGACCTTGTACCGCCGCCTGACAGAGATCAAGGACTGCGAAAAGACTGCCTTCGAGGAAGGCAAAGTCACTGCCAAAGACAAGCCTGCTCGGCTGCTCGGCTTGATCTCTGACGCTGACAACTTCCATATTTCGGCTGAGGAGGATAGGGCTAAAAATGGAAAGGACAGCAGCATCTTCTACTACAAGAAGACCCTGGAACACGTCGCCGTGTTCATTGAAGGCGAAATGGACGAGAGTCAGTACCAGAACTGGCTCCGACGTTACTACCTGAAGAAGGGCTGGCAACTGTACACTGTCCAAGATTTACTCAAGTCCATCTGCAGATTTGGTTCCGTCTGCTCAGGTTCTGAGAATAAGGAGAAGACACCGGATCTGATTGAGCTTTTCTATAGCGACAGACGTCTTGAGGAGACCACATACAAGAACGAAATCAACTTGCGAAAGCAAGCAGACAAATTTGTCAAGGAACAAGAGCTTTTCTTGATTAGCTGGGTATGTCTTTCCTTCTTGAATGATTCTTGTAGCAGCACTAACAATGGATAGGTCCCCAGTAAGAAGCCTGCAGAGAGCCTCGGACGAGCAGATATCAAGTGGGTCCAGAAGGACGAGACTACCTTGAACATGAATGAGATGGAGCGTAAGGAGCGCTGGCAATACTACGTATCCTCCTACGTCCGTACCGAGCCCACCGAGGGTGTCAATCGCCAGAGGCTGCAAAAATCTGTTCTTCAGCGCAACACCCAGGCCACCGATAACGAGACCAACATGAAGCAGCCTCTCCGGTATACCGAACAATTGAACCTTCATATTGATGTGAAAACTTTCAAGATCATCTACCGCCCCCCAGGAACCGATTGCTTCATCTACAGTGGTAATCCTCTCACCACCGACCCCAAGACCAAGGAGAGTGCTGCTCGCGTGCGTCTCCAGAAGTTTGAAAATATCCGCAACGAGCGCTTCAGGGAAAAGTTCGAGATGAACAATAATTGGATGAAGGGTCTTGACCACGACGAGGTTGCTCGGGTCAACAGCAACTTTAAAATGTGGACCGAGGATGGAGTCTTCCCCAATAAGGGCGGTGTTGTTGATGTCTTGGTCGACTAGTCTCTCTCATCTTGGCTTGGCTCGGCTCCTAATTGTCGTCTTCCAACAAAAAGTTCGGTGGATACCGACCGCCAGACCGGAACCTGAGGTCTTCATATTTCGGCGTTGTCTCCTTGGTCCTTTTCTCCTCTGTTCCCGTGGCCTTTTATTTCGCGGGCGCCGGTCTCGCAAAAGGGTGTATTGCGGATGACTGACTGTCTAGGCGCTAATTGGTCGTCACCTGAACGTTATTCTGTCCACTTGCTGATGGATAAATGGATGTGTAGATGAGCGGTGCTGACGGATACATGCGATACGATACATCTTGCTTTTCCGCTTTTCTGATACTGCATCGGTGGCGGGGGAGGGGGTCCTCTGCGTGGCTGGATGCGCTGCGTGCTGCATGCTTGGGTTGTACCATAGGATTTTATTCGATCAGTCCACAGATAAATCAATCAATCGATGTTTCGGTGTAATGAAAATTTCTGTTGTTTTCTCTGGTACTGCGCGAACTGTGATTCAGTTTTAGAAGACTGACTAATAAATATACTGTTGCTCCAGCCTCTGATGCTTGCTAACTAATTTAAAGTGAGAAAAGAGGTTTCATTGTGCTACTGCAGCGAGAATTTTCTTAACACTCCGGGTCTGAAAATGCTGATTCCCATACCGACATTAATATACATGATATACATGAGGTACACAATGTGGCTGGAGAATAGTAACCACTAACAAGATTGGGATATAAGTAGGTACCTAGGTAAGTTAGTAAGTAGTTGGAACAACATACAAATATTATACAGGCTCAACACCGCCCAGCCAGGCCAGTCCAGTTCTCAAAACTCGCGCCACGACCGGTCACTCACTCGCATTTCGCTATGCTACCTGCGTACGCCTGTGGCCCGGGCCACTCGAAAGAATCCAGTGCGGTCCCGTCCCGTCCACGGATCCGTAAATTTCAATGACGCCCATCCATGCATGGCATCCCTCGATACCTCCTCGCTTAGAATGAATGCAATGCCCAATGACCAACAAACCTATAATGCACAAAAGCGACCACCCTTTGCTCAAAACCATGCTCCCCGTCCTGTTTTGCTTTTCTCCGGGTTTAGGCCATCCGCCTATCCGTACCACGCCAAATACGAATACACCAGAACCACACACCAAGTGACCCTCCAAATGCTCGTCCACGTCTCCCTCCAAAAGATACCCAGAGGCGTAAGAGGTTTCCTCTCCTTCGGAATCGTTATCTTTCTCGTTCTGGGCTTTCCAAAATCATCTCCCCATTTGCTACTCCCTTTCCCGCTCCCATAGTTCCCCGCTTGGTTTATCAGTGGGCCAGTGGGATAGCGGGTTTGAGAGGGGGGTAAGCCGTAGCCGTTCACAGGGGAGACGGGGCGGGTACGTGCTGCAGACGAACGAGGGGCGAGGGTGGGATTAGATTGAGTAGATGAGGTTGAGGAGGTTGACGAGTGGGGGGATTGGCTGGCGGCGGTAGAGAGGCCGTCTTCGAATTCTTCGCGCTTGAGGTCTTGATTGGTGGCGGGTAGGAGGGGGGTATCGCCTTCTCCTGGTATGTTTGCAATCCACGGGGCAAATGGCGTGAGATGGAGGACAGGTGTGAGGATAGCACGGGTGATGAGGATGGTTATTGTGCAGGCAACGAGTATGGCATAGCGGATGAAAATACCTATTTGGTCGGGAAGAAGGCAGAGATGGCTTTCCATGGTTACGGCGCCTTGGGAGGTTGATCCGTGACCGGAGTGGGATGAGTGAAGGGGTACTCCGAAAGCATCGATAGGGTTCCACATGCTGAGCATGAGGAAGCCTGGTTTTCGGACACCCATAGCCCAGCTGGCACTCTTCACGGTGATTTCACGAGCGTTGTTCTTAGCGGGCGAGTGGACGACCTCGCAGTAGTCATGATCGTCACCTGAGAAGACATGGACTACGTTTCCAATTTTGTCGATGAGCTTAACCGAGTCACTTTCGCTCAGGACATTTTGATACTGGTAGCCCTTGGTTATGGAGAGGGCGTTCCTAAGGTCGGGGTTGACAGGTGTAAGTTGACCCTTGGGCGGTTTCTCCGGGGGCCAATGTTCTCTTTTTGGGCCACAGGGCGTTCCTGGGTCTCGGTAAAGGGGAACATGCGTGAGAAGAATTGTGGGAAGTTCTGGTGAGTCTGGCCCCGGATCAAGCGTTGAAAGATTGCTCCAATCGACCTGTGAGACTTCCTCGACCGTGTGTGGGTATTGCAACACCTTCTCCTCTCCCCCAATAATGCTGAGCTCACGGGCGACGGCTTTCCTCTTCAGAGACTTCACATTCTCCAGAAATTCTTCCACGGGCTCGGTGATCTCCTTCACATCATGCTCCGAGGCCCCAGCACTCAACGACACCGAGTCCACCGAGACAAAGGTATGGTTCCCAACAACATCCACCCTATTGCCCTGTCCAAAGTACGTCTCGAACCGGTTCCGTATCGGCAGCTTGATATTATCTCCAAATCCCAAATCGTGATTTCCGGGTAGCGTCGATATAATCTTCCTCCCTCTCTGCCATGGACCTGCTTTCGCCCCCTTCAAATTCCAGAAATCGTAGAAGATCCTCCCAAAGCGGTCGTATTCTTGCAGCCAGTAATTCTCGCCATACTTCTGCCTCCACATCTCCACAAAGCTCTGCTCGTACGCCGGGCGCAGTCCATTCATCCAATTTGGATCGTCCGTATTGCCCTTTGCCGTCTTCCACTCCCGTCCGCCATCAAACAAGTCCCCCAGGAAGAAGACTGTGTCCGGGTGCAGGAATTTTTGCAAAGAAATGTAGGCGCGCTTAATGTAGTTGTCCGTGTGCATGATTGTGAGCTTGTCCCGTGGCCACTGTCTCCCAGGATAGGTATGCGCATCTACAAGCTGCGGATCTGCGATGAAGACTAAGTGATGAGGTGTAGCTTCTTTGGGCTGCCATGGTCGGTCAGAAATCAACCTTAAATTCCATGGGAACGGGCACAGGAACAGGAAGAGGAAGAGGATGAGGAAGAGGAACTCACCCATCTCTCCCAAGCCTCCCATTTACAGCTCTCCACGCTACTCTGGAACACCCACCTCTCCCCCCAGAGCAGAGCCAGCACCCAAACCAGCACGAACAGATGCGGCAGCTTCAGCAGAGTCCGCGGGTGCCACTGCCGCCGGGCCCACGACGCGCAAGACCGTACCGTCGACATGGAGAAAGGCGATTCCCAGGGGCCAGATGCTGATGCCGACTTGAAGATTGGCTTCCTGAACAGTCTATCCACCAAGTTCCCGTCCCGGAATCGTTGTATTTGCGCCGACATACTGCGAGGCAGGCGGAAGAAGGAGTCGCGGGTCGAGGACTTGGGGTTGTAGTGGGAGCGTGCCATTATTGTTCACTGGTTGTGGAAGTTGGCCATGTCCTTCTCGGTCGGTCCCTCCTGCCAGCCTTTGCTGATTGATGTATATCCAGGCGGGGGAGATCTCAGGGGTCGTGGACAAGAGGGTATTCGCATTCGCATGGAGCAGTGCAATTCATATGTGTAAATATAGATATCTGGAGATACTTGGTCGAGTGGATGCTGATGTTCGAAATTGCAGGGAGCTGACCGATTTTGTCATATTAAGCATTCCGGGGACCCTAGTTAGCTGGGTTTATCCCTTACATACCTCTTGAGGTGGGATCGATTAAAGCGTCATGAGGCCATAAGGCAGAAACAGGCATACACGCATAACACAGCCTCCTTCGCCACTTCTCCCGCCACCTTTTCCGCCACCCCTCTCGCCACTTTTCCCGCTACTTTCTCCGCCGTTTGACTTAAAGCAAATTCAACGAAATAAAAACTATTTTTAGCTTTTTTTTTATAATACTAAGCACGTGCGCTCGACTTCTTTTACGTTACCTTTTTTTTCTTCTTCTTTTTTTTTAGCTAATTATAAGCTATTTCAGCATTTTATCGATAACATGTATTCAGTTCGAAAAAACCATTACTTATGTTAAAAAAGCTTTACGTTTATTATTACGTCACGTGTTGATTCAAGCGTGCACCTAAGGCTCTTCAAACTTCCGCTTTTAGCCTTCTTTTTATTACTATACGGTGCTAGCAAGCAGGCCTTAGTTAAAAGAATAAAAGCGAAGCTAGCGGCCGCTTAACGAGCTTCGCACGTGATATTCGAATCAAATCGATTACGAGCGAAGCTTTAAATTCGATTCGAACTCGAATTTTCATAGTATCGGAGTTTAGCGACTTAGCCGATTTTGTGAGCGCGTTTATTAGTCAATCGTTTACGGAGTAGTTAATACGGGAATGATGTAGGCTATAGCCGATTGAGATTAGCTTCGTCGGAGGCTCGGCGTCCGAGTGGCTATCTAATGCATGTGTGCCTGTTTCTGCCTTATGGCCTCATGACGCTTTAATCGATCCCCTTGAGGTGATCATGTTAATTAACAGCAAGTTTTTGACCACGGGAATATTTCAACGAGATGAAAATGCAAAGATTTTATAATAACAGTCAGTAGTGCGCTGCCGTTTGGTTCTACGGGCTCTCGACGACATTCCAATATTCCATGCAACAACATATTCAGAGAGAAGCCGGACACACTTTCTCATTTACTACCTAACTAGAGTAGAACTAAGGTAGGTAACTAACTAGCTAAAGCCCACCAGAACCCCCTTAGAAGATCCAAGAAAACGACGTTTTCACTGCAAAAGAACTTCGCTCCCTGTTGCTTTTGTTAGCTCCGTTCACCCAACACTGGATATCTTTTAAAAAAAATTACGAAAGAAACAAAGATGAGAGGAGACTGTACCTGATATCCGCACTACTCGCGCCAATCAACACCTCAAAAATGCCTTCCTCGACGATGCACTCGCCGGCATCTGTATCCCAATAGCCCACCGGGTACTCGTCCAAGCTCAACAGAGCATCTTTCGTCTTACCCGGCTGCAGCCACACTTTCGCAAACGCTGTAGCTCCTTCTCAGAACGGGGGATACGTGACTTCGGGTCGTGGATGTATGCCTGTACCATTCCGGTGCCGGGAACGGAGCCACTATTGGTTACAGGAATGGAGACTGTAAGTCTGGAGTCTGGGGCGAAGGAGAGAACCGCGTGGGATATTGTAGGCGTCCCGTAGGTGAAGGTAGTATAGGAGAGTCCGTGGCCGAAAGGGAAGAGGGGAGTGAGCTTCAGGTGCTGGTAGTGTCGATAGCCTATGTAGAGACCTTCACTTCTCCAGCGACGTACAATCTCCCAGCACCGACACTCGAGAAGCTCATCATGTGCAGCCCAGTCGTCTGGGGTGTAAGGGTCGTTCTAGCACGACAAGACCAAACGTTGCCTACTTCGAGAGGTACCGAGTCCCAAAGGAATAGATCCGTGTTTGTCCGGTGTTGGACGACCTTTGGTTCCCCATCAAACTCATCCCCCAAGAAGAATTCCAGTGTAACACCTGGATCACCCACAGCTGTTGCGCAGTATTCAGCTGCCAGCGGCAACCATTTGTATGTTTGGCATCCAATAGCAAAAGATACATTTTGCTCTGCGACCGCTCTGATACTATCCAGAGGAAGGGTGATGTAGTATGGGTTGAGAAAAGCACTTCCTCCACCCCCGGCGATGGCTCGGGTAGCGTTCAGTCCAGTGACAGCGATTCTTGAGATAGCTTGATAGGCAATAGTCCTCCTTCGTTCTTCAGCAGCGTCAGACCTTCGACTCCTGCATTTCTGATCAGTAGGCGTGTCTCCTCCCGATCATCATCACGTTCTAACGCTTCTGCTGACATATCACCACCCTTCGTTCGTTCCACCAGGCGTAGGATATTTGCTGCAGCGGCCTCGACTGCTTTTCTGCCCAACTTGCCATTTTCAACAGCGCGAACGGTTTTCTCGCCACGCCATAGAGTCGACACAGAGTATTGCAATGTCACATCCGTGCTCGATGGATTCGACGAAACAGTTGGTTCCTCCCCAGTCACAAATGACCTCGGGTACTTCTAGGATAGTATATCTACCCTTCATATCTCCTCTCTCCTCGAAGGATGTTCTTCAGAGTGTACTCATTCATGTTTGCATGAGCGCCATTGATGAGGTTGTACGAAGACATTACAGCCTATGGATTGGATTCTCGGATAGCAATCTCGAAGGGCTTCAGGTAAAGTTCTCGAAGTGGACGCTCGTGTATAAATAATAGAATCAATCTTGAGCCTCTCAGTCTCTTGCTCATTAGCAACGAAGTCTATAGTCATTGGTTAGTATCGACACGTAAAAGAGAACGACAATGACTGACGCTTGATCGTGGCCGCTGTTCCTCCCCCTTGGAGTCCATTGATGTATGAAGCAGCCAGCTTCCCGTCCAAAAATGGATCTTCCGAGAAGGATTCAAAGTTCCGTCCTCCAAGGGGTCCGCGATGTAAGCATACCGGTACCGGTACTGTTGGTGCCAACAGTACCTGGGCGGATCTAGCTTTTGTTCCTTCTGCTAAGTAAGTGTTGTCCAACCTGGAAGAGAAGATCCTTGTTCCATGATGCGGCTAGGGAGACTCCACAGGGAAAGAGCGCCGCCTAGTCCTTGTTAGACTGTAATTAGGGAAGGAGCATCAGTGACATGCCGGTACCTTTGTGCCGGCCTTGAATATCGCCCCTCGAGCTCCATTCGGCCCATCGCTGGTCTTGAATGCTGGTGATTCCTTTCTCGGGTATCGAGTTTGATCGCCAGAAATCTGCTGCTGTCAGAAGCGAGACCTGGGAATCGTCAACATCAATCCATCAATGATCGACTTATCTGTAAGTGAGGAGGCTACACCAGTTCTTTCAGCGTCAATGGAATGGTGCGGCCAAACTGCAAGCAGATGATCTTTTGTCAGTAGCTTGGTTTGAATCCACATGCTTGGCAACTGGGCTATCCGGTGGGGAGAACTCCAAGACGGGCATATGGTTCATATTTCCGCTTGACAGTTCCCCCGACTTTTGGGCATAGTTGTCGAAGATAGGATCGATGATCTGGCTATCTGGTGATTCTGCCATTGTAGCGGGCCTGTATATTGAACCAGACGATCCCTTGATAGTAAGCCTCCCTTGAAAATAAAGTAGCACGAGCTCGGAAGCACCAGCTGAAAAGCATCAATTATTACGAGAGTGTTTCTTGTGATGGACCTTCCAATGAGTGTCTCTTGGTTCCTGCGCCACGGATTTCACCCCGAGGAGGAGAAGCAGGAGCCTGGATATCGGTAGGAAGACGGAGTGTCTACGCAGCGATCCAGCAAACCGGCATGAATGTAGGTACCGGTATGTAATGTACGAGATAGAAAAGGATGTTATCGTGGTCTACCGTTGCCTGCCAGCAATCGCTGAAAAACCTTTACAGAGAGAGTAACCCATAAATGATGCGGACAATCAATAGATACAGGGAGGTAAGGTAGATGGGCTGGTTTAAACAGCTAATTAATGAGCAGGCATATACCGGTACGATAGTTGTATATTCTAATCTCGCCATGCTGTATACTGGAAATCATATACCGTAGTCTGTCGCTATAAAATAATAAAATAATCAATTGTGTTGTCCCCAAGACCGCCAACACCAGACCACCGCTCTTGCAAGGATTAATTCAAGCAAGTCACACCGACTCACAACTTCACTTAGCCAGATTTCAGTTTTCGAAGTTCTCCTGCAATGAATCCATCCATGCTCATGTCTTTGACACCGCGCCAGGTTTCATGATCTTCAGAATCAGATTCGCACCCCCACGGTCACCCTTGCAGCAGCACCCGCCGCGCCCATGGCAACATCCAGCGAGCACCCTGCTGAAATCCCAGAAGAGCCCCATCTGGCGCATATCACAATTTTTCCGGTGCGCTCATCCGCACATCGAAACGCGCGAGAATCTACCGAATTGGAACGTATCAGAACCAACTACTCTCGAGCGTCCTCCTATCACCAGCGAGCTTTCAGCACACGGTCCAAGAGGCCAGAAAGCTTGCTGGAACGCTTCAACTATGCTCTTCGTAACTTTTGGCGCCGTCAAATTAGCATCGACGTGGACCATGGCGCCTGTAGAGATCACCTTGGTAGGTTTTTTTTCTTTTCTTTTTTTTTCTGCGGTTCCTAAAGTTTATCTGTATTGCGTCTGACCGCTGGCTATTCTGCGTACATTTCACATTTTCCAGGTGGATTCAGAAACATTATCTCTGACTGTGCACATCCTGACTGGAATTTCGGGATGTGGAGCCCGGCAAACTTTCATGTTCAGTATGGCCATCTGTGGTGCTTTCCTATACGTAGTACTTTCCAACAAGCCATGTGCAAGCAAGCATCTGGTTTTCTAGCTCTGCTTATCGGCGAAGTTTGATGGGCAAACTCGAGAGAGATTACCGTAAAGTTATATACCGTTTCCTGCCGTCATTTTGAAGGACACTCTGCGCAATTTCCATGAGATGAAAGTCACTAATAATCACCTACAGCACTAGAGCGCACCTTTCTTGGCTACCTGAGGACATCTCTCGCTCTATCTATGCTTGGAGCCATTGTGGCTCAACTATAGTGCGCACCCCCACCCGATGCCGACTTTTGCTCTACGATCAGATACTGATGGCCAGTTTTTGGTCGGTAGCCGACTTCAGCTTACACCCACCCCAAATCCTGGCTTCGGCTTCTTCGTGCTGGGAAAGCCGCTCTCAATCATCTGCCAAGGATCAGCAATCTACACCTTGTTGCTCGGGGCCTTTCGAATTTGGAGAATGCAAAACGCAATCGTCAGAGGAAAGGCCATCACCGGTGGCTTTGAAATCGTCGCTCTTGCGGCTGGCTTCCTTGCGGTGAGTACACATTCTTTGTTCAAGCCAGCAGCACATTGCTGAATGATAACGTATGAATAGATATTGTTTCTCTTCACTGTACTTGTTATTGCAGTGAGCGTCTCCAAAGAGGTCTGATTCGCTCGGCCTATGAAGTGATCATACAAGATAGGTCATCCGAGCTGAACAACCACGATAGCAAGGTCGTATCTGCCAGAGCCACCGGGCGAAGGGTGGCCATTGAAGGTCTTTGTGGCACAAGGGGTCTGTCAGTGGCATAATCCTCCATGCCAGTTAAAAGACGGATTGCTGGGAGACCTTGCGCATCTCTCACATGCCACAGTCTCCTGGCCAACCCGCAAGCTTCAAGCGCCCGAAAGGCTTTGAGACGCAGAAGGTTTTAGTAGTGCCGAAAAGAATGCAAAGCTTGACTTATATCATCAAACCTACAAGTGCAAAAGATCTGTCGTGATACCGACTCATTACCCGGGGAGGCTCGGCTCAAATCAGGTACCTCAGTGTGCAACTAAGTAGAGCAGTATAGGGAGAGCTGGATATCTATACGTCGTACAGGCAATTATTTTGGAACGTTCTGAAATCGTAGATGTCTTCTCTGTGCTTCCTGAATTTGTCACGAAGTAAGGTAGCATAGAGGTGTGTCTGTATATCATTGTGTAAATATAATAGTGTACATATAATAGTGTATATATAGTGGTATATATATACATCAACTCGATGTTTTCTTCTCCCTGTTTTATCCCAGCTAGGTATCTTTCATTTGATCTATAGGAAACTACCTGGTACCTGTCATACAGATACCTATAACCGTGGGTCCGCTTTGTTCCTTGGCCCCGATGCTCCGATCATGTGATATGCCCCTAGTAACGATCACCCGTCTCGCGTTTGCCAGGTCTTTCTCGTTCTTATTTCATCGGTACAACATTTCTCCTGTACAACAACCTGACGAACTTAATCTCAATTTCGCTGTCAATACCCGGCGCAGGCGCATCAGCAGTCAAGTCCAGGTCGCACCGCAACACAAACAGAGAGCTAGCTGAGTCGCTGCTTATACCACACATCCTTACAGCTGGGACTTGCTTGTTGCATCTTGTACCTCGCCACCACCAACTTGGCGATTACGCAAGGACCAGCGCGTCCGATCATAAGTAACGATCCCAGTTCGCGGAGTCGCTCTTGAAGAAGAAAAAATAAAAAATAAAAAAAGAGCCGCAACCTCCTTCAAGCCCCATCGCCTCTATCAATTCTTTTCAACTTCCCTTCTCGATTTCTTTCTTCGCCATTCATTCGCCATTTGGCACTTTCAATATGGGGTGGTCAAAGTCAACCCGGATAAAGATCATGCTGGGGATCGATATGCTCTTCTTGGTCCTGGAGCTGGGCACGGGTATCTGGGTGGGCAGTCTGGCTTTGATGGCCGATGCCTTTCATATGGTGAGCACTACTCCACAAACTCTGATCTTCCAGACTGGTCCTTTGCAGTCATTGACCTGATATGCCAGCTGGGGGACGAGGACGGAGGAGGTGATGCTGATGCTGATGCTGATGCTGACTGCCATGTAGTTGAACGATATCATTTCTCTTATTGTCGGATTGTGGGCTGTTGAGGCTACGAAAAAGTCTGCGACCGACAAATACTCATTTGGAGTTAGTATATCCATTCTCTCGGTGCGCGGATATGTCCTGATGGCTCGCAGATGTTGCGTGCGGAAATCCTGGGTGCTGCCTTCAACGCAGTTTTCCTCATAGCTCTCTGCCTTTCGATCATCCTTGAAGCTATTCAGCGCCTCCTCGACCCTCCCGAGATTAGCAATCCAATGTTGATTTTTATTGTCGGATCGCTAGGTCTTGCTTCCAACTTGGCAGGATTCTTGGTTCTCGGAGGCCATGGACATTCCCATGGCCCTGAGGAGCATGACCACGGAGACGAAATTTCGCACGCTGAGGAAGGACATGCCCACAGTCATCACGCAGAGCACTCGCATGCCATTAGCCATGGACAGCAAGACCTTGACGAGGGAGCTATTGGAGACCATTACCCAGAGGCCCTTGTAGCTCGAGCAAAGAGGCCAGCCCAACAACTGAGATTTTCTACGGAGGATGAAGAGGCAAATACCAACGTTGATTCATCTCCCAGCAAGTCCACTAAGCACAGAAGAAGAGGGAGCAGCATCAGAAACAACCGATACTCGACTCCTGATGACTTCAGCATTCATCCTTCTACCTTCAGACAGGACATCATTGCTGCTAGCAAGTCTCAAATCGAGAGCGACAGCACGTCCGAGGATGAGGGAGTTGTTGCAGAGCCCACCGAGAACACTGCTCTTCTCTCTGGAATCATCTCACCGGGGCCATCGAAAAGACACGACCACGACCATGAGCATGGAATTCCGAAACCAAGATACGATTTGTGGCACGCAGCACATAACCACAACAAGCCTAAGAAAGTCAAGAGCGGTGGACACAGCCACAACCACGCCGATATGGGAATGAACGCTATGATTCTTCACGTCATTGGCGATGCCCTTGGGAACGTTGGGGTCATGGTCGCGGCCCTAATCATCTGGTTTTCTAACTGGTCAGGCAGATTCTACGCTGATCCCGCTGTCTCCTTGTTCATTACGCTCATTATTCTCAAATCCACCATACCTCTTACCAAAGCCACCGCCAAGATCCTCCTCCAAGCCACGCCAGATCATATTGACACCACCGAGCTCAAGGAGGACATCAGCTCGCTCTCAGGTGTCGTCAACTGTCACCACGTCCACATCTGGCAACTGAGCGATACTCAAGTTGTAGCTTCCATGCACATTCAAGTCGATTTTCCAATCAGTGAGGCCGGTGGTGAGAGGTACATGATGCTTTCTAAGAACATCCGTCAATGCCTCCACGCCTACGGAATCCACAGCGCCACCATCCAGCCTGAGTACTGCATTGACAAGAGCCATGACCACACTGGCGAGCGACCCGGAGCTGTCGGGCTAGATGGTATTGTCAGCCAACAGCGATGCGGCCTCGATGACGAGGACTCATGCCTCCTGGAGTGTGTAGACGACTGTGGTGCGAAGGGCTGCTGTTCATCGTCGAAGGCGGCGTCTGACTCAGAACATGACCATCACGATCATGACCACGACGGACACGTCCATTAAGCCCCTCCCCCTTTTTTTTTGGCCACGAGGAGGCTCGCCAAATAGTAAGTTTCTGTAATACATACATACGACCCGGCCCATATCTTAATGAAAGATGGGTCTCGGGGGCGTTTTGGTGGGAGACTCTGCGGGCCTAGAACACTACATATTTTTACCCTACTTCCCAGAGGGGTTTTGGCTTGCCTGAGCCTGCCGGGTTTAGCTGTTTATATATAGCAGGCGTATAGCTTTACAGGCCTCTTTCTGGCAGATAGATAATTGACGGGATGGTAAACTTCAAGCAATAGATCTGAAAGCGTAAATTACTTGGGTGAGACACTCCCTGCTCCCTATGGGCTCTGTAAACAGACCTATGAATCAATGCTACTGTCAGCCTGCTCTACAACCAGAAACGTCACTCAAGGAAGTCATGGATATTCTTGAGATTTCTCTACTCTTAAAAAGAAAGGCTTGAGAAGCAGGAGATCTAAAGTTTTGGTTCACGATTCGCCCCTAAAGATTCGTTTATTATAAGAGATCCTTCGGCAAAGTAGCCACCTTTTCTTGGAAGAGCTTCTCGGCCTTGGACCATACAGGATGAGTTTTCCACTCCTTCAGCTCCAGCAGACTGGGCAACAAGTCCTTGCTGAAAGCGTCGCTTGCCTCGCGAGGAAGCAGACTGGGCAAGTGATCGATGCTGATGACCGACAACTTTGGCTCTCCCTTGACCTCGACCGGCACCGTTGGCTCGGTAAAAGTGGTAGCAACAGTGTAGATGGGGATGGGGTTGTTTGGGTTGGTGGTGTCGGCGCTGACGTCGCAGATGACAGACAGCTTGCGGTTGGGGGTATCAAGACTCTCCGAGTCGACAAAGTTGGGGATCTTGGACATGAGGTATATGCAGTTGACGAAGATGTCACTCTCCACAATCTCAGGGAATGGTCCACCCTTAGCCGTCTCTGCCATATCCCACTTCAACACGTTCTCGGTAGGGACGCCTGCTCTCAGGCAGAGATCTACAGCACCGCTACCGCATCTTCCGAGGGCACCAATGACCAGAACACGAGGATCCTTGCCACTTTTCTCCTTTCCGGCAGCAATTGCCTTCTTGACGTCAGCAATCAGGGCATCTTCGTTGGGGTAGCTTTGGACGCTTGGGAAGGGCTCGGAAGCGGGGTGAGTGAGTTGCCAGGCCCAGGTCTCGAGGGCAAGCGCTGCGCCAGCAAAGCCAGCGTGGTATCCGAAGGCTGCTACTCTACGGCCCTTGTCGTCGGTGAGGAACTCGAGATCGAGGAGGGTACCGCCGCCGCGGGGGAATCGAGACAGAACTTTGTCCCAGCCACCTTGTTGCTTGTAGCAATGGGCGAATTGGACATGAACATGCTTGAGGGGAACTGGATTAAGTCAGGTGTTGCAATTCCAAAGACCAATGAGGGGACTTTGACCTACAATCATCCACGGGAAGCTCCTTCAACCCAATAATGATGTGATCTGTAGGGGCCTCGCGCCAAGTATCCTCTGGCACCAAAGTAGCTCCAACCTTCTCGAACTCCTCATCTTCGAATATGCGCTCCGGACTACGCTCGACTCTCACAGTGTACCCAGCATCGATCAGTGCTTTGGCAGTAGCTGGTGTGAGGGCGGATCGGTGCTCAAGAGCCTTGCCCACTGACGAACGAACGCATTAGTATTTGGCGCAACATGGCAGCGCAAGAAGGGATACAGAATCAGTGAGATCTTACATTCGGAGCGGAGGTGAAGAGTGGTTCCGGCCATGATGTTTGTTGACTGGAAATTGCAAGATGAGACAGAGGAGGGGTGGAGGGGTGGAGGGGTAGAAATTTTGCTTTTATTCTGCCGCCCACGGCTTGACTAACTCACCGCCATATTCAGGGGAGGGGTCTCCGCCGATACAGGAACCTTCACAACCCGACATGAACGTGTGTATATATATACATACCTACTCACAGAACACACCTACACACAGAACATCTCAACATCCAGGATGCAGAGGACTGCAGAGGACGTCAGCCATGTTCTTGCCCGCAAGATTCAACAGGTTTGATCTTCCGGGCCTCTCACAGCTGGCATCTAGAAGTATCTTCTTTTCCTTCCCTTGTCTTTTCGCTCCGTTCGTGGTTGTTTGACTCATTTCGATTGGCATATCTTCTTCTCCCACCACTGCAAACACATGTACACCGGCTCAGTCAGCTTGATGTCAGCGAACTCAATTTGAAATGTTGAAATATCACCGCATCCTACGGAGAAGTGAAGTCCTCTAGGAGTGGTGCTGTCACACATTGTTCTCGGTTTGTTTCGTCGTTGTTTCCAAACGAGATCCGGATGCAGAGATCGAGCGGATAGGGATCAAGGATACAACTAGTGACGATCAACCGCACCTTCATTCGACTCTTATTGGGCTGCACTGCATCAAGTCTGGGCAACCTGAAGCTTGCATAAACCCTTTCTGAGAATCATGTGGGTGTGTTCGCGCCGGTTTTATATATTGCCTTAGACCGCCAGCTGCTCTTGGGGTCTTCTTGGACGAGGTTCGTCGAATCTTGCTGGCATGTTCGTCCTCCAGCGCTGAGACATCTCGACGCTGGATATCGGTTGCTGTTTTTCTTCTCTTTCTTTGGCTTTTGCGGATGGATAGCTGCGGGCATGGCTTCCTACTCACGATTGCCTGGTGCTCTCGTCTTTTTTTTGTTGTACCTTCAATGTTTTTGTAATGTGGTCAGGGGTCAGGGCCAAACACTCCCTGGATTTGGAGATACAGTTCAAATACTTGGAGGTGTAAGTTCTCCAGAATACAGCCATAGAATTTCCATTTTAACACCCTCAGATGGAACGTACAGACCAAGATTTCCAAGACGGCCTCACTCTCGACATCCTATCCCCTAAGAACCGCACCGTCGTCGTAACCCAGAACAAAGCACCCCTCTCCTCCGTCTACATGGAAGGCACCACAGGCGGCCCCTTTGTCCCCTTATCCAACTACTCCTATATCATCAAGACGAGCGACCAAGCCGCCGACCTCATTGCCAAAATCGAAATCCCTTACGATCCCGCCGTACTTGCACAACAAGGCATCCAAGAGTCCAACACCTACGTCGCTTCACTAGCCCCTGACGGAAAAGCATGGATCGTAAATGACTCCACGCGCAACGTGCATCGCAGCGAGAACAACACCCGTATCGTCAAGATGACCTCCATAGAAGGCGAGTATATAATCGTCGGGCGTAAGAGTGTTGATTCCGCCAATATTTTCGTGCAGTACGGTCAAGGCGATACACGGACGGTTAATTTCACAGGGGGAACGGGCAACCAGTGCGCGGAGTTTATCGACGGGATGCGCTTCACTGTGAAGACGGACCAGGATTTGAAGATGAATGTTGCGATTAAGGAGGGCGTTAATCCGGGTACGCTGCCGGCCAATACGGTGTCCTTGAACTCATTCATGTGGATCGTTAATACGAGTGCGCCGTTTTCAAAGGTAGACGCTGAGATGGATATTCCTTGTACGTATCCCAGCGGTTCCTGAGAAAGGGTAGTGCTTTCTGGGTGAGGGGACTGATAGCTAGCGTAGTCAACAGGAAAATGCTCGTTGCGATGAGACCAGATGGCTCTTCACCGTCGACTATGCTACAGGTTGGCAGACGCGCGCTCAATGCTACTAGTGGGACTTTCTTGCCTCTTAACCGGGACGCACAGTATGTGAGGGAGTTGCCAGAGGACAGGATTGTCGTACCTCAAGTGAATCAGTTAGATGGACAGTACATCATTTTGGTTGGGCAGCCGAAGGCAGTTGGTGAAAGTAAGTTACCGATGCTCTAGAAGGGTTGAGACATTGGAAACTAATGATTGCGTTTTTGTTAGCCCTTCCTCAAGCAGCAATTATAAAGCCCGGGAAGAGAAATTCGAAGAGGAGAGAGAGGAGGAGGTGGATACCTGGTTTCTAGATACCATGTAGTGGTGTAGGTAATTCTTCCAATTAAAGCTTAATTTTTTCCGGGACTCTTTGTCTGGCGGTCCACGACTCGAATTCATTTATCTAGTATCTCTAGCCTACATCCTCCGCGTTAGGTTGGGCTATGGGGGTGTTCCCAAAATTCCCAAAACTCTCCAAGCCTCTATCAGAAATCATAGGAATCGCAACCCCTGTGCTTGCTTGAGCCGCCAACTTTGCAGGATTGGCAACAGCGCCGTTCGTGTCTGCTTTCAACGCAGCATACCGATTGCCGGCCTGCTTCAGCAATTCCTGGACTTCCATCTCCCGCGCGGCAATCTCGTCCTTCTCCCGCTTCGACGCCTCCATCTGCCGATGTCTTTTCGCCAGCTCTTGCTCCATGGAGCTCAGCGTCGTTTGTAATCTCTCCAAACACTCGGACAGCGCTGGCAAAGGCGTGATCTTTGAAGGGATCTGTGCAGCACCAACCTCCGCACTCTCCTCGTTCTTGTGAAGGCCATCCATACCAGCACGAGTCTGAGCAATTTCGTACGCCGCTCGCCTCTCAGCCTCCGAATCATCAGACCCCTCATCTGAACTGCCTTCTGCTTGATGAATCATATCAGCCATCTCTTTCCTTTGCCTCTTCCTCGCTTCTCTTTCCTGTTTCTTGCCAAGCGAGATCCGTCCATCATCAACAAACTCGTCAAAGCCCTCCCCCAAATCCTCATCTTCTCTCACCAATCGGCTCTCCCCTTTCGGCTTCCTCGGCAGAAGAGAGATCTCCTGTCTATGTTGACCATCGTCGTCGTTGAAAGATATGAAATCCTTTTCCTGAGCCATGCGCGCTCTCCGTTCTTTCTTCTCCCGTATCTCGGCTTCACTAGGTATGAACGATGGACTGGCGAATTTATCCTCCGTATCAACAATGATCGCACCCTCTAGCTCTGACGCATCAAGCCCCTCTTCATGCACAGCTGTAGCATGCAAGGCCAACAAATCCTTCGGCGTAGAAGGCGTCGAGCTCTTAAGTTCCTCTAGGTAGTCCTTGCTGTACGTCGGCCGCTCCTCATCGTCGTCATTCGTACGCATAGGGAGTGCTTGATACGAAATGTTTTTCTTGGTGGCATTTCCTTCCATAACTCGCCGGCCCAAAGTTGGTTTCTTCGGTGTGAACACTTCATCGTCCTCTAATGCTTCTGCGGCATCTCCCGATATGATCTCGCCAGGTCCAAATGACAATCTCGAAGTTCTCGGTTTCTTCTTCATCAGAGAGCTTGATCGTCCTATCGTAGGCTTGTTGGAAACCTGTAGCCCAGTGGCATCGCCGCCATCTTGCGATTCGTCCTCGAAGGCGATGCTTTGGCGTAGTGAAGACTTCTTGAATGCTTTCCGACCGAGAAGCGAGGTAGGACCTCCAGTATTTGCTAGAGTTGCCTCGTCAGCTGGCTTCTCGAGATCAGCTGGATTCGTAGCTGTAATAGCTTCAGGGTACTTACGAGTGTTCACAGGCTCTTGTACATCTTTGGCGCCGTCCTCCTCATCTTCATCAACCTGTATCTTGCGAGCTTTCCGCTTGGATCCAAAGGCAGACTTCATGACCGCTTTGCACTGAACTTTCTGACTCTGAACAGTCGGATTTCGCAAGGGACCCTCGGGACTTCACGTCTGAATATCGAAATCCTTATCGTCACGTGTCGCAGCCTACTAGCCGCATAACTTTCCAAAGCACTCAGCACGACTCACCACGCCCGAGGACACCCTCGAACTCTCAAACCTACTGTCAAGATGCCTCAAGCTCAGCCCGAGCTCAAGAAGGTATGTGCCTTGATGCCGTATATTTAAAAAGCTTGCGATTTCTGTGCTGCGCGCCGCACGCGCGAGTAGCGCAACGCCTACAAGAATGACTGCTGTGAATGCCAGCGCTGGACTGACCTGTTGCTCCAGTACCTCGATAAACGGCTCTTCGTGCAGCTGAACGGAACCCGGAAGGTCATTGGTATTTTGAGAGGATACGATGTATGTCTATCTTGGAGAATTGGAGAGGGGACTCTGCGGTGGGAAGTTAGTTGTGCTGATGGTGTTGGAATTGTAGGTCTTTCTGAACATCGTGCTGGATGATGCTGTGGAGGAGAAGGATGGTGGGGAGAAAGTCAGGCTGGGCATGGTGGTTAGTTCTCCCTCTACACTGCATACAAGGGAGAGAGGGCTCATGTTGGTGTTACAGGTCATTCGAGGAAACTCCGTTGTGATGCTCGAGGCGTTGGAGAGAATAGGCGGCGGACGAGAGAACCGGGAATGAAGCACGAAATATGAGCTGGTGGGGAGGACCTGATCAGCCGGAGGGAAGGTCAAAAGTCTCTGCTGTTTCTGGGATCAATTATGGCGTTTGCGAGGGGAAGGCTCTTCGATAAATACCATTTCACGCATGGGAAAAAATCAATGAATGAATACCGGTTCTCTGCCCGATGTTTTTGGTGCGCAGCGAAGGGCTGGATTACAGGAATTGCTCCCAGTACTTTGCCTCGAAACCATCGACCATTGAACCTTCGAAATCTTTGACCCACTTCGATACTTATGGTCAGCAGGATGTCCCTCAGCAAAGAACGGGCGCACACGACGGTCAAGCGGTACTAGGACAAAGTAATATGAATTTGGAGGAGAACACTTACGCCCTTGATTCCACCCTGGAGAACAAACACCTTAAGCTCACTCTTCCTCCCAAACTTGGACACATCATTGATATAATCCTGCATCCAACCCGCACACCTCGGTCCCCTTCCGCTCGAAGAGCCTTTCCACTCACGACATCAGCATTCAAAGTCCTCCCAAATCCCCGTCGACTCGCAGCCCTTCCATACTTACCACAATAGAAGATAACCCGCGTGATCGAAGCCCTATCACAAAGCTCCAGCAGCGTCTTGCGAGACTGGTAGAAGCTCTGAGCGGGCAGGTTGAGCGACGTCTTGATGGTTCCGCCCTGCACGAATGAATGAGTACGAAATACCCATACCTTTAACCTGCGTCTTCTATTTGTTTGCATGTCCTGACGCCTCTGGATTGTGTTCTACCCACCCACTTACCTCCCAATCATTCCTCCTAACGTCAACGAGCAAGAACGATCTCGGCTCGTTCTTGATATCCATGTCGTCAAAGGCAGCGTAGAGCTCATCCGCGCTCATCTCTGGACATCTGGCTCGGGGAGCTGGGAAGGCCTCCCACCAGTTTTCTGTCTTTGGGGTTGGTGTTTCGGCCATTTTCTGTAGATTCTTTGCTGGATTTGGAAATGTGAGTTTGGGGAGGGGCAGTGTTGACTTTTGTACTTGGTAGCTACAAGTCTTGTGGCACCTTCTTACCGGTGAGTTTGACTCAACATTTTCCCCCTCTTAGTTTCCGGTATTTCTAGATATCGTACAGAGATTTAGGATATGAGTATACAGAGAGGGATGACTCCAGGATAAGATTCCCGCTTCATTCATATCGAATTTGTAGCTTCTTTTATCTACTGGAGTTTGGAGTGCGGATCTACTGGTAAACAAATCTGTTTCAAGCCTCGACGCAACGTCAATTATAGGAACGCTCGTACGTCTTAAAATTCATGTTGGGTATTACTTTAAAGATTCGGTACAAACGCTGCCTAGGCCTTATCTTTCTTGGAAGCCTTCTTCGACTTTTTATGCGCCTTATCCCCCATTTCCTTAGCATAAATATCAGCAGCAGTCTCATCTGCCTTCCTCTTGGACTTCGCGCTCTTTACACTGACAATCATATTCTTCTTTCCACCCTTGCGCACCTGCTCTTCAGCAGCCGCCCATCCCGGAGCCCCGGCCTCAATCTCATATTGCTCTAGTGGCAACGCATCGATCAGCTCTCTTTGCTTCTCTTTCAAGGCCTTCAAGGCCTCATCGCCACCTTCCTCGAGTTCTTCTTCCAAACCGGTCTCCAGAGGAACGAATTTGTTATCGACAATCTCGTCGTCATGGGCTCCACTGGCGTCTTCGCGGCTTACACCAATGTTTTCCTGCGCTGGCAGCTCCAGCTTGTAGGCGCCCGATACTATTTCGGTGAAGTGAGTGCTCATCTTGCGCATCGTCTTGATGAACAAGGCGAGTAGTTGTGCCGATTGGATCTTCTCCAATTCCTTCTCTAGCATGTCGAAATCTTTACTTTGTAGCCCAACGGCAAGAAGTACAGATTGTTGCAGACCACTGAGCGTGATTTCTGACTTCAAGGGACCGATGAAGTAAGATTTCGCAAGATCTGGGACCAGGTCGAGAATGACGTGGTAGTCCAGCATATTGTTGGCATAAGAAGCTAACCGCTTGAGATCCCATGGATTCAGTATCCGGTCCAAATCCTCTTTGGAAAATCGCTTTGGTTGAAGTGAAGTGTCGAGTTTTGCACCCTTGTTGGCGAGCTCATCGATGATGAGCGCTAGCTCGGATGGGAACTCCTTAAACTGGTACTGCAGAAGCTTGATAAAGCGATGTTGGAAATCCCGGGAGAAAGAGCCAAGCCATGATATCTCTTCGCCAGATCCAAGGGCTCTGACCATGACGCAAGTGTGCTCTCCTGTGAGTTCATTCGCGGTCTGTCTAAGGTACAATGGAGCAAAAGCAGCCTGGCCCCAGAATTTGAGCAGAGGCTTTGTCAGTCCGTAGCTTACACCGACATAGTCAAGCTTTTCCGGTCGACGTTCAGAGAGCTTAGAGAAAAGAGGCGGCATCTTTTTGAAGTCTCTGACTTTGATGTTGTCGTCGAGAAGCGAGGAATTAGCGAGCTCCTCATCAGTTACCCGGGTTATTGTTTGTTCCACAGAGCTAGCGGCATCCTCGGACAAATTGGCAAACTTGCCCTCATAGAAGTCAACAAGTAGCTCGAGAGCTTTCTTGCCGTATCCCATCCGAACATAATTGGGGTTCGTGGCGATTCTGACAACACGCGCACCCGACAAGCCTGCGAACTCATCGTCTTGAAATTGCTGGCTCACAATCCAGGGAATAAGATCACCTGCCGCTCTCTTTCCTCTACTTAGACTGTTCGCAACACTCGCTTTGCTAATCTGACCTTCTAATGCAACTTGAATGACACATAATGGCTCGGGTAGACGTTTGCTGTTTTCGGAAACAGGGGGTATCAGAACGAAAAGTTGGTGTGCTGGGGCGTCGCTCATCAATTGGAGATCATCGGGAGAATTCTTGTAATGGCTCGCAACGTAGAGAGCAACCATCTGCTGGAGAAACTTTTCGGAGACCTCGTGGAAGGAGAAAAGGGTATCGCGATTCACAAGAACCAGCTCGCAATCTGATGGATGAGGAAATCCCACATTCCGTAAGGGGCCGAGGGTCGCATCTAGGCCTAGGTATAACAAGTCAGCATGGTGTGGGATTTCCGATTTCCCCAAGGCTGCTCCAACTCGCATCTCCAGAAAATCTAGGAGATTCAATATTTTGAGGACGATGACTCGATATACTTACAGAGAACTGTATTCAGCCATTTTTCAACCCCATCGCCTGCGGCGTAACGAATCGGTTCCTTCAGAGATACTTCCCTGAGTGAGCGACCACCTGTGAATACGCTCTGAACCTTTGCAGCTTTCCCAGTCGAGCGGTCATTTACTTGCGTGTTTTCATCTCCATTGGATTTCGCAACACCGCTAGACTGCTTTCGAAGTTGCTCGATCAGCTTCAGGGATAAAGCGCGTCCTGTGCCCTCGTATCCATTGATGGTAGACGCCATGAACACCAAGAAAGGTCCCATCAGTTTTCGTACAAGGGGAAGAGGAATTGCAGCAGCTTCGTCGATGACCAAAAGTTCTGCTTGTCCAAGCACATGTGCATCCTGTGGCTTAATGTACTGTATCGTTTGCCGATGTTGCCGATGGATGTTGACTCGTACAATTGCCTTCTTGAAGTCTGGGTTTGTCGATTGAACAATAGAGTAGTCCTCATGGTCCAGATATCCCAATGCATCAAATCCTTTGAAAATGAATTCAAAGAGGGTCTTCAAGTTTTCTGGGCTCGGGGATGTGATGAAGATATTGCTATAGCCATGAGCTACAGCTGCAGCTATCGCAACACCTAGAGCCGCCGATTTTCCTCGTCCTCTGGCCGCTGTCAATGTGACTGTACTGCGCAGCGTCTTCTCTGCAATGGCGTCCACGAAAGTGAGTAGGGCTTTTGCTTGGTCTACTGTTTTGGCTAGTGTTACCAATGGTCCAAAGTTCGGTGTGTCTTGCAGATTCTCCTTCATGTTCTCCAGCTCCTTCTGCGACTCGGTCTGTGGCTCATCGGGATTCACTGGTGGTAGGGCTGTAACGTTTTTGCCTCCGGATATTGGCAATACGTTCAACTCATCATCTATTACAAGACAAGATTCGCATTTCCCAAGCGACAATATGAATCTCTCGTTGAAGCGGGCCGTCACATCGTCATGTGCCTCCGTTCGGTATCGTGAGTGAACATCCATGGACAGGGTATACAGCTGCTTCAGGCTGGTCATTCCTTTTAGCAGCAGTACTACCAATCCTCCACCCTCAACGGTCTCGATTGTCCGCGCAAGAATATTCGGAGTTATGGCCTCGAAGTCTTGCAGAATACACATTCCATAAGTATTTCCAAGAATCTTTTCCGTCTCTTTGTAGTACGTATATCGAATATTGTGCAGCGAGACGAAAAGTTCGAATGGGTCCTCAGTATTTGCTTCCCGAATTCCTCTCTTGATCTCCTTCTTGATCTTGTTCTCTCTCTTCTTTCGGTGACTCGTGAAGCCCAGCAGTTCTTTCTTGTATGTCCATAGTACCGATTTGTTTGTCTTCATGTCCAATTGGGACATGATGTAATGGAGGCGTACAATAACATCTTTTGGCCTGTCTCCCACCACCACGAAAAAGCTGCGCTTCTTTTCCTGAATCCCGTTGCGCATGAGCGCTGGGATGCGCGAGTCTCTACTCCGAAGTTAGATGTTTCCTGTAAGACAACTGCTATTATTTGTACATACACTTCTTTTCTCTGCATTTTGTTGAGCGAGTTTCGGTCGTGATGCGCGGACTCCTTGCACTGAACTTTTTTTTCACCAACGACCTGCGATTATTTAGACTTTGCGATAAGCCTTGCGCTAAAGTACCTCCCTCCATTGTCAGGTGTCTAGCCTTAGGGACGAGGCTGAGCTCGTTCGTATTTAACGAAATACTCGACATCAATTAAACAAACAACAACAAAAGTTGCCCCCCCCACTACTCTAGTGAGGAGACGAGGGTTTAACGACTACTACAATATTGCTTATCACACCAGCATATTTGCGGCCCTCTCATCAGCCATCTCTATTATCGCATCCAGGGAAGATGCCTAAGCCATGGGGGAACTCCTGTCTACCTTTCTCAGGAACAGACCCCGGAACGAACGTCTCGTCTCCAATCTGGAGAATAGAGGATGAGCATGCTACATACTATCAAATGGAGAAACTACAGGAGAAATGTGAAGCCGATACACGCCCGACAACGTCCTTCGTACCGCCTTGTCGATAACTTGTTATCCTATACGGCCTCTGTGATGACCCCGAGAGCGGCATAATATCTGACTGTCATAATAGAAAATGGAAACTTTCTGCACCACTGCCCAAGATGTGGAAGAATGGCACAGAGCAGGCTGGAATGGCGAGATAGCGGGAATGGGACGAGACGGGTAGTGGGGTGGGTATTCTTACAAACTAAAGACGGGATTTGGATAACGGACACCTCTCAGCCAGTGCCTGCATTGATGTTCAAGTCATGGAATATGGCATATCGAACCAGGATATCTAAAGAAGATTTTGGATCCCGAACGCAATCTTCTCCGATTACTACGAGGATATTTGGAGGAAGAGCAGCTCCTCACGGCAGATGCCGAAGATGACATACTGATTCAAAAATGGAACATGAAGCAGATCACCCCAGGAAGGATATGGAAGATATAAAGCACTGAAAATTGGTCTGGTAAACTTGGTCTGGTAAAATTGGTCTGATACTCAAGGTGTGATACTCAAGGTGTGATCAGATATCCAGTACAGAAAGTTTAATCAGGGAGCACACTGGCAGACTATCGGACTATCCGAAGGGGAGATGTGGATGTCGAATAGCTCTCGGCAATTTCCACTTGTTATACGTAGTATTTGATTAATGACAGCGAAAAGGGAAGCATCGGCTCTCAAGTGAAAGATGCTTCGAATCTGAATCTGACTCTTGCACAGGCATGATATGGTCGCGATTAAAATCGCGTAACGGGCTAGGTTGCTGCTTTCAGAAATGCCTTGACCTTGAAACTGAACAAAGAGGCTGTCAAATTTTTAAAAACTCAAAAGTGGATAGGCTAGCAACACTTTTGATACTTCGTCCTAGAGATCTCAGATCAAGGATGGAGTGTGACACCTCAATTACTTCCAATGGCCTTATCTACTGCAAAGATTCAATCACAATAGCAGAAGCTCCACCGCCACCGTTGCAAATACCCGCAACGCCAATTTTTGCCTTCTGCTCCCTCAAAACATTGACCAATGTTGCAACGATTCTAGCCCCTGAACATCCAAGCGGATGCCCAATAGCAACCGCACCTCCGTGGATGTTAACCTTCGACTCGTCCAAGCCTAGGATCTTCATGTTAGCCAAGGCAACAACCGAGAAAGCCTCGTTGATCTCATAGAAGTCAACACTCGAAGCTTCAACCTTGGCGTGCTTGAGAGCCTTAGGAATAGCGAGTGCCGGAGCAGTGGTAAACAAGCTAGGTGCATGAGCTGCGTCTCCCCATCCGAGAATCTTAGCCAGAGGCTCAATACCAAGCTCCTTTAGCTTCGCCTCTGAGACGAGCACCAAAGCGCATCCTCCATCATTAATAGGTGCTGCGTTAGGAGCAGTAACGGTGCCACCATTTGGCTGGAAAGCAGGACGCATGGCCTTCAGCTTATCGATATTGAGGTTCTTGACTTCGTCGTCCCTCTCAATCTTGATGTTTGGCTTTCCACGGCCACCACTGACCTCCACTGGGACGATCTCATTCTTGAACAGGCCGGCATCGGTGGCTTTTTGGGCTTTTTGGTAGGACTTGATGGCGTAGTCGTCTTGTTGCTCTCGAGTAATGCTGTGCTCTGAGGCGCACAACTCCCCTGCGAGACCCATGTGCTCTTTCTTGCCGTATGCGTCTGTCAAGCCATCCTTCAGGACACCATCAACCAGTGTCTGGTCTCCGTATTTTGCGCCATTTCGAAGGGTTGGAAGGTAATGAGGGGTGTTTGACATGGACTCGGCACCTCCAGCGACGACGATATCTGCATTGCCTGTCATGATCGTTTGGGCACCGAGAATGATTGCCTTGAGGCCAGAGGCGCATACTTTGTTGACTGTCGTGGCGATGGTGGCCTCCGAGAGACCTCCTGCGAGGGCTGCCTGACGGGCAGGGTTCTGGCCGAGACTGTGAATCTTAGAATCAGGGCACGATTTGGCGGGAACAGAACTAACTTGGCAGACAAGACGTTTCCAAAGAAGACTTCCTCGACATCTTCGGACTTGATTTTCGGCACACGTTCAACAGCGGCTACCCGCACGTCAGTTGACTCGGAAGTAATCTAAATGTCTCTAGGCCTGACCTTTGATTGCAATACCGCCCAACTGCGTGGCACTCAAACTGGAAAGGGATCTGAATAATCAGTACATCTTCATTGAAGTCTGGCATAATTGCAAACTCACCCCAAGAAGGATCCGATTGGGGTCCTAGCAGCGGAGACAATGTAAACTGCGGGATTGGAAGCCATCTTGACGAGGTGTTCTGTTGCAGTGTGAGATTGTTGGAGAGAGAGAGAGAGAGGAGTGGTAGGTAGAGTTTGAGGGGAACAAAGGAGTTACGAGGAGAAGTGTAGGTACTTACGTAGTAGCTGATAAGTGCTCAATCCACTGAAGCAACAAAGCCAAAAAAGTTTATATAAAAATAAAAACCCTCAACCACTTTCACCGCCTATGTAAGCTAGGTAAGGTAGTCATACAACGGACGTGGAGGCTTATGATATGAGCTCGATCGGGAAGAGTGCATAATTGTAAGCAGCCACTTCGTATCTGAGAGAACACAATGTAAACAAATCTTTCACAAAGACATTAATAGCTTATCTCTATCGGAGGAGGGGCAAGGCTGACAAATGTCACGCTCAATTTATTTCGGATACTTAATTTTAAGGTTTGGCGCTAGCGGTGAGAGCTCAAGGCGCGAGCTTTTTGCGATCAAGGCGACGCGCGAAGAGTTGACTGTCTTGAGGGTGAAAGTAGAGAGAAAGTACTGTAATTAGCAGCCATCTTCCACCCCGACTCACATACCTACCACCCTCTCTGCTTTATCTGCCCAACATGGAAGACGACCTTTACGACGAGTATGGATCTACCACACCCCTTCAAGTTATCATGCGACTGACGAATTTACAGGTTCGGTAACTTCATCGGCGAAGCTGAGGAATCCGAGGACGACAGCCAGCATGGCGTTGACGCTGGCGCCTACGTGTATGATGAAGAATATCCCGAGGAGGAGCCAGAGGTAACCGGCCAGGAGCTTATGGAGGTCGATGGTAAGTGCATTTCTGTCTCTGCTGTGTCAATCGCAGAACTGATGCCTGTCGCAGACGAGGGACCTTCGAATGCCGTTGTATTGCACGAGGACAAGCAATACTATCCCACTGCGCAGCAGGTGTACGGAGAGGACGTTGAAACCATGGTACAGGAGGAGGACGCGCAACCTCTGACCCAGCCGATCATTGCGCCAGTTGAGCAAAAGAAATTTACCATACAGGAAGCGGATCTCCCCCCGGTGTTTTTCGAGCGGAACTTCATGACGGATCTTATGAATTACCCGGAACAGATTCGAAATGTTGCATTTGCTGGGCATCTTCACCACGGAAAGACGGCTCTTATGGACATGTTAGTTCTCGAGACTCACGACATTACCGATCGATTAGAGAAGAAGACGGGCAAGAAGAGAGACGAGCAGTTGAGATACACGGATGTACATGTGTTAGAGCGGGAAAGAGGGATTTCGATCAAATCGGCACCTATGAGTTTGGTGCTGCAGAATACCATGGGAAAATCGCACCTCCTCAACATACTCGACACTCCAGGCCATGTCAATTTCGTCGACGAAGTCGCATGCTCCCTGCGACTTGTTGATGGTGTGGTTCTCGTTGTCGATGTGGTTGAAGGTGTACAGGTTAACACGGAGCAGATCATCAAGCATGCAGTTCTAGAAGGATTGCCTCTGACGCTCGTAGTAAACAAGATGGATCGGTTAATTTTGGAGCTGAAACTTCCGCCTACAGACGCTTATTTTAAGCTGAAGCATGTCATTGAAGAAGTCAATACTGTGATTGAGGCCACCATTCCTGGCCAAGGAGAGAAGAGGAGGTTGAGTCCAGAGAAGGGCAATGTACTGTTCGCATGCAGTAGCATGGGATGGTGTTTCACTCTGCAATCGTTTGCGAAGATGTATGCCGACAATTTTCCACCTAAAACTAAGGGTGCCGCCGGAATCAACGTTCCGGAATTTGCCAGACGACTCTGGGGGGACATTTTCTACAATCCAAGGAAACGATCGTTTACCCGGAAAGCGGTGGAGGAAGGAGCCAAACGCTCTTTTGTGAACTTCATTCTCGAGCCCATCTATAAGTTATTCTCCCACACCATCAGCGAAAGCCCCGAGGATCTCAGAGACACCCTGGCGACCCTTGGAATTATTCTCAAGCCTTCCCAATATAAGACGGACGCCAACGTACTTTTAAAGCTTGTTTGCGAGAGGTTCTTTGGAGGATCGAATGGCTTCGTCGATATGGTTGTTGAACATATCCCTTCGCCAGTCGAGTCTGCCGAAGACAAGGTTCAGCGATATTACACTGGCCCTACTGATACCAAGGTTGCGACTGCAATGAAAGAGTGTAGACAAGATGGTCCTCTGGTTATCCAAATCTCGAAGTTGTTCAATACAAGTGATGCCAAATCATTCCATTCGTTCGGACGAGTGATGAGTGGCACCGCCACGCCTGGCGCGCAGGTCAGAGTCCTGGGTGAAGGCTACTCTATCGATGACGAGGAAGATATGACCATGGCAACAATATCAGACGTATGGATCGCTGAGACGCGGTATAGCATCCCGACAGATGGTGTGCCAGCAGGAAATTGGGTTCTATTAGGAGGAGTTGACAACTCCATCGTCAAATCAGCGACACTAGTACCCCCTGTTTTGCCGGACGAAGAGGATGCGTATATCTTCAAGCCCATTACACATTTCACAGAATCGGTGTTCAAGGTGGCCGTGGAACCAATCAACCCTTCGGAATTGCCGAAGATGTTGGACGGCCTCAGAAAGATCAACAAGAGCTATCCTCTGATCACGACGAAAGTTGAGGAATCTGGAGAGCATGTCATTCTTGGGACTGGGGAGCTGTACATGGATTGCGTACTACACGACCTTCGACGTCTGTACGCCGATATGGAGATCAAAGTATCCGATCCAGTTACACGGTTCTGTGAAACGGTTGTCGAGCAGTCGGCCATCAAATGCTATGCACAAACGCCCAATAAGCGGAACAAGATTACTATGATTGCCGAGCCGTTGGACCAGGGCATTGCTGAAGACATTGAGAGTGGCAAAGTCAGCATCAAGAGCCCCAACAAGGTTATTGGCAAGTTCTTTGAAGACAACTACGGATGGGATTTGCTAGCATCGAGGAATATTTGGGCTTTCGGGCCCGATGATTTGGGACCCAACATCTTGCAGAATGACACACTGCCTTCCGAAGTGAGTTCTCGGATGCCCGCCTCGAAGTCCAGTCCCTTCTGCTAACCGCCTCTCTAGGTCGACAGAAGACTGTTACAAAGTGTCAGAGACACGATTCGTCAGGGTTTCAGCTGGGCAACTCGAGAGGGTCCCCTGTGTGAAGAACGTAAGCCTCCACATTCCGTATCTGTATCGCCTGCTCCGTCACGGGTCAGAGGAGGTGCTCACATTCAGTGGTCAATCTTGAAGACGATCCGAATGGTATCTAACATCCTTGCAGCAATCCGCAACGGCAGATTTAAGGTCATGGAGGTCACACTGGCTTCCGAAGCGATCTTCCGGGGCGGCGGCCAGATCATTCCCACTTCCCGACGAGCCTGCTACTCTTCCTTCCTTATGGCCTCCCCACGACTTATGGAGCCAGTCTACTCTTGCTCCATGACCGGACCAGCCGATTCCGTCACATCTCTCTACACAGTGCTCGCCCGCCGCCGAGGGCACGTCCTCTCGGATGGCCCAATTGCTGGTACACCACTGTACCGCGTGTCTGGACTGATTCCAGTCATCGACTCCTTTGGCTTCGAGACCGATCTCCGTATCCATACCCAGGGACAGGCCACGCTCAGTCTGGTCTTTGACCGGTGGAGTATCGTTCCTGGTGACCCGCTCGACAAAGACGTCATTTTGCGACCGCTCGAACCGGCAGGTGCTCAGGCCACCGCTCGCGACTTTGTTCTGAAGACGCGGAGGAGGAAAGGTTTAAGCGAAGACGTTAGCGTGGCCAAGTTTCTCGAGCCCGAGCTCTTCTCCAGTCTCAAGGAAAGTGGCATCCTGGGAAGCGATTAGACGACAAAAGTGCACAAAAGATAAGCACATCCTAGGGTCTTGTTTACTTTACGGTTTTTTTTTTTTTTTTTTTTTTTTTTTCCTTCTTCCGGTTTATTGATCTGGCAGGCATCGGCACCTGGTCAAGTTCTTGTATGGTCTTGATAATATCAAATGGGGAGATATCATTGGCGTTTCGCGCCATGGGGGCTTGCTGCTCGCTCTCTTCTTGTACGTAGTACGTAGTACGTAGTAGTACGTAGTAGCTGTAGGAAAAGATAGACTCAACATTCCAATGTTGCATGCACAGAAAAGTCATTGTCAAACTAATTTTGTCCCCCCCCCCCCCCCCCCTTTTTTTTTTCCCAAGCCCACCCCCCCTTCTCTCGCCGCCGCCGCCGCCACTCTCCTGCGTCTGCGCATGCGGGACGAAAAAAAAAAAAAAAAAAAGCCTTCCCACTTCCCTTTCCCACATGCCTGATTTGCAATGCAAACCAGGGGGTCCCCGGCCCTTTTTCCCCTCCCTCCCTCCCTCCCTCCCTCCCTCCCTCCCTCGCTCTCTCTCTTCTGCAGCCCCCGGAAGCACCGAACTTAACCGGTCCAGTGCTTATTAGTAGTACTACTATCTTGTAAGTACAAGTACAGGTAGGTACTACGTCGCAGGCGTAAGTATTACCCCTCGAGGGTAGGGAAAACAGGGGGTTTAAAGTGGAAACTAAACTTTTGAGGCACCCTCGAGGGGTAATACTTAGGCCTGTACCGTGGTAGGTACCTGTATTTGTAAGTATTTGTAAGTAGGTACCTAGGTAGGTACCTAGGTAGGTACCTAGGTAGGTATTCTGTATCCTTTCCTTTCCTGTATCTTGTAGTAGTACTTCCCCTCCGCCGTATTGGTCCCTTTTTTACTGAATCTGTGTATGCGCCGCAGTGGAGCATACATGACTTTTTTTTTTTTTTTTTCCCTTCTTCTTTCTTTTCTGCTTCTTTTTCTACTTCTGCTTCTTTTTCTGCTTCTGCTTCTGCTTCTGCTTCTGCTTCTGTTTATTCTTTCTTTCTTTTTGTTCTTCTTTTATCTTTTGTTCTTGCGGCAGGTAGGTAGGTAGGTAGGTAGGCTGGTAAGCAGATGCTGTCTTGCCTGCCTGTGCTCTGACTACTATCTCCGTACAGTAAGTAGTAGTAGTACGGACGGAGTTAGCGTAGGTAACCCTCTCCCCCCCCCCCACCTTTACAGTAACCACTACTCACTACTCATTACTAATGATACTATGTGTCCGTACGGAGTACATTACTATATACTAGAATATTATTATTGATTATGGTTGTGGTTGTGGTTGTGGCTGTGGCTGTACGGACGGAGGAACCACGGCTCTCTTCCCCTCCCACATCTCCCACACGGTACACCACATACCGGTACCACATCACTCTTCCCCTCTGGTCGCCTCCCCTGGTCCCCTTTCAATAAGCAGTACAAGTACTAGTAGTACAAGTACTACGTAGTACGTTACTGTACATTACAAAGGGTCCTGAGAGCACAGAGGAAGCAAGCGTTCCTTCGTCCCAGCCAATATTCCGTGCCATCCATGTCCATGCATCCGTGTGCATGCATGCACAGGGCGTGTTTTCTTGTTCAAAGTAAAGTAAGTACTACTACTACTATACTACTGCTACTTAGCGTAAGTAGAGTTCGGAAAGTAGAGTGATGGACAGTACAGTGATGGACAGTACAGTGATGGACAGTACAGTGATGGACAGTACAGTGGAGTATCTGGAAAGAAGGTTCGGAAATGCGCACATCAAGCAAACTAGATATTCTTTCGCCCATCTCACGACGCAACAACACAAGAGAGGCCGTACTACCATAGGTGACGGTCGACTGCAAGAAGAGACAGAGGAGCATGAAGCAAGCAAGAGCAAAAATAGTCCATGATTTCCAGTAAGTAGGGATTCGCGCGGTTTACGGAGTACGAACTTGAGCCCCCATTTAATAAACTTCAATAGGGAGAAGCAGATCAGGGGGCATGAAAATATTGATCACTGCCTCTGTACTACTAAGTACGTAGCTATCCCGGAAATCCCTCGAAGTAGAAGTACATACTTCTATTTTGTACAAGTAGCGTAGTACTTACTGCTGCTACTGTATGCAGTATGACGAGCGTCTTGCAAAGACTCAAGAGAGAGCCTTTATGCTTATGCTTATCTCTCATGCCCTCCCCTCTTCTCTTCCCCGGGGACCCGTCTTTCCTCGTGTCTCCTTTCCGCTTTCATTTCGCTTCACTCAATTCGTCAATATGTACGTAGTACTTGTAGTACCGTGTGCCGTAAGCGGCCATTTCATTAAAAAGGGAGAGTATAGTCGAGGACCCTTGTCTTTTCATCAGTGTGGTGGTAGGACCCGGCCACGCAACTTCCCGCTAGGGCCTGACGTTAGGTTCAAGTAGGCACTTGTAAAGAATTCTGGGGGCGACAGTGGAGACGAAATCCTTCTTTTTCACTATCGATTGTGTTTTGCTGAACGACGAAGGAGTAGTAATCATTTGACCGGCTGCCATGTGCTTTGGGACACCGCAGATAGTCTACGGCGATGTACCGAGTACAACTCTCACGTATGGAGAACCATGGCGGGGGAGTGGCGGGGGAGTGGCGGCGGTGATTCGAGGTTCATGGATGATGACATGTGGCATCAGGGGGGGGATTGTTCGGGGAAAACCACGAGCGGGATTCTAAGGGGATTTTAGGGGTCGGGATTGTGCTTGTGGCGATCGTCGATAAATGTGGCTCGAGATGATTGCAGGGAGTACTCCGTAGACAGAAGGTGGAAGTACTACGTAAAAGTACCAGGTGGACGGACGTTCTCCGTACAACAAGATGCCGCAGTCCAAGGGTCCAAGACAAAAGGCTCTTGGACTTTTTGCAAGAGATCAGGGGCGGTCATACAAATAATATTGACTGCTTCAGGGATGGTAGT
The DNA here is from genome assembly GCF_022702325.1 of Drepanopeziza brunnea f. sp. 'multigermtubi'. Lineage (NCBI taxonomy): Eukaryota > Fungi > Ascomycota > Leotiomycetes > Helotiales > Drepanopezizaceae > Drepanopeziza > Drepanopeziza brunnea. The sequence continues at coordinate 1,454,318 of NW_027094076.1, forward strand.
TCACGTACCAGCTGTGGGGGAGCAGACGCGCGCATATGTTTTCGTCTACAAACCCGGGCAAAAGTCGATTAACGACCTCGTCATGTTTCTACGCATGGCTTCATCATTTTCTTCAGCATGCCCATCAGGTTCTCGTTTTCCAACGCGGCCGCAACTCGCTCCTTATCCGCCAATTGCTTATTGAGTTCTTCGGCTGAGCTGTGAGTACCTTCCTTGATTTTGACCTCGACCCGGTAACTAGGAGGCAAAGCTTGTTCAAGCCGAACACGGACACCAAGGCCTATAACCGTTGCAAGTGAGCAATGCGATACCGTAGGTGTGAGCTCGACGAGGACGCGTGACAGCGCTGCAGGTTTGGCAAGATCTGGAGGTGAAGTGAGGTGGACGTCTTGGAGCTTTACCACGCCTAAGGACTCCAGTGAAAGGGGATGTTCAGGGTCTGCTATCGATGCAATGAGATCTGTGAAACGTCATCTGTCAGATCGCCCGAGAAGAGGCTGGGCTCCCCAGCTTTGTCAATACTACAACGTAGAAGACACCTTCAGGCCACTGGGGAAGTCATGTTCAAAAGCTCCCCCAGGAAAGAAACATATCTGAGCTAGGAGCCCTTGCGAGTCGTTCGGGCCTCGTATTTCATTAATCTCTGGTGATTTGAACACAGCACGGCCATGATCTTGAGACATGGAAAGAAAGGAAAGATCAGACACAGCCGGCAAACGAGATGATGTGAGAGAAACAGAACTGACCATAGATCTCTTGTTCGTCGATGGGTCCTACGCTCGAGTCGTCCGTGTCGGTGTCCGAGAATTCTGAGATGTAGAACGGGTCCAAGGCGTAACTCGGCTTCGCCATCAGCAGCTCTCGAATGCCACTCTTCTTTGATGTCTCCGCTCTAGTCCTTCGTCTTTGTCTGTGTGAAGGCAGTTCGGATTCGCTCAGGATCGTGGGGTTAGCGTTATCCAGGGCCGCCATTGTGGAGGAGGCGCAACGGTGTGAGGGGAGAAGTTTGTTTTGGCGCCTTTCGGTTCTTCCGGTACGCGGCAGATGGGTTGTTTGTGTTTTGCAGATATTGCTTCTCGATTATTTTAACGAGTAGTGTATGAAGGTTCACCTCTCCTGGGGTTGATGATGATGATGATGTTGTTGCTGTTGCTGTTGCTGTTGTTGTATTGCTGCGGTCGTCCTCGTGGCATGCGTGGTGGGGGTGTTGTTGGAACTTATTATCGCCGACATCGGGCTTAACTCTAAATCAGCCATCGATCGGTCACGTGGTCATAAGTCACATGCGGACGCTTCAAACTCGTGGGGGCATCTACCGGTACCGTGCCAACTCTCTCTGCGACTGCGGGCTGTAGATCTGGTCGAGCACCTCCACGTTTTGGAGCCACGACGGGGGTTCCCGCCCGCCTGCCTATCCGCGCATAAGATTCAATATCCGAGCGATTCATGTCAGAGTCCGTCCGTCCGTATGATGTGATCCTTATCCCTGCGTATGAGTTGAGTAGGACTGTCCGTAAGAGGTACTACTTACTACAACTAGTAGGATTTTCATGGATCATATCCAGCGGTGAATCCGCTGGGATGAGTGCGGGGTAGCAGAATGTACTGTACTACTACTAGTACGTAGTACACCTGTACTAGTACTCTGTACAGTACTACTACTACTACTACTACTACGTACTTGTACTTCGGATATTGGAACGAGGTACCGGTATGTAGTAGATCAAAGTGTACTACTACTACGTACTACTAATATTGTGGAATAAATATCATTACTTCATTCGGAAGCTCACTCTGGTACAGAGGTACAGAGTAGGTACTCTTCCACGCCGAACCAATGCCGCCAACGCCAACCCAACGCCAACCCAACGCCAATGCCCATGCCAATGCACGACTGTGCTTCTTCTTATACTACTACTACCTAGTACTATACTTACTGACAGGTACTTAAATCAAACTTCTGGGCTAAGCTCTCTTAGGCACTATCTGATAAGGTCTAGCGCTAGGTAGCGGTACTGATTTGTACTAGCGTGCTTTACTAGTACCTATCTAAGCTCTGACAGCGGCTGCACGACTGACTCTGTTTCTCTTGCGCACCGCGACAACGGCTACTACTTATTACTACGTACTACTATATTACTCCTAGGTACTTCTACAACTACCGATAGAACAACAACAACAACGACGACGACGACGACGACGACGACAACAACGACAACGACAAGGCCACCCGCAGTAAGGCCATCAACAATCCAATCGCGTCTCAGCCTCAATCTCCATGAGACGTATAGAGATTAATCCCGACAATCAACTGCCCAACATTGGTCGGCTATCTCAAACACCACCTACCCCTCGAATACAGTACTGTAGCAGCCTCGGATCTCCCGTCGCCCCCCCCCCCCCCCCCCCCCTCCCCCCCTTCCCCTTCCTTCAATACTCTAGGTACTTACGTAGTACTATCTGCTGTCACGTTTCGTCCCATGTTCAGGCACCTTTTCATCCTTGCAGACCACCATCCGAGGACAGGATAGGATAGAACCGGATGGGATAGAACAGGATAGGGTAGAACAGGATAGGGTAGAATTGGATAGGATAGAATTGGATAGGGGTACAGGAATCTCGTCAGCCACGTCAGTCAGATCTACAGCCGCCTCCTTGGTTGGCAGGTTGGCACCATTCCAAGTCCACACAGCAGAGAGTTCGCCGCCTCCATCCTCCTCCGAAAATTTATTCTTGATCAACCTCTGCAGGGAACGGGCCTGGCAGGTGAAGAAGAGCTGTGGAATCCTGTCATCTCGAGTACTCCGTATAGTGCAGTGAAGTGCCGTGCCGTGCAGTACAGTGCAGTGCTGTGGTCCGTATACTCGTAAGTACAGTCAGTATCTGGTCTCGCTCTCTCTCTCTCTTCTCTCTCCGTACTACGCGTACACTCACTCGACTCGACTCTGTACGGCAGCGGTAGAGTCCAGTCCTGGCCCTGGGTCGGAATTAGGCAGGGGGGGGGATAATGGGACCCTGGCCAAACGAACGTTTCTACTCCATATTTTCTTCATTATTATCCGACCCCGACCCTACACCCTCCCTACACCCTCCCTACACCCTACGGAATACACCTCGATCAGCAAAGAGGGGCAGCACTTGAAAGAGAACGATACCCTCGTTAGTCAACCCACTAGAGTTTCCACTCGTATTTTGACTCGGTCGTCCTCAACCCTCCAAAATCCCGTTCCCAAGTCCCCTCTTCCTTACATTGTCGTCAGTTCACTCACTCACTCACTCACTCACTCACTCACTCACTCAGTCAGTCAGTCTACCAGACGGCGCCATTCTGCGGCGCAACGGATCAGACCTGCAGACCTTGGGATCTCGACTGGCCATAACAACCACTGCACCGCGCAGCACAGGCTCCCTCCCTGTCCTCGTGGAACCGCGTTCCTGGCTTATCTACCTGAGCCCGACCTACCTACCTACCTACCTACCTACCTACCTCGTACCTACCTGACCAATCTTACCAACCCTTCCGATCCTACCGACCGAAGTACACTACACTACTCTACTCTACATACTCTACTCTGCGCTCCTAGTGCATGACTACCCAAGTACACCTGCGCCGCAATCAGTCTGTTGTTTTGCGCGGATAATACATCAGCTCGCGGCCTGCGTCTCCCAAGACCAAACTTCACGGGTACCTGTGCGCACTTGGTACCACCACCCACCCACCATTCTGTATTCCTTAAAAGGTAAGCCCGCCTTGGTCGCATCATGCATATTCTTCGTATATCCAGGCTTTTCAACCTTGAAATACTCCGATGACTCGTTGCCCTGCTAAGATATGCCATAGCACATATAGCCAGTTCAAGCGAGCTCTGGAAATATTCCCTGTCATACTCGGAAGATAAACATATTTACCACCCATATCCTACCCGCTATCATATGTACTCCCTATAGTACATTCGTTCGATCTCCAATCCCTTATTCCCTGCGACGGGTCGTCATCAAAAAAACAAGGTGCTGCTCATTGCGCTTCGGTCGAGTCAGAATCGTAGTTCGTGAACATCTCGGAGAATACCACGCAGCCAATTCGACAGACAATGGTTGGGGATCAAGGAACAAGGAGACTACTCCCACAGAACTCACAGATGCAGAGCTTCTCATTCGCGCCCAACAATTTCGGGCAGCGAGAAAACCAGAAGAGTGCGTCCCCAATGGTCTTCATAGAATGCTTTGTCTAATACATATCTAGATTATGTATTCGTCGACGAGCACAATCGCCATAAAAGGCTGAAGGGTAAGATCAAAACATGTATGCAGTGCTCTAGCTAGGCTGACCGTCGTCGGTAGTGATGAGAGCTTGTGAGGGATGCCGAAGACGAAAGATAAAATGTGACGCGGCGACTACAAATACTTGGCCATGTTCGGCATGCATCCGACTGAAGCTTCACTGTGTTCCTCCGACCGTCAATTATGACCAAGACTTTCCCCGTCAAGGTTTTGAAGGGGAACGAGTGGAATATGAAAGCGGTGGCAGCGTTGATGATGACTATCATCATCAAGTGGCCATGCAGCAGCAGATGGGTGGACCGCACAAGAACATGCCTCCGATCTTCACGCAACAGATGTCGTATCCAGATCCTGCTGGTGTTTACCATCCTGTTTCTTATGGAAATCCTTCTCCTAGCCACGGCCAACCCGCTATGCACTACAGCAATATGCAGACTCCGATGCAGACTCCGATGCAGACTCCTGTCAGTGTTGTTGACCAGCACCAAACTTACCCTACGCAGCCCGTCTACCCCTCAATGCCCTTGCAACAACAATCTGGGCACCCAGATTCTCCCGAAACATACGAACAAGATCAGTACGGACAGCAAGATTTAGCCGATCTTTTGGGCAATTTGAGAGTGAATGAAGCGGGGTCAGGTAGGTCGCATTCGGTGCTTCAAAAATACTCGGAAGTAGCTCATGTTATGCAGCACCGTACCTGAGCAAGAAGAGCAAGACCTTGTTGGAAGAGCCAGCATTCGAAGATGTCGATGATTACAAGCACGCGCTGCCACCCACGTTATCTGGTCCGGATCTCAAGGTCCGGATACCGATGGAGCTGATGCCAGATGACCAGACTGTCATGGGATACTTTGACATGTACTTCAGCAATGTTCACCCCTACGTACCCGTACTCAACAAAGCTCTTTTCTACCAGCAATGGCATACGAATCGAGACTCGATATCGCCCCTCATCTTGGAAGCCATTTTTGCAATCTCTGGGAAGCTTGCAGACGAGCCATCACAAGGACATCAATGGCTAGCTCTTGCATCAAGTAGGCTGGGAAGACTGTCCTCGTGTTCTGTTCCCAGCTAACAGTGACACAGAACACGCCGATGCTTTCATGGATGTGCCGCGGTTGAGCACGCTCCAGGGGATGCTCATCGTGCTCAAGGCTCGAGAGTCGGCTCCAAAGCGCGGGTACTACTTCCGTTCGTGGATGACAGTCGTCCAGTGTGTTGAGATGGCCAAGGACCTGGGTCTGGATGAGCACTTTGAGGAGCACAAAGCCGGCCGACCATGCGGGTCTAATCTTGCCGACTGTATCACCAAAACCCGCATATGGCAGACAGTTTTCGCTTGCGAATTGATGATTGGGTCTCCGCAAGGTTCGCTCGCTCCTCCCACCGCGCACGTCTTGATGCTAACCGATTTATCTCCAGGCCGACAGGATTTATCTGTTGACATGGAATCTCTGGATCTAAGCGTGCCGAAAAACGTTGTCGGGAACGACGAGGCCGAGTTTCATATTACTCGAAATTTTGCGTATTTCACCAAGATCGTTCGGAACGTCCGGAGAATGAACAACGTCTACTCACGAATAAAGAAGAAGAAGGAGTGGGGTATCGATCCGCATTTCGTTCAACTAAACCCCTCGTTCGAATCTTGGATGAATGATCTGCCCGCCGACCTGCAGGTTACTTTTCCTCCGGACGGGACCCCTCCTTGGATACCTTCTCACTTTATAGGAAATCTTCACTCCTATTACTACCTCAGCATCATCATGCTCCACCGACCCCAGCTCACGTTCATGGAGCCCACCGGCATGGACGGAGGCTGGAAGCACCATATGATGATCTGTTATTCCTCCGCAAAGCTGCTGTGCAGGTTACAAGAAGCCATTCTGCAGTCATTTGGAATGACAGGACTCTTGTCCATGCAAAGAGGTATAAACTTCACCATCTACTGCATCTTGACATGCACCGTCCTCCACCTGGTAAGTTAGGACTTACATGCTCATCGCTCACATGGCTAACGACGAAATCAGGTTGCTATCACTTCGCCGGATCCTGATCTGAATGCGGACGCGCGTGAATACTTTACGCGGCACATGAGAATACTGGAGAAATGTACCAGCTCTTGGCCAATGCCAGACATGCAGCAACAAATCGACTCGCTGCGCGAAGCCTTCTCTGCTGATACTAGTAAACCATTCGTGCTCAAGCCTAGTTTCCCTTACGGAAGCCCGGGAGCCATCAACATGACTCCTCCGCGATCGACAGCAGCTTATCGCGCGCATGGTTCGGCACAGGGCTTGGAGCAACAGCATGGATCGCAACAAGTCAGTTATACAGCCCACCCTATCTCACCACCTATTTCTGCCGGAGGTGTGGACACAAAGAGTGACTCTCCTGCTGTACAGTCGATGGTCATGATGGCCGCTGGTCCACGGGGCTCCCAACCTCAGGCACCGATATCGACAGGTGTTCCCATGGCTGCTGACCCTTCAACATGGAATCCCTCGCGAATCTTTGAGTGAGTCCTACCAACTCCTACCTTTCCTACACCAGCACTGATAACTTTCATAGTCAATGGAACACCACATTTGGTACGACCCCTGCTCAGAGCACATCCGCTTCTCAAATTACTCCCCTAAAACTTCCGATTTCAGGTGCTCAAGAGATCCCGTCGCTGCCTGAGATGCAACCGCTGCCGAATCTGACACCTGGAACCCATCCCCTTCCTCCACAGCAGTACAGTGGCGCACCAATACCATCGTTCGTCAGTCCGAGCTTGTGGCAAGAATCGGTCGCCAGCGTGTACGAAGGCGGGTTGAAGAGGCAGCACCAATGGGATTACGATGAGAACAGCATGGTCAAGAGAGCGCGATAGATGACATCGGCGAGAAGAGAGTATCGAAGCGAAAATGGATGACCAATGATGGAGGCGGGCGTAAGTGGGCGGGGAACCAGGACTGGAACAGCGACTTTCGTCATGATCATGCAACGACTACGGGAATATTGGGGCGGGGCGAAGAGCGGGGTACACCTCTTGATGCATCGGAGTCTTGGAGTCACTCATGAATCTGCGACCAAATGGGTGGGTGTACATGTAAAGGGCATTTTCGATGACGGAGTTGGAGTGTTGGCTTGGAATTGAAGGTGATCTTCAAGGGCAGCAGCTACCGTGTCTGTTTATATTCTTGTGAATATTCTTGGCGGACGATGTCACGTAGGGGCAGGATAATTTGGTTTATTCTCTAGGGCGGTTCTGGCAACAACCCTGTCTATTGATAAGACAATGCAGTATCATTCTGCTGTTCAAGTACTTTCCTGAGATCCCGTTACCTGCAGGCGATGCATAAATTTCTGGGCTATTAACTACTCACAGGTCTCCTTCAACAGCGCGTGGTCTTTCCAGCCCATGCCCTCAATCTGAATCTTGATACTCTCCAGGATCCTTTCCTTCACCGTCGTATCAGCACCATAGCTACCATCCCTCACATCCGTCCCCACGAAAGCACCATGCGTGCTGTGGAACTTGTGCCCCTTCAACACCTTCCACATACCCGCGATGACATCCGGGGCGAGCGGGATCATGTTCGGAATACTCCACATGAAAACATACGTGTTCATGCCCGCCGGTCGTCCCACGCCGCCATCCGCGCCCCTACTCCAGTCCCCCCTCCCGCTCGGAGTCGTGACCAGCGTGTCTGCAATCAGCAGCCTGTTGTGCGCCAGGGCCACCAACGAGCCGGGGAAGTGGCCCCCGGGCTTCAGGATCACCACGCCGGTTTTCTCGCCGCGCACCTGGGGAAGATGGATGGGCCGGGTCAGTTCATCATCTGGTCGGCGTCCTGTCTGGCATGGGCCGGACAGGCTCGGTGGTGGAATAGTGACTTACTTCGATCTCCTCTTCCGTGCTTTGGATGAACGTGCGGACTTTGCCCAGTCGGTCGAACCGGTTGAGCCAGGACTTGTCTTCCCAGGCGAGGTAGACTGGGCATTCGAATATGTCTGCCCACTGGGGGAGGGGGGGGGTTAGTAGCGTCAGTTAGCATGACGTGGTATTTTTTATTTTTTATTTACGTGTCGGGGAATGAAATCTTGGAGGAAAGAAACTTGGGCTCGTGAGATGCTTGGGGAAGAAAAGTGAAGTAAGTGAGTGGTGAGCTTGGGAGTGCTTGATGCTTACCTCGAGGTGGGTCGTGTAGTAGTGCGGGTGGGATATGACGATTGCTGCCAGGCCGCCGAGCTCGTTGATGAAGTCGATCGTCGGGCTATCGAGGAAGGCGATGCAGTCCCAGAGGATGTTGCCCTGAGGTGTCCTGACTAGGATTGCACGCTGGCCGATGGCGAGGTGGGGTTCGGTCCAGATCTGCCAGAAGTTCTCGTCGGGGTCGTCGTCGAACGTCGTCCATCGGTTCTTGTACGGACCGGCCCTGAGCGCAGCCACTGTGTAAGAAAAGAAAGTTAAAACAGTAAAAATCAGCAATCTGTTTTCTCATCGCACTCCGTTTTGGGATAACTGCTTGCTGCTTGCTCGGGAGGTTTTCGGGTCTCTCGGAGCATGTCCTCGGGCTGTAACATGCCGGGATTGAGGAAGAAGCCAGCCCCCTTGAAGTGAGGATTCGCATCGCACATACTGGTTGTGAAGGCTTGGCCGGTCGGTGGAACAAACTGCCGCGGGTCATCACAGATACGGCACCGGGCGAGCAGAGAGCGCGATTCCTCGTCGAACTGGGTGCCGCACGCGGTACATATGAGGAGGTTGTCCGTCTCGGAAGCGAGCTCGTCGGACGGGTCGTGCACGTTGTACTCGTGCTTGCCCACCTCGAAGAGCTCCTCGACGTGCGGCGTGTCGGCGCTGGTGATTATTCTGGCGGGGGTACTGGCTGGTTCTCCTGCTGGCACTGGCTGTGGGCTCGATGCTGCGGCGGGAGTATCGGCTGCTCCTGTTGGCACGGGAGTTGGGGCTGAAGACATGGTTGCTGCTTTGTTGCCCGGCCTGGGGGGGGGGGGGGGTACTTGCGAGGCGATGTCAACAACACGGCATCAAATAAGCGATGTGCGGAGAAAGGGGGTGGCTGGCTCGCTTTAAAGAGAAAAGACGATTCCTTGGTCTTGGTCATGTGATGGGGATTAGTGATGCCGTTGGGAGAATTATGGATTATCACGTGGGGATTTCTTTTCCTTCAAAATATATTACATATTCGAGATGTTTGATCACGTTTCCCCTTCCCATGTTCTCGTGACGACCTACTTGAAATTGGAATGATCAACAATAAAAGCATCATCTCGGAATTCCAGTTTACTTTACCAATCCAAATCATCTTGAAATACCTATATACCGAGTCTGAAAACATAGATATATAGCGACGCTCCGATACCGGACTCGAGTATTGATCGACTCAACTGCTGATGCTTCTGACTTCACTCCCCATGTTGAAGTTCCCCTCAAAGCATCAATAATCATTTACAATTGCCCTTCTCGTATACGCGCTCTACGAATTTCTCACTCTACCAACTTCCCCAAATCCAGCAGGTCCTTCCTACGTCTTGAACATGGCAAAACAAGAAGAACACTGGAGCTCAGAGGTCAGAAACCGTTTCGCATCGGAGAGGTGAGAGTGAAAGTGAGACTGAAAGTGAGAACAGGCGTATCAAACGTCCGCTGGTTTCGTCCCGAAGCTTGCTACGAAGGTTATTGGGTGGCTTGATGTCAAGGAGGATGATTTGATTCTAGATGTCGGGTGCGGAGGCAAGATGAACCTGATTTTCCTCCTTTGAGCCCTTTGCATTTTCTGCATCGGATCCCTCATGTCACAGCGTGTTGCAGACACATTGCTCGATCGTCTTGCATTCGTCCCCTGCCTTCCGTCTCTCAACGCTTGTGCGAGATTACTCGCTGAAAGCAGAAGTCCAGACGGCATCATCAACATTCAAATCGCTCAAACCCTCGCCAAAGGCTCGGGGAAGATCCACGGCATAGATGCCTCACACGCCATGATCGAGTCTGCACGGAAATCCGCCGCGGCGGATCCGGCTGCTACCAAAGCGGCTACGTTTGATGGTACCTTTTCCTCGCCGAGCCACCCTTATGAATCTCGATATTAACGCATGTAGTCATCGACGCAACCAAGATCCTGTCCAGCCTAGACCTGCAAAGGGAAAGCTACGACAAGGTCTTTTCAAACGCAGCCATGCACTGGATCCTGCGCCACGAGGCGACCAGGAAAGACTTCTTCCTCGGCATCCGCGGAGCCCTCAAGCCCGGTGGGATGTTCGTGTTTGAGATGGGTGGGATGGGAAACGTCGCTGAAGTATCTGGATCCTCTTCTCTCCCATCGTCTATCTCCATCTACATCTATCTACTCCTCCTTTCCTTCCCCGAATGCGTTTCCTGACTAGTTCATAGATGCGAACGGCCCTCCTCTCGGTCATCAGCGGCAGAATTGGCATCTCCGCCGCCCGCGCCGCGGACCCGTGGTTCTTCCCCGACGAGACGTGGATGACGAAGATGCTTGAAGAGACCGTCGGTGGCTTCAAAGTCGAGCGCATCGAGCGTGAGTACAGACCCACGGCTGCTGATGTGGGTGGCATAGAGGGCTGGGTCAGATTGATGGGGAAGCAATTCTTCGACGCCGTGAGTGATGAGGGAGAGAGGGCGAGCTGTGTGAAAGAGGTCGTGGAGGTTCTCGAGACGGTATGCAGGAGTCCAGGGGGTGGGGACTGGATCGGGTATGTGAGGCTGAGGGCCGTCGTTACGAAAATCAAGCAAATCCGACAAGAGTGAGGACAGTGCACAGGAAGAAAGCTCTTCGAAATACCTCGCTTCAGAAGTAAACACGCAACATACAAGATTAAGCGAGGGCAATACTTACTCCCAATGCCAAACAAGCGAATACATACATTCATTCATTCACTCACGGCACCAGCCTTTTTAGAACAGGGAGAAAATCCGAAAAGGGGAATGGATGGAGCAGAGGGCTAGAGAAACCGTTAGCCAAAGTCCAGTCTAGTCTTCAGAAGTGATTACTCAGATGTATATATATATATACCTACGGTTCGAACCCTCCCTAACTTTTCCCAGCTTTGCTGGATCTATTCTGTCGGTGGAATAGGCCCATGCCAGGGGGCCACGCGATCTATCCCCAGCGTCACACTACCACGCTGCGAGTAAGGTATAGATAGATAAGAGAGGGCCATTATCGAATTTCTACTTACACCCCGTCGGTGATTTTGAAGATGACCTTCGTAGCTGATGATAGGAGGACGAAGAGAGGATTTGACTGCACTGACTGTGTATGTGAAGAGGCTGGGTGCGGGTTAACTTCGTTGTCGTAGGAGTAGTGAGGATATAGACAGGGGACGTGGATTCAATGCGGGATCAGCATGGAGACGGCAGCTTGGGATGAAGTTGTGACATCTATTTATCCAGCTAAGGTACTACGATTGGGGGTTTTTTTTTTTCCTCTTTTTCTTTCGCGTACAGAATCTCAAGAAGCTGGGAGCATTGAGCATAGGGAACATCATCGCTATTTGGAGTGAGCTCAATGCGAAATCAACATGGAGACAGCAGCCTGGGATGAAGCCGTGACATCCATCTATCCAGCTAAGGTACTACGATTGGGGTTTTTTTTTTCCTCTTTTTCTTTCGCGTACAGAATCACAAGAAGCTGGGAGCATTGAGCATAGGGAACATCATCGCCATTTGGAGTGAGCCCAACGAGCTGATTGAGATCACAAATCCATGCTCCTACCTCAAGCTCATATGAGCCCTCCCGCTAAACAGGAGCTCAGAGAAACTTGCTCGCAAGTCCCATCAACCCCGACATGCCACCGCCGGAGCTACCGCCACCCATTTGACTCTTCATGTACATTTTCAAAGCCATCTCTCCAGCCTGCTGGATAGTCGACTCCTTGCTCGCGCCCGAGGCCTTACCCTGCTGCGACTGGTTGTCGAACAGCTTGCTAGCCTCGGCCATGGCCATACCGATGAAAGCGTTCTGCGAGTTGCCTTCCGGGGTGTTGCCGGAGCCACCACCGGAGAACATCTTGAGTGCCTGCATAGCGGCAGCCGAGCCCATGGAGCCCGGGCTGGCTTGTCCACTCCCCCCGTTCCCGTACATCTGCTGGTGGGACTGAACGGCATCTGTAACGGTAAGCTATACCCCCCAAGCACCTATGAAGAGTAGAAGGTACCAACCCTCTTCATTGAGACTCGAGTCGCCAATATGCTGCTTATTCCGACCAAGCGAGCTCAAAACGCTGGAGAAGATGGAAGAATCACCAGAGCTTCCAGCGTGTCTCTCGGCATGCCGAGCAGCACCGCTCAGATCATCCTCGTCTGAATTAGCGTATCCCCCACCTCCACCGTAGTTATCGTGTCTGCGCCCTTCCCCATCATCGATCGGCTGGGTAGAGTACTCGTTCTCACGACCGCCACCGTAACCTCCCTCCTGACGTCTGCCTGATCCCGGGCCCTCATGATCTCGGCCACCGTACCCTCCGTCGTTGCTTCTATCTTCGTAGCCTCCCTCTTGACGTCTTTCTCCCTGCCCATACCGACCCTCATTTTGCCGCCCCCCATATCGTCCCTCGTTGTCTCGGCCTCCGTATTCGCCCTCGTTGCTTCCGCCTTCGTAGCCTCCCTCTGGTCGGCGCCCTTCACCGTAGTTGTCCCCCCGGCCTTGTTGATCGCCGTCGTAGTAGTCTCTTGCGCTCATTTTGTCTCCGGAAAGGCTACCAGTGAAGTTTTCAGCTAGTCCTGGAGCCTGCAGATATATGCAACTAAGCTAGCTGATAGGAGGATGTTCACATACTTTGGTCGTTTTGGTTAGTTGGATGGCTGTAGTTGACAGAAGAGCCTTTTATTTATAAATTTGGATGTAATAGAAAGAGAAAACCAAGGTGGTTGTTCAGCTGCTCTTCAACTGATGACGAAAGCTAGTTATGGATGGCGGGGTCCTTCGCCGATCGGCTCTATTCCCAGAATCCCAGCAGCGATCCCAAGCTTCTGAATTCGCCCCTCTTTTTCCTGCCGGGTCCTCTTGGCGATCAAGTGGCTCTGTTGCTCAACATCAACAGTCTGGGCAGAAGAAATGTGAGCCATTGGAATATCCAACGCAGTGCTATTGCCTCCCTATAGCCAGAGCCTGCTCCACGGGAATAAGCGGCTTGCGTGATTGATGATCATTCCTGTTTAGCTTTGAACATAGGATCTAGCTTTCCTTCTCCGTAACAGTTCGGCTAGTGGTATTTCATCTTCCGCCAAAACTTCAGCCTCTTCATCGACCCCATAGTCGTGTAGGCGATTCCCGTCACTATTTGTCCAGCCCCGTTTCTCCTTCACAGCATCTTCCTCGCCAACAGTCTCATTCTCAGATTCCTCGTCGTCTGAACCATCAGCCTCATCGCCAACGTTCTCCTTCCGCAGCCATCTCTTGTAATCTTGCTCTTGGCGTCTCCTAAAAGCTGCCAACTCTTCTTCAGGTGTTCCATAGTGCCTGACATCAAACTTTTGTCGCTCAACCAGCTCACTTCTTGGCATCTTATCTGGATCTGGCGGAGGCCACGTTTTGCTTGTATCCTCGAACCCATTGACTTCCCAATTTCCGGCGGTTTCGACACCTGGCCCTCCACTGAAAGGCATGAACCACTTGAATACATTCTTTGTGCCCATAGCCTGGCATATATTCTTCCAGAAACCGATGTCATACGGGAATTCTTGGTGCTGGATTCGCATTCGTTGCCCCCCACTAGCATAGACATACCCCGAAGATTTCAAAGATCTTATCACTAGTGCCTCGTGGCGCTCTATCTCCCAGCTCTCGATCATTGTAGTGTTGAGTGCTAGGCTATAACCAGCCCGAATAAGGATGATTCCGAGGGCGAATAATGTGAAGGTGTTGACAACAAGAAGGACGAGAAGATGTGCCATGGCCCAGACAGGGGGACCGAGGTATGCTGGAAGTGTGCGACTGTCCCATATGACCATGGCGCGGACATATAGGTGGTATTCAAGGATAGACATACTGAGCACAGCGTAAAAGACAAAGCGGTAGAAATGCGGGAAGGTCGTATGCGAGACACAGTTCCCAGTCCAAGGGCAGTGATGGTCCATCTTGGGGATGCAGCTGAGATAATCAGTGGCAGATCTACTTTCTCGTACATAGAGACCTACCATCCACATTTCCTACAATGATGTGCCCTTGGGGGCTTCACTGCATTGCATTTCTTGCACCATCGCAAGCCACTGTCGAATGCCAAAACACTCCCATCCGCGTCCTTTCCTTCTGTGACTGGAGCGACCTTGTCAACCCATCCTCTTCGACCCGGGTCAACCGTGCAGGCTCGAGCATAACACCACCATATTGAAAAGACCAAGTAGTTGAACACGCTTGCTTCCTGGATGCTGAGGGGCCCGGGGTCAAGATCAGGGTGGTAGAAAAGGTACTGAGAGGAATAAGCAAGAAAGAATATGAGGAAAGAGACTGCTGGGATAGCCAAGGACTCAATCGCAGGTACGCTGAATGGGAGGGTGAAGCCGGGCATCACTGGAAATGGAGGAGACTCTGAGCGCGTCAATAATCTCCAGTCTTCATACTACCTTGTGGACAGGTCGTGTACAGAGTAATTTGGAGGGCAGCTTTATCGTAGTTGCTGCCTAAGGCCACACATAACACTTCTAGGTAGATACTACATCTACTACTAGTAGTACTACGTACGTAGTAGATACCTAGATAGTAGTACCTAGATATCAGCAAGGATCGGAAATTTCGCTTCATTTTTTTGGTTGAAAAAACGGTGACCCTCCGCTCGCAACTGCCACGGTACCGGTAGCTTTGCACCAAAATTATGCTATCAGCTAGGGAGGTACCCCTTTACGTAAACTGAGCGTTGGTAGGGTCTACTTAGTAGTATTTATGATTCCCAGTCGGGCTAGTAGGTGTGGACATGACCAGCGAGTGTGGACTCGTTAAACCCTGCTGTCTTTGCCACATTTCTTAGCCTGGTTCTCGGGGTGCCGGTCCTGATTTGCTTTGCGATATGTGTGTGCAACATCTTAGTCTACTTACTGACTGTACTACTACTACGTACTAGTACTTATCAGTTGGCGCGAAACCTTAGTCTGGACGTCTTTTCTGGACTAGTCGCTGTAATGGCAGCCGTTAGTAGTATGTTCTAACTGCTGGTAGCCGAAAATTATAAAATCGGGATTTGTCGCGATACGCGTTTCTTTGCTTCTTGTAATAATCATGAAAATACTACCTTAACGCACTCTTCTCGCTGCGACGTCTAGTAATCGGCCTCTTGGGCATTGTTTTCCTCGTTATCAACAAGGGTTAATTAAGAGCGGCTTTGCTTTCAATGCAAATCTGTCCGTTATCGCGAAGGCTCTTGAAATGCTTTGTACCACGATTAACTATACTCGAAAAGCAAGTGTAGTACCTAGTAGTAGTATCGCGCAACGAAAGAGCATCGCAGGCGTCAGTGTTACACCCTTCAGGGTATGAGACAAGGGTTCTTACCAGGGAAAATAGGATTTTCGAGGGGGTCGAGATAAAGCGGAGAAGCGTCCGATTGGATCGGAATATAGCAAAAGTGTATCGAACAGGTTTAAATTCTATTCGATGGGTATTTTAACGCTGCTTTGTCTGACCTTTTCTTTTAGGAAGCGTGGGATTCGATCGAGAAAGATACTACGTAGAATTGTTGCTTTAATTGGAACCATGAGACGACGTTGTTTAGACGTAACCGCGGCGGAGGGGCAGTACACCGCTTGGTAAAATAGAAGCTTATAAAGACAGCGAGAACCTACCCTTAAGGGTGCCTCAAAAGTTCAGATTTCCACTTCAAAGGCCCCTGGTCACCCTACCCTCAGGGGGTAATACTTACGCCTGGGACGTACTACTAGTAGAAATCTAAACTTTGGAGGCACCCTCAAGGGGTAATACTAGTACTACGTCCCAGGCCTATGTACTACTATTACCCCTCGAGGGTAGGGTAACCAGGGGGCTTAAAGTGGAAACTAAACTTTTGAGGCACCCTCGAGTAGTACTACGATAGTACTTACGCCGGTACCGTGGTAGTAGTACTACTGTACTACTGTACATATCGAAAGCTATTCGGCAGAAAGCATATTTTATTATCCGACCAATAAGTTCTGCCACGACACCTTCGCATAAATCTTAAACACCTGTACAAAAAGTTATTCGCGCGTATAATCTCGATTACCAAAAGAATTCTCGTCAAGTACTAGATTTTTTTTTTAAAAAAAAATCGTAAAATCTTTACTCAAAAACGTAAAAAGCGCTCCGAACTTGTCCCAAAACACGCAGCTGCTCGACCATAACAGTATCTTTCTAAACAATCGAGGATGAAAACGGGAAAAAGATTAAAGCGAAATCGTCCAATCGAATAAGTGCTTTACCGAGCGAGGTCGCAGGAAAGGAGACCGAATAGGTTTTTTTTCCGCACGCTTATACAGTAGAGAGAGAGAGAGATACGGTAGAGTCGTCGGATAATCTATACATACGATGCGAAAAAAAAAAAAAAAAAAAAATGAAAATGATGGTTTGAAAAAGCCCTTTTTCAGACCGCGAGAGATCGGATCTCTATATCATACATCGAGATTTCAGATCGGAGAGATATAAGTACTTAGCATAATCTTACCTCGAAGTTTTCAATCAAAGCTGAAGTCAAGCTATAGTCATCTGTCGAAAATTTCAACGTAGATATTAATTTCAGCAAGATGATAATGCATCGATTTATATTGGAAAAAAAAAAGGTTCGGCTTTGGTTTAGCAGGAATAAGATCGCTTTGTTAATCAATTTGTTCCCTCGACCTCACTCCAGTTAAGCACGTTTAATAGCAAAAAAAATATATATATATATATATATATATATAATATTTCTACTTAATCCTTTTCGACGTTGCAATCGATAAAATCGAATTTAAAACCACGCAAGGCAAAGGATAAAAAGTTATTCGCAAGCTGCGTGCGATACTTTAGACTAATCGCTATTTCATAATCTGTATCATAATTTTTTTCATTTAATTTGATTTGGATTTGTAGTTATGGCGTAAAGGGAAAGTGATAGCTGAAGGTCTCATATTGATTTTGATGTTCTCGCTTAAGTGGCCAACAGCAGTTTGCCTAGTACCGTAGGTCTGGATCGCATTAGGGTCGGACTTCGTCTTGACATTTTCTGAGACGAGGAGAAGGAGGAGGAGGAGGAGGTTTTGATTTCTGGGGAGATGGGGATTTTTAGAATCATGTATTGACTGGCTGTATCCAGACTGTGTGTCGTGATACTGATGGGGGCTGTTGTGTCGGTGGCCGTCATAATTTCTGTGGAGGAAGGATTACGGAGAACGAAGAACCCCACGACCTCGTGCGAAGCGAGATTAAGCGACCTTGACAGGGTATCCTGTCGCAAGACGTACCAAGCTCGGAAGTAGAGTTTTCGATTACAGATACAGGTAGTCACCATGGTCTAGGGAGGTCTACCGGTATTTATACGGCAAATTTTCAAGTCTATATTGAACAAGTCTATCTATCTATCTATTTGCGTATCTCCTTCCTCCTCAAATCTAAAAATGAGAGTCCCAGCTGTAGCACTTCTCCAAGAAGGGCTCTGCGACTGCGACAATCGAAGCGGAGTACCACTCCGTCGCGAACACATCCAGACTGAACAAGAACTCACTTTCAAGATAAATTCCGTGCGGACAAACGCCCGCGTTCTTGGTGCCCGTGGTGTTCTCAATGCCGTTCTCGTCAACGGCGACTTCGGCAGAGATCGAGAATTGGTTTTCGAATTCGGCCTTGGCGACAACTCCGGTAGACAGGTCCAAGAGACCACCAAAGGCATTGGCTGCGACTTGAACGGTGAGGGCGGCGTATGGGTCGAAGTGAGCTTGGGCCTTGACGTTTAGATCGGCGCTGGCGGAGTCTGTCTTCATGTTAGTTCATGAATTGGGAAAATTTGGAGGGAAGCTCACAGGTTGGGACCCAGCCGCTAAAAGCCGTGTTGTTCTTGTTCATGACATCAATGTGGACATTTGCGCCTGCAAGGTCGAGCTTAAACTCAGTGGAGAGATCAACAGCAGCAGATACTCCGATGTCACTGCCGACGGAGAACTCGAGCATAGGTCCTAGCTCCAGGACTCCTGGAACGGCAATGCCCTGGGCGACCACAGGTGCAGCGAATTCGAAAGACGTGGCGAATTCGGCTTCCACACTGGCGCTGAAAACCAAGTCCGCGTTGAAATCGGCATCGAGATCGAAGTAAAGCTCTTTTAACTTAAACCCCAACCAGTCGTAGCGCAGGTAGCCTGACAAGGTCACGTTTGAAGCGAACAAACCCTTCTCCGCCTTGATATCTACGAAAGGCGCTTGGGAGAAGAGGGTGGTGTTCGGAGAAAGGGAGTAAGTTGGGCTGAAGGACATGGAGGGGTCTAAACTACGCTTGCTCTTGACTGGAGTGAGGGAGCCTGCAGCGATATCGCCGAAGGAGATTTCGGACTGGGCTATGGCAAATTAGCGCTGATTCGGCTTGTATGCACGTCAGGTGTCACTTACTGGCAATACTAGAAACATCTGCCTTCCTAGCATATGCGATTGCTACCAGAGTCTTGGCGTCCCATTTTACAGAGGTGGCAATGAAGAAAGCTCTATCCAGTTCACTGTCACAATCTCCCAAATGGTTCGTAACGAGGACCAGAGGGCCATGGTTATTATACCTGGAAACCATCAGCTTAGGTCATTTGAGGCGAGGGAAGGATCTCACCAAAAAGCTCGAGCTCTCTCAAACACCTTCGTGTCGTTGAACGTCGTTTTGACCGAGTTAGGGGTGCAATCGACCTCGGTAATCGCCGCAATGTCCTCCAACATTACTGACGGGTACTTCATGGTGTGGTTGACGGTTATGTGTGCGTCAGCCGTTTTGTTCTTCGACTTCGTCGAGTAGTAGAACGAAGTTTTCTTCTTAGGAACGAGGTTGTTGTGGTCGTGTTTGTTGACGTGCTTATGGGGGAGCGGTTTGAAGATTTCGGTTGGCTGATCAGGTACAGCCTCCTCATCGATTGGAGCAACGACCTTAGTAGCATTGTTCTCCCAACCACTGGCAATGCCTGCAGCGGCGATGGCTAGCAGCGCTGAAAGTTTGAGAATGGACTTCATAGTGCCGGACTGAGAGGGTAAACCGGAGGCGGTGGGAGTTCCCGATTGTGAGCGCAAAAATGCAAAGCAGAGAATGCAAAGAAGCAATTGGAATGAGAGGATGTTGCTGCAGGATGATCAAGACTGCTGACGGGAGCGAACCGTCCAGACTTTATAATCCCATGGCATCGCGATGTAGGGGGTCACATTTCTCCGAAGCATCAAGTCGTTGCACCCCATCACAGAAGTATCCTTGCTTGGCATCTTTTCTTTCGGTCATCATAGTTCAAAGAGAAGGGTCTGATCCCCATTGTCTCCTATCTGCCAGGGCCGCGGACACCTGAATGCTGGTCCGAATGATCGTCGGTCACGGTGTCGAGAGAGACGAACGTTGGAAAAAGGGGTCGCAGCAGAAGAGGTTTCAGCAGAAGACCCTCCAGGTGTGAAACTCTTTTGGCCGGTTACGTAAGTTACGTGAGGGGAAGTTGATGAGGAGAGGGAGAGCGCCATGCAAATGCAAATTCTCTTGAAAGCATGGAAAGCATGCCCCGAGAAACTCGTCGGCCTTTCCGGAGAGAGTTTCGCTTGCAGTAGGCACGCACGTACAGAGTAAGCTTAATTCTTGAGATGGCGACGAGAGCGTGAAAAGGTCACATACTATTCGGCCCAGTGCATCAGCAATCAGCCTCAAGAGCTCCAGAGAGAATGTTCTCGCGGTACGGAACCGTCTCGCACTGAGCTATCGCAGTAGCAAGAATGATCATGATAGAGTCTCTCTCCCACGCCACGCTGAACCGAGCTTCGCATTCACGTACGGGATCTCCCCATAGAGTTCAGTTCAGTTCAGAGAAGCACCGAGTGCCCCTAGTCACTGTTAATACAAGTAAGACATACAGATCAGATCAGATCATATGAAGTACGTAGTACTGTACGAAGTAAGCGAACTGTGCGAGAGGGCAATTTAGAGTTGAACTCTTCTCCACGAAATTCGCAAGCATAAGCGGCGGAAATTTTTTGACGTTTACGTTTAAAACGTGCGTAGTACTAGTAGCACAACTACCTTTGGTCAAGAAGAGCAATGTACAGTATACAGTAGTGACGCCGATCAGTAGGACGGCGGACGGCCAATTGATGAGAGTCGGTCACCGCACATGGATCAAAAGGAGAAGAATGCATCCAAGAAAAAATAGGTCGTAGGAAGGAAAAGTTTTGAACACAGCAGCCATGAACCCTGAGCCGGCGAGCGAGAGCACGTGATACAGCTACTACGTAGTACGTTGACGGAGTTGCCAAGTCCCCTCCGTATACCTTCAGGGTCAGAGGGTCCAGAGTCAAGTTACCTAAGGTAGGTAGTACAACGGTAGTAGTAGGTTGGAGTAGGTTGGGGTAGGACCATGTCAAGAACAATGTCTCAAAGCTTAACCATAAGCGATCTCTCCATCAAGCTAGTAGTAGCAGTAGAAAGAGTCTTTGGCTACTCTCCCCACCTCATCAAAACAGGCCGATCGCAGGGGATTGGAGAAGGATAAGCAAATCGAAGTGCCAGGCATGTCGGTCGATAAGCGTTGCGTTGGGTATTCATGATCAAATTAGTAGTACTACTACTACTACTACTACTACTACTACTACGTTACTTACGGATAAACCAGGTAAATGCTTTCTTACTACGTAGTACGTACTACTACTACTATGTCTCGAGGATACCGTATTGTGATTTCTTATGCTTTGATAGCCTGAACTAAATGCAGCCCTATGTCAACTACTACTACGCAGTACAACTACCGTAATTAACGTCTCTCTTGTCGGATTCTTGGGCGTGTGGTGAAGTAAAATGAAAAAGTCGGGCCGAAGAAATCGTGATCGGGAATGGAGCTTTTCGCAGAATCAATTTGTTGCAAGGTCGCCGAAAAGAGAGACGTACCGGCGGTCAGTACAGCCCTATCGATCGATTACCGACTGAAGGGAGGCTCAAGAGTTTAAATCCCAACTTTAAACCCCCTGGTTTCCCAACCCTCGGGGCGGCGATCGTCACGCCTGGGACGCAGTAGACGTTCCTGGAGAAGACGGCGGATTACGTACAGAATTGATGAACCGTTTAATTAGTTGTACTGTAGTTGGCGATATCCCAAGTTCAAAGTACTTTTTATGCTATGATGATCGGTTCTAGTGTAAGCAGAACAAGAGTGAAGCGTCGCTCGCTTCTCTAGTACGTATACTATCCCCCTCCCCCCTGAATAAAAGACGAAAAGTATATTTTTGTTGGGTATTAACCCGGAGGTTGTACCACTAACGCTTGGGAAGCCGTTCCCCAAGAATTCATTATTTCTTTGTACTACTAGTAGTACTACGTATAATCCGTGGTGGTATCGATGTCAAGCAGTGACTGATGCATAAGGAGGGCCTACAAGATACTAGAAAATCAATATCTACGTCATTTTGCTACATTGGGTAAGCGGTCAGCTTTACGGTCAAAATATGCTTTCACCAAGTGGGTTTGTCTTTTACAACGGGGGTGGGGGATAGTACAGTAGCGTCGAAAGCTTCGTTACTAAATCAAAAGGTCTACGATCGCGCTAAAAACAGTCATTTGAAAAAAGACAAAAGTTACGCGAATATACCCCCCCCCCCCCCACGAATTGCCTGAGGGTGCCTCAAAAGTCTAAATCTCCACTTTAACCCCCTGGCTTACCCTACCCTCAGGGTGAAATAGTAGTACTAGTAGTACTACTACTTACGCCAGTGACCCTGTACGTGGTACTATAATTGTTAGAGTTGTGCGTGATGCATTAGACAAAAACTCAATATACTACTACAGAGAGACATTCAATTTACTACTAAGGCGTTGAAGCATACCACATTATGATTCACTAGTATTGAAGTATGGGGAATGATCACCGGCCAAGGGACCGAAGCTGGTGAGTCCTCACCGTCAGAGCGGAAAAGGATAAAATACCACGGTACAGGCATAAGTAGTATTACCCCTCGAGGGTGCCTCGAAAGTTTACCTTAAAGGGGAATGCAGGAGCATTTAGACGGTCAGCTGATCGTCCGACAACCATCTCTTTTAGGGACGATTTTAATAAGTTGGCATAGCTGGTGGATCACCCTAGGCCTATACTTAAGATTGAATAGTATTTGAAAACAAACGATTTAAAATATTTAAATCGTAGCTAAAATAAAACTATTTTATTCGATTAAATCGTTTTTTTTTAAATACTCGTCTTTTCGTATAAAAACCGTTTTGGGACCGTCTTCGAGCGTTTTAAGACCGTCCCATGGCCGTCCCATGGCCGTCCCTGAGCTTAAAACCGTCCCTGAAAACTTGAATTAGTAAGCAAATACCCTTTTAATGCTTGCTAATCTACCTTTTACTACCTTAACCACTTACTACACTCCCCCCTTATACCACTCCCCCCTTATATCACTACCCCTTTCTTGCGTAGGCTGCAAGGGCGGCCATCGTACGCGAGTAAACTTTTGCTAAATCGATCGATTTCGATTATAAAAAAATTAAAGCGTTGATATACAAGCCGTAGCAGCGATACCGAAAAATATCTTGGCGTCGAACTTTTTAAATTATTATTTAAACAATTTTATTTAAAAGATCATTTTTATCTATAACTATACCTTCTTTAAAATAGTCATCGAACTATTTCAATTTTTTAAAACGAGCTTATTAATAAGCCTGTTTTAAAAATATAAACGAAGACGGCTATGGGACGGCCACAAAACGGTCTCTTTTAATGGGACGGTCTTTTCGATAAACTATTCTTGAAAAGAGCTTAGTACTGAATTTAAGCGATCCAATAGCCGTCTCTTATAAAAGAGGATCAGAGGACCGTTCAAATGACCCCCTACTACCCTTTATGGTAGTTTCCACTATAGACCCTCTGCTTACCCTACCCTCAGGGCGTCACAATTACGCCTGGGACGTACTACGTCGCAGGCGTAAGTATTACCCCTCGAGGGTACGGAAAACAGGGGTTTTAAAGTGGAAACTAGACTTTGGAGGCACCCTCGAGGGGTAATAGTAGTACTTAGGCCTGTACCGTGGTACTACTACTAGTAGAAATACTACTACGTACCACGGTACAGGCCTAAGTAGTAGTAGTAGTATTACCCCTCGAGGGTGCCTCAAAAGTTTAGTTTCCACTCTAAACCCCCTGGTTACCCTACCCTCGAGGAGTAATAGTACTTACGCCTGGGACGTAGTAGTAGTAAGTATGGCAGTCAAACAAGTGTAAGCACTGCAGAACATCAAGCTCGAGAACGGATTGAATTAATAATAACAACTCCTTCTTCCTGTCCCAGACAACGCTTTCTTGCCATTGCTTGACTCCGTATAGATACATAGCGTATAGACATGTAGCTGAAAAGATCGAGTAAAAACAGAGGGAAAACAGTGCAGTGCCATGCATGCAACGCTAAATAGCGCCGAGATATCCCAATTCTAAAATGAAAAGACCTCCATTCTCCTAGCCCTATACGGCATCCAGGTTACCGAGCGGTACATACCCATCCTCTTGATTTCTCTTCCTGCCAGTAACAGCCCTCGCCAGGTCCGTGAACTTGCTCAACACGCCACCCATCATTCCCCATCCCTTGCCCTTCCGTCTCAATGGCCCCTTCTCCTCTGCAAGCACATCCTCCATCCATGTAGGGCGCCTCCAGAATTTCAGGAGAAGACTGCTGGCAACCACACTGACACTGGAGAATGCCATGGCAGCGCCTGCAGCCATGGGATGGAGGTGGTACCCGAAAGGAAGAAAGATACCCATTGCAAATGGAAGGCCGATAACATTGTATCCGCACGCCCAGCTCAGATTGAGCTTAATACGGCTGAAAATCGAGCGGGCGAGTTGGATTGAGGCTGGGATGTCCATCAAGTCATTGGGGCGCATGAGGACGATGTCTGCGGCTTCCATAGCTACATCTGTACCTGAAGACATGGCGATCCCAACGTCTGCAGATGCAAGAGCGGGGGAGTCGTTGATGCCGTCGCCGACCATGGCGACGCATTCACCTGCGTCTTGAAGCTTGCGGATGATGGTTTGCTTCTGGTCCGGCGTGACGCCGGCATGTACGTTTTCGGACGGGATGCCGACGATACGGGCAACAGCCAAAGCTGTAGAGCGCTGGTCCCCAGTGACAATAGCGGTCTTGACACCCATACGGTGCAGGGCGGCAATTGCTGCACGTGCGCTCTCTTTGACCGTGTCCGAGAGACAGAGATGTCCGGAAAAGGCACCATCGACCGCGATGAAGATGTTGGTAGTACCAGCTGATGCAGCCTTGGCTGAGCCGGCGGCCTTGATATTGGCTTCCTCGGAAGCGTTGATTGCTGCTTGAGGCACGTCGACTTTATTGTCGCGCAGGAAGCGGACGCTCCCGATCAAGACGCGGTAGCGAGCTCTTTCGGCACTGGTTGAAGGTTCGACGAGGGCGCTGATACCATTGCCTACGATGGCTTCAAATTCGCCGATACTACCGTCAATTGTTCCCTCAATGTCCATGCCCAGTTCGTTCTTTGCGGATGCAAGGATAGCTTTGCCGATAGGATGTTCACTACCCATCTCTGCAAGTCCAACGATTGACCACCAGAGCTTTCTTCTCCATGCATTATTTTGCCACGTGGGAACGAGACTGGAGTTTGCAACAGTCATCTTGCCAAGGGTAAGCGTTCCTGTCTTGTCAAGTACCATTTGCGTGATCTTCGTAGTAGTCTCCAAAGCAGCCCCGCCTTTGACCAGAATACCGTTCTCTGCACCTACACCAGTCCCTACCATGACAGCGGTTGGTGTGGCAAGACCAAGCGCACAGGGGCAGGCAAAGACGATGACCGAAATGCAGAGCTTGATACAGACCATAAACTTTCCACCACTAGCCTCATCAACGAAGATCTTGGGAGGGCTCGAGAGGACATGGCTGAGAATCATCCAAGTTGCAAAAGTGAAGAATCCAAGCAGCAGAATGATGGGTACAAAGTATCCTGCAATCGTGTCGGCGAGACGTTGAATAGGTGCTCTAGTAGTTTGGGCATCTTGAACAAGCTTGACGATCTGGCTGAGTTGAGTGTCTCGGCCTGCTCTGGTAACACGAAAATCGACACGACCTGTTCCATTGACAGTACCTCCGATGAGAAGGCCGCCCTTACGCTTCTGAACTGGCATAGCCTCTCCGGTTACCATACTTTCGTCCACGAAGGTTTCGCCGCGAGTGACAGTGCCGTCGGCTGGGATCTTGTCTCCAGGTCTCAGAATGACAATGTCACCAACTTCGATCAGCTCGGTTGGAATAATCTTCTCCTCGGCTGCACTTCCCTCTTGTTCAGTCTTGGGCTCCTTTCCGGATCCAATGGCGACCTGCCAACCCTCCGCAGCCTTTTCGGCCGCGATGGGATCAGCGTAAATAGTTGCCATGGAAGGGGCAAGAGACATAAGTCGTGACAATGCCTTTGATGTCTGTCCCTTGGCTCGATTCTCAAGGAATCGTCCGAGAGTGATGAAGGTGATCAGCATACCGCTGGTATCGAAAATAGTGCTGGGGCGAGTGTGAGGAGGTAGGAAGACGGAGACCAGCATGGCGGCAATACTGAAGAAGAATGCCGCAGAAGTACCAAGGACGACCAATACGTCCATGGTGGGCGATCCATGTTTCATGGACTTGTATGCAGAAATGTAAAAACGCTTTCCAATGCCGAATTGAACAGGTATCGTAAGAATTAAACAGATAATGTCGCCGAGGTAAAGACCGGGGAACAAAACCACTAAGCTACCGAAGTCGAGGGACGGGATAAACATGGGTATTATCATGCTGATGAGGAATACGGGAATGGCAAAAGCCAACGACGTCTTGAAAGCCCGCCGCCACTCAGTGATTTCTTTTGTTTTTGACAGAGACTCGAGCTGAGCGTTATTGTCATCGTTATCGGCCACAAGAGCATTGTATCCTTGGGCTTCAATTAGCTCAACCAAGGCTCGGAGTCCAGCCATGTTGGGATGATGTGAGACATTTAGCCTCGATGTCGCAAGACTGATTGTCGCCGAATCGACTCCGGGCACCGACCTCAGTTTGGCCTCGAGAGCTCTGGCGGCTGCCACATCTTTTACACCAAAGACTTTGAACTGCGCAACGGCTGCTGAAGTTGATTGTCCGACAGAGCCCAGGTGTGTGGACAGTACTTTAGCATCAAATCCTCTATCCTCGATGATCTCTGCAATCTTTTCGGATGTCAACTTCGCAGGGTCGTGGACGATCACTGCTCGTTCTGCTAATAAACTGATGTTGAACTGAACCACACCATCCAAGCCCTTGAAGCCGCCCTCAATAGCAGATGTGCATGCGCCGCAGGTCATTCCCTCAATCGCAACAGTAGTCGTTGCAACATTCTCTCTTTTCCCCGTGCTCTCACGGCGTGCCTTTAAACTCTTGGATGGTGCAGTTCTCATGCTCTCCACCACGGATGCTCCGAATCCTCGGTCCTCTATGATTTCGGCGATTTGCTCCGCAGTCAAGAGAGAATCGTCGTGTTCGACTACCGCCCTTTCCGACAACAGCGATATGCTGAAATGCTTCACGCCCGGTACATTCGCAAACCCCCCTTCGATAGCAGAGGTACATGCCCCACACGTCATGCCCTCCACAGCCAGCGTCGTCGTAGTTGTCCGCGGCGCATCTATTCCTCCCTCATCGTCAACTACTGCGTCATCATACAGGTATCCCTTATTATCGAATAAAGGCGACGGTAAATCTGTGGCTAGAACTTCCGCATCAAACCCACGGTCCTCGATCGTTTCTCGTAGTTGCTCGGCCGTTATCCGCTGCGGATTATGGACAATAACCGCTCTCTCCATCACCAAGCTCACAGAAACGTTGCCCACCCCGTCGACACCCTTGAAGCCGGACTCGATCGCAGATGTACATGCGCCACATGTCATTCCCCCAACTTTGAGCGTTGTAGTCGCCATGTGTGCCGGAGTGCCGATTGACGTTTGCGGAACTGCCTCTCTCGAGCCAACCTGAAGATATTTCGGCGCCATGGTTGACGAACTCGCTGACGCTCGAGCAGGTGCACTGGACGGGCAGCGGGAGGCTGGGTTGAAAGGTATGGGCTCAGGCCGGCGATTATGAGCTGATTGCGAATAGTAATGAGATGCGTACTAGATGAGGCAGGTCAGTATTAGACACCGTGCGATCCCAGTCACAGATGCACACAACAGCAACCGATGATCACCGCAACACTCACCGATTATAGAGAGCAGAAGACCAGCTCCTGCGAGTTTGGTGGCACTGCAGAAAGTCGGGGATTCTTGGACATGTATTTGCTGGGATCCTGTGCGGGCCGCCGCAAGAAAGGAACTTTCGGATCCAGAAATAGAGTCGGTAACGTAATAATACGAAGTAGAGAGTGGGTATCAGCAAAGGGAGATTTTTAGCTGTCGAATATGTACAAGTAGCATAAGGAAGAAGTAGAGACAACCGAGCGATTAGCACGACAAAGAGAAGAAGAACGAGGAGACGATTACGAGAAGTCGGGCGGCATCCACAGGTTATGTACGACGTCGCGACAAGTCTCGCACACCAAGCAACCAACCAACCAGCCGTGTCTCAACTTAGAAACATTGAACCCTGCCCACCCGGATAGACCGAGGACCTTCCGTAATCCAAAGTACCCATTTCTTTTCTCTCTCTCTCAAAAGAGGTTCGGTATTCTTTTCTTCTTTCTGTATATAAAAGATCGACTTCTGTACCTGTTACTTGACAGCGACGTAAATGAATGTTCGGATGTGTGATGAAGATGTGGAATCAGGCTTGCCAGACGGTCGCGCCATCGTCTTACCTCCGGTCGGCTAATGAATACTACGTACAGTAGTAGGTACCGGTACTTATAATGGAATGGCCTACGGAGTCCGGCGTAACAACTGATACAAGTTCCGATTCCGAGACTGGACATTGGACTGGTTTCATTGCAGGCCAAACAAATCAACATCAGCAAGCAAAGCTTGACTCCAGACCAAGCTTTCGAACCACAAAGCAAAGCCAATAATCCTCCACGCAGCGAAGAACTCTAGCTTCAACCTCATTCACAACCTTCAGGATGGAGCAAATCAAAGCTACCAACGCACTGGCCGTACCTCTCCCCCGACTCCAGCTTCCCATATACACACAACAGACTACACACTTACTAACCACAAGAAAACCAGCCCTTCCTTGCCCTCACTAAAACCGCCAACTCCCCGCGTGCAGCAGCCAACCTGATCGAGTCTGCCACCAGCGCACCCAACACCTTCATCTTCGCTGAGCTGCTCCAGGCCCCGAACATCCAAGCCCTGTCTTCCTCCCCAGATCACGCCCCTTCCCTCGCCCTCCTCAAGATCTTCAGTTATGGCACGTACGCCGACTACCTCATTTCTCAGACCACCCCACCGCTCCCCAAGCTGAACGCAGCACAGACACAGAAACTGCGCCAGCTCTCCTTCCTCACGCTCGCGAAGAACCAATCCGACCTGTCCTACAAGAATCTACTGCTAGCATTGGGCCTAGAGACTCCCAGAGAGCTGGAGGATCTGGTCATCTCAGCCATCTACGCTGGCCTCATCTCCGCTACGCTCGACCCATACCACCAGAATGTAGCAGTCTCGTCCGTATCCCCTCTCAGAGATCTGCAGCCCAACTCCGTGCCAGCTATGCTCAGCACGCTCAACGAATGGTCCGCTCGCTGCGTGTCGACGCTCGCCGACCTCGAGAAGCAGATCGCCAGCATCAAAGCCGAGGCCCTGAAGCGCCACAAGGAGGACGCGGAGTGGCAAACTACGCTGGAGAAGCTGTTGGATGGCAAACTTGAGGAGAAGAAGGGTCAGGCGACGAGTTTCGACGAGGGTGAGAAGGGAGTCAAGGGCAGCATTTTTCAGACGACGGGGAGGAAATTTGGGGGCTTGACGAGTAAGCGAGGAAACGGCGGATTGGGAGGCAACGGCGGAGACGATAGCATGGATGTTGACTCTGATGAGAACGAGGAGAAGAGTTCGAGGGCATCGAAGAAGAGGGGCTTCGGTTTGGGTGGTTTGGGTGGCAAGAAATAGATAAGATCGTTGGCCTGGTAATCGAATCAAAATTACGATGCAGAATGATAGCTTGGAGCTGAGCTACTCAGCATAGACAAACCTAGGAGCAGCTATGAATAGGAGAAGAACCTTTTATTTAAGGGTATTAAAAAGCAAATAACAGTATCTTGACAACAATAGTCATCATGAGCATCCTCAATAGGATCTCAAGCTTGAAATCATAAAGTCGTCGGAACGCCGGCCAGCAGGCATACAATCAGCCAGCCAGTCCTTCGCACAAATTTGCAGCGTTTGAATACCCCTGAACGCCTGCCTGGCAAGCCCAAGCCAAATTTCCGTAAAGCCTAACACCAGATGCCCTCCGAGACCACACCTCAACCAACCAACCAACCAACCAACCAACCACCCATGTACTGCAATTCTGTCACAACCTCTTTCCAGGAACAAAGATGAAGAGAACACAGGCGCAGGTAGTGAAGAAAATTGTGACACCAAGGACCATGATGGCTCGCTTGTTCAGGAGGCGGCGCACGTATGGCTCGCGGATCTGGGAGAAGCCCATGAAACTGTACTCGCTGTAGCCTGCAAGGGCAAGGATGGGGTCGAGGTTGTACTGGTGGGAACACAGAGCGTAGATGCCGATTGTGAATGGAATGATGAGCTGCATAAAGGTTATTACAAGTTCAAAGAGGAAACAAGCTAGATGACATACCCAGACTCTGGTATGTCGAGACTCATTAAGGAAGATGAGACAAAAGGCAGCCCAGAAGGCAGCAAAGAGGGAGAGGAGACCAATTATCAACCTCAACATTAAAGAAGGCGGGACAAGGTTGCCAAGGGCCTTTGCTCGTAGGAATCCTGGGAAGGCATCACGCTCCATAGCTTGGAATACGTAGTCCTTTGCGGCGTCAAAGACTTCTGGATCATCACGCCCTCGCTCCTCAATGGACTCGACAATTGCTGAGGTGATAGCATCAGGGAGGATGATCTCACGCTCAGCACCTGGGAGGAGGAACGTGTAAAGGATTTTTTCGGCGGAGGAACGGATATCGGCGCGAGCAACGGTGTGTTCAGGAGAATTCGAGTCCGAGGTCATCATTCCATGGCTGCTCATGAAGCTTGGTCTTGGGCGTTCAATGTTTTCTTGGGGAACATTGGATCCAAGGCTACCAGCTGGAGAGTGGCCCATCTGAGCTGCGTTGGCGGCGGCCTCTTCACGAAGATAGGCTGACATCTGAGCGTCTTGGTACCTCTCCTTCTCGCCTGCCAGCACCGATGGTCCTGATGGGCCCGCCTGTATGTCTCCGAGACCTTCAAGCAATGCGGATGATCGCTTTGAAGCAGACCTCTCGCCATCCGGTGTTCCTACTAATACGGACCGTCTGAGTTCACGGACATAGTGGCGGCACATTGACATGTGTTGAGCAACATCGAGCCTTTGTACTGTTAGCCTCCAGATCTTGCATCCTTCCGATACATCCCCCCCGAGCATACCAGAAGTCCAGATAATCCACAGATCTTTGCTGATCTCTCATGTATATGTAGTAGAAGAAGAGATCGACGGGTGCCAACGTTCTTCTGCTCAGCACCTCAAAGAGCGTGGGGAGCCTGTTCCGGTTGAGATCCGGCTGCGGAGAGGGGGAGTGCGTCTGCGCCATCTGAAGGAGATTATGGATTTGATTGTCGAGAGACGGTACTGATTAGGTCCGACCGAGAATTGAAGTGGAGTTGAAGTAGTCGTCGGACAGTCGGGAGATTGTAATCGTTTAATATTGTCTTTCGGTATGAGGTCAATGGAAGTGAGGGTGAACGAGTGTGCGGCGGCGCGAAAACCGCGAGAAGACAGCTGATGATCCCAGCACTCTATCAATAGAAGCGCTCTCGCAGTATTAGGTGAAGTTATTTACCTTAAACTTCGATCGCGCTCCTCAGCCTCCTCGGCTGCTCTCCCTTCCCTCCAAGTCGAGTTTCTGATGCCTAAGGCAACAATATGCTCGCACTAGCACGTTTTGGGAAGTTAAAAATGGGCCTAGAATTCGCGTAACTTTAGCGCCACCACAATAGAACCAATGTCTGAATTCAGCTTCTAAAATTTGAGGTGCACGACAACGAACTTCAACAACCAACTTGCGACCATCCACAGTACGTTCACAACAAGAAAAGCTCTATTGCGTTGCACGTCGGGAAACAGATCACTGACTTCAAGCAGAAATGTCGACCAAGACCAAGAAGCCTGCGGGCAAGACCCAACGTTCCGCCATCTCCGATGTCGTTGCTCGCGAGTACACCATCCACCTGCACAAGAGAGTACGTTCGATATGGAAGCGCCTAGGATCTGAAAGTGAGAAGGAGTGCTGATCGAATAAAGCTTCATGGTGTTACCTTCAAGAAGCGTGCCCCGAGAGCTATCAAGGAGATCAAGGCGTTCGCAACAAAGTCAATGGTACGCATCCACCTCGAGGACCCGCAAGTAGGAGGATATGCAGCGCTGGAAGCATTGAGGAGTTGGCTAGGTAAGCCGAGGTCGGCAGGGCTGACACGTAAAATTCAGGGCACATCCGACGTTCGTCTCGACCCCCAGCTGAACAAGAAGGTTTGGGAGGCTGGCATCAAGGGTGTCCCTTTCAGAATCCGCGTCCGCATCTCGAGAAAGCGTAACGACGAGGAGGGCGCGAAGGAGAAGTTGTACAGCTACGTCCAGGCCGTCAACGTGAAGAATGCGAAGGGGTTGCAGACGGTTCTTGTCGAGGATGCTTAGGTGATTTTTTTCATGGCATAGGTTTGGGTGGAGTTGATGATTGATGCCATTCGATTGCTGGCTAGCTTTATGAATGAAAGGGTCAAAATGGCGAATCAAAACACACACATACCCATACACAAGCACGTTTTCTGGGTATCTACACGCCTCATTGTGATACTTGAGGTGCTGATGGACTATGCGGCACGAACTCCCGAGCGAATGGTGGGAGAAAGTCTTTGGACAGCGTATGTTCCCTGGTGAAATTGGGAGCTCGAAATAATCTCTTTACCAGGCAATCTATATCTGGACGTGCGAGTGCCGCCCCTCTTCCACGACGAAGTATGCGCCTGTCCAGTTGAGCAGTGCACTCACTGACTCGGTATCCTTCTTCCCGCGTAACCTAGCAATATGGACATAGATATGCATGCCCTGATCTGCCGCCTTTGAGTCACAGAACCGAAACAGGGCGAGAGAATAGGATACACTTGGTTAGTATTGGTGATCAGCAGGAGGCAACGAACGGAGAGAGAATTTCTTCTACCCCCTCATTGTGAAATTAAGTCGGGAGTTGCGCTTATCGATATATATTCGCAGGCTCTCCCATTTCGAGTGAGAGGATACCCGATGCCGTACCATTCCCACTCCTGGTACCGAAGACTGTTTTCCCTCGTATCAATCAATGCCAGCTACTTTCTGTTCCAAGTACTCATGCTCGCGCTCGCGCTCGGTCCCGCCGCCTTCGATGCTGCCTTTCAATTCCTTCTCTCGCCTGGTATCGTGATTTATGGCAATCTCAGGAATCTGGAGATTATACTGGTAGGTCTACCACCCTACTTACCTCTAATTCATGGGTAGTATTCGGAGACAGTATTGCCATTGGCATTCAATCTCCCTGGCTAGAACCCGATCTCAAGGCTCTTAGTTTTGGATCTACCAACCACTCTACCCAGCAGGAAAATCCTCCAAGAGGCATAGTACAAGACTCGATTCAACGTCTTCAATTTCTGAATACAAGCATCCAAGGTATCTACAGCAAGGACAACGACCGCTCTCACTCCCATTTCAATGTCCGGTGGTATACGCCTTCCCTGCTTCCCAGACGATGCTGCCAGAAACGAACATTCCGTCCCATCGAAGTCAAGGTTCTCATTGTACACATTCTCCATGCCCATCAAGACCAACGCCCCACAAATTCAATTTCAACCCACGGATACTCTACTCGTCGTCAATGTCCTCATGGCGGCCAAGAACCTTCTTCTTGAACTCCTCCATATCCTTGTCCCACAGCTCAGCAGCCTCGCCGTTCAAGGGAGACGCGCTTTCTCTTCGTCAGCATTGACTTCGTAAGGAGAATGGGGAGATGCTTACTTGTTTGGCTCACCAAGCAAGCTTTGCAAACTCAACAGGACAGTCTGGATGTTGTAGGCAGCAGTCCATTTGTCCTTCAGGATATCCAAGCAGATGCGGCCGGAGAAGTCGACATTCGGGTGGTAGATGGGGGTCTTGAAGAGGACGGTTGGTGGGGCGTATGGGTAGTTGGAGGGGAAGGCGAAGGAGAGCTTGAAAGTCAGGTTGGCGTATGGGGTGTCGTCGGGGCCTTCAATAGTGGCGGTCCAGGAGAGGAGGTTACCATCAGCGGATGGGAAGGCGGAGATGCCAGGAGCGGAGGAGGTCATGAGCTGCATCAACTCGGTTTGTAGTCTGGCAAGGGCATTAGCAATTGACTTATAAAGGGATTTTTCGAGTGTTCAATGGCGCTGATAACAAAATTGGACAGGTTCTGAATACAGATGTAATGGTGCAGGTCCAATTGGCAAGGTGCCGAAACAGAATTCCATGTCCAACAAGAGCCGTAAGAAGCCAGGCACAACGGCATGCGCTTCGAACGGAAACAAAGACCCAAACAAACTGACCTCTTGGTGGTACTTTGAGCATCGGGGCCCTTTCTTGGAGCACTGAGCTTCGAAGCCTGTGCAGCGGGCAAGGTGCCTGGGGCCGAGTTCTGCGTATCCTCCATATCGAAGTCCGTCATGATGAATGCGAGAGCAAGCAAGTGAGGGCAAGAAGAAGTTGATTGAGCGAACAAAGAAAGAAGGTCTCGAATTCCTGAGAGGCAGAAGAATGTTTGAATGCAAATCAATCGACTGCGGATGCGAATGCAAATGCGCGAGTTGCGCCTGCAAGCAGACAAAGGTGTTGTTGGTGGGCAAATGGATATGCCATGTCTACTTGCTGGTTCACCAGGGGACGCGGGAAGCGAGGCTGAATTTACAGGTAGCCTTGACCACCGGTCAGCACGCGCCATCCTACGCGTTGGCACTGCCTTTCGAAACCCGCACGCGTTCATATCAACTGCCACTCGATCAACACCGTTAGGAAGGAATTTTTTTTTTCTTTGGATATGGTAAGTGAAAATATGCAGTTGTGCCCTTCGATTCCAGATGTTGAGATCACTGCACGTACAATGGCTAACATGGCACCAATGCAGAGTCAACTAGACCCTTTGCCCCGCGACCTGCCTTTCCGTATAATCTCAAAAACCATAGGAAGAGGAGCATATGCATCGTATGTCTTCAAGCACATACATCGGAAGATTCTGTACTCATTGAATCAGCATCAAAAAGGCAATTCCGCCCACAGATACAACCCCCGTCTTCGCAGTCAAGTTCATCCACAAAGCGTACGCGGTAAAGCATGGCCGCATATCAGCAAAGCAAATCGCCATGGAGGTGTCCCTCCATTCGCATATTGGCCAGCATCCCAACATCATAGAATGGTTTGCCACCGGCGAAGATGCGGTCTGGAAATGGATTGCCATGGAGTATGCAGAGGGTGGGGACCTATTCGACAAGATCGAGGCCGATGCGGGGGTCAGCGAGGATATCGCACACTTCTACTTCATGCAGTTGATCAGCGGCGTCAATTACATGCACTCGAAGGGCGTGGGCCATCGTGACCTCAAGCCGGAGAACATATTGCTTTCGGAGAGAGGAGATCTCAAGATTGCGGACTTTGGACTGGCTACGCTTTTCGAATACCAAGGAGCGACGAAGATGAGTAGCACGATGTGTGGGAGCCCGCCATACATTGCTCCGGAAGTCATTTCTTGCTCTAGGAATACCCAATCGAGAAATGTGTCGAACGCAGCTGGCTATTTGGCAAACAAGGTGGATATCTGGTCTTGCGGCGTGGTTCTGTTCGTCTTACTGGTTGGGAATACTCCATGGGACGAGCCGACATCGCAAAGTTGGGAATTCGAAGAATATTTAGGCAAGAATGGACGAAGTACGGACGAACTCTGGCAAAAGCTACCACCTACTACACTCTCATTACTCCGCGGGATGATGAACGTAGATCCCAATAAACGCTTCAACTTTCACCAAATCAAGCAACATCCCTGGTACACCCGCCAGAATCGCCTGGTAACTGCAGAAGGTAGATCCAAAGACCCTCTCCGCCTTGCCACCGAAATGCTTGAGAACCTGCACATCGACTTCAACAAGCAGCCTACCCTCTCCCAACGAGCCCGAGGGAGCCAAGACGCAATGGACATCGACTCCGACAACCAGCGCCCGCGCTTCTCCTTCACACAGCCGGAAACGCCCATCAACGACATCCTCTTCGATTGGGAGCGCATCCCCCGCGCCCATGCCAATGCCTTCAGCGCCAGCCAGCCAACTACTGCCCACGAGAGCGGCATCTGCACCATGACCAACGGCGCCGCGCACCCTCTCGAGTCTCTCGCCGACGAACCGAGCATGAGCCAGTTCGCAGCCGTGCCCGCCGTACCGATGAGCCTGACGCAGCACGCGCGCCAGTTCCGAGATATTGTGCCGAACTACTCGCTCACGCGCTTCTTCTCGCAGCTTTCGGCGCCCTTGCTGCTGCAGATGCTAAGCGAGGCCCTGCACCAACTCAACGTTCCCATCCCGCCCGTGGCTCAGATGCAAGGTCGCCAGCACGCCGGCTGGATCAAGGTCAAGACGGTGGATGGCAGGCAATGTAGTCTGAGCGGTGATATCGTGGTCGACACGTACATCACCGGCGAGGCGGAGCTGCTCGAGGTGCGCTTTGTGAAGGTCAAGGGCGATCCGCTGGAGTGGCGACGCTTCTTCAAGAGTGTGGCCGTGTTGTGCGGCCCGGGTGTTTACAAGGGAGAGCAGCAGTGAAGTGAATTGAGGTTGAAGCATATCGGATGGATAATTATTTGCATATCGGAACCTTCAACCGTGGGATTGGATTGGGTTGGACTGGATTGGAGTGTGAGTGAGTGAATCTGGCGTTTTACATACATACCTACATACATGAGACTTTGGACTTCGCAAGGCTTTGCGAGGAGGGACATGGATGGGCGTTGCAGTCAGTGGGTACCCGAGTCTTACCAAAACTCCCTAACTAATAAAAAAGATATGCGATAGAGCGAGGACCGTTTCCTGATTAGCTTCGTCCTCTTTGTTTGCTACGTACGTACGTCCTGGATATGATCAAAATGGCATCTCCCAGCCAGACCTCCGAGCCACAATTTCGTGTATATATATATATATATATATATATATTCCCTCAAAGAGAGCCGCCGCCTCCATCCTGCAAGAGTAGTTCAGTTGTAATACTCACCTACTGTACCCACAAACTTTACCATTCTCTCCTCTCTCCTCTTTTTTTTCCACCACCACCACCACCACCACCACCCCCCCTTATCAAGCACCCAACGGCCAGTCGATGAAATAAGATGAGATGAGATGAGATAGATATCTGAACCACCCGCACTAATCATTTTCCTTTCACCACTAGCCAGTCACTTTGGTCACAGGTCACGAGCTACGAGCTACAACTCGTGATTCGGGATCGGGGATTTTGGATTTTGGATGAACTGATTCGGTTCGAATAGAATCGAAAATGAATGGAAATTTTTTTTTAGATAACTATATCTATATAATAATAATTTATAAATAGACAATAGTCCGATGATATTGATGAATTGATTGGCATTGCCGAAGAAGCATGGTGATACATTTACATCGTACGTAGGTAGTATATTAATCCTAGTATGTATTTGGGGTAGGTAGGGTAGGTAGGTAGGTAGGTAGGTAGGTAGGTAGGTAGGTAGGTAGGCAGGCCGCAGCCCCGATGGAGAATGTCCCATAAAGATAGATAAGATACGTGTTTACATACCTATATACATGAATATACAGTCCATATAGATTCGTACTTACATATATACTCGTATGTACATAGAGACAGAGAGGCATGATATGATATGATGAAACAGCCCCGTCCCCGTCCCCGTTCCCGTCCCGTTTGAAAGGACCAATCCCGATGTTAGGGAAGCAATATTCTCGGGACATCAGTGATTCGTGCATATACAAACCCAAAACCAAGCCGAAGCCCAGGTTAAGCGCTGGTTACCTAATAGCCACCATGCTTTTGTCGTCTTTCAAGATATTCTATCGAGCAATGCTCGTCCCAAACGCCACGTCGAGAAATCGACAGTAAAGACTCCCCGGAAAAGGCAAAGATAATACGCTCTTAATGGTACCTCGGCACCATCATCTGGCCGGAGTCCAAGAACCCGCTCTCCAGCCTGGGACTCCACTCCCGCACATCCTGTTCACGCTCACGTTCACGATTCGGCTCCTGCTCCCACTCAGATGCTCGCCACCTCTCCTCCCTATACGGCCCGCCCTCAAACGGCACCACTCCTTGATCCTTTCGGAAGTGCAATAAGTTCGCCCTCAGGCACCCCAATCCCAAGACGCCCTCGCCTACCCATCGATCCACCACGCCGGCGATCCGCCGAAAGCCCGCTGTGTGCCCGCCACACCTCCTCGCCTCGAAGCCACAGAGCACGAAAAGGTAGCAATGGATGAGCTCGTGGAAGAAGGCACTCAGTAGCAGTCGTCTATCGTACTTCTCGTCTCTTAAGATCGGCTCGCTTAACACGATCAGGCATTCGTACCCGTCGCCGTCATCACGACGACGGAGGGCAGTGGTGCCGATGAGTTCGGTGGAGTAACGAGGGGCGGATGACCATTCCCACTCGACTCTGCCTGAAAGCACCCCGGAGAAGAAGAGGAGGTTGGTGGAGTGCAGGATCGAGGCGAGGGCAATGTCGTCAATGGGGAAGGGTGAGTGGATAAGCGAGCGCAGGATACGGGAGTGTTTCGTGTGAGCGGGGAGACGCGAAGAGACGGTTTCGACGAGGTGCGCGGCCTCTGAGTCGAATCTGTCTAGCGTGTGATCGTCTTGGAGGGAAGAGTAGGGCTGTGGAGTGTCGGACATGATAGAGTTCCCGGAAGGGGTACGCTCCATTGTTATGCCCACGTTTCCGTGGTCGACTTGAAAAGAAGTGACCGTGATCATTGGCGAGGGGGACGACCATGGTGTTTGTGATGGTTGGACAGCGTGAGGCAGTGAGATGTGTAGGGGTCGAGAGTATGGCTGATAATGATGTTGCTCGTTATAAGGTTGACGGTTACTGTGCTGCTCGTTCTGGAGCCGTCGAGAACGTGAC
This sequence comes from Drepanopeziza brunnea f. sp. 'multigermtubi', assembly GCF_022702325.1. NCBI lineage: Eukaryota > Fungi > Ascomycota > Leotiomycetes > Helotiales > Drepanopezizaceae > Drepanopeziza > Drepanopeziza brunnea. Next base: position 1,493,063 of record NW_027094076.1, read on the forward strand.
TGAGAATTGGGCCTGACATGGCGATGCCTTCTTGACGATGATCTGCTGCTACGGCTGCTTTCTGGGTTCAAGCTCCTTTTCAGGAAAACCGCCATGAAGAATCAAGGAACATATATGAAATGGAGGATGGAAGTACGAATCGCGACAGGTGCATCGAAGATCAAAACGAACCGAAATTTTTAGCAAGCATAGACAGCAAGGAGATGGATACAGAGAGATGTGATTGTGTGCCAACGCGATTGTCTTTATATGCTCGTTAGCATTGAGCAGGCAGCGTTGATGCAGATGCAGATGTCGATGTTGATGTTGATGTTGATGTTGATGTCAATGGGGGAGACATACCCGTACGGAATGCTCAGGGTAAGAAACGAGGCGATGAAGTCCGTCCCGTAGAGTTGACTTGGCCAGGGTCGATGCCACACGCTAAGTAGCTGCCAAGCAGCCGTCGATCAGCCCTACCCTTCTGATTCGCCGTCAGCCATTTACTCCACTCACGGCACTCACTGCACCCACTCCACTCACTCCACTCACCCCACTCCCACTCCACTCACACCCCACTCACTCTTCTGCTGCCATTCCGCCATTTGTGCCATTTCTGCCCCGAAACCTTCAGACGACGAGCGACGGGACACCGACACCAACACCAACACCGGCACTGACACCGACACCGACACCGACACTGACACTGACACCGACACCGTGCACTTCCCGGTACTTACCTTACCCAATGATCCTCGCCTCGCCTCGCCTCGCCTCGCCGCGCCTTGCCATGCAATTCAATGAGGACGACGGTTTCTCATCGCATCTCACCTGCATCCCCAATCAATCATCCATCGTACCAGGTCCGACAAACCCAGACACCAGGGCACACTACTACATGAGAGTGTTGTGCACTCGCCCCCTGGCAGAGATAAACTCTGACCTCACCAACTTTACAACCCATCCCAGGAACACGTGTAACAGCGCGCGACGGTGATGGATGCAGCTGCCTATCTATACGGTACCTTGTTTCTTTCTACGGATAATGCCCGCCCAATGGGTCGAGGTGGAACAGCGGACGGGGAAGGAGAATTATACGTCGTCGATGCCCCCACTGGCTTCCTCGACTCTCGAGGGGCTCCATCCATGCATGTCCTTGGATCCTAGCTCTCCACGTCGTCTTTCATGCCGTTTTACTGACCACCACAAACCTGGGATGCCTCCTGTCGTTTTCCCTTCCATCGTGCGAACATCCTCCCAAGAAGCACATCAAGTTGCAGCGAGTCCTAACCCACGCATCCACCTAACCTCGTTAGCGTTGGCTTCCAGAGCGCGCCCCATGGTTTCCGCATAAGTTCTCTCCGCTATTTCTATGCGTGCCTCTTCAGGCGTCTTGTTTCCAGTCTCTTCGAAGCTGTCTGCCGTAAAACCAGGCTTGGTGGTAAAGCTTAGCAGCCCGATCTTGTCACCGGTCCATAGAACCAGATCATCTTCGTTGACTCTTTTGTCCTCTCGCCCGTTATTGGTGTTTGCAAGTTTGATAACAATGTCCCCTGATCCAGGATGCATGTAGTTGTCGCCTAGAGTCCCGAAAACTTAACCATCATTAGCATATCAGCAAGCAGCGAGAGCTCTACGTACTTCCTCGTGGAGCCTCTTCAGAACCATGAGCAATATTCCATCTCCTCGCCTCAGTAAATCCGTCTCGCTCAAGCCATTTCAAATTACCGCCTCCGTCAGAAACAACAATCCGGGTTCCGTGATTCGACACGGACAACAATTTGGAACCGGACGAGGTCTGCCGGTTCTTCATCACAGAATCGTGAATATTGCCAGCAGCGGAATTAGAGGAGATGGTAGGGTACGGTGTTGACGACAATCCATACATCTCTAGAGAGCCTTTGCTGTTGTACTCCCCACAAGCGATGAGTGTCTTCCCGGGGCGGTTTTTGAACTCCTGTGGGCCAAGGAGTTAGCAATTGAAGGCCAATGCTGTGGTGGCCAAGCAACCGAAGTAAACAAAAAGCCTTACCCAAACTTGCTCCGTTGAAAGCTCACCCCGTCTAGCCAGATCCTTCTCCATTGATGCGAATGGAAACGGTAAAGACGCCATACTAGCCAACCTCGCACCAGAATGCATTGATCCCCTCAGCTTAGGGAAATACCTCCGGTCATAATTCAAGATACTCGGGAACCTACCAGCAACGTAAATCTCGCCATTGCCATCACACTCGCTTCCAGAGCTTGGGAGGTGTAGGATGCTGAGTGGCTTCGAATGGCTGAGGTGGGTATAGATGGGGCTGGCTTCTGGATTGAGAAGGGCACGGAAGTCCAGGCTGTTGGATCTTTCTACATAGCCGAACATTGTATCGTAGGAGTCGAGATGATCGGAGTCACTGTCTGCTGGCCCTGAGGCTCTGCGAGCTCGAGAATCGTGGAGGTAGAGGAAACGGTCAGTGCCTACGGTAATGGGAACAGGATTCTTGGCTTCGGAAATAGCTGTGATCAAGCAAGGGAACTTCTCGTGGCTGATGACAGAAAGTGTCTCCAGGTCGACTTCAACAAGCCCTAAGTTTTCCCATTAGCTACAAGGCTCACTTGTGCTCTCCATATCTCGATTAAACCGGAAGAAAGCACAGGCAGGCAAAAGCAGTATAAAACTTGAAAGACTGTGAGGAGCTAAGTTGTAGTGATTGAGGGACGAAATGATGATAAAAATCCAGTACCACCGACCACCTGACGTGTCAGGGACGCGATCACAGCTCCTGAACACATTCAAGCTTACCTAGACGCAATGAAAGCGCCAGGATGCACGGATTTTCAAATATGCCCAAGGACATCAACTCCACACTTGTGACAATATAGGACGAATGGCACCTGACATGCTTCCTATGCCGTGAAAAGCATAAAACGGAAAGAAAGATATGGGACATACCGCTCTGTAATGCAAAGTAGGCCCGTTTCGACGAATGGTCCACGCTGACACATTCTACCACGCCATCTTTAAACACCTTCGAGCGCTTGGCATCCCTTTCCGGATTTGCGGGGTCCGTAGTTATGAGTCCAGACTTGCTTCTGGCCACGATGCTGCCTTGTCGACCCTGGGTACCCTTCAAATCCCAAAGACAGACACTTCCATCATCGAGGGGACCGACAGCCAAGGTAGCATCGTCCTCCCCAGCCGGTGTATAAAGAGCCATACCACGGACTTCTAAGTATTCGCGGTCGTTATTGTCCCTATTGTGCGGCTGCTCCATCCAGCTCGTAGAGATAGGGGCATTCCGCGCAATATACTCGGAATACCAGTCGACCTTCTCATTGGGGTAGCTGGGATCCCAGTTGGCTAGTATTCGTATCCGTTCATTTGATCGAGCCTTGAGATCGCGGGCTTCCCCTTGGGGTTCCACGAGTCGGGAGTCGCCGAGTCCATTTCCACTTGCCAGAGCGAGCGCTAGATCACGAAATTGGAGCTCTTGCGGCTCATAGGAAGTCAAAAGCTCGCGGCGGCGGCGCAGACTGGTAAGGAAATATGACCTGTTGAAGCATTGTTCTCGCCATAGAGCATCATCTCTGCCGAGGCTTAGGAATCTTTGGTTGACATGCTGCAATGTAACGATGTCTAGAGCATCAAGGACTGTATCGTTGAATTAGTTTTCGGAATAGTGTCCAAAAAGGGAGGAGTTACATCTAGCAACGTGGAGAATAATCTCTGAAGGAAGGGTATCGAATCTAGGCATCTTGGTGGAGTTGAAGGTTGAGAGACCGAGCGATTGTCTGAAAGCTGCAGCTCGATAGGTAAGGGGAGGGATGAAGTGGGGGTCAAAAACAGGTCGCTCTGATGCTCGTGCACAAACTCCTCTCGCCAAGGGGATCCTATTCAACGACACCGACAACGACAACAACATTCATCAGAGCCCCTTATCTTGAGTAGAGAGTTATCTGACAAAAAGTTGCTTGGTAACACCTCAAATTTTACCGTGAAGTCCTGGCTACGATGCTTTGGATATTCGGTCAACCTCAAAGTGGGGAGGAGGACTTTGTAAGCTCCCTGCTCAGTTGAAATCTTCCCCGGTATGCGCTCCAGACGTAGCCGCATTGTAGCTATTGTTTTGGCAGATTTAGAAGGATACTGCCTGGAAGTAGCAGTGGCTTTGGAGGCTGGTGGATAGGCTACTTCCGAGAACTGCCATGATGGATGGATAAAGAGAAGTATCAAAAGTCGGAGACGGTGAAGGCAATAAGATGTACCCCAGAGAGATGAGTTCATTACTGAAGTCTCTGGATGCGGCTAGGACTGGAACTTGAGGACAGCTAAGTAGGATTGTGGAGATGGTCTGCTAAAGAGTAAGTAAGTAAGCTTGACGACGAGGAGGCGAAGAAATGTAAGTCGTACTTGCCTGTATGCTGTTAGGTATCTGATACGATCGCGAGATTCCTTAAATACGTACCTTACCTCCCTATTTCCTTCGTGAAGTTATTGGCTTCCAAGTTGTTCTTGCTTTCGCTATGCTCTTGCTCTTGCTCTTGCCCTTGCTTCAAATCGACTTCATGGTCTCCAGTGCGAGTTGGACGCTCCATATCTCACTTGCAAAGAGACGAGCATGCCAATTTCTAAGACGGCTTTTCAAGTCCTTTCGTCCTCTCAGCGATGCATTGCAGCAGTTATATCGGCCTTCAGTCACCCGTCAAGTGGTGCTGCGAGACTGGACCACGGGCATTAGGGTGACTCGTATAGTTCTTGACGGCGCTGGACTTGCAATCTTCTTCCGCAGTCAAAAAATCTTAGGGCAACAGCAGCATAAGTAGCATTGAATTCGGCAAATCAAGTAACTGGGTCGGATTTGGGGTCAAGTTCAGATTGGTGGTGGTTAGGTTCGGAGAGGCCTGCGTTTTGGTTGGCTGAGAGGTCTGTGAGGAAACCAAACTCCTTTACTCGGTCCCATCGGCGTCAACAACAACACCAACACCAATCAGGTCAACACCAGCATTCACTCCAAAATTGGAGCTCTTTCATCTCCAATTGTGGGGCACCTTCACTGTGCAGTCTCTCGTTTACTACCTCCCGACACAGTCTCTACCTTTCTGCTCTACAATATCATCTCCGTCACTCTTTTCCCTCCCTCCTTCGACGTACCTTTGAATCTTCGCCGAACTCTTACCTGCGCCAGAATTACTTCCTCTGCAGACACGACACAAGCAATTGGTTCGCGAGTATCAAACACGGTCTGCAGCAGCCGTTCAGCACTCCACTTAAGTGTACTGATAGCTTCAAGGAAGGTCTTGCGCTTTCAGCCAACAGTGAGTAGATCGATGTTCTTTGACGATCTTGCGAAGCATAAGTGTAGCTTAACTAATCATTGTTGTTTCTACTTAGACTTATCGACGTCTTGAAAACCTGGCCATGCTTGACAATGGACTCGGAGACCTTATCTAGACGCGTCCATGATGGCCCTCCACCAAGAATAGATGCTCGCCCGCCACCAACCGACATTCAGCCCACCCTCATCAGTGTCGAAGATGGTTTCGCAACTTATCGTGAGAATTATCGAAAGTCTACGAACCCCTTTCGGAAGCAAGAGGACACGTCTGACTCTGATTCCTCTATATTACGATCCTCAGAGTCGGCTCAATCGATTGGAAAGCGCAAGGACACACCAACCAGAGCTGTCTTCAATGACTTACACACTGCATACTCTTCTATCATTTCTGGAACGGCTAGAAGTAGGGTTCGGAATCCCTCGAACAGCCAAGCGATTGCTGCCGAGGAGGACCACTCAATTGCTTTGCAGGAGCTAGACCCTTCGAGTCGACCCAAGGAAGCTTCATTCCGAGAAAACCCGCCATTGGTCCCCTTTCCTGCGGTATTGCCAAGAAGCAGAAGCTATGAGAGAGGTCATGACTTCCTGGGTGAAACAGATGAGTTTGCGGTCGCATACCTGGGGGAACCACTCAAGCCTAGCTTGCCAGAGCGAGACCCATCGGTGCTAAGCAGCCTCAAGAACGCCATCGCATCTATTGCGTCACCTTTGCCGTCTCACTGGCCAAAGGAGCGTCAGAACAGTGTGTTCGATCATGATGCGAGATCTTTGGAGGAGAGCCCGCATGATGTTTACTATGTGGAAGACAACTCAATCTACCACTCGAGCCATTATCATTCTGGTAGTCAAGCAGGCCCTCACGGTAAAAATGGCATAGGTAGTTCTAGCTACAGACACACAAGCAACCACTGTCCCTTGATTTTCCAGTCACCAACATTGCCGCCTTCTTCTCCTCCGCCGCCAATCGGCACACAACCCTACAAGTCCTCGAGACTGTTGAGCTCATCCACAAATATTTCGGTGCCGGAAGGAAGTACAATTGGAAACATTGTTCAGCACTATGTGAGCTCTGGAGGGCGGGAAGGAGACAAGAATAGTCATGAGCGACCTGGAATTCCAGCCCGTCAGCTGAATCTCTTCAACCCCCAAAACCCAAACAAACGTCAGTCACCTAGCTCTCCGCTATATGGACCACTTGAGCCTTCTGAACTTCGTGTCAAGAAGCAGCGAAAGACAGAGAACTACTTTGGGCAACCATACTCTCAATATGATCAGACAGAGAGTTCGGACTCTGCGATGCCTAAGTCATCGTCAATTGAAGTTCAACACGGAAATAGAGGCGCCGAGTACGGCCAAGGTACCAAAGATAGTCAAGACGACAGTGGCCAGTATGTCAACGAGTCTAGCTCAGACGTTGCAAATTCTACTTTGCCTAGTCTTCCGCGCATCAGCCACAAAAACTCTCATCGATACAGCCAAGCCAGAAACTCGTTGCAGCGTACAGGTCCAAATCACAGTGTATATGATGACGGATTAGGCTATGCTCGAAAGCCCCTCGAACGAGAAGTTAGCGAGGCATTGAGACGTGCAAGTGGCTACAGTGCGTATAGTGTGGATAGTGTTTCGTCCTCGCTCCTGGACTTTGGTGCGATCATCAACTATGGCAAGAACCCAGCGAACCAAAGCCTGGTGAAGCTCACTGAAGGACAGAATGGCAAAGGCAAAGGGCATGCACATTCGGTAGGTCAGCATGGTGGAGTACACATCGTGGACAAGCAAGGGACGGGCTTTTACGATGAAAGTGCAATTCCATCCGATTGGATCAACTCTCATCAGAGTATTCGAGTTCCAATCAACCACAATGTCGCCAACCATGATGTTTGCCCCGACTTTCCTCCAGCCCCTCCTACGGCTATGGGAGCACAAAAATCACGCAACAGACGCTCTACTCCGGACAGTGATGCCAATGACTGGGAGACTGTCGGAGAGGCGGAGAGTGCTTTTGGGCTTTTCTACGGGGACGAAAATGACCCAGGAATGCTTGGAGGTGCCTTCCATCGAGCTGGCAGCAGCATAGCAAATACTTCTGATGCTGGCTCTTCGAGCATGGCTATCGCAGAGCTCGAAGACTTCGGCTCGACAGACAGAATCGCACAACACCCGGGTTCAATTCAATACTCTGGCGATTACCGTCAGCGAGAGGTGAAGAAGCTCAAGGCCAAGGTGCCAGTCCTCATGCCTGTCTTCCAAGAGCACAAGGTCAACGGATATCTTGCCGATTCAATGAGACTTCGGCAGCCTCAAAGTCCGGCCTATTTCCAGAGCCCACCGCCACTCTCAGAGAACCATAAGCACCCGTTCAATTCATCACCGCCGGACGTCGCACGAGTAATCACACCCAAGAGTATTCTCCGTAGCTTTCTCTCCCCAGGTGGGCCCAAGGAAAAAAATGAGACCAGTAAGTCGAGGAAGGCTGAACAGAGATCAGACTCAGAGTGGAGAGACAGCTACCGCCAACATGGGCCTTACATCAGCACTCAGATCCACCCGTTCGCTCGTCAAGGTATCAATCATGACCGAGATCGACCAAACTCGTATGCGTATGTTGTGGATCATGCCCATGATGAGAGCATGCCTGCTATGAGCAGCAGCGAGCCTCCTGCTACTTCGGCCAAGTCGCGCTCTGATAAAGACAAGATGCCCCTCGAGGAGCTGAATGATGAGGTTGCGAATCTTATCGGTAAGAAGAGACCTGTGTTCCCTACCAGAATCGAGCCAGCATCAGCTCGTCGGCCTCCAGGTGCCTTTTATCAAGGAGTGCGGACGGTCTCGGACCAACCTCGCGTTGTATCTAACCAAAATGATGGCTTTGCAAAAATTCTAGGAAACCGCAACGCATCGAAGACGTATGCAAGCAAGACTCTACGCCCGCTCTCTCTAGTTGCAGACCGACAGCCATCTACCCCAGTCAGCTCCACCATCCACAGCCCATACGTTGAACCAAATACATTTGTCTACCGCTCTCCACTTGCTCCACTTAAGGTCAGAACATGGGAAAAATTGTATTCAGTTTCGCGCCTATTTGAATTCAAGGAGAGAGCAAAGGCTGATGGTTTCCATAATTCCCGATCCACCATCTCAGCTGATGAGAGCGAAAGACTTGCGCGCCGGCATGTATACGAGCCTCCGAGACTGATGTCGCGAGACGGACGAGGAGGGAGTATCTATAACAGTTTGAGCAGAAAGAGCAAGATTTCCTGGGTTGCCTTTGCTATCTGCGCTATCTTCCCACCCGCCTTGGTCCTGTACTCACTCGGCGTACTGGACTGTGTCATGGCTTCGTACAGCGAGAACGAGTTCTACGAGTTTGGAAAAAAGCAGAAGAAATGGGCGATGATCGTGATGGGCATTGAGCTCTTGGTGATTGGCATCTTGGTCGCTGCAGCCGTTGGCCAGTATCTACGCAAATAGGGTCAGGGTCCTGCAGCGGGAGCATTGCAGAGGAGCAGAGTTCAAATGGTTTTCAGGGATCTATCTCATGTTTGCTGAGCGGTCAGGTCAGGGTGAGACTTCGGAGGTTGGGTTATTACGAAATGGTTGAATGGCGATTTTGTATGAGTTGATTACCTTATGGCTAGGGACGATTGATACCTCGGGCACTACAAATGTGAGAAAATTGCAATAGTTGGTTCTTTGCGTGTTTGTCTTTCCCCAACACTTGACGCTGAATTTTCCCAAGTTGGGTCGTTCCATGGAGCTGGAAGCTGGTATTAGGAAGCTCCATTATGAGTTTCTTTCGCATGAGTAGGCAGGCGATGGTTGAATTGCGTTGGGTACTTATAAGTCTGAAATAGCGACGCATCCGATTTCTACAGTAGTAAGTAAAGTCAAGAATTATATAGCGCATAGGTGAATAATGATCATTGGGGGAATCACATCATTGACCAAATTATGATTTCTGGAAATTTACCTACTCACGTGCACTAACAGAGTACCGGTAGCGTACAAAAGCCAGGGTCTGGTGGCTGGCTACCTCACAAACCTTAACCCCATTGTCCTGGATCACGAAATCATACATCCACTCTCCATCCAACCTACGACCACGACTACGACGACCACCACCACCTTATCCTACGCTCTTTACACAGAACGGGAACACAGAACGGGGAGGGCATGTTCTCTTCTTCCCTCCGGCGGGTAGCCCGCGCGGTATCACAACCGCCCACTGCCTCGTTCCTCCCCTCCTCCGCAGCTCCGCCAGCGGTCTCCTCCCATATACTCAGTTACCACTCTCGCCGACACTCCTCCTCCAATCCCTCTAGGCCAGCCGATGGCTCCAGTGGAATAAACGAGATAGCGGCAGCTCCGGCAAAGTCGAAACGGTCCAAAAAGGTGGCGAAAGACGTTGCGAAGGATGCTACAGTCAAGGGTAGAGATGAGGCATACGCACATCTACCCAGTGTGCCGAGTACGCATCATATTGCTCCTATGCGTGAGTATCCACAGTCTTTAGTCTAAATATCAAGGAGAGAACCTAACGCCTAGCAGAAATCAGCGCATCCGCCTTCTTCGCTCTCCACCGCCCCATGTCCCTCACGCAGAGCATCCCAAGGATAGTAACAGACGCCGCTTTCGCCTCGATCTTCACGGCCAAGACCAAAGCAAACAAATCTTCCCAATTCATCCCACTGATCTCGGAAGATCATGACAACTATCACAACCTAGCGATGTCCTCCCGCGGAATAGGAGAGGTCAAAATTGAGGTGCACGAAGAAAAGTGGAACCAAGAGACAGACGATGTTCGAGCTGGTATAACACCAGAATCGTACCGCCAGCTCTCTGCGGAGACTACGAACCTGGACCCAACTGCGGAGGATAGTTCGGTTAATTTCCCGAAACACCTTCTCGTAGGGCGCTACAAGCCATTCCACCCTCCTGCCCCTCCGACGCCGCAAAATACGCCCGAGTCCTTAGCAGCAGGCGCAGAAGCCGCACAAGAGATCCAAGCAGAGCTCCCGCAACCGAGGATATATACCGCCATGCTCACAATCGAGGAGTCGACGGACGCCAACGGCGACGTCACATACATGGCGCACTCATCCCCGCTCATCGAAGACGCGCCCAAGGCGGGCCCGCAGAAGTTCCTGGAGCGCATGAAACAGCGACAGGAACAGTATCGAATACAGCGAAGCGAGGAGACTGATATGCTGGCGATTAGTGTGAAGAGGCAGCGCAAGCTGAAGATGAAGAAGCACAAGTACAAGAAGCTGATGCGGCGGACGAGGAATCTGAGGCGCAGGTTGGACCGGAACTAGACGGACCTGGTCTCGGTATATGTTTATTTGCATTGGTACTGGGGGCTTGGGTCTGGCTTTCTTTTTCTTTTTCCTTGAGCTTGACCGGTAAATTTGGAATTCATGCATCAGGAGCATATCTGCATCACCTCTCTGTGAGGCTTCTTTTCAATAAATACCGTTCTCTCTACTTATTATATTACGAGAAAAAGACCTGGGGTCGGAGGTGAAGTGAGTGAGTGATCTTTTCGTCTATGTTTAAAGCATCTTTCCCAAATGACAAAATACAAGCCCAAGTATGTCATCAGAAACAGCGCGTTGTTGTTTTCTTATCATACCTTCGAGTTTCCTCCGAGGCGCCGAGAGCAATATGATGCAGTGGCTATCATACAATGGGATTTTGACTCCTTTCCTTCCTTCCTTAACACCCCTTCCGTATGTGCCCGTAACCGTGAAAAACAACGCAGAGGGGCCAATCCCAATGATATCCCGCCAGGTCCCCGAACACCAGAGAATACCGTATGTAGTACATTCATACAGGCCTCAATCTCAAAATTATGATTATGCCATAAGTGTAACGAGTTCCAGCCTTCGGGGTGAATTTTGATTGGAGTGGCTCTGGTCCCAGAAGAAGTCCTCGCTCAGAAAAGGATTTAGTTCTAGTCTGTAGCTGGCTGTACGAAGAGAAATTTTAGCAAGCTGAGTGTGAGAATCAAGCTCAGATGGCGAAGCAGGTTAGGCCCACAAGGCCTATCATCACCCAGTACCCGCTGGCCTCGGCAATGCTGCGGATGGCTGCCGAGGCATCCTCGGTTCCGCCAGCTGCGGTGGTGCCGTTGGGGAGGGTTCCGTTGATGAGAATGGTGCTTGTGCCGTTGACGTCGGCGACAGTGACCAAGGACTGGTTCAGCTTAAAATAGTCACCATCGCCGATGAGAATATCGAGGAAGGTGGAGTTGTTGTTGTCGTCGCAACCACAGACTGTGTCATGTTAGCATGGGTGTTTCCGACAATCCCGATACCAAGGAACCCTGATGGTGGAGAGTTACTGACCAGAATATTCAGCGCAGAGACAGATGACGGGCTTCGTCTCGTTGACACCTTCATTCTGTCTGACTAGAATTCTAGCCATCTGCACGTCACGAGTAGGAGTCGTCGTGTTTTGGGCAGTGCGGTTGCGGAACGAGTATGGATTGCTGTAAGGGTACGAGTAGGCACCGTAGAGCCACAGGCCCGGGTAGATGGCCAGCAAACCAACACCTAGGAATACAGGGGCAATTCCCAATGGTGATCTGGAGCCAGATCTGTATGGTGTCGTAGCTCCTCCGCCATAATACCCGCCATAGACGGGTCTGGCGCCTGAACCAGTCCTTGTAGAGCCTCCTGCGTTTGAGCTCGACGAGCCTTTGCCTGATGATGTGGAACTATACTTGTTAGTCTGTCTGCCTGGGAGGAGAGAAGACGATAACCATTTTTGGTCCTGGGAAGAGTAAGAGAAGAGAGAGGTAGACTGGTGGTAACGACAGCCGCTTCGTATGTAGGTCCTCCTGCACACTATGCGCAGCCAAATGGACCGACGCCGAAGCACTGCCTCCAGCCTCCACCTCATCTCCTCCTCCAAGCAGCGAAATGTCACCCGCCATATTCTCTCTCTCTCGGACGAGGATTCGGAACATACCCAGATGAAGTGCCTCCTCCTTTGCCAGACGACGATGAAGAGCCTCCTTTGCCACCGCTTGCTCCGCCACCCTTTCGCTTCCAGAGATCGCTGACTGCGCTGACGGGTGCGAAGATGGACTCTGCTTCTGCGACGGCCTCGCGCCGTTGGTTGTCGGTGGTGAGGGGTTGGGGGTGCGCGATTGTCGGGGCGAGGAGACAGGCTACTGCCAGCGTCGAGAAGAACTTCATCGTGGAGTCCTCTCCGTTGTTTTATGATGGGAGAAAAGGGAAGTGCTGGTCGGCAGCAAGGAAGAGAAGTCCGAAGATCTGAGTTGATTGATGCAGGGTAGAGGTTCTTGTGTGTGGATGCGTTTCTCGAATTGAATTGGTGGTGTGAATGTTGGATGTGTCAAGGCGGGTGTCGCGATGAGGTGGGTGGGGTTGAGGTTGAGGGTATGGGTAGGGATAGGGATAGGGATAGGGATTTAGTATGTATGTATGTATGTGAGAGAGAGAGAGTGTGTGTGTGTAGATAGGTATGTGTATAAATGTAATAAAATATGGGGAATGGGAAAGGGCAGCTGTTCAACCTTGAGTGTGCTATGCTGTTCTGTGCGATGGAAAGTCCTCAATAGAATAATCAGTTGGATTGAATGCGCCTCGTCCCATGCCTTGGCTGGTCTGCTTGCCTTTGCCTTTGCCAAGGACATGACACGTCGGAGCTTTTACTTGAATTCAAAGCTGATGATCCGCGTTACCGTTGTACCGTATATCAATGACCCGAAGACGTACGGCTTGAGCCTATCACGTCCACAGATAGCCATCACAGTCGCATTCAGGATGATCAAGCCCAAGTCCAAGCCCAAGCCCAAGTCCAAGCTGCGCCTTGGTTGAATGGAGGTCTGAAAGATGCGGAGGTCGGGCATTTCTTGGCATAAGTCATGTACTTCAAGTAACACAATCCAAATGTCCGGGTCATTGAGCGTGGCGAATTCGGGAAGGGCGAGCAATAGAGAACTACTACCGGTACGTAACTTGGCTACTTGAGTATTGATAACTCGATAAGCAGACATAACCTGGGGTAATACAGTCCAGTACAGAAAGGTATTTTCATCTGATTGGATATTCGCCACTAACTGGCGGAGAGCCCTGCAGATCAGACCGGTGCTTAAAAACTGGGGGTGCTGATCTACGGTACAGTTTCAATCAGGTGACGCTGTAGAGGTATTAATGAAGTGTCAGAAAGTTCGAGAATAATGGTACGCAACAGAGGGCAGAGGCAACCCGGATGCGAGTGTGGGGTGGTGAGGATCCGTCTCCAGGCTAGAAACCCAACAGAACAACCAAGATCACCTCATGTTCACTAGAACTTCAGAAGTGTACCCCCATGCTGGCCTTCAGCCAAGCAGGATATATCCCAAAATGCAAGCAATGACATTTATATCTTCTAGTCCTAAATTTGGCTTTTCGACTCCGACATGGCCGTGGTCCCACTACAACTCCTTCTCCAGGACTGCCGGAGCCGTAATCGTCTTCCCCTTGAGCTTTTCCAATCCCTCTCCACCCTGTGACCATGTTAGTATTGTCTAGACGGAAGCAACAGATAACTTACGTAGCTGATCAATGGCGAGACCTCAATGCCATCAGCACTGCCCTCACTGATGACCGTGGCACCGGCAGCCTGTGCCCACCGCTTTCCTTGGTCCATGATATCCTTCTTACTGGTATCTGGATCATCCTCACCTGTACCTCTAGCATTCTTTAGCGGCGAGAACTCGTCCTCTCGCTTAACCTCCATGCAAGCGAACTGCTCGAGCTTGAGCAATGGGAAGCAGTCGAAGACGAATTGCTCCAACTTGATTCCATTGGGCTTCTCTGGCTTGATCGTAGTTCCCTTATCGGTATCCACATACGGGATCTTCTTGCGGGCAACGTGGTGAGGGAGCTTGTGTGCCCATTCTGGGATCGATTCGAGGAAGCGGAATGAGTAATAGTGGTTGACGATGTTTGCGGCCCTGAACTTGAGGACATCAGGTTGCTTGGCATCCTTTGCCTCGGCAGTCTCCTTGTCGATTTCGGAATACTCGACGACATCTGGCTTGCCATTCTTGAGAAGAATGAGACCGACAGACTCGGTAGCATTGCGCTTTCGGACAACCTTCGTGGCAATGTCGACGTCTTTTGAGGCAGCAAACCCGATGAAGACCGGGTCTGCTACCTTCACCAGGCAGTTATCCACACAGTAAGCGTGGATGTGCTCGATACCTCGCTTTCGCATGTCACTCATAACATTGGATGTGACCAATGCCTGGTAGATGCCTCCATTTCCATCAGGAGCCACAGCAACCTTCCCCTTACTCTCCAGCAGGATCTTTCCATCATTCGAGATACAAGGTAAAACTCCTTGCTCGAAAATCACAATATTCTCCTTCTCGAGTCCGAAATAGTCGTTCTCCTGGAAATATTTCTCGGTGGGGCCTCTTGTAGGACCACTGGTCATGACATACCATGGAACCACGACCTCCCCCTTTCCTCCCTTCTTCTGTGCCAGCTTTTGTACTTTACGAATCCGTTCTGCTTGAATCTTGAATAGCGACTTCTCGGATGGCAGACCGATGTTGAAGCAGCCTTTGGGATCTGAGCTTCCTAACCGGGTGCCTTGCCCACCAGCCATAAGCACCACACCGACTTTATTGGCAGCAATCAAGTCCAAGCCCGAGTCGTACCACTTCTCGATATCTTCTGTCTTTGAGTCAAGGATACTGGCGGTAGCAGATTCGGGGAGGGGCTCGAGGCCAGTTCCCTTCTCTGCATCTTTCGTTTCGGCGGGAGGGTTGAGGGCTCGGTCGGTGATGGTGTTTATGTGCTCGGGGTCGAAGGAGGATAGTTGCTCGAAGAGAGTGGCTTTCTCTGTAGTGCTGAGTGTCTCGTAGAAGGCAAAGACTTGCTCTTGTTTCGCCTTGGTGTACTTGTCCTTGAGCTCTTGGAGTTCTTCGGCTGTGGGCTCTCGATGAGGGGTTGCCGCTTCGCTGTTCCCGGTGACGTGCATCTTGTGCAGAACGTTTTTGACAGCTTCCATGATGGCGAGTGTTGTTTGCAAGAGTGTTAATATTAGGCAAAGAAATCGCTGAAGTAAATTGATGTCAAGATTGAAGAGGCTTTTGGGACTTGTGATGCTTTACTATACGTATATAGTAAGTAGTATGATGGTCTGAGGATAAATATAGTTTACGATAGCCCCTCCTTTTGTCAACAGGGAAGCTTCGACAGGGGCAAAAGCTTCAGGCGAGAACGAGCTTGATCGATCAACCTTCTTTTGACCACATGTCTTCGGAGAATCTATGTCTTATCACTCCAACTCAGCTATGGTCGAGTAGAAGTCTCAGACGTCGTTGCGCAACAAGCGAATTACTTCAACCCCATTTCTTCCAACATGCATCTAACCCTTCTCTCTACCCCTACAAGGTTTTCTATATATCGAAATGGACAGTATCAAAACAGAGACAGATGATGAAGAAGCTACAGCCGCTCCCTTAGATAACAAACCAGCAACCTTCAAAGGACGACTGAATTTGGCAAGCTACACCTTCTCTCCGACCACCAAATCCGAACCTTCCCCTCGACCATCACTACTCAACTCCCCAACGCCAGCGTCAACACCGAAACGCAAATCCTCCCATCTCGCGCCCTCACCGTCACCAAGAAAGAAGTCCCGCCCTCCCTCGGGCTACGCCCCTCCATCAACCTACGCCCACCTCCCCGAACTCCGCGATGTCCTACAGCCAAATCTGATATGCGTATTCATCGGTCTCAACCCCGGCATAGAAACTGCCCGCTCGGGGCACGCCTATGCTCACCCCTCGAACCTCTTTTGGAAACTACTACACAGCAGTGGGTGTACACCACGAAGGTGTCGGCCGGACGAAGATGGCGATTTGCCACGCCTGTTCGAGCTTGGCCATACCAATATTGTGGCGCGGCCAACGCGGAATGGGAGCGAGCTGAGTAAGAAGGAGATGGATGATAGTGTGGCGGTGTTGGAGGAGAAGATTAGGAGGTTCAAGCCGGAAAGCGTATGTATCGTGGGTAAGAGTATTTGGGAGAGTGTGTGGAGGGCGAGGAAGGGGAGGGGTATCAAAAAGGAGGAATTCCGGTATGGGTGGCAAGATGAAGCGGCGAATATGGGTGTTGCAGAGGGGTGGGAGGGAGCGAAAGTGTTCGTTGCTTGTAGTACGAGCGGACTTGCTGCGGGTCTTAAACCGCTGGAGAAAGAAGTGATATGGATGGAATTGGGGGTTTGGGTTGCGAAGAGGAGAGAGGAGAGGGCCAGTGCTCGTGAAGAACGAGGCTCTTGACAAGTGTTCGAGTATCTTCCGTTTTCTCCTTGCGGCATGAAGGTTCTTTCAACTTCGTTCGAATTTTCTTGAGACTGGGTCTTGAAAACTGCGTTTTTGTACCTGGATGCTTGGGCGAGGCATTCGAGGTGCAGGCGAGGCACATATCTCAAAGGGGCCTGGTAGTCGGTGCTTTATGTCCCCCAAGGCATATATGCATATATGACTTCGGATTGGAGAGACGGCTTGTGTTCCGTGCAAACCTCGCGGATGAAACATCGTTAATTGACCTTTGGATATCAACAGCCTTTCCTTTGCAATACATGTTCACCCTGGCAAGTCCGGGCTGTACTCGCTTCTGTCTGTCATAATTTCCATTTCTGTAAATCCAACATTTCTCTCCTCCCACTTTCTCTCTCAGTCTCCCGGACTCAAGATCCTCCTTACAGTCTCGGCACCTCAGCCGGTTCTGGTATCGTCCCCGTTGCAGTATTTTCCCCCTCCGCTCTCAGCCCACAGACACTGGTCTGTACTCCGAATGTGCCTTCTCCACAGCCAGAAAGAGGTGTCGTCCACAGTTTCTTCCAACGCTCCTCTCCTCAGCCCCAAATCAGCCCTACGCCAAGCCCCGTGCGCAACTCTTGTCTTGTGGTTTATAACCCTCTTCCAAGTTCCTGCACGTATCTCTCTACCCTGGCCCGCCCCCCATCTCATTCATCACGTTTATCGGCCTCTACATCCTCGCTCCTCTTGCCTGGACCGTTTCCCTTTGCGCTGATGTGCGCGGGAGTCGGCGCGCTGCTGGGAGTGATGAACATGGTGTTTAGAGTTGAATGGGGGGGAGCTGGATAAGTGGGTTCTTGTCATGATGTGGCCAGCTCTTGTGGGTGCGAGTCTAGCGTGGTGGCTATCGTATCGATTGGTAGGGAGGCTAAATCTGAAGGGCAAGGGGATGTTGAGGTGGGTGGAAGACTGATAGGGGTGAGGGTCGGTGATGAGGAGACGCAGTTTGGCGATGGGGGGTTAGAGATGAGGGAGGGGGAAGGAGAGGAAGAGGGGGAGGGGGAGGGGGAACAGAAGTGGACTGAGTGGCAGGAACAGTCAGTGATGAGTGGGAGGAGTGAGGACGGATTGACTCCTGGGGAGGGCGATAGGGAGAGCGATACTTTCCTGGAGGGAAGGGATATAAAGGGAAGTCGTCCGGTTTGGGAAGATCCAGCCAGATCTGGAATGAAGTCAGAAGTCTAGATAAAAGCAAATACACTATGACTGTCATGGGTGTACAGGATCGGATAGGACATTGGCATGAACAGTATTTCGGTACTGGAGCTAGTAGTACCTGGTACCTGGGAGACTTACTGCCTCTTCCAGTTGAGATAAACTCATATAGCTAGCTGGTTCTCCTCTCTGTTTTGCTCGAGCTCGCTAACGAGCAAGGCCTTGAGCATAACATAGCGAGACGGAGCATCAGTCACAAGATTGAGCAAAGAACACATCTTTCAAGAGAAAGACTTTCTCGCCGGATGATAAATGTATTGTTCAATTGTGTATTCTGTACGAGAAAAGTGAAGACTGATAGGTTAAAGGTTTAATGTGAAATTCGTGGTTACTGCTTATCGGGTGGTACATTTCAGCATGGCTTACTTATCGCCTAAGTTTTGCTATGACGATAGCTCTTCCGTTGCGGAGGAGACTTACTGGCATTCAATGAGCTCTCAACAATTCTTTGACCACCCTTCTCACCCACGAACTCGACCACCGCTTCAATGTTTACTAATTGCATCCTTCGTGATACTTAAATAGATGTTACAGACCTACCCAATCGATTGGGGATCTTCATAATGTCTACGGTGGCTGGTAAGAGAGGCCCATCGGTCCTAGTATGCACCCTCATTTCATAACCTCACAGGAAAGTAAAGCCTGCCCGTTTCAAATACTTACAAGTCTTTCAGGTCACTGACGCCCGAGAAAGACCCCAAATTGCTCGTACCCTCTCCCAACGACCAAATATCAACGGCCAGAACGTAGTCAGAAATCGCGCACCGACACGCTTAATCTCCGTCGACAATGTCCTTCAATACGCCTCCGAAATCCCCTCTGGCCAAGCACGAGGCCCGCCTGGTCGCAGACCAGTTACTCCTACCCAACGAAAACCCAATACTGCTGCTCTAGGCGCGAGTACGAGAATCGCGCAGCAGAACGTGCCGGGTAGGAGCACAAAGGTCGTGGAGAAGCTGGTCCTCATCCCAGAGACGGAAAATGAGGTTGAGGATTCTGACGAAGATGGCGGCGAGTTTGGCAAATTGCGGTTGGATGGGGATCTGTCGCCGTTAAGGGATGCGGAGATGGATGTCCTGAAGAAGCGGGGTGGTGTCAGGGGGAAGAGTTATGCGGAGCGTCTGCCCAAGGCGAAGAGAGCAGAGAAGTTGGCGCGGGTGACGGCGTATTGTACGGCACAGAGCTATAAGCCCAAAGCTATGGCTACATTTGTCAAAGAGAAGCATGGGGCGAAGACGAAGCTGTATGATGATTGTCTCTACACCGTGTACCACTTGCCTTTGTTGCCCGGGCATGAGGGATTTAGGATTAGGAGTAGTCCTGTGTTGAAGAGTCCTGGCGGGAAGGCGGTGCTGGATGAGGAGATTGAGAGGAGTGAGCAGAGGGATTACCATGAAGGGTATTTCGAAGATACAGATAAGTATGGTGTGAGAGGTGGGGAGGAGAGTCCGAGTAACGAGAGTGAGGAGATGAGGAATCGGAGAGAGGAAGATGGCCGGAGAATGAGGGAGGAAACCAGGTTGAGGGAACAGGGGAAGAGAGGAGACAGCCCAAATCGGATCGCTCCTGATGCCACTACTTTCGGTGAAATGTTTGTTTTTTCCTACGGAGTAGTGGTATTCTGGAATTTCACTGAACGTCAGGAAAAGGATATCTTGGCCGACTTGACTTTCTCCGAACACGAAACGGGCGTATCTCTCGTGATACGTCCTGTAAAGGAAGACGAGTACGAGACGGAAGAGCTGCATTTCGAGTACAGCCCGCTGGCCGAACGGCCGCGCATTTTCAATGACATGATTACGCTGAGAAGTGGAGATCATATGATCAAGCTCACTATGAGCCACGCCATCGCACAAAGTACCAAGCTGAGCTTCTTCGAGGAGAAGATGAACCAGACAATGTCAAATGCGGAAGATGTGCCCAAATCACTAGCTCTGACTGGCAATCTGGGCATGAGTCGGAAGGAGATTCTTCAAATTCTCGGACGGCTTTTCCAGAGTCGGGTGAACGTTAATCTCTGTAAGTCACCATCGTTCTAGGTGAAGAAAACCCTTCTAGCAATGGCAATCGCTAATGAAATCCAGCTTCCAATATCCTCGACGTTCCCAACTTCTTCTGGGACTCGGAACCCACCCTGCATCCGCTCTACATCGCCCTCCGCGAGTACATGGAAATTGCCCCTCGCATCAAGGTCCTCAATGAGCGCTGCCGTGTCTTTGTGGAACTCGCCGAGATTCTCAGCGACAGCATCGCCGACGCCAAGATGACTGTCATTACCTGGATCGTTATCGTGCTGATCGTGATTAGTATTCTGATCACGACTACAGAGGTTGGGTTGCGGTTTATCATGCTGCAGAAAGGGAAGTTAGATAGGGACGCAGTGGCTGGTGGGCTGAGGATAGGTTTGGCAGCGGCGGGGAGGAACTGGAAGAGTGGTGATTTTACGGAAAAGCAGCTGGGTGATATCTGTGGAGCTCAGTGGGTGGGAAAGACGATCGGGGACTTGTAAGGAAGTTAAGGATTTTGGAGGATGACTTCGGACTTCTGCATAGCTTGGCGTTTGGCGTGTGGCGTTGGATGGTAATCGCTCAGCGTACCTTCCCGCAAGCAGTAAATTTGACAGCACCATCGGAGCCTGCTGAAGCGTTGAATAGGATGTTACATATGCTCGTTATCTCCGTTTCCTGTTTGCCCTATCACTCGTTTGATTTACCTGAGTGTATATGGTCTTTGTCCCTCGTAGGCCTGCTTGAGCCTGGCCCCTCGAGAGCAGCCAAGCATGCGATCTCATGCTTCTCTTGCATCGCAAAATGAACATCAGCCTGGTGGGCAAGGCCCCTCGTGAATTCCTCATCGCACATTTTCGGCTTCAGTGCGGCCGGAAACCCAAAGGTCCAGCCATTCTTCCTACTCTACGGAGATATGAAAAATACTGCCCCAGTCCTTTGCTTGCCTTCCCTTCCCTTCCCTTCCTTTGCCTGCCTCGCTTACCTTATTAGCCAAGCCAAGACCGGAAAAAAAAATTATGGGGCATAGATCAAATAAGCGAAGGTCGGCAAGAGTAAGTCAACAAAGGGACGATCGACCGACCGCTCGGCTCGGCCCGGCTCGGCTCCTAAATCTTTCGACTCCCGCTGAGGCAGCAGCCTGGCGGCCTGGCAGCCGAACGGATATCAGATGCCTTCTCCAGAAATCGGTTTTGCTTATGCTCTTCCATAGGAATTCCATAGGAAGAGAAGTCTGCTTGTATAAGTTGGCGCAAGGGTTGCCGTGCTGTCTAGGTAGGTAGTAGGGATACATAGATTGATTGTAAATAGAGGGGGGGGGGGGGGGGGGGGGCTGGGTTGGGGTATCTGACATTTTGAAAGCTTCTTTCTGGTGGTGAGCTTACTAGACTTTTTTTTTTTTTTTTTTTTTTTTTTTTTCAAGTTTCGTTTGCTGCGAGAGAATCGTGTACTTTATACCTTGCTGGCTTGTTACGTTGTTGAAGTTCGGTTCGGATTCGCGAGAGCATCTTTGGAGTCGAATTGCCGCCTTGCCTTGCACGGCTGGTCGTTAGTTGGTGGGCTTTGGTCTTTTACGGGAAGAAATGTCTTTCGTACCGCACCGCACCGCACCGCACCAGCGAGTTCGAAGCAGAAAGATCCTAGTTAGTGCCGTGGAACGCTGCTGCTGTCCTTGGCTCGCGTAAAACCTGCTTATTGCATCGCGAAAGCAATCGCCTGCAGCCTATTGAATTTCCCATTGCACCGTCTGTTCGGGTTTTTGTTTTTTCTGATGCTCGAGCAATGAGAAAATTACAGAAGTGAAGAGGTTGCATCTTCAACACGGGCCTATCTTGTGACCTGGATCTCGCTGAGAGCTGTGAGTGGTCGATGCCGGGTGGCAGGGAGATCACCGGTCGCAACCAGCCTTCTAGGCTTATCAAAGACAGCGGACTTGAGCTTTACAAGCTTCTCGGAAATAGAGGTGGCCTTTTGGAGTTTGTCGGACAGCGGAAGCTTGTAGAACGCGTCCTATATGCTGTTTCCGTGCAATCTCTGCATATATATTGAGAGCCGATAGCATTGTCCTGTGTTGAGTCGAACGCGCAATGGTATGGACGGGAATGGCTCTGGAGTCTATACGATATAGATGTACTGTAAAATGATCCTTGATTACATTACATATCCTTGATCTTCATTGAGTGCTTGTCGTGGCACTCTGACGACATAGGCTTGCTCTTATCAGTGGCGAATGTCAGTCTATTGATTCTCTTAAAGTTGCCCCCTTTCATACGCTCCATGATTAAAGGTTCACCGTAGCCAATGTCTTGACACAGATGAACCACCTTGGGATCATAAATCTCGAACAACGCTTGGCGGAACTCGGCAGTAGATGAGCATTGCGAACACATCTAGTCATTCTTGTCGGCATCCTCTCGGCGTCAGCATCTGGCTCGGCATCACTAGCGCCACTGGAAATCGATGACTTGGGCCTATTGCCCTTACATCCTTCACCGGATGCCTCTGATCAGGCTGGAGACACGGCGCATGACTGCGCCATGGCTTGAGAAGGAATCGCTGGGCTCGGTCCAAACATTTAGAGATATCTTTTCAGACTTAGCAGAGACATCGCGGGCAAAGGAAGAACGTGGTTTGAATTTGAAGCCTGAAGGGCTGATCCCACGGCGTTATCGAATGGAGTTTGCTTCTGGCTCGAGGCCTCAAGTTGAGGCTCAGGACCAGTAGATAGTTTTCCGGCTAAGAGTTGACTTTTGTGTACTATTATCGCTTTCTGGCGAACGATGGGTTATTGAAGGATAATGTATCGAAGTTGAGACAGCTCAATATGTCTGACTCAAAGAAAGACAGTTTTGCTTGCCGTTGAGTCATCTTGTATATTAACGGCTTAGGTCCCATTGTTCCCAAAATCAAAACGTTGCAGCAGCATCGTGATTGGCGACGTCGAAGTGGTCACAATAGCCTGACATTATAATCACGTGGTCGCTAAATACTTCACATTTTGTTCCGAACTGAGACTTCTCTTCCCTCTGTCCATTCCTCGACACAATAGGAGGCCAACAAGACACCTGAAAATGTCGCCTGTGTAACTTATAGCACCAATATGAAGCCTGTCATGTCCATCATTCCTTCCAGAATCTAGATTCGGTGCTTCAATGCCGTCCCCAAAGGGTTATCAAGGGTCTCTAAGGGATCTCTGAGACTTCAAGTCTTGACAGCCTTATCAATCGAAGTACAATGTTATTGATAGGTCCTAGGAAGCTTTCTTGTTAGTTGGCGTTGATTCGGACTCTCCACAGGAATGCTGGTGTTCCCATCGTACCCAATTGATTGTAGATCGTCTATGAGAATTACTCTCCCGAGCTATTGGCATCGGCAGTTGTTCAGAGAAGTGCGAAATGGCATGATATAACTGTTCTAGGTAGGGATCTGAGTTTCATAGAGGTATCTTATGTCTCAATATTTTCCTTGTAAAGAGCTTTGCTCTGCAAAAGCTTGAGGTGTTCTCTCAAATTCTTGCATCATCATCAAATATTAGAGAGAAACAATATGTTGCTACAAAACTTCGCTGCGCTGGCCCTATTATTCCTGTCAAGTTTAGTGGCAGCAGGTTATTTCCCAAATTGCAGCCACAACAAGTATGCCTTGCACATCTTCTTGATTTCCTCTCATTGACCATTTTTAGTTGCTACCGCGCCTTCAATGGAGACGCATATGCCGAGGAGGCAAAATCGTTCTGCTCGGTATTTACAACTGGAATAACACTTTCCGTTAACGACGCTCCAACGCATGCCATAAAAAAGTGCACCAGAGTGGCTCAGTTATCTTCTGTTTGCAGGTGCGCGTATGGCACTCCTACCCCAGGTGCGGAACCACGCACTACCTCATCGAAATCGTCTTCAACCACATCGGAATCAGCCTCCGCGCCTACTTCTACCACCTATAAGTCTACTTCGGTTTCCGCTTCGGAACAAGTCACGACATCGTCCTATGCAAGCTCGAAACAGGCCACAACAACTTCATCCTCATCCACTTCACAACAGATCATATCCTCTACATCGCAACAGAATTCTGCCATCTTGACCGTAGGTGTTAGGAGAGAACCCCTTCTTCAATGTCCCAGGGAATATTGGAAACGTCATTTTTACCCTCAAGAAGGATCTTTGTCATGACGATTGCTAACTCACTTGCTACTTAGACCTCGCCCATATCGAGGCAAGCTACATCGTTCTCTTCTTCAACTGAAGGAGATGTCAGCCTCACAACGTCTTTCGCGGCCCCCAAGAGTAGCTCCGATTCCTCGGTCTTGCCAAGTGTTCCGCTCTCCAGCATCACAGTAAGCTCGAGTATACCAACGGACACCTTATCTGAGATACTGGGTGTCCCCTCATCAAGCTCCGGATCGAGTCTTTCCAGTGGCGAGAGCAGCATCGTCGGCGAACCATCAATATCACCAACAGAATTTTCTTCAGCCCTCTCCGGAACCCTACTAACATCATTGGCGCCGTCCATATCTGAGACCACTCTGACATCCCAGACCGCCGATGCCACATTTGCGACTTCTCTACCAAATGACGAATTCAGCAGTTTAGCGAGTTCCTCGTTGGTTTCGTTGCCAACTGTATCGCCATTCGCATCCGAAGCTGTCTTTTCGACGGTCC
Source organism: Drepanopeziza brunnea f. sp. 'multigermtubi' (assembly GCF_022702325.1). Taxonomy (NCBI): domain Eukaryota; kingdom Fungi; phylum Ascomycota; class Leotiomycetes; order Helotiales; family Drepanopezizaceae; genus Drepanopeziza; species Drepanopeziza brunnea. Next base: position 1,517,589 of record NW_027094076.1, read on the forward strand.
GAAGCACTTTCACGCCCGTCGGTGCCACTTCCAGCCTGTTAGGAACTGAGTCCAGTCTCCAAGCGACGCCATCGTCATCAACCCTTACCCGTGGAGATGATTTCTCTGGCTTTTTTTCACAGGAAACATATGTCTCAAGTTCCGTCCCCACCTTGGCCACAGAGCCCTCAGATGTGCCTCTCGCATCAGCTACGCCATCGGTCACTGGTGACCTATACTCGGTGTCTAGTCTGACAGAGGCTTCATTGATGGCGAGCTCTGCGGCCGTGCCTGAACTCACCTCCTCTTATGGTGTTCCCGAAATCAGCTCGACGGCCACTCAATCCCCTATCACTTCGTACATCGTCCTAGAAACAACCTCAGTGCCTTCTGCCGAGACGCAGGTCTTCAGCTCCTCTGTCACAGACCTGATTCCGTCTTTCACCGGCACAGCATTTTCAAGCTTCACAACTACACCAGAGATATCCTCTTCATTCGTCGAATCTAGCTCGGTTCCAACAGCAACAGAATCCTCGAATCTTGAAATTTCTTCTTCGCTAAGTGACTCGATTCCGGCCACCTCTTCATTGATCGGTACAAGTTCAGCGGCTCTAAGCTCGTTCTCAAGCCTTGTCTCGCCGCCAGAGTCCACTCCGAGACAGGTTTCCACTACCGAGGTGCTGACAATCTTGTCGAGCGTCCAGACGAGTATTGCTGTAAGCTCCTATGACTCCCCGGTCTCGAGCGAAGCCATCTCGACAACAATACCCGTACCGGAGTCCTCGCAACTGATCCCCTCGGCATCGTCGGTCATCAGTGCCTCTCTGTCGGAGAGCCTAGCCGCAGAGACTCCTTCCCGTCTTCTTTCTTCCTCTGTCGCGGACTTCTCAACCAGTGGATTGCAGACAAGCGGAGAACCAACTCGTGGTTCCCTGATCCAGGGGTCTTCGTCTCTGGCTTCTTCTCAGGGTCAAACGACTACGCCGGCAACCACGATACCAGCAAGCAGCTCCTCTACCGAGCTATCGGTACCGCTCCCAGTCTTGGAGTCTTCAAGCGTGTATATCACTGCCACCGAGATTACTACCTCCTCGACACAAGTCTCCGTCAGCAATGTATTCCCAGAAGCTTCTTCAAGCGTGGCTGTGGATGTGCCGTCAGCGATCGCTACGCTGCCTATTAGCTCCGCCATATTTGGAATCAGCTCGACCAGCACAGCTGTACCAGAGTCATATCAATCGGCGTTCTCAGCCTCCACAGCAGAAAGCAGTCTCTCTCCTTCGGAGAATCTGCCATCCAGCACGCCTTCATCGCCAGAGATATTTTCCAGCCCTAGTTCCTCTCTTGCCGTCAGCTCACCAATCACCGAAGTGCAACCGAGCACGGTTGTAGATGCTGTTTCGCTCACTACGGAAATCATTGCTATCTCTTCAAGCGTAGCGACAGATGTATCGACCGTTGCCCCCCCAGTCAGTTATCCAAGCATCGTACCACTCTCGACAATTGCCAGCCTGGAACCCAGCATCGTAACTCTGACCCAATCACCAAGCATCAATTCCGATGCCCAGTCGACCTCTGCCACCCTGAGTCCTCCAGGAGAGCTCTCACCATCGACAGTCGCAAGCTTTCCGCCTAGTAGTTCGGGACTACCTTCGGCCACCGCATCCTCGACCCCTGTTTCTGATGGCGAATCTGCACTTGCCACATCGAGCTTCACAGTAGGAGCATCCTTAACATCGACTCTTGAATCACCCTCGACGTTCATTCCAGATGTCTTCTCGAGTCTGCCCCCGACATCGACCGCCGGAAGTCTCCAGCCTAGCAGCTCTGGAACTTCCTCCGGTCCTGAATCCCCACCTACTACAGTTAAAATCCAGTCGAGTTTTATCACCGTCAGCTCTCCAGCCGTAACGCCCTCCGCCTCGCTCTCGCTTTTGGCAAGCTCCGAGGTCGTCTCCACGTTCTGGAGTCTCATCACTGGATATCCCAGCCTAAATCCCGATGATCAGTCGACCTTCGTCGCCGCGACCAGAACAGCCCCGCTCTCGGGCTTCGTCCCAGATCTTCAAATCAGCAGCTTTGGGATCCCCTCCGACGTCCTTTCGGGCACGGCCGCGCCGCGTACCGTGGCCCCAAGCAATACCGAGACAGGGTCATCAACCCTCGCTCCAGGTACGCCCTTATCGACGGACGATTTGGTCGCCAGCATCCCTATCATCTCCCAGAGCATCGGAGGAGATATTGCATCCTTGATAGCGAGTGCCGTGCCCAGCTCTGCACCGGTTCTCTCAATCGAGACCCCAAGCCGCCCATCGCCACCCAGCGAAACATCGCCGGTCGACCCCCAGCCAACGACGTTTCTCACTCTAGTCTCCATCTCCACCTTCCAGACGATTGAAGTGCCCGAATCTCTCGCTTCTTCCGAATCGCTCCCGAGTGCCGCCGCGGTGACAGCGGACTAGATAGGTAGCTGGCAGAGAGAGCTTATACTGCCCAGCATCTGACCCAATAGGCCTCCACCCTCAGCGCTATTTGATGTACCTATGCCGCAATAGATCGTAGACCAGAGCTGCTTGACTTGTGTGTGTGCATGTGTGGAATCTGAAGGCTATCCCGCGCTCAAGCCAGACTAGACTTAGACCAAAGCCACATCGTGATCGAAGTACCGCAACCGCCTTCACCTTTAGCACCTCATCATATCGACGTGTTTGCGCGGTGTGACCTTGCCTCTGCTACGCGCTCCTGCCCGACTCTGCTTGGAGCCGAGCGCGGGCCACGTGTATGTACATCGCTCAACGAGTCCCTTTCTCCCGCCTCGAAAATTCTCATTCCCCTTCCGTGACAGCGTATATCATCACAAAGTCTCATGCAATGCGTGGGTAACCCCCCCCGCGCAAGTAAATAGGAGCAAGCCAAGCTCTCGATGCGTCCAACCTGAAGCTCGTCGTGGCGGACGATGTCGCCGCATCGGGGAACGCCGCGAGAGGAGATGGAGATGGTACCGCTGCTGTGGAGCATGGCGAGAGTTGCGTCGATGATGGTTTCATCCATAGCTAGCTACCCGTCGCTTTCTGGGCTTCTCTTGTCTGCAGGCTAATGAAACTTTGAAGTCCTGTCAGTGCCTGCCAAATATGAAGTCTGTCATCTTCTCATCCGAAGGCTTTCTTGATGGGAGCTCTGGAATGGCAACTCTCCATGTTCGTGAAGGTGGTGTGGGGGGGGGGGAGGGGGGAGGGGGGAGGGTATTCTCACTCCCGTCCGTACTTTCCACGTTTAGAATGCGAGGATTAGGTGGGGAAGAGTAGAGCTGAGGCTACGGCTTGGAGTGCGACGATCACTGGTGCTTTTCTTCCCTTTTCTTCCCTTCTCTTCCCTTTTCTTTTCTTTTCTTTCCTTTTCTTTCCTTTCCTTTTCTTTTCTTTCCTTTTCTCTTCTTTTCTTTCCCTCTTCTTTCTACCTCTGTGCTCAGATGACCTCGCAGCATCCAGAGGCAGCTAGCTGGCTGGGGGGACTCGGTTCCCAGACCGCGATAGCAACTCGTTCAGCACGAGCGAGTGCTGGGCTGGGCTGGGGACCGACTCGGTCCACGCAGTCCTAGACCCGTCCCCCGTCTCGATAGGCGTCTTTCCATCCGCAGAGTTCGATCCCGAAAGACAGGCTGAGGTTATGATCCGCACTAAGATGTCCCTAAATGAAGGGCGCGATTCTGCCTCTCCTGGATGTGGAGGTAGGTGCATGCATACCTAGCCGAGCAAGTCTTCGAGCCACGAGTAGCCATATTTTCAGTACTCTGTATGTATAATAGGTATAATGTATAATATATATTTCTACACTGCTCCAGCGCAGAGTTCAGACACCATTGTTGTCCCTCGTCGTCATGCTCGCCCGACTCGACATATCCTTGTGCTCCTTGACGGCTCCCCCCATGCCTCCGGGCCCCTGCGCAACGTTGCTCGCGTTGCCCACCTCGGGCTCTGCGGCGTACTTCTTCAACTTCTCGATCCCGACGACATCCAGCGCCCGCTCGCTTGTGGCGTGCAGATGCACCTTCGGCACCACGTTCTCCCCACTCCTCTCGGCGTGGTCCATGGCCTCCCGCCAGCGCGCAGCACAGAGACACCACTTGCAGCCGGCCGTGAGTCCGATGGAGCGCAGGTTGTTGCCGCGGGAGGCGCTGAAGTCTAGGAAGGAATCTGTGAGGGTTGCTAAGGCCGGGAAGTTAGCCATGGTCGCAGTACAAGGGGGGGACAACAAGGTTTTTTTTTTTTGGTTGTGGGAGAGTCAGGAGGAGGGGATATGGAAGGAGGGAAGGAATATAGGAAGTTTGGAAGTACCAGCGACCGAGTGGTTCCCCTGATCGTCGGGCCCGACCTCGCAGAATCCGTTTCGGTAGAAGCCTGTCATAGGCTCCTTGCTGAAGAGACCGAGGGGCTTTTTGAAGACTGCATATTCCTACCATCAGCCAACCATCCAGCTCGGGTTTTGACTCGAGCCCTGCATGAGAAAGACTGCGAGTGGTGGTCTTGGAGGAGAGTAGGAAGCTAGCTAGCTGCATTGCATTCATTGCATTGCGTACCATTGAGCGACTGATGCGCCTTTCCCGCGGAGCGAGCCATCGTTTCTGGGTCTGTGTGTGGAGTTGTATTGGTGTTGCTACTGGTCGGGGAAGAGAAGAGCAGAGGAAATACGTAGAGGGAGACGAGAGAGAAAATGAAGACTAAGGAAATGAATGACGAGGTTGAAAGGGAGGGGAATTGGAGACCAAACATCCGTTCACTTGATTCGGTACGGTAGGGATGGATCGAAGGGCAGTGGAGCTTTGGAGCTTTGGAGCTTTGGAGCTTTGGAGCTTTGGAGATGTAGCCGTCAACGACAAAATGTACGGATGTTGGAAGTACGATGTGGTGACGTATTCGGTCTGGACGGGACAGGAACCAGGAACCGGAAAGTCTACCCTTGCCCTTCCTTCCACTGCAGGCCAGGGCAATCGGATCCGAGCCTGCACTTGAAATGTTCACGTCAATCGAGATATCCGCACCGTATATACTGAGTAAGGTACCGGTAGTCTCTCGGAACTTCACCTCGCACCGTGTCACGTGACAACGAATCCTCACTGACTGGCTGTAGGTACATCACACACACACACACAGAGAGAGGTGGGGTGGATTATGCCGACCTCAGATTCAAACATGGATATTGCGCGAGCGGAGAGACCGTATCGCTTGGATGCCGGCGTGTATAATATGTGTACAGCGTATATGTACCTATAGGTCCGATTTCTGACTACACGGTACGTAGTACTACGTACATTCTTTTACGAAATGGGAGTGTTATCCTGGCATTCTTCAGGGTTCCGTGCCGGGAAACGGGATGCGCCCTTTGCGTTCGTCTTGGAGGTATCCGCGGAAGCTAGCTCGAGTTTCAGCCAGAGGGGAAAAAAGAAGCAAAGAAATCTAATAAGTAAGAAATTGATAGTGCTGGGTAGCAGCAGAGGAAGGTGGCAATTAATGGCAGAGGAGCGTATCTCCCATCTCCCATCTTGGAATAGTTGACGCTCGTAATATATATAGTTTCTTTGCAAGCTGCAAGCTGCAAGCTGCGAGTGGCGAGATGGGGGTATAAGGTACTCTGTACTGTACCTGTATAGCAGCCCACTTCATGCACGTCGGCGGCCCCACTGGTAGATAAGATCAGTACTGCAGCAAGTTACTCTGTACAGTACCGTACTGTACTGTACCTGTATTTAGGTTAGCCGAGAACAAGAGGGGGCCGATCGGAGTTCAGCAGTTCCGCTGAATCTACTACTACGTACTACAACGTGCGCATCGACACCAAGAAATCTACACCCGCTAGTATAAAGTCTAAACCAACTAACCCAATAGGGAAGAAAGGGGTAGGTAGACAGACCGTACTACGGTACCGTAGTGCTCACCTCGGAGAGTACGGAGTACGGAGTAGGTAGGTACCTATCTGGTCCGCTGTCCAAATTCGATGCGAGGCACAACTAGCTTGATTAACGTCAGAGGCAGGCAAAATGACACGATCGGACGTTTGAGCTCCTTTGCATCATGCATTTAAGAAGATCCGTCCGGAGGCGCTTGATATAGCACGCATCCCGCACTGTTTCGGTCCCGGCTCGATCGCAACTGTACAGACACAAGATTATACTACCATCTGCGCGCTTACCAGTACAGAAATACTAAAGCAATATACTACGTACCAATCTCGCAAGCGGGCTATGGAAAACGAGCCAAGGGGAATCAGATAGGCTGGCTACTTACAGAAGCACGATAAACAAAGATTCGATAGAGACCATCTTCGCAGTATGCAGGATTGATGCCGGTATATACGTACCGGTAGTAGCATTCTGATTTTGAAAGTTGCTGATTTGAAGGCTAAAAATAACCCCATGAACATGAAGATCATTCCCGCCTGCCGATAGCCGGCGCGATGAGAAAGGTTTTATACTCGTATTACCTACCACCTCTCAGGCGCTCCGTAATACTACGTAGTAATTATCGCCTGGGGGTTAAGGAACCGAGGGGTTTGAGGCGGAGATTTTGGACTTTTCAGCCACCCTCAACCGGTAATTAGGAGGGTGCTTGTGGTAGGGCTGCACTGTGGTATACTTCCGTATAGCGGATAAAGCTGGAGCTCCGTAAGCCTTAGGTCGGCCCCAGAAGTTGCGACGTCAAGTCCCTCTGTTAAACGTTTTTAATCTTTTTCTGAACTTGGCTGATGCAAAATCAGCTTTGCGGAGTTGTGGTAGCCCCTTCGAGTCCGATGCAATTAGCCCTTTTAAGTCCGATGCCGCCGGCTCCAGCACTCAATTCATACAGTAAGTAGTAGTAGTAGTAGTAGTAGTAGTAGTGAGTGACCCTTTGAAGTACCGGTACAAGTACTACGTAAGATGCAGCCAGCTTTTTTTATACTTAGCACTCAATTCAGAGTAGGGATGGTAGCGATCGCACCCCCCTGGTCGGAGAACAAGTCAGAGCCAAGGCTTGCGGTTCCCAGTACCGTACTCTCCTTCAGCGATACGGTCCAGATCTTCGTTGGTTTTTCTTCCCACGCGGCAGTAATTGGCAATGCTAAAATTAAATCCAATAAGGGCTTTGATGAACCGAGATCTACTCTCTTTTAGTGTAGTAAGTCGAGGTCGCCAAGGCCGGCATAACTGTATGCACAGGAAACAGCCAGGGCCACCGCGGGGCCAGATTAGCGAGTATCGTATGATTTAGTCTAGCGGGACCATCTTGGGTGGCAGAATTACGGTAAAGTCACGATGTTAGTATTAAGAGAAAGAAGATGTACTATTAGGTACTATTACGACAGCTCACCTGCCTCGATTCCTCGATCGCGCCTATTTCCAAGTCCGTAGGTCGCCTCCTCCTTAAGTGCCACGCGCTAGGCCGCCCCTCTTGCGTTTCCTTACGTAGGAGAGCGAACATGCGGAGGAGAGAAAAGGGAAAGATGCTGCGATGAGCTAGATCGGCCGATCTCATCATAAGATAGATATATATAGGTAGGTATACCTATATGGGTAGGTACCGGTATATAACCACGGTGGCTGACGGTAGCCTACCGCTCCCTGCACGGCTGGTTGCGATTTGGATTCTGAAGCAGTGGTGGGAAAAAAACGATGCTGCTGTCCGAGCGTATGGTATGGGAGGCGCCGGGCGGGTTGCACGGTACTTGATCTACGGAGATAAGTACGGAGAGAGAAAAAAAAAGGTACATGGATGGACGAGGGAGCCGACGAAAGGATGATCACGGAGTTTTGAGATGATGATACGTGCGGGATGAGATGGAACGGAACGAAAACGAGACGAAACGAGACCTCAGAGACTAAAGAAGAAGAAAAAGAGAAAGTAGATGAAGAAGAAGAAGAAGGAGGAGGAGGAGGAGGCCCTGTACTACCTATTCCATTCTCCCCCGTACGAAGGTATCAAGGGTAAATAAAGTATGTCACCGCCTTCCACTCTGTCAGGTACATGGCAGAATTGATAGCCGAATAGTATCTCACCACCAAAGATCACTCGGGCCGACCCCCCTGCTAGCGAGGGCGGTGATATACTTTACCCTTGACACCTCCGCACAGCATATCCTATTCTTTCTTTATTCATGGACGAGGCGTTGGAGAAATGTCTGTGATTAAGTAAGTGACTTAGATGGTCAGTACCTACCTATTCAGACGTGTCTGATACTTATCATATCAGCATTGACAGATTAGGCGTGATTGGTTCCGATTCGATTCGATTCTCAGTCTGGACTCCGGAAGCTCGCACGGACCAAGGCCCTGCATTGATTTACTTCCCCCCCCCCCCATGTTTACATGTCGGAGTTTAGGCCCATAAATCGTAGAAAGGTGGTTTCTGAATGGCTCAAAGCCCTGTCAACTCAATGGCACAGACTAAATTCTGACCCAAAGATACTTTTCGAGGCTGGATTCTTATACTACTACGTGTAGTACTACGTAGGTACGTAGTAGTACGTTGATAGGTTTAAGCCCGGGTAAGATCCCTTGCAAAGTTATACTTTCGACATGTATTCATGGGGGGGAGAGTAAGTAAAAAAGGGGTTTTCTTACTAAGTGAGTACCATGGTACAGGCCTAAGTAAGTGTTACAGCCTGAGGATGCCATAAAAGTCTAAATCTCCACTTTAAAGCTCCCGGTTACCCTACCCTCAGGGTGTAACACTTACGCCTGTGACGTTGTCGGTGGTACGTAGTAGTAGATAATCATAATCCCCAAATTACCGCCGCAGCAGCGGGGTAGCTTTGATAAGTAGAAGTAAGAGTGCACTTTGAACATTGAACACCGGATATCAGCGAGCGCAAGTCTTGGAGAGCAGCTTGAGGCGGAGGCACTGACTCTGGGCGCCCGGTACTAGGTCGCTGTTGGCTCATGACCACTGACTGCATCGCTCACGCTGACGAGAAATCAGATCAGATGAGATGAGACCTGAGATGCACAGTCTCGGCCCTTTGTACGGAAAGGGTTTTGGGGGGGGAGGGGAGGGGGAAATCCGTCAGCTGATGTGGTTGCGGTAGAGGCGGAAGTTCGATTCTATTCTACGACCTAAGGTACCTAGGTATTCTTTTGATGGTCCTTTATTGCAACCTTCAGCCAACACCACCCGATCTGGCCCAAGGGACCCGACTCCCTCTATGGTTGGAAGAAGCCTGGTTATTTTAGACGGGGATCCGCCAAGACACTCTTTCTCGGGATATCTGCCGATATATCCGATGTACAACTCCTACTACTACGTACTTCCGTAGTAGTGCCTACAACTAGTAGTAGGTACTACGTACGTTGTACTACTATTTCAGCCCCAAGTAGACGACGGAGTCTAGTTCCGCATGGCGAATCGCTCTTATGAGTAATGGTTTTTGAACCTTGCGAGCCCGACAGGATCATATGACTTGGCCTGCCCTAGCCTGCCCTACCCCCGCTTTTGCCCTTCTTCGCCTTGGGCTGTCACTGTGACCGTGATGGTGATGGTGATGGTGACTATAACCGTGACCATGACTATCAACTATCATGGGATGTCTAGGTAGCTCCGTGTTCCGTAGAATATCACCATGAAAGGGAATTCACACCAGCGGGCCGGATGGGACATCTTGGTGGAACGAGCTAGCGGTACCGGTCGAGTACGGACAAGTCTCTCTTTACATCCACATCCACATCCACATCCACATCCACACTCCATACATCTCCCGTCCGCAATGGAATGCTAAGAACATGCAAGCGAGCACAGACGACGCACCGACCGACAAGACATGGTCCGGCAGGGTTTTTCAAACCGAGGTCGGCAGGGATGAGGACATACGGGAGTACGGAGCGGAGTTGATCATCCAGAAAGTCAAAGGAAGGACGTGAGGAAACTTGAAAGCGAGCTATCTACAGTAGGTAGTGGTACTACTAGTTCTAGTTCTTGACGGAGGAAATACTACTACGTAGTCCCAGCTGCGACGAATTGATCATCCAGAGCGGTAAAGGTGACCAGATTTAGTTCGCTCTAGGTACCTCTTTAATCTCAGGCCGGCCCCAGCCCAGTCCTACCTAGTCCTAGCTGTAGTAGATAGTGTCCCAACTTATAGTATTTGGAAGAGGCGGACTGAAAGAATCTCTTGCTTGCTTTCTTTCTTGTGGCTTGCTCGCTTGCTTTCTTTCTTGCTTGCTTGCTTGCTTGCTTGCTTACCTCTTGCGTCTTGCCTGCTTACCTCTTGCGTCTTGCGTCTTGGCTCTTGCGTCTGGCCTCTGGTCTCTGGTCTCTGGCCTCTGGCCTCTTGCCTCTTGGCTCTTGCCTCTTGCCTCTTCACTCTTGACTGCAGAGCCTCAACCATCAAGCATCAAACATCTACATCCCCAACTCCACGAGTTGCCCAGTCTATCGACTACTATATATACTCACTCAGCTTTGTCCTACCCGCCTCCGCTCCGCCCCCCCCGCCCCCACCCCAACCCCCCTTACCCGGCCTACCGACTCCCGAGTGGGGACTCCCAACAACATCCCAGCACCACCTCTCCACTCTCGACCGTCTAGAGCCTAGGCCTAAGCCTACTTCACTTATGCATCGCTGCGCTGTACGGAGACTGGGCTGAGAAGGAACGACATCGATCCTCCCTCCACCCCTCCCCACCCACTCCGTCACACTCACTACACCTCGTCGTCCACTGCTAAATTCAACGCAACTCATCTCACCGCAGATCAAGATCACATCGACTAATTCAACCCTTTCGTCCTTCCGATCTTTGCTCACAATCATATTCATAATCACAATCACAATCACAATCACCACCACCACCACCAACTTGCTTTGTCTGAGCTCGTGATTCCTCTCTCGCCCTGACTGTCGACGTAAACCCTCCTTTCCTTCACGAACAATCAAACCTCCCGACCCTCCACTTCCCCCTTCAAATGGGCCCTTAGACCGAGTGCATGTCGAGATAGTCGAGATAGTCGAGAGAGTCGAGAGAGAGAGCCGAGAGAGAGTCGAGCGAAGTGTCAGCCATCAGTCGAGACCTCGCCGCAAGGACGAACGAGCCTGCGAGAACTATCAATTACCAATTCCCACTTCCACAAAACGAAACGAAACGAAGACCGATCCTGCAGACGGCAGCCAAATAATGTTCAACATGCCTTCCCTCCATATTCCAGAGTCGGGCTTGTCGCTGGGTAGCTCTCCTGGAGCCTCCTCCGGCAAGGCTGGCGGCCCAGATGTCCTCGGTCTCAGCTTGACCGATTCTATAATCGAGGAGATGATTAAATGCGTGCAGAATGGCAAGGAGATCCAATTGTCGTTGGGGGAACACCCTGTAAGTCTGCCATGCCTTTCTGCCAACTGAGGCGCGCCGAAGGTGAATTGGTTGGGGGAGCTTGCCATTAGTGCTACCCCTTCACCTTCGAGATTCCCCGGATTGACAAAATGACCGCTTGCTATTGTTAGCCGCTCACAATATGAAGTGTCACTTTGCTAATCGACATATTCTCAGTCTCTTCTCTACGGCACGAAATCTCACCACCTCGTTGCATCCCACGATCCATTTACGCACGAACTCTACCACACCACCAATTCCTCCCAATCAGACCCCGACTCGAGCGACGACGACGACGAAATGTACGGAACCGTCAACGGAATTAAGCTCCAACGAGCACCAAACATCGAATTCCTGGCCTCCATGGGCTTCAAGTTAGACGTGACCAAGACAGCGCCCAAGCCAGCTTCTAAGCCCGCCGCGGCGCCAGCCTCCAAGTCAACCACCACCACCGATGCTGCTCTCGCCCAGCTGACGGGCGCATTGGCTTCCGAGCAGCAGAAGAAGCACGACAATACGTAAGTTACTCATCCTCCCCACGACCCAAGAATCTCAATTGACGTTGTGGCAGTACTAAGGTCATTGACTCGCTGATGGTTCCGGGTCGCAAAGGCGGCTCCACCCAGAAGATCACCAACAAGAGCAAGTTCCTGAACCAACAGCGATCGCTGGCTACCAGCGCGACACGTTCCCTGCCAACCAGCCCGTCTCTGAACAGCGCCGGATCTCCATCTCTCGGTCCTGCCTCTGTCCCCCTCTCCCAGCAGAATGCCGAGAAGTCGAAGGAAGCCCGCAAACCGGTCATTCACCTCCTGGCCGTGGAACCACTTACCGAAATGTCCCTTCGTGCGAAACTCCCTGATCTTTCCGAGACGGAGCTCAAGAATGCCTTGCAAAAGGTTGGCGACTTGAACGAGACAACCAGCAAGTGGGAACTGAGAAAAGGTTACTGGAAAGAACTTGATGTGTGGACCTTCAGATACTCCGGTGACGAACGTCAACGTGCGATTGACAATGCAGTGAAACAATTCGATAAAATGAGAATGGGAGTGTCCGAGCCGGAGTGGGAACGCCTCTTGGCGAAGTCGGAGCGAGGCACGGGCAAATGTCTTAGCAAGCTTCAAGCCGACATTGCAGCGAGAAACCTGGCGAGAACATCCAAGGCGGGAGATGCTTCTGGCAAAGACACACCGAACGGTGCCGATGACGATGTCCTTGACGACAAACAGCTCTCAAAGGTGAAGGGAGACGGCTCCGCTCGATCCTCGTCCCAACCACCAAGCTCCAAGCCCAAGAAGCCCAGCGAGAAGGAGGCACAGGCGAAGCGACTGTTCTCCAACAAGCCTAGCAAGGCCGCCGCCAAACCCGCCCCCAAAGCTGAGCCCAAGGCAGCCGCCTCGAAGGCCACGTCGAATGCTCCGGCGAAGTCGGCTCCCAAGGCCACGAAGAAGGCCGCGGCTCCCAAGGCGGGCACCAAGGCGGGCACCAAGGCCCTTTCTGCTGAATACGTTGAGGATTCTGACAATGATTCCCCACCCCGACCGGCACCTCCCACTTCGAAGGCTGCCCCAAAGCCAAGACCAGCCGTCAAGCGTCCGCGAGAGGAGGATGAGCGTGCGACGAGCGATTCTAGCCTCCCCTTGAGCAAGAAGGTCAAGAAAGACGTTCCGGCCGCTAGCTACCGAGTCTCTGACGCAAGTCATACATCCAGAGCCACTACCAACAGCTCGAACTCATCCTACACGTCCACGAAGCACAAGTCGAATTCGCCACCAAAGTCCTCGCCTCTCGCTTCATCGCCACCAACCAATGCTTCGGATATGGATTCGGCCGGTGACCGAACCTCCTCGTCGGCTTCGCCAGCTCCCCGCATCTCCACGAAGGATTCGCGCTCGCCTATCTACAAGCGACATGGCAAGTCGTCGTCGGTGACGTCGTCCTCCAGCTCGGGTACCGCTCGTGTGAAGCCAGAGGCGATCAACTTGGCCGCCAAGTACAAGCTCTTCTACCCGCGCTACGTTGAGCTGTTTGAGGAGGTGCTGGCGGAAGGTGACAACCGCACTCGCAGCAAGGAGCGCGACTTGTTGGACATGCACGAGAGGCTTGAGGATATGCGAAGACAGATCATCGCGATTGTGCACGAGAATTGAGATGGGACCGCCCTGCACACACGACAGGAGGTTTGGGGGTGAGATTGTACAAATGGCGTCACATCGGAGGCTTCCGCATCACATATGAGCATTTTCGGCGCGAGGGGGGGTCCTATGTTGCATTCGGGGATTGGGCTAGGAGGACCTTTTGTTTCTTTCCCTTCTACATGCGACACGCAGAATGGTAAAATGGATACGTCATGATGGATACTTGATACTCGAGAAAATGAATTGGCGCATGGGAGCGGAGGGATACCATGGATAAGCATAACAGTCAGGATGGGCTCCAGGCCGATATTAGATACAGACGACGAATGAATGGAAGAATCACGAAACAACTACACTCAACGTTCCTTGATTTCTGGCTGTGAAATATAGTTCGGTGTTGTATCAGGGGGTAATTAACATCTCACAACTGTACGAGATGCAACGGAGGGATTTTGCTGCCGAGTTAAGGCAACCTGCGTCGTAAAGAGCGAGGTCACCCAACCCAACTCCACATGTCCATTAACCAAGTCAACCTGGAAAATCGGGATATTGCGAGGTTGGTTAGTTCCTTGACTTCGCTCGGTTTACCTGCCTACCTGCCTGCCTACCTACCTACCTAGTTTAAAGGAAGGAAGAGACAGGTTGAAGTAGTGAAGTAGTGAAGTAGTGAAGTAGTGAAGTAGTGAAGTAGTGAAGTAGTGATAGCAGTGATAGCAGTGTAGCCGACATAGCTATTTCTCACGCGAGCCAGGCTGGCTGACGTTGTGTGCGTGTCTAGAATCTACGTAGTACTTTTGCTGTATCGTGTGTGCGTAGGGGATTTGGGGGGTTTGGGGGGATCGGATTTGGGGGGAGGGGAGAGGGGGCGGGGGATTGGGGGAAGTAAGAGGGGAGGGGGGAAGAGGAGGGAGCTGCTTAGTAAAGAAAGATAGAAAGATATATTAGACTTATTGTTTGGTAATATACGTAGTACGAGCTGAGGTAATGATATGATATGTTATGATATGTTATGATATGTTATGTTATGTTATGGCGGTCCTGGCGAGGATCAGGAAGCTTCCCTGTTGTTGGGCTTTCTGGGGCTACCGGGACGCCCTGGATGTGTAGGTACCTATCCCGTACGCAAAGCCCCGGATCGGGGCTGGGGAGAGTGCCCAGGACCAAGGAAGCATCACGGGCGAGGCTCATCAAGAGGGACACGAACAAAGGAAATGATGTTGGTGTTTTGGCAATCATTTGTATTCGTCACTCATTACGATTTTGCTTCCGGGAGACGTCTGTCCAATGGAATTATCCCATGCATCCAGAGAAACAATCCATCGTCAGGGCCAGATCGCAATCCCATCATCAGGCGTGTGCCCAGCCCGCTGAGAGAAAGGCAGCCTGCCCGTATTCCACCGAACCGTACCGACTCAGGCCAAGCCAGCCCATATCAGCCCCGCTATCCCAAAGCAATCAATCCACGAACCCCGATCCAGAACGAAACCGCTGCCACGCTGACTGGAATTTTGCCGTGAACGTAACGTAACTTACACACCGATGGCGAACGAGGGGAGCGAGATTCAAGGAGAGAGTTTGTGGTGTGCGAAGAGGCGTCTATTGAGTCTTGAACAAGAGGATAGCGCAGTGGCCGAGGTAGAAGTAGATGAAGTGCTTGGTTTCGTGGGTAACGAACGAGCCAAAGTTGCGGCCTACGATGCAGTGCCAGGTAGGTCCCTTGCGCTCATCAAACTGTGTGGTATCAGCTGCTGTATTTGAGATCGGATACTCGTTACCGAGGGCTAGGAGTTGGGCTTGTAAAGGAGGAGGGGTCGGATCAAGGTTGAAGTGGTTTCAGGGCGCGTACGTTCTTCTTGATGTGCATAGCGATGTCCTGCGCACTGGTTAGCTGTGCACAAAGAGGAAGAAAGGATTGCGCGCGCCCAAAGATCGACTGACCTTCTCCACGGTGTACTTGTTCATGGCTTCTTGAGCTGGGAATCCGTCAGCTGGAATTCTGGACCAAGGGCACACGTACGCGTGCCGTGCCGCGAACCAGAGCACACCAGCCTCCGAATGTAAACATACCCACGTCAATAGCCTCCTGTTGCATATCATCCGTCTGCGCGCGTATTAGTCTTGTCTTGCGCGGGTTTTGAAGCCGATCCCTCAGAGTGATTGCTCACCATGTCCGCAGACTTGATCTGCGCTGGACAACCGACAGTTAGCTCTTCCTTCATGTCTTCTGTAGAGATGCATGTTGGGAATTGGGATGCGGAGAAGAAGATCAAGAGAGGAAGATAGAGAGGACAAGCTGGTGAGGATTATAAGAATTATCTATCGCGGGAAGAGATCTCACCCTCAAGCTTGTCATTTGATTTCTCGGCGCTGGACATAGCTGCGGTTGCGAAGTTGTCTAAATATATTTGAACGAAGGAAGATGAAGTCGACGTCGGAGTTGAAGCTACAGTCGCAATCGCAATCGCAGTCGCAGTCGCAGACGAAGAAGAGACGTGACGAGAGTGTGAAACAGAGAAACGATGGGACTTGACGTCTAAAAGATCGACAAGCGCGGTGTCTCGTCGTAGCTTGCTTTCTTCGGTTTGAGTAGGAGTTGAGGTCGAGACGATAGCGTTGGTGTAGGTACTTGACTACAATGTCCTTGTACTTAGTCTGGACTTTTTGTATACGGAAATCGTCGGTTGGACTCGCACTCGCTGCTCCACCAACTTTAACCCCCTTTATTCTAGCGTAGGTCTGAGCGTAGACAAGGCATTTAGTGCGAAAGTGCCTGTGACGTTAATTAAAGGTTTAATGCGAAGTCCATACCGGTAGGTATCCCTTTCAACACTCCAAACTTTTTTTATAAATATCATTTCAAGCAACTTAAGTCTCACTCTCGCATGCCAAGTCTTGATCCAGATCGTGCCTAGTATGCTTATTATTTTTAGCGTAGCTAGTAGCATTTGTTTGGTTTATTTACTCACTGACCTCGCACTTCGCTAACTATTATCGCATACTTGGATCATTTACGTACGTAGTACGTCAATAGTATTATTTATCCACTTTGGCGGTTTTTACATCGGCGGTAATGATTGCGTACTGCGTGAGTAATATTTTAAGCGGCGTACGGGGAAGCTGAGTAGCCGCGCGAATATTGCACAACAGATGACCTGAACGAGGATATCCGAACCTCCCCCCTTTCCTTATTACAGGATAATAAATGGTTAAATGCATCAGAGGCAACCAGGACGTCATTCCCTCTCTGACATGCGCAGCTTGAGATTGGAGATGGCAATTCACAATCCTAGCCCTCCAAGGCTTGGATTTATACAGGTAAGATACTTAGCCAATACTGCCCAAGTGGAGGATCTATTCAGCTAAATGACTTATTAGTTCATCTAGTGAGGATCGAGTGGAGCTTATCTAGGTAGCTCCATTCAATTCCCCACTAACCAACCTGTGAGTCGGTCGAAATTTATCATAAGAGTCGGCCTTACCACCCCCAATCCCGGGTTGTCCACGTCTCTAGGTACTCTTATAAGATATATTCGCCCTGATTATCATCTCAATATACGCATATTTCCGCCTTAGTCACGACAATATATAAAAATCCGCCCTCGGTCTGCCCGACCGCATGTCTACCAACAACCTTGGAACACTGAAGACCCTGCCTCCAGAGGTTCGAGATCTCATCTGGAGAGAACTCCGACCCTCACGTGCTCCGATCCAGAGGGAATCCAAGGGCGAGACAGCAAAGCCGCTTGGAATCCTGAGTGCGTGTCGCCAATTGAACGACGAAATCATACCTTGCCTGTACGGCAGAGAGACACTCGAAATCCGGGTCGGAAACGACCACCACGCCCTCTTCACCATTCAAAGTACGGCTGGGGCGAAATGGTATTTCCTGGACCAACAGGGCTGGGAGTACCAAACCTTTCGACACCTCCCGTGGAAGAAGCTCCGGGCTGTACGAATCGTGATCGATGCACCAGAGGCCAACAATAGTACTCAGATTGTCGGTATCTTGCACAATGTCCTTCGACTTGTTGGCCTCCTGGTACAAGCGGATGGACTCCCTTCCCTCGAGATCAGTCTCTTGGATACGCCTCTTGGGAACTGGGCCCAACAACAACGTCAGACGACCGGCCCGGTATCAATCTGGTATCCTTTGCGCCGTGACTGTCCGAAAATCATTTGGCCATTTTATCGGTTGCACGGAATGAAGCAAGTTAGTCTTAATCTGCCGGAATGTCTGATCAACAGACATAGCGTGGTAGAGGAGATGGAGGAGGTGATGATGGGGAAACGGAGAAATCCAATGGAACGATGAATTTGTCCAACAGGAAGTTTCCCACTTTTATCAAATGTTCGAGAGCCTGCTTGATGATATACCTGGATCGACTGCGGAGTATCAAGGCCTTCGTCGCGCGGTCCGGACCACGCAACTGGGAAAACAACTTTCATCTGACTGGCTTGGCTTCTTCTCGACTGGGACAATGGGAATTGTATTAGCCAGGAGAGAGGGATCAATTGAAGTTCTTGGCGATGTTGATGAACCGGGTGCTAAGGAATTGGGTGTTGCTGCGAATCGTCTGTGTTACGGGGTCATGATCAAGAACAGGAAAGCGGACCAAATATTGGACATTTGACCCAAATAGACTTCCAGGTACATTCAAATACAGAATCTCAACGTTCCTCATCTTGTCTGCAAGTAGCAAACATGTCGTCGTCTTTCCCAATGCTGTTATACCAAACAGTCTGCCCATGCCTGCCACCGCCAGCCACAAAGCGGTTCCAGTTATGATACCTGGGGGGGACAATCAGCTCTCTTCACTTCTCGCCGCCTATCTCTCAGGGTTCTGACATACGCACTCACAGATTCCAAACAATCCGCGGCGTCCAGAGATTCTAATTCCAGTAGTTTTTGATGCCCGTGGCTATGGATGCATCAACTTTCGATCCAAACTTGAGAAGCGCCGTACCGTCGTTCACTTTGGCATTCTTAGGGAAAGGCTCATCGGGATGGGGTGTGGCAGCCCCATGCTTCGGCAATGTCCCTCCGCCTGTAAAGGACTATTCCGATTCCGGCTCCGGCGGTGGATCTGGGCTACCTAATTGGATATTGTCATCGTCATCGTAGCTATTACCGAGTGCGAGGTCTCCGAGAGGAATGGTGGTGTCGACGTCCTCTTGACTGGTTGATGCTTCTTCAACCGACTCATCACTTGATGTCTCCTTACCCGGCTCATCAGTTGAGTCCTCCCCAACCGCCGACACCGCATCCTGAGTCCCGAAGCACTCGTTTCCGTAATAGGCGATGATCTCTCGCCATGCTGGCTCTTGGCTTCCGAGGTTTGCCGCGGGGAGGATAGTTGGCAAATCCTCCAGGTCCTTGTCGATCGACTGTCGAAGCTCGGTGAGCCTCTGAGCGTACTTGCAGTAAACCGACTTCGGAATGCATGCGTTCGTTGCGCTGTGCGTACTGCTTTACTGCCAGCCGTGCAGCTTCGTGGGATAGCTTGGTTTTGGCGCCGAAGACTTCCACCGGTTGTTCGAAAGAATCTACCAGCCTCTTCGCTTGTTGAGTGGTGGAGTCCTGGCTCAGTGCCTCTTCCCAAGTTGCACAGTCGGCTGGCACCGCCCAGCCCTCTGCCTTGGCCGTTCGCTTCAGGTCATCAAAGACGAAGTGATGATTGCTGAGAGAACATATGGAAGTTGAAAAATACTGCATGCTGTGAAGGTGCTGGGAGGGGAGAGGAAGAAGAAGCCAGGGTAGAATCCATTGTTGTCTGGTATGGAAATGGATAGGACCGGGTGATGGTGAAGTGAAGTGAAGAAATAAGTACTGTGTGTGTATGAAGGAAGAATTTTTGACGGGGGCGAGTTCATACTTATATAGGAAAACACAGAGGCCGCCGACCAGTAATGGCCTCATGACTGGGAGGTGAGCGAAGGTGAGTAGGTAAGATCGACCTCGTCCTTCCAACAAAGACCACCTGTACACCCTCAATTCTACCGATTAGGTGATCAAGGCTATAATGTATAACGTAACCATAGTCTGAACACCCTTTCAGGGCTGGGATGGACGCAGTTTACTCGAGCCAAACAGGAGTCTGGTCCGGAACTTCCCTTGAGCTTTGAGTTTTGGGTCCATGATAGTGCCAATGCCCACACCATGACATGACATCGTCACATCTGTCAGCTCTAGGTAGCTTTCGGCGTTCTGGAATGAATTAGGGGTTGTAAGTGATAACCAGGACGGGAGATGGGCTTTGGAGATTTCGGATTCTAGATGCTTCCTAAGCACCCGTAGACTGGGTATTGTTGACGTGAAAAACTCGTTTAGTTTGCTGGTAAACATCCAGGAAGTTGCCGCACCAAAGGCTCTTGCTTTGCCTGAGAACCCTTATCATAGGCCTAGAATCGAAGATCTAAACTCGGATCGCTTGCTTTTCTCAAGTCGGCGGCATCTACGGAGGTACAGCGGTTATATTATGGATCTTGTCTAGTACGTGCGGGTGCAAGAGAAGTACAAAGCCCAAATTTAACCTAATAAAGTCATGGACAAATTGCTTCCTTCGTGCGAGGTTTTACTCGATTACTCGATTAAGAAAGGTTTTGCAGAAGACCCGCGCGCTTGCACTAGTCAAGGTACATAATATAACCGCTGTACCTCCGTACAAAGATCATATAACATGCGTCGTATACATATCCCGCTGTCGCCTTGACGGCGCCAGAGTTACCAAAGGATGTACCGCTTGCCTTGACCACGTCTGAGAGTGCCTTTGACGTTAGTTAAAACACTCTTGCCAATGTTATTCTGAGCAATTAAGCGAGCCGAATTCTTCACGTGCTGATGGAGATTCAGACCCTATTCTTAGCAATTTCCACCGAACCATTCTATTTATATCCGCTGCTCGACCCAGCTTTGGTTGTTTGCACTTGACTAATCAACTCAGTTGAACGGCGCTAATTCACGTGCTGCCGCCGATCAGAGGATCATCTTTCAATAAGTCAGCTGCAAAGTGAAATATGCTGGGTCGATCCATACCTTATGACCTAATTGGTCCGCAAAGAAAAGGTTGAGGATGAGAGATCTTTCCCTCATCTACAGTAATTCGACAGTTCGGCCGCATATTATTCCGATGGTGTGGTCTCGGACTATAGTAACACCGGGACACCCAGCTTTTCCTTTTTCATCATTTCCAGCCTCTCTCAGTGTAGAAGGCTTTTTTTGCTTTGCCCCGCTCGTTATTGCCAACCCACCATGGCTTCCTCACGCATCTTCATCAAGGGCCTGCCCCCGACCATCACTGAAAACGAGTTCAAGAAGCATTTTGGAGCTATTGCCACTATCACAGATGCCAAACTGATCTCGAATCGCCGCATTGGATATGTGGGATATAAGAGCCCAGAAGAGGCTGCGAAGGCCGTCAAATACTTCAATCGCACATTCATACGTATGTCCAAGATTGGGGTAGAGATTGCTCGACCGGTAGGTGCTTTGTGTGTGCCACGCTACTGTCCGTATCTAATATACAATCCAGATTGCCGATACCACCCTTCCGCCATCGAGGAAAGCACAGCGCGAACAGAGGCGAGAAGATGCCACGGCCAGGAAACAGGCGTGCGCTGAAGCCGCTGATGCTTCGTTCAGTAACGGAGTCAAGAGGAAGAGAGACGTCGTCGACGAATCAGATCCCAAGTTACAGGAATTTCTAGATGTCATGCAGCCGGCCTCGAAACCCAGGACCTGGAATGCCCAGACAGAGGACGACGAGCCGCCCACAAAGATGCAAGCTATGGAGATTCCTGAAAAGGACAGTGATGGCGAATATGAGCCTGTGCCCAAGAAGTCGAGAAAGAAGAGTCCGCCGCTATCCAACGAGATACCTGCCCCGATCGTCGAGGCCACACCTGAAAGTACGGATGTGAACGGGCCGAAGACGACGGATGCCCCAGACGCAACAAACGATGACTGGCTTCGGAGTCGGACGAACAGACTCTTGGACCTGATGGACCCCGACGAGATTGGGACTGCTGGAACAGGGGCCGTGCCAAATGAGAAAGCTGAACCTGCCTTTGTGGCTGACACACGGTCAGATGAAGCTCTTGAATTAGCAGACCCCGTGGCCGAGCAACAGAAAGACGAAGAGGACAAGGAAGAGCTAGACCCTACCATCGAAGCCATCAAAGCTACCGGTCGACTGTTTGCGCGAAATCTAGCCTACTCCGCCTCCGAGGATGATCTCAGAGAGCATTTCGCACCGTTCGGATCTCTGGAGGAGGTATGTCTATAATTTTCCTTATTTTTCTACCCTCTCGTTCCATGATGAATATCCAGATAGGGACAGCTTATGCTACACGCATGTGATGAGAGCTGGACGAAAATTTTAGTAGATGCTTCGTGTTTTCTGAGAACAATTATTCCTTTCGCATTTGTGCCGTCGATATCAGTGGGAGGTCGGTGCTGATACACATTCGATCATAGGTACATCTGCCAGTCGATGCCAAAGGCACGAGCAAAGGATATGTGTATGTTCAGTATTCGGATCCGAGCGCTGCTGCAGAAGCCTTCCATGCCCTTGACGGTGAGCCTTTCCAAGGTAGGCTGTTACACATCCTCCCTGCCTCTGCGAAGAGAGATAACAAGCTGGACGAGTTCGCCGTCGCCAAGTTGCCGTTGAAGAAGCAGAAGCAGATTAAGAAGAAGGCAGAGGCCACATCCACCTTCAACTGGAACTCTCTGTTCATGAACCAAGATGCAGTCAATGAAGCCATTGCCAGTCGCCTTGGCGTATCCAAGTCCGAGATGCTTGATCCAACGTCCGCAGATTCTGGATACAAGCAAGCAATAGCAGAGACATCAGCCATTCAAGAGTCCAAAACCTACTTCGCAAAGAATGGTGTTGATTTGGACGCTTTCAAGAGGCAAGAGCGTGGCGATACAGCTATTCTCGTGAAAAATTTCCCCTACGGCACGTCTCTTGAAGAGCTGAGAAAGATGTTCGAGCCTTTTGGACAGGTGCTTCGTGTCTTGATGCCACCCATCGGTACAATCGCGATCGTTGAGTTTTCTGAACCTACCAAAGCTCGAGCAGCATTTGCAAGCTTGGCCTACCGCAAAGTTCAGGACTCGGTCTTGTTCCTCGAGAAAGCGCCTAAGAACCTATTCAAAAACCCAAGCAGCAACGCGGTCGTCGTGCCAGCTGACAGTATGGCAACCAAGTCAGGGAAGGAAAAGCTGTCTGCGTCTGATCTTCTTGAGAAGGAGAGTGAGACACTCGACACGTCAACCTTGTTTGTGCGAAATCTTAACTTCACTACCACCAGTGATCGCCTCACGGAAGCCTTCAAGCCTCTGGACGGTTTTATTTCAGCTCGAGTCAAGACCAAGACGGATCCGAGGAAGCCTGGCCAAGTGCTCAGTATGGGTTTCGGCTTCCTGGAGTTTCGAAGCAAAGCTCAGGCCCAAGCAGCTCTGACCGCGATGAATGGCTATGTTCTCGAAGACCACAAGTTACTGATCAAGGCGTCACACAAGGGAGTCGATGCAGCCGAAGAGCGCCGGAAGGAAGATAATGCCAAGAAGCATGCTGGCAAACGGACGAAGATTATTATCAAGAACCTTCCCTTTCAGGCTACCAAGCAGGATGTGCGAGGTCTCTTTGGTGCCTTTGGCGAGCTTCGCTCGGTACGTGTTCCCAAGAAATTCGACCACTCCACACGTGGATTTGCCTTTGCAAACTTCATTACGGCTCGGGAAGCGGAGAATGCACTAGAGGCCCTGAAAGATACCCATTTACTGGGCCGTCGCCTGGTTCTAGAATTTGCAGCCGATGATGCTGTCGATGCCGAAGAAGAAATTGCGAAGATGGAAAAGAGGACCGGCGCACAAGTCAACAAGGTTGCCGCGCACAAACTCACAGGAGGTACTCGAAACCGAAAAAAATTCGATATCGAGGGGGATGAGGATATGGAATGAGGGGGTGAAGGTATTTGGCGATATTTCGCCTCCTTGGCCTTTAGCACAATATACCCCCTTGCTGCGACTAACAACCACTTTGCGATGACATCCCTCCACAAGGACAATTAATACACCTCCTTTACAAATGTTTTATCCCTATTTTATTTCAGCAAATGCCTTCACATTTTGAATCTCCGCAGTCATGATATTCGATGAGTCCAAGGACGTCACACGCAAGACTGTCTGAGCCCCGCGTGATTTTCCCTTGTTCCCTCAGCGTTTTTTTTCAAAGGCAATAAAGAAGTTACTAGTCTCTATCCGGCATTATTTCTCGCTGCTATCTCATCTGCCCGGGCATTCCAGTGTCTGACTGGCTAGTAGTGTAGCGGGAGTCCCGTCTCAAGGGGACACATATCCGTCTAAGATGAAGCATTCCTCCATTTCACCTCAGGAACGATTCGCGAATACAATGTTTACCTCCGCATGCGGGCGTCCTTGCTTCGAGGATTCGAACTTGACCACTCCTGTAGTTGGGAAAGCCTGACCTTGTCTCTCCTAATGGGGCTCTCGCGAATAGACACACTTCTAGCTGTTTCTTTCTCCAGTTGATCCAATCCCATGGAGTTACCCTGCATGCAAACTTTTCAAAGGTCCTTTCAAACGTACCCAGCTCAACCTCGAACCGAGCACCCTCTTAAAAGCTTGGATCCGCTCTTCATTCTCAAGTCACCTGTTGACATTCTTTCGCTTTTCTCACTTGCGAAAATTTCCTCTGCCATTCCTCCAAACATTTTTTACTGCAATCCTTATTCTTCTCCAGCCAACAGAAGCTTTTTGCACCCACAGCCTTACGAAGTTACGAATGCGTGTGAATGCCTCAGTGACGACATTGCAGAAGCTTTTGGGAAGTGCTTGAGTGAGGCGAAACATTCTTAGCTACAGCTTTACTTGTTCGATGGAATCTCGTCGACATATCTTACCTTCCAGCTATACACTTCCACTGGAAGACCTCAGTGGATTTTCAAGAGCCCGAGAGCCTCTTGCAAACTCCGCTGGGAACGCCCAGCCTCACAATCTGGCTTCCATACTCTACAATGATAGCAAAGGACACCAGCCTCGAGTGGAGAGGCCCATGTACTCTATCCCCACCGTCCCCTCCCAGCCTCCTCGACAATCTGTAGGCAACACGTTGGAGCTTCGACGTCAAAGCACACGTCGACAGCGGCACTTGAGGCTTAGTCGGAACCCCATCATTGAGTCTCCCCAATACCAAGCTTATCGTGCTCGACAAGAGCGTGAAGGCAACAGTGAGGAATCAAAATGGCCTCCAGAGCTCGAGGTCGCGTTCCTTGATGGTAGGTCCCCTCATCCCATCTGATATTCGCTGTGCTTACTGCAGTTGCAGCACTCATGAACATACCTGTGATGGGCCGCAGGAAATTCTCCTACCAAAGCAAGCCTCATGGTCGAAATGAGTTGATCACAGAGTATATATGGATCGCCTACAAAGAAAGCCTGCCTCCGGGGGTCAAACCTGATGAATCAATGAGGAGGACCCGAAAACAAGTTTCAAGTCATATTCAAGTACTCAAGGCTTTCTTGAAAGACCACCCAGCATGTAAGGCTCCTCATATGAATGGTATAAGCATTGCTGACCCTAGCAGACGATCGGCTCTTTCCTCCACCTCCTGCTGCAAAAAACGGATTCGAAGATTCCTACAAGAACGACCCTTGCCTACAAGCTCTCGCAGCCGGTCGTCTACCTAGGACGAAACATTCTTACTACGAGCAACATCAAAGTCAGCCAGCATTCCAGTCTCCCATAAAACCGATCCTCTTTTGGCTTCTCATGACATCTTCATCGCTTACGGTCGATGACCGCAACCGAGAGGTCCACGAACACGAACAGGACCTCTACGAATGTGGCTTGGTTGCACACAAATTCACTTCACTCATGGGGGAGAGGATACGGAGCAATCTTGAAGCGCTCACAAACTGGCGCCAAAAGTTTCCGGTCTTGCAGCAGCTGTACGCCTCTGGCGAGCTGAACTGTGATATCATCCACATGGAGGCTGCATTGAATCTGCTCACGAGCCAGCCGGCCCAAGGGTCTGAGCTATGCAGCCGCACAGTGCTTTCGGTACCTGGGATGCAGAGCGACACCGAGTGGAGAACCGTTACAACTCTCAACAAACCACGCGAGCTTTACCGCGACCAGATTTCCGATCCACCCATGGAGGCACAGCCATTCCTCGTCGAAATGACATCTGTGAACGATGACGAGACACAGATCAAAATACCGTTTCCCGCAAGCCCTTGGGCCCAAGCATTCTCCTGTCTCCAAACCATCCAATCTAGGTACGAGGAGAGACAGCAACATTCATTCAACGATGGCATGGGTCAGTGTCGACCCGCTCGCGACTTCGTTGATCAAATAACAATGTACCAAGAGGTCCAATCCTCAGCAGGACCGCACACTGGGTGGGTGCGCCGTGCAATCATCCTTTGGACCTTCCGCCAGGCCACCAGCCCCCAGAACATCGGCACAACATTCCGCTATCTCGACGTCAACACCCCGGCTCGCAGAACCGTCATGTCACCCTCCCCCCGTATGAGCCACCAAATCCAAGCCAGCATGAGCGATAATTTCAACAGCTGGTCCGATACCTCCTTGCACCTCCAGCACCCAAATCTGCTTGACCCCTTTGTGACGCAAGGCTTGCAAACACCGCCTCACACAGCCGGTCTGCAATCCTCCTTCAATACGCCCAATTACGCCTATGGCGCTCCGTCCTATGATCTGCCTAGCGAGAACCTCAGTTTCCATTCCAACACCAACACAATTGACAGCGAAACCACGTTAGTCGACCACAATATCGACAACTTCCTCAGCAACTCGCACGTCAACCTCGCCGACTTTGAGCCCACTCCTCAAAGCTGGCAATTGCCAGGCACCGAGTCCTTCGACGCCGACCCAACATGGGCACTGGCTAACTACACCGTTCCCAGCACGACGCCCGCACTCAGCTGGGACGCCCACGAAGCAAAGAGCCAAGCGTGGCCTGACCTGCCTCTTGATGGCAAGACATGGGTCCCGCCAGACGAGAACGGGAGTCCGGAGAAGAACTGGCCGGAACAGGTGGGAATCAGCCCGGCGAAGAGCAGTGTGAACTACATCGAGCAGAGCGTTGAGCAGAAGCTGTTGCCGTGGATCGAAGGCCACCGTAACGATGCGAAGAGAAGCACGTACGACGATTCGAAAGACGCCTACGATGAAGTTGTCGTCGTGCCAGCAGTCGAGAACCACCACATCCCTGACGTCCAGGCGAACCATCACGATCCCAAGGCGCAGGGTTGGCACGACCACGCGCCGCACGATGATTTCGACTACTCGCAGATGGAGCAGCTGAAATGAAAAGCGATACCCCTTTCGTATTTTTGGATTTCCTCTTCTTGAAATGCAGTTAGGATAATGACGGAGTTGGTTGGCTTCGACGGAGTCATATAGGATCTTTCGGATGGATAGTTTCTGGGAGATGCGAGAGTGTTTTTCAAGGGGGAGTATTTTTGAAGGGGAAAAAGTATCAAAGGGAGTGTGGGCTTGGGGAAATCTAACTTTCAGTGTGTTGTATTTTTTTTTTTTTTGGTTTGGAGCATGATAACCCAGTACGCTGGTCATTTCTACCCTCATAGCTAGTCACTAATTCGCTTCTCTAATGAACGAATGTCATGATCACACACACACGAACTATTTAAATATAATCTAGTCTAATCTAATCTACCTTCCTTCCCTTCCATTTCCCTTCCTCGTATCCTCAATGTCAATCAACCATTTCAGTGATACTCACACCCAAAGCCCTCTCCCCTCCTCTCCATCCTCCATCGTCCATCTCACTTCATCCCGCCAAGGGTACGACCTCTCCAGCTCCACCAGGCCAATCACGTGGCACGCCACGTCTGGAAGGAGCCCGTCCAACCCCTCCCCTCCCCTCCCCTCCCCCAACCTCTCCACCTCGCTACCCACCTCGCTACCTAGCCAGCTAGCGACCCTTTCTCCAGAAGTACCCAAGTAAGGCGCCTCGCAATTTGCATTAAAATAACGTAAAAGTTTACGAAGTGGTTTGTTAATAAAGGGCGAGAGCGATATTTTCAAAACACAGCCCGCCCCCCCTTTTCCCTTTGCATCTTTTTTCATGTTTCTATCCCTCGCTTGCGCCAGCCCCCTCGCCGCGTACCGCTACCGCCACCACGGGTGCACAAGGGCAGGTGGATACCTAGATGGATGGATGGGCGGGAAACAAAAACAGACCCTCGCTTCCTCTTTTTTATTTTTTTGGTTGGAGTATGGCTGTGAGGAGGCTGGGAGATGGTGTGCGCTGCTGGTGGTGGTGGTGGATAATGAAGGGATTCAAATTTCCAACCCTTTATGATGAAACATATTTTCCTGCTTTTATTATTTATTGAAGTGGTGTTTACTTGTCTTTTTATTTTCCCCCTTGTTAATTACCACCGTCATTTTGGAACTTGCGGCACGATTCCGAGACGGAGAGTCATGTGACTTGAAGGACCACGCGGCAGCTGGCTGGTCTTACTTGCCACCACTTTGAAAGCGCACTGCCTCCAAGCACAGGAGAGATTCGCAATGATACAAGTCTAGGTACTGCTCAACTGTTGATGTGCTATTACGTACCTGCAAGCATCTCAGCAGCCACGCCAGGCAAGACGTACGTACGTACGTACACCACCGAACGAAGTCGTTGAAGATGGCAATTCGCATGCCAACTCTACAGCTTCGCATCTCCCTTGATGACATCCTTCAGGAAGCCCACTGCCTCAATCGCAAATTGCACCATGTTCCCCTCCCGGTCACCACCCAGTCCCGTCGAGAGCTCGCGCTTGTAGACCCCGCGCTCGGTCGCAACAGCGAGAGCTACGTAGCCACTGGATACGATACCGGCACATATCAACATTGGCTCTAATTTTCACACTTCTGGCTCTTTTCCCAGTTGCAAAGTGAACAGAGGGGGTCGACTACTCACGGCGTTCTGTTCGGCGTGTTGCCACCCGTTGGCCCTGCCGTTCCGCTCTCACAGATCGTGTACGTGCTCCCGAGTTTGCTTCTTACGTTGAATGCGAGGCCGGATACGATGTCTGTTGTAGGGCCTCTGTAGTTTTGGATGTCCTCTTGGGTCCAACCGGCTTACTCGATCAGCTGGCTAGATACGGATGGAGAGAGAGTCTGTGTGTGGATGGCTGCAGCATACCAAAGGCTATCCGTGGCTCCAAAGTGTACAGCTGGGCAGTGAACAATTCAGTCAAGTCCTGAGAGTATTTGAGGGGGGAGCTGGGAAATTCCTCACGGTCAGACCTCCTCTATAGACGCCGCTGGCGCCGGGGGTGCTGAGGATAGAGGCCGAGATCAATCCGCCTGCGGCCTGTGGATCTTGTCAGCGTATTGTATCAATGTGGACTTCTGGGGCGGCTCTCGTCTCTATATGCTCAACCCCCCTCCTCAAGCTCCTCAACGGACTCTCTGATGCCAGTCCGTAGCCCAAATCAATCCCGTCACAGTCCCTGCACCCCAAGTCCAGATCTGCCCGGAAACTGAAAGGAGAGAAAGAGAGAGAGAGAGAGAGAACACTCACCGTTTCAGCGACACTAACAGTCTCCTTCCTTTCCTTCAACAGTGCCGCCACGTCCGCAACGATCGCCTTCACCCTCTGTGGCGGGAACTCGGCTGCCATGGTGCTATGCAACCGTCTTCCTGGTCGTCGTCTTCTTGAGATACTCTGTTGAAATACAGTTGAAAATTTAATTGGCGAGGCTGACAGGCGCATCGGTATCTGTGCAGTCACGAAGATTCTGTTCGTCGCGAAGGTGGATAGGAAAGGAGCGGTTAAGCGAGTCAGGGGTATACCGTACATATCATGTGAGTCAAGGATAATGAAGCTTTTTCTGTATCCTCCAGATATTGCAGACATTGCTATTATAGACCGAGAATCCAAAGACAAGATATTGTGGGAAAAGGCTATCGAGACATGGGAATAGCTTCCTCCCACGTGATCACGAAAATGCACACTGCAACGAAAAGCAACGCAACCAAGCATACTTCGTATCCATCCCACTTTCTTTGTACTCTTATCCCAGGTAAGCCTCGCAAAGCCACTGAAAAGACTCGCCGAGCCCTCTTCTACTGTATCGACAGGATAGATCCATTCTTATCGGGACTTCTTTTCTTATCAACCTCAACCTATCCAATGAGAAATGCCACATGCACTGAAAATGCCCGTTTATCACAAGATCGTCACTCTCTCGCTTACCACGGCCATCATGGAGTATTCCTTATCGTGAGTCTCGACAGCAGACACAAGTGCAGATCAGCTGAGAGCCTGATACATGAAGATGCGATTCCTCTGATATATCTGACATTGACTTTACAGCTCGATCCTGCTTGGGGATAGCGCGAGGTCTCTCGATTCAGGGGCCAATCCATCATCTAACCTGGATAGTTAATATTTGATAGAAATTCTTCCTTCATCTCTCTTCGTCTTCTGTGTCTTGTGCTCCCACTTTTCAAATTTGCTGGGTTGGCACATATATTAGCCTGTCCTCCTCGCATCACACACAGTCTCACATCATCCGGAAGCTGTAGCAACCTCGATAGAAGAGCTCCCCCACGACATCACCAAAATGTCGATTGCGCCCCCATTGAACGCCGGCTGGGGATATGGAATTGTCCTTGGTCTTGGAGCCGTGTTTGCGTTTGGCATGGTAAGCTTCTCTCTGACATAAGCATCTTTCTAAAGCTTCGCCCCAAGCTTCATGCCAGGTCTGTATCCAAACGCTAAAGAAGCCCAGATCCTCGTTACCTGGATCCTCAAACGATACAACCATGAGCTTCAGACCTCCGAAATGTTCAGCACCGCTGGAAGGACGGTGAAGTCAGGTCTAGTCGCCTCCGCGGTTGTGTCCTCGTGGACCTGGGCAGCTACACTCCTCCAATCCTCAGGCGTTGCTTACCGATATGGTGTTTCTGGCCCATTCTGGTATGCCAGTGGAGCTACCGTCCAAATTCTGCTCTTTGCGACTATTGCCATTGAATTGAAGAGGAGGGCACCAAATGCTCATACCTTCTTGGAAGTCATTAGAGCGAGATATGGAACACCAGCTCATTGCGTCTTCATTATCTTTGGACTCATGACCAACATTCTGGTTACGGCAATGCTGTTGACTGGAGGCTCTGCAGTGGTGTCTTCCTTGACTGGAATGCCGACAGCCGCAGCATGCTTTTTGCTGCCACTTGGTGTTGTGATGTACACTATGTTTGGTGGTATCAAGGCTACTTTTCTCACTGATTGGTAACGCATCCTTGAGCTCAAATGCTTGAAGAAATCGTCTGATCATCTGATACAGGGTCCATACTTTCATCCTCCTGATCATCATCTTGATTTTTGCATTCACAACCTATGCCACCAGCGACGTTCTTGGTTCCCCAAAGGCCGTCTTCGACCTCCTTGTCAAAGCAGCTGCCGAGCATCCCGTCGAGGGCAACGCAAGGGGCAGTTATCTCACTATGAGATCAAAAGAAGGAGCCATCTTCTTCGTAATCAACATTGTTGGTAACTTCGGAACTGTCTTCCTTGACAACGGGTACTATAATAAAGCCATTGCGGCGTCTCCAGTGCACGCTCTTCCCGGGTACATCATGGGTGGACTTTCCTGGTTCGCTATCCCATGGCTCTGTGCAACTACTATGGGTCTCGCTGGTCTCGCTCTCGAGGGAAACCCGGCTTTTCCAACATACCCAAACCGTATGGATGACGCCGATATTTCTGCTGGTCTCGTCTTGCCGTATGCTGCTGTTGCCCTGCTCGGTCAAAGTGGGGCAGTGTGCACGCTGCTGATTGTTTTTATGGCCGTTACCTCCGCGTCTTCTGCTGAGCTCATCGCCGTTTCGTCCATCTTCACATACGACATCTACCAGACATACTTCAACCCTGGCGCAAGCGGAAAGAAATTGATATACATGTCTCACTCGATGGTCATTGGATTCGGCTTATTCATAGCGTCTTTCTCGGTTGGCTGTAAAGATTTCCTTCTTCTATTTTCAAATTCAAGCTGAAGAGTACTAGTGCACTACGCTGGCATTTCGATGGGATACCTATATTTGATGATGGGTGTCATAATCTCGTCAGCCGTCATTCCCTCCACTCTTACGCTGATGTGGGCAGGACACAATAAATGGGCCGCCACGTTAACGCCTCCTTGCGGTCTTGCTTGCGCTCTCATCGCTTGGTTGGTGACTGCCTCCAAGACCTGCGGAAAGCTTGATGTCGACTGGTACGTACATCCTGGTGCATTTTCCAACCCATTACCGAAGCGAGCTCGGGATCTCTGAGATCGTAAAGATGCTCGGGAAGATTTATACTAACAACCAAATCAGCACTGGCTCCAACAATCCCATGCTAGCTGGTAACGTAACGGCACTTCTCTCGCCCCTCATCTTTACCCCGCTCTTCACCTTGATCTTCGGTCTTGAAAAGTACGACTGGGCCTCCATGGCCGCCATCCGCAAAGGCGATGACCACGACATGGCCGCCGAAGCACACATCGACCTCGAGCTCGTGCCTGGCCAAACCAACATCTCCGCATCCGAAATGGCCATCGAGCAAAACAAGCTCCTGCGCGCCTCCAAAATCGCCAAGACCATGACCGTAGTCCTCACACTGGCGTTGTTGATCCTGTGGCCGATGCCGATGTACGGGACGGGGTACGTGTTCAGCGAGAAGTTCTTCTCCGGGTGGGTTATTGTGGGCATCATCTGGCTCATCGGCTCCCTGATGTGCGTGGGTGTATTCCCTGTCTGGGAGGGACGTCAGGACCTCTGGTTCACGGCCAGGTCCATCTGGCTCGATACTACGGGCAAGCAACACCCTTCGAGGTTCCACCGCCCCGAGGCTACCTATGTTGTGGGCAAGGAAGGGGGAAGCGAGACGCCGATTGTGGCGAATGAGGAGAAGTCGGCGAGGGCCATTGAGGATAAGGCGTCCTAGGATGAGTGAGAGTTTGGGGCTGTCAGGATCCGCTTGGTGTGTGCTGGAAATCGCGAGAGCGGGAAGCAAGGCTATAATATACCACTGTATTTCTTCTCTCTCTCTTCTGTTTATGGATTTCAAGCGATTCTATATATATACAAATTAATGAGGTGAAAGAAAACACTACTCCATCTTGGAATCGCTAGGACTGCGTACTCGTTCCTTCTCCCTATCCAGTGCCACACGACCAGGTGTCTTCCACGTGTTGGACTCGGACGAGGGCGTTGGGGAGTAGGAGTGGCTTCTTGAGTGGCGAGGAAGCCAGCCATAAGGAGTAGACTAGGCATATTCAAGAACAGAGCAGAGCTCGAGGGGCTTTGGAATATCGGTACTAGGGTTCCTCACACTCCGTATACTATGAGAATCGACTGGCATTCGTGAAGATACAGGCCGCTAAAACTAGGTAGTGGCATTTCATCTAAAGAGAGAGAGCGAGAGGGGGAGGGAGGGAGGGAGATGCGTCTGTGTAAAATCCCATCCTGCCACTTAGGACGCAGAGGTTTTATTGGTCTTTTGAGTTATTATACTAGACGGCGGGCGATTCTGGTGTTATAGATTGCGGTGTTGAATTTGAAATGTGGGAGGAAATGGAATCTCTGTCTTGATTTCTAGAGCAGTTGGATCTTCTCGGGAGGAGCGGATGGATAGGATTTAGATGAAGTAGGGAGATGTCATGGTGCGGGATTTTTCGGGGGTTGAATGACTTACCTATCTGTTTAGACTCGATTATGAATTAGCATCTTATATTTATAGATGTAGATAGCAGATGATACTATTAGAAATTATATGTATGTATGTATGTATGTATATGTTCCACTCCCGCAGCCCTGCTGCACTCGCTCCCAACAGCAACAGGCTCTTTTTTGCATGCATTAACCACCACCACCACGGCGTCTCAAAAAGCACAAAACCACTCCCTCTCAACCACCAGCCCACAATCCCCCACAACATCCAGCTCCAAGCCCAACCTCTCCCTCGCAAATCCCTCCATCCACACCGCCACTACCCCCCAGGCCTCCTCCGCAGCCGCCCCATCCCGCGCACCGCAGCGCTCACACGCGCACGCGTAGATACCCAAGAAAGCCCGCACCATCTCCGCCGACATGGCACCCAGACAGCGCCTCAGCTTCTCCGCGGCCCCGATGCGCGCGTCCACCGGCTCGAACACCACGATGCCGACTTCGACCTGCGCCCGCCAGCGCAGGCCCGGCTGGGCCCGCTTCAGCGTCGCACCGCGCCGCTGCGGCCCGCCCGACGCGAACTCGCGCCGCCACTGCTCGCAGTTGCGGCCCATGACGACGAAGGTGCAGAAGGTGGGTGATAGGGCGTTGAAGAAGAACAGGGCGTTGAAGGCGTGGAAGTACTCCCGTAGCAGCGGCTCGGAGGGGGAGGAGCTGTGGTGTGGACTGCTGCTGCCGGCGCGGAGCGGGAGGTTCTGGAAGGAGCGGTGGTGGAAGCGGTCGATGGAGCGGTCGACGAAGGAGGTTTTGTTTGTCGTGAGGCGCGTGCGGATCTCGAGCGGGGTGTGCGCGAGGGGGATCCACGTGTGGCTGCGGATCATCGGGTTCCGCTTGGGAGAGGTGGCGGGGATGAGAAGGCAGGGTGAGGAGGACATGGTTGTGGAGGGATGGAGAGGGATGGATCTGGTGGTGTGGAGCTGAGTATAGAGTCGATAAGTGTGTTGCAAGATTAAAGCGATTGAAGACGACTAAGTGATAGGAAAAAGCGACCGGCGCTGATGACGAAGTCAATAGGAGAAGAAAGGTAGGAAAGGAAGGGAAGACTGATGCTAAAGAGAAGATGGATGAGACCGAGAATGATGATGAAGACCGGCTTCTGTAGCGAATCTCATATACTTGTATACTCAGCATTGATATCATGGTAGTTTAGCTATCCTTGGGTCGGTTGTCTCAAGACAACAAAGAGCCTTTGAATACTCGCTAATTCAAGGGGATAACATGGCTCGTGCGAACCGAGACCACCTCAGAGCACTGCATCGGCAGGTTTGTGTCTTCAAAATTCGTCCATGATCTAGCGCCTTTATTCGGTCTCTCCGATACTCGCTGTGTTCCAGTAGCCGCAGAGTTTTCTTGAAGCTCGACCCGGAACAGCACGTAGCTGGTTTCGAGGTCATTTTAATTCTAGACAGCTGCCAAAGCTTGCGACATCCAATTTATTCATACTCTCGCTTTTCCCAAATGGTCTTTTTCAACTCTCGACCTTGTTCGACGAATCCAGCTTGTGTAGAGAATTTCTCTATAGCTTTTGCTTCTTCCCAGCAATATTTTTTATCAGAGGCCAAACTCTCAACTCGAGAGCAATATCCAACCGGACTCTATAATTTAGAAATCTTGTTCATGGCGAAGATGTGCTGGGCAAAGAAGGCGACGCAGATTGAATCGAATGCGCAATTGATAAACGATGAAACATGACATGCTCGCAAGGTGGCTGAAGCACTTAAAGATCGCGGGCGATATAAAGCCCGACATAACAAAGCAAAGTCGAAATGAGTAAGGAAGTAAATTGTAAAGTAGATTTGATGTAGACTCAAGAAAGACATTGAGGCCAAATGCTATGAATCAGAAGATGAGCTAAAGGATCGTTGGGACGATGTCATTCTTTGGGAAGCTTGGAATATCCAAGGATATCGTGATACACTGAGCAAGTAGCATAATCCGAAGGGAGTGGCTCGTCAATTGAATACTTACTGTATTTAACTGTATTTATACAGTGTTTTTCGATTTTCGGGCATTACCTAGGTATTAGCGTGGGTGACCCACGCTAACAAAAATACTTTATTACATAAGACTAGGTAGGCACTTAATTAAGTAAGCTGGCTGGAGCTCGGGCTGGTGTGCCGACGTCATCCCAGGTGAATTTTCACCATCTTACAGCTCCTCCCAAACAAATTAATCAATTGAAGTTTTCCCGATACCCAGATACCCAGATACCCACCCAGATATCCATCATGTTTGCAAGACAAGCTTTCAGAGCGGCTCAGCCCCTGAAGACGGTGAGTACTTCACAGCCAAAGCTCAGCGCATCAACGTTCAACCTTCGGTCGAGTCAGCCTAGCTAACCTGCCTTCCTCACCCAGCAAACTCGTCGATACGCCACCGAACCATCCAGCGGAGGATCCAACACCCTTCTGTATGCTGGTGTCGCTGCCCTCTTGGCAGGAGGGGGATATTATTTCTATAATCAAGGAGACAATGCGGCACAAGTGAAGGATGCGGCGAAAGATGCCGAAGCCAAGGCCAAAGGCGCTGTCGCTGCTGCAAAGGCGAAGGTGGACGGAGCAACTGCAAAGTCTGCGTTCACGGGAGGAGATCAAGGCTTCATCAGCTTGAAGTTGGACAGTGTTGAGAACATCAACCACAACACCAAGAAGTTCCGATTCGCCCTGCCCGAGGAAGACCAAGTAAGCGGACTGGCCGTTGCGTCCGCCCTCCTTACCAAATACAAGGGCCCGGAGATGGAGAAGCCCGCCATTAGACCTTATACCCCAGTAAACGATGAGGGTATGTTCCTCTTGCCGGCTGTAAGTACCAATTGCTGACTTGGTGGAGGTGATCTCGGATTCCTGGATCTCTTGGTGAAGAAATACCCCGGTGGAGTAATGTCTGGGCACATGCACGATATGGTCCCGGGACAAAGACTCGACTTCAAGGGTCCAATCCCGAAATACGCATGGACCCCAAACAAGCACTCTCACGTAGCACTTATCGCCGGAGGAACTGGGATTACACCCATGTACCAGGTTGCCCGCGCTATCTTCAACAACCCAGACGACAAGACCAAGGTCACACTTGTCTTTGCCAATGTTACCGAGGAGGACATCTTGTTGAAGAAGGAGTTGGCAGAACTGGAGAACACCTACCCCCAGCGATTCCGAGCCTTCTATGTTTTGGATAAGCCCGCAAAGGGATGGACTGGTGGAAGTGGATACATCACCAAGGAGCTCTTGAAGACTGTTCTTCCTGAGCCAAAAGAAGAGAACATCAAGATCTTTGTATGCGGTCCACCTCCTATGTACAAGGCTATCTCTGGCGTCAAGAAGTCTCCTTCGGACCAGGGCGAGCTTGATGGCAGCATCCTCGAGCAATTGGGTTACAAAAAGGACCAAGTCTACAAGTTCTAGATAAGGATCCGAGGATGGATTTCCCGACTTGTACCAATACATAGACGGCACAGAATATTAGACAGGCTTCCCATGACCCAGGATTGATGCAATAGTCTTCATCCACCTCGACAGCGTGCCCTACATCTACCTAGGTAAGCTGTAGTCAATTTCGATTGGGTGAGGCGAGTGTTACACAAACGGCCTAGAGCTCCACCAAAACAGCTGCCATCCCACTCACAACCCTCAAGCGTTGCGTTCGACTGGCCGCTATACCCGGCACCGGATGGGAAATAGCGGACTGGCTTTTCAGTTGATGATGTCAATCTACCCGGGTTCACTCATAGGTCTTTAGGCAAAGATGATCTCATAGAACTCTCGAAATGGTATACAGGTCGCAGCTGGATTGAGTTATATGTGCGCCTAAAGGCTCTAGCGAGCCATCCCAACATCAAACATCCCTTTAGTCTTGTCTGCAGTAAATTTGATTCAAGTCGGTCGTCGAAGCGGGCTTCCATGACGCATCTAATAATGCGTCGTCTGAACAGCTACTGACATCCGCGAAGTACGCTCTTGCAACACAACACAGCGTCCGAAGTAGTTCCGGTAGCTCAACAAGTCCGACGTTTCCGTTTCGATCCGAGCCGGCTCTCTGGTTGATTACAAACCGGTTTTTACCGATGCGCTGTCATCTACGGGACGGAGCACGGAGGGAAGTTCCTTACCTGATACGGATATTTGGCCGCGAAGACTGTTCGTCTTTTCGTCCGTTCTTCTACTTCTTTTGCATAGTGTCTGTGGTGGGTGGTCGTTCCTACTCGTCTACAAGCGGTTGATTTGAGGAGCAAATTCGGGAGCTCATATGAACGTGGCGAGAAACGTGCGGCATACTAGCAGCAGTACTAGATTGGGACAATTTAAAGGACCGTAGAGAGAGAGAGGTATGAGGCGAAGACGTAAAAGGATACGGAAAATTGGTTGACGTATGCGCCGCATAAGGCCGATGAATGAGGAGCTGCTCGAGGCCAGGTGTTTCGGGACATCTACAGACTGATTGGCACGGCGTTGGAGGAGTCTTCGAATCATAAAGGGAGGTAGGGAGGTGAAGTATACAGAATTTCTCTGATTCGTAGAAAGCGGTTGTATCTGAAGGAGCTTGGGTATACAGTGAAGTATCAACAAGACAGATCGAAGAAGACACTCGAGTCTCCATGTACGCACATGGCTACAGCCGCCTGCTGCTGCGAGATCCCAACTCCCAAGACCAAACGGCGACATAAAACCCAGATTACCCATCCAGACTACCCCGCCCAATCCTCTCAAGAAGCCGCGGTACCGACCGCATACATGAACTCCTTGCCCTCCAGGATTCGCAAGTACTCGGCTGCACATCGCCACCTAATCCCCAATCGCCGCAAGGAATCCCTCATTGAATCCAAGGCCATTTGGCACCCCTCGTCGCCACTCTCTCTCACCATCCACGCATAGTTCGCCGCTGAAGAGTACATCGCATCCATGATGATCGGGCTGACCATATCCAGATCTGCCGTCTCGGGTGTCGCGCCATCAAGCTGCTGCGCGAATTCCACGATGCTGGCAGATACACTGCGCAGTGTCTCTGCCGCCTGCGTCTGCATAGCTGCTCCTTCCGAGCTCGTGATTGGTACAGAGGTGCTTGAGGTCTGGCAGGAGTATTTGTCGCAGAGAAGGCAGAGCGTGCTGTAGGCGAGAGCGAGCGGGGCGCAGAGACCGAGGTAGTCTTTTGTGCTGGCTGATTCGTCGGTGATGATGCGAATGAGGTTGGAGATGTCCGCGTGGAGGTTTGAGGCGTGGAGGAGGCGGAGCTTCTCTTCGAGGTGGGAGCTGCTGTAGAGGTGGGCGAGGACGCGGCCCATCATGATAGAGGCCTGGCAGAGGCGGGGGAAGGGGGCGACGGACTCGGAGATGGGTGTGTTAACTGTGCGGACGATGGAGGCTGACATCTCGCCGTTTTCCTGGAGAAGGGTTAGAGGTGAAGAGGATTTGGGTGGGTGGTGCACCTACCCAGGCATAGTCGTGAGCTGGCAGAGGGTCGTTGGCTAAGGGCTCTTGGCTGTTGATGATGTATGATTGGCTGCCGATAGACACAATTCTGTAGAATATAAGCAAATCGACATTCGGAATGTGTACCAGAGCTTACCTATCAGCTAAGAGGACTCCCCACCAGGTTCGTCTGCGCTCTTCTTGCTCGGCCCAGCTACCCTAGAACGAAGTAAGTACTTGTTTCCCAGTGTAGAGGGAGCAAGCTTACCGGCTGTCCGAGCAATTGAGCAGCCTCGTTGCTGCCATTGATACCAAGCATATTCCCATACCTCATGCACCATCCAGCAGACATCGAAGCCGCCGGATAAATGGCCTGACCGTACTCGAACCAGGTGACTAGGAGATTGGCTTGAAGCACAAGGAGAGATGTGGTGCCCGTCGCTTCCATCAAGGCAACGAATCGCTTAGCAGAGGTGTAGATGGGGTTATGAGAGCATTCAATGCCATCTTGTGGTCTAGATATGATGAGCTTCATGCAGAGGAAGAGAAGAGCTAGATCTGGCCCGGCTTCCCACAAAGGATTTGCCAAGTTTTGAGTCAGGCGCTTTTGTGAGACAATGGGCATCCATTTGTGGACAGAGTTGAAGTAGGTCGTAATGATTTCCTGGATTTCGGTACCATCTCTTAGGATTTGGATAACATCCTACACAAGTCAGCCCTTTGAAGTCGAAACTTCGAGGGGTGGTAGGTGGACTTACTCCTGGTATTTCGACACTTGGCGTAGGGACAGCAATGCTATCTTCATTAGCTATTATATTCTTGTAACAAAGACTGACTTTTCACATACCCTCCGTACTTGAAAGTCTCACTATCAAGGAAAGCAATAGCAGGAAATCTATTTTGTACACCTTGCCATGGGATATCGTGAGGAGAACTGTACGCGGGAACCTGATGACCAAGACCGTCCGGGGGTGCCATGGTAGCAGGAGATGGGGCAGCATAAGGACTAGGCTGGCCCATGAGGGCATTTCTTCCATTTAAAGTGGCCTCGAGCTGCATAACCTTCATTCGCAAAGCGTCGAAGTCATCATTAGTAGGGGTAGGCGGGTTGTCGCTGTAGTCGCATATTCGCTGCATACGCTCGCAAAGAGAGCATGCTGGCAGAGCTTTGTTGCATTTACGCTTTTGTTTCCGGCATGACATGCATGCTTGATTTGCCTTTGGAACTTGGTATTCTTGATTTCCATGGTTGGAAGTATTTGGATTCAGGCCTCCGTACTGGAGAGACATGGCCCGATCGAGTGGGCGCTGCGGGCGGCCGCTTCTTGGTGGATGGTCGAGGAGGAGTTTCTGGAGAGTTTCTGGATGCGCAACAGACCGATTAGAGAGCAATGACAAACTGGAAAGAAAAGACTGAGAGCAATGAAGTACGAATCCCGAATCCAAGATCCAAGAGCGATTATCTACTCAGGCTTTCCGTGATGTGAACTCGATTCTCAAATGTCGTTCAAAGTCGAAGCGGGTGCTGCGGCCGAACAGTTACTAGTAGCGCCTTGGCGATTTTAGCGCCATTCTTTTTTTGACGTCGAAATTTCTCGCCTCACTCTCATACTCGACTCTAGCAACCGACACCAACTCTCGGCCATGGGAAACTTGAAATCATGGCTTCACCCTCCTCGTCTGCCTCTATAATTCTACCCGTATTTACCAAGTTTTCATGCCTCCCTGTTGAAATTCGCTGTCAGATATGGGCGTTTGCAGCACCGAGTCGCCCCCGCGTCATCCAGATAGCTTACAACCCTGAGGCAGAAGAGTGGCGGTCCTATCCTGACGCTTGTGGTGGTCTTCCCAAGATCATACCCGTCTGCAGAGAAGCACGGCAGGAGGCATTGAAGCCATACACGAGAATGCTGGAAACATGGGTAGATTTGGAGGAAGATACAATTTTTATCAGTGATCCGGTCTTCACTTTGCGGAAACCCAGAAGCGTTTTCATGGACTCGGACTACGTGGGGAGGATCAAGCGGGTGGCTTTAACAAACGATGTTTATATGGGTCTAAAGCAGGTACACGAATTGTTCCCCAGTTTGTTGGATGGCCCCGGGGCAGTGCTACGGAAAATGGGGGGCCTTTCTCATCTTAGTCTGGTGTTAATGGAAGATGGTGGAGACTATTATGACGAGAG
Organism: Drepanopeziza brunnea f. sp. 'multigermtubi'; assembly: GCF_022702325.1. NCBI lineage: Eukaryota > Fungi > Ascomycota > Leotiomycetes > Helotiales > Drepanopezizaceae > Drepanopeziza > Drepanopeziza brunnea. Next base: position 1,558,400 of record NW_027094076.1, read on the forward strand.
TGACTGGGAAGAAATCGATTTCGACGGCCAGTTCCCTCTTACGCCAAGTGGAGAACCAAACGAGGTAATGGACCGTCTTGATGCTGAAGATGACGAGGAAGACGAGGATGATCAAGACGACGAGGGGACTACCTGGATCTCTGGAGATGTCCCGGGAAGAGGAGCTTCAGAGGATCTTGAAGAGGAAGAGGTATGGCTGAGCTATCAAGAGGAGGAGGCAATGGGGCGGATTTCCAAAGGCTACTTTCGCCACGTAGGGGATATTCATTTTGAGAGCGCAAAGCACAGCCAAGATCACTGGGACTCCTGGTATTCGTATTTTGAACAGGTAGAGGTCGACTTCGCTGAGCAGCAGACTGCGGCTCCCCAATGGAGGCAGCCTATGGTCTCAATCGTAGAGGTCAAATACGGCCTCAACTACATTGGCAGGGCATCTGCTTTAGATTGGACGCAACCTGGGACCGAAGAGAATGCCGCACCGGGTGAAAGCGGGGATTCTGCTGGTGACCCTTGAAGGGGGCTCGGGGCCGAGAATCTCTCGAGACGACATGATGGCAGCATGTTAGATCTTACCCTCGCTGGTACCATGTAGCGTAGCAATGATATGGGGAGTTTTGATCTTTAGCCCTAGTGGGATTCTTTGTGGCTTGATTGATACTTTTGCATTTTCGTGCGGGTGCCGCCATTGCTTGCTTTCCCGAGGTTTTGTGGAGGTGGAGGTAGGCTATGCCTGGTAGCGGTATTCTCCCGATGATCCAGAAATACCTGTGATGTGCTAGTAGTTTGCCATCCCAGGGTTTCTTGCGAATGATTGAGATACAGTTCACCCATTCTCGTGGTCAAGAAGTCTTTCGGCAGCTTCGCGGGCAGCTTTGAGAGCACACCAAGAACATTGCAGGTTATCTCACGTCTCACAGGAACATCGAAGTCATGATAGTACTCAAGTCTGTGTAGTGGGGTGTACCATTCTGTGAAGTCAAAACTACCGTTCCATAAACCTGCCATTTTGCAATGTACAGTGTTACAAAGTAAAGTTTTCCGCATCCACAAATAACTGTCCCCATTCAGACCCAGCACATTGTCAATCCATCATATCCCATCATCAGGCTTCGCTATCATTCTTTGGGGAGCTGTGAAGTTGTCTGCGAGTGTTGCTGTCGGATGAGTTGGATCTGACAGTTCTCTGTCGCTGGAAATGTGTTAGCTCCTCTCAATTTTGTCAAGGCATGCTCTTACCTCCGCCGACCTAGCCAATCTCTCCGCGTTCATAGCCAATCTCGCCGCGGTCCTAGCCAATCTCATCTCTTGCTTGCGCTTCTCCATGTCCTCGATAGCTTTTGCAAGCACGGCGCTCTCGACCCGAACAAAATCCTCAGCTGACTTCACCTTGTCCTGGAGATCTTGTTCGGCATTGGCCATACGCTGATTCAGGTATGCTCGCTCCGCCTGGAACGCGGCAGTTGCGGCCTGGACCACGCTGTTGTGGATGTGGTTGATGCGGGACTTGCGCATTGCAGCATCGGAATGGCTCTCGAGGTCCTCAATGACTCGGGCTCGGTATCCTCTCTTCATCTTGTCGAGATCGAAGTCGTACAGACGGGCGATGAGTACGGTGCGGGTGCCGGTTGTATCGAGGCCGCGAAGGTTGGCTGAGTTGATGAGGTCGTCTTGGGTGCAGTCGTGGAATTTGCGAAGGCCCTTCATTTTGGCTGTGTGCGCGTTAGCCTCGTTTCGCTCAATTGAGCTGCACTAGTGAATTGCACAATGGAACGGCGCAATTGAACTGCACAATTGAATTACACAATGGAATTGCATAATTGAACTGCACAATTGAACTGCACAATCGACTCGTGCAAGTTGCACAATTGAATTGGAACAGATACTTACCGGTTGTGTGCAAGATGCTCGATGTCTGAACAAGAAAGTTCCTGTTACGGTCGACGTTGGTCGGGGTATTATATACTAGTTCTTTCTTGATCGGGACGACGCTAAGATCAGATCACAACAAACTAAGTGCGGGAGTACCCGCCCCAGGTCACGTGTTTCAAGACCCCTGTTTTGGTGATCGGCCAGATCAATCCCGCAGAGACTTAAATACAGCCCGAATGTTTGATTTTGCCGGTGCAATATCGTACTTCTTGCTCGCACAACGGTGCAGAGAGAAATGTAGAAATTGTAGAGCTCGTTTCATGCTTGCTACCCCTAGATGCTGCAAATCTACATTACCACGCGCGTGATAGTATGCAATGCTCGTATTTATATGATGCCCTCCACACAGCTTACTCCTATTGTTGTGAATTCAGCAGATGAACACAGTGCTGCTGCGTATGAACCCAGAGCTCTCAGATCAGGATTAGCATAACGTAGCAAGCAGAATCGAAACCAGTCGTTCTATGAATCTCCTAGAAAGGTTACATTTCTATGCGGCCTGCTGCAGGACGAACTTGTAACTGGCAGTTCTGGCAGACATTGCACTTGGAATGCTGGCTTTCTAGGCCTCCTCACGCTCTTCTTTGGGGAACTGATAAGGAGTGTAGTTTGTCACCACGAGTGAGGTTGAGTTGGAAAGGTTCGAAAAACAAGTGCTTTTCGTTGTTTACTTCTGCGGGCACCGGTTCAAAAGTACGAGTGTATTGCTGCTAGTAGCTTGATATGATTCCACGGTATATGAATATAATGGTCTCCTGTAGCCGCACTTGCTGAAGGTGTCTGAACAGACCGCCGCTGCTTCTTATGACGGTTTGTCTCACAAATGAGATACTTGGTGCCTGACTTCTCGCACCTTCGCTGTACTCTGAAGCAGAGGTGGCAGAGTGCAGAATGACGGCCACGCAATCGGTTTTCACAATCGTCGAGGCACGAGGAATCAGTTTCAAGCTTTCATTCTTATAGCGTAGCAGAGTCACTTCCGATCTATGGAGTCACTTCCGATCCATAGACTTGCATTGCTTCAAGAAGCTCTGCACTTTTGAAATGAAGCTATGTCTATATCCACCATTCGACCTCCAGATATAGCTTCGTAGTACCTTCTTCCACACCCCTCCCAGATTCTTAAACCAACATTTGTCCAACACGCGGGGTGGTCTGCTGAGCGATTCGTGATTGCGTGCCTGTTCGGGAATGTCGGCGTTCTTGTGGGACTTCTTGCTTCGATCAAAGGGGACGGCCGTTGGCTCTTGCTGTTGTCCATGTCAGTATATAAGCAAAGCTTCTAAGGACTGTGGAAATCTCACTCCGACGTTGACCATCTCTATCGTGTCGGGTTTGCGCAACGGCGGCCAGAGAAAAAGCAACATCGGTCTCCAAGAACTCCAATCTTGCCGAAAGCCTCTCACGCAGCCGGTCAATCTCGCCTTCGATAAAACCGCTACTACCCGTAGGGAATTCAGCGATGGCAAGAGCGTGAGTAAGGATGGTCTTGTCGCAATCCACCAAGCTGCGAGCCAGCTTGTTCTTCACCATTCGCTGCAAGAAGTGGAAGTCCTCAGAAGCATGTTCCGGGTGTCCGAACTGGATGAGCTCCTTGGTCTCGCTGAGCCAGTACTCGTGCGCCCGCTTCTCTTCCATGTACAGACCGATCATGCCTTCTTTTAAGGTTCTGAGGTTGGGCTTGGTGTCGCCGGTCAGAACACCCTTCCTGCCGAACTCATCGACCAACTCCTCCCATGTCAGCTCCGACCACTTCACAGTTAATGGCATGAGGCCAAAGCTTGGTAGTCGAATGAGGTACATCTTGTAGACGCGCTGGTGGTAGATGAAGGCGTGGAGTGCTTTGTAAGGTTGTCGGGTATCGTCTCGTCGCAAAGTTGAAGGAGACTTGAGCTTCACATCGATGGCGAGATGCGAAATTCGAACCCTAGGTCTTAAGGCCCGGTCCGCAGATTATCCGAAGACAGTAAGGTGAGAGTGTAAGAAGGCCGCCGGACTCTATAAAATCTGGGCTTCCATCTCCAAGCGTCAAAGGAGCAGGTGGAATCAAAGAGGAAGGTAAAACATGGGGGCTTGCTATTATTTTACCATGGGCTACGAATACAGCGCACACATCCCGCAAGCATGCTCTAGAAGAGGTAGAGGGTTTCTTGTATAGCCTTCATGATCAGCCACGAGGGCCAAAGCACAATGGCAAGAAAGATCTTCTCAAGAAGAAATTGGGTTCCAAAATATGAGCATAAGAGAACATGAGTGGATACCGTTCCTCTTGTATTGAATTTGCTTTCTGCTCTGGGCCGTAACCACTGTAGAACTCATGGTCATATGTACCAGGCTTGTAAGTAACCCCCATGGATGGCTGGACCTCGAGAATACACAATGATTCGGGGACAGGGCCGAGTTGCGCGTGAAGCGGGACTTTCTACACAGGGTATATGGTAAGTGCCTGCACGGGGGTGGGTGCGAGGGGAATTATACATCTCTGGTCCCTTGTTGATGGAATTGCTGTATAGATCCGCGTCAATGGCGGCCAATGTCTTGCTGGTGGAAGCGTTAACATCACCCACCACCAGTATCACCGCAACCCACCGCAAACCACATGTAGATCCCATCAAGACACAGCTAACGCATCATTGCGTCAAGAAGGTTTTGCCCTTATGAGAAACTTTCTTCTCGAGTCTCACCCTCCTGAACATCTTGATGTACTATGAATATTGGCATACCGTCAACGCCTGGGAACTGCTGGCAACTCACCGGACGTTTTCCGTTCTTATCCCTGATCTTCGCCCTGAACAGCTGCTTCTGCTGACGCTGCTTCCCATCAGAAGAAATCTGTACCTAGGAACGCAATCTGCATACCAGCTGCTCACGTTCTCGAGCCTGTGGGTTTCCGAAAGTGAATCCAGGTGCCTCTCTGCCCCACTTGATAGCCTCATTCATTGCAAAATCGGTATTGTTGATACGCTTTCGATCATGTGGCCAAGAAGGACTTCTGATAAAGCTGTCCGTCTGCGACGCAACCCTCTTGTTGAATGATTGTGTATATGGGATCCTGATTCTCTTCTCATGCGATCTCTTGCTGGTTTCTATTTGCTCTTGGTAAGAGGCAATCCTGCGGAGCACTTCCTTGTGTATAAGAAGTTTGGTCGGGTGGTCCAGCCCACCGCAGGTTGGATCTTCAGCCAAGTTTTCGATCTTCTTTGTGAACTCCTTCAATTCGTCGATCTTGATATCCTTAAGTTGGCGGACATACGCTGGCTTGCTAATGGCTCTACCGGAAGTGAAAACCTTCTCTTCAAGTTCCCACGATATCTCCTGCAGCTCGTCAAAGGATAGCAGATCGAGGCGCACAAATGCTGGTATTCCGTTTGCCTCAGCGAGGGCCCGGCCCTTCCGCGATCTACCAATGTATCAGCATTGCCCTCCTGGAGCGGCCGGCGAGGAGAAATAAATACTTGGTAGATCTCATCGCTGCGAAGTTGTTCGTGTGTTTCAGAGGTCACGTCAGTCGCAGTGTTGTGGAGGTGAAGGTTGTCTATGCTGAATGGAAAGAAAACCACCTTCACGTGGTCAATCTTCACGTGACGCTAATAGAAGGTTGATATGGATATATATTTGCAGATGAGACCTTTATGTTCAGCTTCGAGAGCCAAAGCACAATGGCCCGTAGGCCCCCTGCACCGAAGCACAAGAGAATTCAAAATCTTATCTTCGCTTAATTTAAAGCTAAGGCTTAGTATACCTCGTGACTCTCCTGCTCTCATCTGGTAGGCACAATAGGTACACACAGCAAGCAGATATGTTCTCCATAATATAAAAAGTACCTGCGCGTACTCGTCCCACCAACTTTGGGGTTCGAGAAGCCTGGTCACCCCAATCTTGAGCTTTGAAAACTAAATTTGATATTGTAATCCCCCGCCATTAAGGTTGATAAGAGTCCTCCTTCTATTATTCGTAGAGCAAAACCTTGCAAAATCTCAAATATTAGGTCGCTGATCTCACAAGTGAGCAAATATCCCTGCAGTAAACAATGATGTGATGCAAGCAACGATGTCGCTCTTTGAATGGGATACAAACTGTCCTCCAGCAAATTCAATCTAACAAATAATGTACCAGTTATACCTTCCTTATAACAAGCATCTTCTTCTCATAACTTGTTTCACGCATTAGGAACAAGCAGTCCCAAATTCTGCCACCTCCCACTTCCACAGGCCTGGGAAGCTATGCTAGGCTAGACAAACGTTCGTAACATGATCAACGTGTAGTAAAACGTTTCATAATTTCTTGGGACATATTCCAATAGTCTTGAGAAGCAAACAAATGTACTAGCACATCAGCCGCAAAGGGTGAAGTCCATCATGAGCCAGCGCCCGCCTTAGCATGGGTCTGGAAACATGAAATGAGGTTGGATCACTTCCCCCAAAACGTCTCGATGGCCACACCGTAATGTAGGAGGAGAGAATCAACATAAAAACGGTGCGATAACAACACGAATAACCGTGTATTTCTGCGCTATGACGCCACAGGCAGCGGCCTAGACGGAACTATCCGACGACACGGCAACGCCTTCATCAACGGGACAGCGTACTGATCTTCGTTGAGCGAAGTTTATATAACATACTCGGAAGGTAGTGCAAGTATGATATGTTGCTAAGCGATAGACCGGTAGTAATTCAGTAATAAAAATAGTTTTATGGTTCTCTCTGTCCTGTGCCTCTGCTCTGGGATTTAAACAGGAGAAAATTCCATTCTAGCAAGTCTTGGAGACGCAAACGGCAGGAGCGAATACCGACGGAAATTATCTTTGCAAACAGGGCCGATCTATGGGTTTCAACTGATCATAAAATCTAGGGAAGCATCGAAGGAATACAGATGTGGCTCACGGGATATTTCAAGTCCAGAGTCTGTAAGTGCATCTTGTCTATCAATTTACCCTCAACGCGGTTCAGCTCACTGTCGCTCGAACACCGGCATCATATCAAGAGGAAATTCCGCCTCGATGACCTTCCCGCCTTCATAATCCTGCCTCGCATCCCAAGTCTTCCATCTACATCCTTTCGGCAGATAAAAATCCCTCCTCCTCAGCCCAGGCGCCAGCACCGGGCAGCAGAGATACCTATCGCCAAACATATACTCAACTTCCACCTCCCAACACGTCCTATCTTCCAGAAACGTGTAAAGCAACGGCCTCACGACCGGCGTTCCCTTCTCGTGAGCTTGCCTCATCGGCGCTTGAATGTAGTCCCTCGTTTCTTCCCGCATAAACATGTACTTCTTGCAAATCGCATACACCTCCTCTCCGTACGACCAGACCGAAGAATAACAAGAGAGGGAACATACCAGGGTCTGGCCGGTCCAATAGAAGAAGTCTATCACAATAAGATCGAGCGGAAGACTCCTCGCCCTGTACTCCCTCGCAACACCGAGAAGCTCCTCTTGCGTCTGATACCGCAACTTGCACTGCCAAAACCCGAGTCCATACTCCGGCCTCATCGGCACCGTCCCCGACGCTCTCGCGTACGCCTCCTC